>NW_027225573.1:3457500-4057500 GCF_038994185.2 Dermacentor albipictus | reverse complement strand
GTACACTAGGTAATATGTAGTGCAAACAACGTCAGTGACGGTTGCAACCCTTCATTGTTACTGAGATTATTTCAATCGGTAATGGTTCGTGGAACGAATCAGTACGTAAAGCAGTTAATACGAACGCGAAAAGGAGCTAAAGCTAGGTGATGTTGTTGGATCGCATACCCAGGTGAAAAGTGAAGTAAATGGGTGAGTTCAGTTGTGTAGTGTCCTTTAATTAATTGGTACATGAATTTAAGTCGTGCAGAAGGAGTTCGCTCATTCATCGTCGACAGGCCAGCTTTGATTAAAAGATGTGTTTCGCCGGCAATCGCTATATATATATCGAGCAGCCCACCTTCCCACCCTCTCTAGCTTGTTTATGCTAGTCTTAGTGAATGGGTCTCAAATGATTGCCGCACAATCTAAAGTAGGCAAAACAATACATTTGTAAGCAAGTAAGCGGGCAGATGGAGTGGACAACCGCAATGCCCGTCTTCAGAAAAACAATTCGTGAAAAGCGTTACACGTTGTGAAATGGATATGTTCATTCCAGCTGAGATTGTTAGTTACCCAGAGGCCTAGATATTTATATTCTGGTACTTCTGTAGGTGCCACACCCTTAATACTATAATCGATGGGCGCGAATTGTGAAAACACCCGTGTCCTTAAGTTTAAGTGCATGTTAATGAACCCCAGCTGGTTCAAATTTCCCGAGACTCCCAATACGGTGAGCGTCATAATCAGATCGTGGTTTTGGCACGTAAAACCTCATAATTTAATTTTCATCACTGTAACCAAAGAGTAAGGCATTCTTTTTTGAGTGATCCTCATTATTACAGTTTTTTTTAATAATAATGGACATTTGTAATGCAGAAGCTCTTTTGCCACGCGCTATGTAGTAGTAGTTGATCTTAGACAGTTCTTACTTCTGTATAAATGCCACAGTCCTAAGCGTAATCTAATTTTCACGAGCATGTCAGAGACAATATCATTAATATTGTGGCACGCTGACGAAGATGTTTTAATCATCGTCGGAAGAAGTCGATGTTCTGGTCTTCGCGCGCTGTCTTCGGGCCCGTGAGCACCCACGCCCACCATCATTCTAGCACAACGCCGCGACCCAAAAACCTTTTCTGGCACCGACGACACTGATGTTGAAGACTGGCTTCAACTATATGAGCGGGTGAGCGCCAGCAACCACTGGGACCAGACCATCATGCTCGCTAATCTGATATTTTACTTCGTGGGCACGGCATGCGTCTGGTTTCAGACCCACGAGGAGGAACTTACCAGCTGGGACATTTGTAAACAGAAACTCAAACATTTGTTTGGCAAGCTTGTTGGACGTCAGCACGCCGTCCAAAAAGACCTCGCGTTGCGGATCCAGACATGGACTGAATCCTATCTCACGCACATCCATGACGGGCTCGCTCTGTGCCGCAAAGTGGATCCGAAGATGTCCGAACCTGATAAGGTTGCACATATCATTAAGGGCATAGCAGATGATGCCTTCCATCTACTTGTCTTCCAGAATTCTTCCACTGTGCAAGCCATCATTAGCGAATGCCGGCGGTTTGAAGAAGCCAAGAGTCGCCGTATTGCCCAGCCCATTTTCCCGCCTTCTCAACACGGCTGCTACGTCCACCTGCGAAGACCTCGGCAGTCCACCCACACCCAATCGCTCTGATGACATCCTCCATGTCATCCGACATGAAATAGAAGCCGCATCACCTGTCACGACCCCAAACCATGGCCCCGACAATTGCCAGGCGACCGTCTCATTGATACAGTCCGTCGTGCGCCAATAATTGGCCAACGTTGGCTTGACCAAGCTCAGTTAATTGGCCTGACTACACTCCATCCAGCACGGTCATACGCACCTGCAACCTGAATGCCCCAACGGGATATTATAACCCGGCCGAATGGCGTACTCCACACGAAAGGCCTATATGCTTCACTTGTGGCCGCATCGGTCATATCTCACGTCACTGCTGGTCTTCGTGGAATTCGACCCCCTGGTCCTACCACCCATCCCACGGCCCTCATGCTGCTCCTCGGTTCGCCCCGCAAACGCAGCCAACAAATTCTGGCGACACTTCTCTTCCTACCCGCTCTAGCCACTCTCCTTCGCCACGTCGCCGCTTCTCCCGATTGCCCCCATCTCGCTGATCACCGTCCCCTAGCTCCTTCCGGCGCACCCTTCCGGAAAACTAACAGGTGCAGCACCTGGAGGTGATGTTGCCAAACCGACCCGACGCAAAAATACTCTTTTGACCTTCCCCACACATCGGAACCTCATTAATGTGAACGTGGGTGGTGTACCTGTTACAGCTCTGATTGACACTGACGCGCACGTATCTGTGATGAATGCTCAGCTTCGGAATCGCCTCAAGAAAGTCCGCACTCTTGCCCCTTCGCCTGTGGTCCAGGTTGCCGACCGTGGACCACCAGCCGTTATTGGCATGTGTCCGGCTCATGCCAATAAGTGTCGCCGGAGATCATACTTCTGTTTTATTTTATGTACTAGAGCACTGCCCTCCCGACCTCATCCTGGGTCTTGACTTTCTGTCTACACATTCCGCTTTGACAGAATGTTCTGCTGGTGTTGTGCAACTCGCTCTACCTGCTGCTATTGACCCTCCCGATAGTGCTCCGATACGGCTATGTTCTACAGAGCATATTAGCCTATCTCACCGTGCCGTTACCTACATAGGTGTCTCCCCCGTTCCACCCGTACCACAAGGTGACTACATCGTATCTCCTAATCCGGATGTCATGCTCTCGCATAACGTCGCTTTTCCCCACACCGTCGTTACCATTTCGGACAACACGTCCTGCCTTCCGCTTGTGAACTTTGGACTCTGTACACAAGTACTCCCGCGCAGAATATCCCTGCCGCAAATAACGCCAGCCAGGGACTACCACATTTCGGCTTTAACTTCTGAAAGCTCCTCGTGTTCAACTCTTGCTTCGCCCCCTGTCCCATCAGACTCGAATGCCTTAACAAAAATGATTGCTCCCGACCTTCCTCCCCAGCGTGCTCAAGAGCTACGTTGCCTGATTGCCTCATACTGGGACATATTCCACCTTGGAGAGCGCTTTCTAGGACAAATATCTGTCGTAAAACATCGAATAAACACCGGTGTTCGCGAACCCCATCCATCGGTGACCCTACCGCGTCTTGCCTACTGAGCGACATATCACCCAACACGAATTTGACAAGACGCTTTTTCGAGACATCATCGAACCTTCTTGCAGCCCATGGGCGTCCCCTGTTGTACTAGTTAAAAATAAGGACAACAGCTGGCGATTTTACGTCGATTATTGACACTTCAACAAGGTAACAAAGAAAGACGTCTCTCCGTTACCACGCAGTGACGATGCCCTGGATTGCCTGCATGGAGCACAATATTTTCCGTCCATCGACCTTCGCGCCGGCTACTGGCAAATTGCCGTCGATGACATGGACCACGAGAAGACAGTTTTTATTACTCCCGATGGCCAGTATCAGTTCAAAGTGATGCCTTTCTGTTTATGTAATGCCCCGGCCACATTTGAACGAATGATGAACGCCCTCCAACACGGTTTCAAGTGGTCCATCCGCCTCTGTTACCTGGACGACGGGGTTATTTTTTCTCCGACTTGTGCGACACACCTATCTGTTTTCCGTCAGGCGGGGCTACATCTAAATTCATCCAAGTGCCACTTCGGTCGTCGTGAAATTTCTGTGCTCGGGCACCTCATCGATTCTTCTGGTGTACGCCCTGATCTCGATAAAATACGGGCAGTCAAAGACTTTCCCGTGCCAGCATGTGCCAAGGATGTTCGCAGCTTCTTGGGCCTTTGCTCCTACTTCCGTCGGTTTCTGCGAAATTTTGCGATACGTTGCGCGCCCTCTCAATCAGCTCCTCAAGAAAGACGCTGCATTCATTTGGGGCACTGAGCAAGTTGGTGCTTTCACCGAGCTTATTGGGCTGCTTACGTCCCTGCCCATTCTCACTCACTTTCATGCGTCAGCTCCAACAGAATTCATACCGATGCCAGTGGCCACGGTATTAGAGCTATCTTGGCACAGAACCAACAAGGGGGAGAACGTGTTATTGCCTACGCCAGCCGTCTTCTTTCCTCTGCGGAGAGCAACTATTCTATCACCGAACGCGAGAGTCTGGCTCTCGTTTGGGCAGTGGGTAAATTCCGCCTCTATTTGTATGGCCGCCAATTCACAGACACCACTGATCACCACGCTCTGTGTTGGCTTTCATCCCTCAAAGATCCTTCAGGGCGCCTTGGCCACTGGGCGCTGTGCCTCCAAGAATACAACTATTCAGTTGTATACAAGACCGGCTGGTTACATCAAGATGCGGACTGCTTGTCGCGCCATCCTGTCGACCCTCCTGATGTTTCTGCGGCCGGCATACCTGTCACCACTCTCTCTCTCTGGCTGCTTCTTGCGACATTGGAGCCGAACAACGTCGGGACGCCACTTTGCAACACCTTAATCAACGGCTCACTTCAACGACGCCCGATCCTTCCCTTCGCATGTTTGAAATTCAAGATGGTATATTGTACCGCTCTAACATGCACCCGGACGGCCCTGCCCGACTCTTCGTTGTGCCTGAGCATCTGCGTCAGACTGTTCTCACCCAGCTTCATGATGTACCGACTGCAGGTCACCTTGGCGTGTCACGGATTTATGACCGCGTTCGACGGCGCTCACTTTTGGCCTGGTCTATACCGTGACGTCTGCCGTTATGTCGCTGCGTGTGATCTTTGTCAACGACGCAAAAAACCGACCACACTCCCTGCTGGTCGCCTTCAACCACTTGACGTACCATCAGAACCATTCTTCCGTGTAGGCGTTTATCTTTTAGGCCCTTTTCCAACGTCTGCTTCAGGAAACAAGTGGATTGCTATAGCAACAGACTACGCCACCCGATATGCAATCACACGGGCTCTTCCGACAAGCTGTGCAACTGATGTCGCCGACTTCCTCCTAGAAAACGTCATCCTTCACCACGGCGCCCCTCGACAGCTCCTCACCGACCCAGGCTGCTACTTTCTTTCTGAAGTTGTCAATGACATTCTACACTCGTGCGCGACTAAACACAAACCTGCTACTGCTTACCATCCAAAAACGAACGGCCTAGCCGAGCGCCTTAACCGCACCCTTACTGGCATGCTGTCCAGGTATGTCTCCGATGACCATCGCGACTGGGACGTTGCGCTGCCATTCGTTACTTTCGCCTATAATTCGTCTCACCATGGTACTGCAGGCTTCTCTCAATTCTTCCTCTTGTTTGGCCACAACTCTACGTTACCTTTCAACGCCGTTCTGCCTGCTAGTCTGAATTCCACGTCCGAGTACGTCCGTGAAGCCATCCTTAAAGCACAAGAAGCACGCCGTATTGCCCGACGTCGACTTGTGGAGTCGCAGGACAATCAGCGGCGCTTATATGACGCCCGCCACTGTGACGTCCATTACACACCGGTTGCCCTGGTTCTCCTTTGGTCGCAGTCGCGACGCGTTGGCCTCTCCGAGAAGTTACTGTCACGCTACTCCGGCCCTTACCGTGTCTTGCGTCAAGTAACTCTCGTCGCGTACGAAATCGCCCCTCTTGAGCCAACCGTGGCTCAGCATCGCTCCGACGTGGTGCACGTCATGCGTCTTAAGTTGTATAACTCGCCCGCCTCCTAACCAGCACCGAGCAAGTGCTTCAGCCGCCGGGGGTCATGTGACACGCTGACGGAGATGTTTTAATCATCGTCGGAAGAAGACGATGTTCTGTTCTTCGCGCGCTCTCTACCATTGTCAGCTGCTATAATTATTGTAAATATTCTGTAAATACGCGTCTGACTGTTTTTAACCCCGTAACAATATATAGTAAAAACAACAGCGGTCCAAGAACAGACCCCTGATGGACGTCAGAGATAGCTGTAAGCCCGTCCGAACAGTGATCGTTAAATACAACGAATTTTTCTCTGTTTAAAAGGTACGTTGAATCCACTTTACTAATTCTTTGGTATGAAGTATTGTGCATAATTTATAAATTAACATTTCATGAGTGACCTTGTAGAACGCTTTAAAAAAATTCATAAATACTGCGTCAATCTGTGTTCCATTGATAATTAATACGCAAAATCATGCATAGCTTCTGCTAGCTGCGTACAAGTTGAGTAGCCTCTTCTAAATGCATGCTGATATTTAGTAAAATAATTGTTATTTACGAGGACGTTTAACATACGATTGTGAATTGTGTGCTGAAGTAGTTCTTGATCAATCACTTGTCTCCACTTTTGTGAAGCGGTTTCACTCTGGCAGTACCCCAGTATCTCGGAATTCTACCCTCACATACCGACCTCGTAAATAAAACAAACAAACATTTAGGTGTACATTGTGCGCATCTTTTCAACAAGGCATTGAGTATTTTGTCCGGTCCAGGTGATTTCTTTACATCCAGGTTAAGCAGTATCCTTAAGAAGCCGTGCTCGCTAATGATAAGATCTTCCAAAGGCGGCAGCGAAGCTTCAAACTTCGTAAAGATATAGTCGTTAGTAAATACGGTAAAAGCTCGTTAATTCGAACCGCAAGGGGAAGCCGCTTCAGTTCGAATTAACGAAAGTTCGAACTAACGAAAGTGAAGGAGGGCAACAGTACACTGCGATTTGGAAGCAGTACCGCATGTCAGAAATTTGGCGTGTCAGAAAGTGATGGCGTGTGCCGCGGGCACACGCCATCTTCAAGTCGAAGCTCTGGGTCCGACTGTGCCACACCACCGATGTCCACCGAAACGAACGTTAGCAGAGGCTTAACACCATCACAATGAATCGCGACGGCCGATACCTCCTAAGCAGAAAACAGAGGTGCACAACCGATGAAGACTGCCGAGACAAAGACGCTGAACATGTGAAGGTGGCAAAGGCCCTGATTCGTTGGTTCTTGATTGCAAGCGCAGCTGCGACGTACTTGATTCGCTGTGTTTTGGAGCTTGCCGTGCCATCTCCGCACAACATTAACAGCTGTACAAGATTTGCAAAGCCTCCGAGATTCGCAACGGGCAAGAAGTCTCGGAGGTTACGTAGAACGGAGAGGCGGCAGCCGCCGCTGCCTTCTGGCTGACCCCGCGTCGGTTAGATTTTTGTCCGATTTTGCCTTCTCTCGCCGTTCTCTTCGTTTCGGAGGCAATATAGCCTTGTGTGTAGGCAGTAGGCGCGTTTCTCTGGCCGTGTGCCAGGCGAGCGTAGTTCGAATTATCCGTGAGGGAACCTTCTCGCGTTCGAATTAACGGACTTTTTTATACATAGACTTCTATGGAGCTTGGCCGGACCAAATCGTACAGTTCGAATTATCCATAAATTCGAATTATTGAAGTTCGAATTAACGAGCTTTCACTGTACCGGCTTAATGTGTTCATTCAAGGCATTAGATACTGCTTGTGCGTCACTGACCTGAACACCTTTGATTCCAAACTGATCATGAGTCCTACAGGTTGGTTAAACCAAACGCCAGCATTTTCCGCGACACTCTGATATAAAGTTCGGTAAAGATTCTTCAAAATAAGGCTGTTTGTCAAAGAACGTATGCTTTTTAGCTGAGAACTAAGGTAAGTGATCTCTTGATCCGATTCCGGAGAAAGCATATTTGCTTTGCTTTTCTTTTTTTACGCGCTTCAGTTTTCTTTTTACTTGCGATATCACCTGAGAAATCCGCGCTTTCTTTTTCTTTTCTTTTCAATACATTCATGTACCATGACCTTAAACTGGTCCCAAAGTTCTTGAACACTGGCAGCATTATTAAAAAATGTAAAAAAAATTAAAAGAAAGAACATCGATAATGGAGATATCATCAGCACATTAGAAGTTTGTAAAATGCATTTAAGAGCAATTTTATGAACCTTCAGGTTGAAAAGAGTCAGAAGAACGGCCTGGGGATCGGAGATACCAGGTAACACCACACACTTAGTTGTATCAAGAATCTTTCCAGAAACAAAAGAGGTCTAATGTAGATTTTTAACTCCCTTGTATTCGGGTGGGGTACTCTACAGTTTTCGTCAAGTCAAATGATAAAGCTATATAAAGCATGGCCTCACTTGATTCATCAATATGTGTTTTGAGTGCGAACGTTGACGGGCCAATATCTGTTAAATTGAAGTCGCCTAATGCGGTCCTTAAACCTAATAAAAGTTGTCATATGATCTTTCAGGCTAACCAAGGCAGCGATAAGCGATCCAGATGACTTATACAGCGCTCCTACAATATACTGGACATTGTTATGGCGTGCCTTACGGAAATGCATTCAATATTCAATATCGAGTGCAATAAATCAAGTGCAAATAAGAGTTTAGTCAAAGCGTACACCGCGCATAATCCTTGTACCGTGGCCACATGTGCGCGGACACCTGTTTACATATGCCCCACACAACTACAGAGGGGGTAAAAGAAACTGTTGGGACCACGCGGCAGCTTAACAAAATCGTTTTGTTGAGTACGGATGCGATAGACATGCCAGAAAGCAATGTTCGCGAACAACAATTTGCATTGTGCGAAATAGCGCCAGATTTCGTCCCCCATGAACGGCTGGCTAAGCAGCGCTGTAAGCATGAAATATGATGAAATAACGCTATAGTAGTTAACTATGCAGAAGGGCATGTCGTCATGCCTGTTGACCACGTTTTTTTTTTCGCTGTCTTCGTCACTTGAGCTGGTGGCGATGGAGTCGGAGTCAAACTGTGTCAGCGTATACGACACCATCAATGCTTCCGCTGCTCATAGATTCATCGCTTGCTTCTTCATGCGAAATCGGAGGAGTCGAAGGCATGGCACGCCATATGTGGAGTAAATGTGGCAACAAAAGGCAGCTCGGCTTAGACATCACGTGGTGCGGTGGCTGATTTTGTGGCAGACGATGGCGCGGTTCGATGCAGCATATGAAATCACACATGGCATGGCAATATGGCGGTCGGCGCCGGAGGGCGAGGGTTATAGCCGGCGAGATCTAGCTCATATTTTGGACAGAAATGTGCTCTTAGTGCCCAGTTTTTGAACGTGTATAACCATAATAGACCATCTGCTGCAATTTCTAGCGGAAAACTGCCAATTCTCGGGTGACCGTGTCATGCCCCCTTTATCAACCTTGCTTTAATTTGTACCAAGCTTACCCACCTTATTCCACTTACTCCCCATTAACCCTTCTTGCTCTAATTTTTACCAACCTTAATCCACCTTAATACAATTTAATTTATCTTTATTCACTTCACTCCACCTTAAGTCACCTTCTTCTAACCATAATTCTGTATTACTACTAAAGTCGTACAAGACGCTGATGACGTCCCTGATGATGATTTTCGGTACCACTCGTTCCCTTCAACGCCGGCTTTCCAGCCTCGTGGGAAGTCTACATGAACATAGCCAAAAACCATAGTTTCTGCGGTGACACATATCCAGTGTTGCTTGGAACGCTAAACTATATTGCCGCAAAAGCAGACTTCTTAAGAGCGATTCCGTTTCCCTCAATGTCCCTGTCGCGTAGTCTACGTGTGTGCGCGGCTAATGAGTGAAGTCGACGGCCCAAATGTTGCGTCGCCTTTTGTGCTCCCTATACGCAGTACAAGACAGCGGTGCACGAAGAGTGGGCCACCTGCAATGGCACAGCGGAGTGCGATGTCACTGTGGACCACGGACAGACACTGGCGTTAACGAGTGGCTATCTGAGACTGACAGACCCTTCTCCAGGACACAACCTTTATTTTGAAGTTCGCGGCTGCAATTTCCATGGATGTGGACGTGAATACACGTTCTCAATGAGAATGTCTCATGCAGGTACCCTGGTATTGTGCACTAACAAATTTCAATTTTTCTTCATGTTCTTCTTCTGAGAAGCGAGAGCAAAAAGAAAATTCGTGAATGTTGACGCTGGTGCAGTTGATGGCTTGACAAAATCTCAATAGACCGCTTGAAGACACAGAACGAAAATGACAATGAAACTTTGCACGAGCGTTAGGCCATGTGGTATTATTTTCCCTATTTCTAATCTTTCGCCTTCACTGCTTTCAACCCGCCGTGGTTGCTCAATGGCTATGGTGTTGGGCTGCTGAGCACGAGGTCGCGGGATCGAATCGCGGCTATGGCGGCCGCGTTTCGATGGGGACGAAATGTGAAAACACCAGTGTACTTAAATTTAGGTGCACGTTAAAGAACCCCAGGTAGTCAACATTTCCGGAGTCCTCCACTACGGCGTGCTTCATAATCAGAAAGCGTTTTGGCCCGTGAAACCCCCTAATTTAATTTTTCAACTGTTTTTCACAAAAAGAAGAAAGCGAAATCGCAAGCCGCGGGTTTAAACGCGCTCATGTATAGTTTGTAAGACTGACGTGAAACAATGGGCAAACTCACAAGAAGGTATCCCGTTAATGGGTCTGTGTAACAATGTTTCTTCTGCGAGTACAATCCAGACATTGATAGCATTTCTCACGGATCCGTTTCATATTTTCGCCTCGATGCGCTACATTATAAGCGCTACAAGTGGTTCAATTACCCTCTGTTCAAGTCACAGAATTGCCTTTCAGCGCATATTCCACGTGGAATATGCGTTGGACCCAAGGAAGCTGTGTCCCGCCTCCTTGGCTCCATCTTATTATTGCGGTAGCAATTATATGGACATTCAAGCGCACTTCTACCGTCGCCGTCGCCGTGAGGTTCCGTGTAAGGTCCAATGGCGATAAACTCGTCCCTGCGCGCCGTATGCTGTATGTGCGAGTGAAAGCGTGCGAGGGTGAGCCGGAGAACGCGGCTCAATCTCGCGTACGCCAGCAAGGAAGGCGGGCCGGAAGCGTGCCCTCTCCTGTCGTGTGCTAGGCACCGCGTGAGGCGAGGGAGGGGAAGCGTTCTTCTCCGGCGGCTGCTGCGTACGGCACGGCCGTGATGGCACCTTATTGGAGTCGGGACCTACGGATTCGCCATCTGTCGGCAGCGCCTCCATGCGTAGTATTAGGGATTCCGCGGCGCGCTCCTCATAGGTTTCGCTTACGGCGTTCAATAAAACCACCACGCGGCGGCCCTCCTGGACATTTCTGTAAGTACTCTCAAAACGAGAGAACTTTCTAACTGTCGAAATAATTTTGGGCAAACTGAAAGCGCATACTCGTTCACTGACGCTATCCCTTTACCGAATAGGTAGAGTGAACGCCACTGCGCGCGGTCGTCGCGATGAAGTCTCCCGAACCGTCTTCTCGCGTGAAAGGTAGGCAAACGCTGAGAGTAAATTATCTGAAGTATGTTCTTATAGTAGGCTGTCTGTATAACCAGATGGAGCATAACAGAATGAAGCCTCAATGCAGTGATCGCACGGTCTCGCAGTGACCGACTGCGCGTCTGCATGCATGTCCGCGCACCATGTTTCGCTTTCGTTGCGTGCGCGTTTTTGAACATTGCTCTGACCTTTAAGCCGCAGCCTTTGAGCATTTGACAGTACACAAACAACCACTGTTGCGTGAACGCTATCAGAGCTGTTCAAAAATATTTTTTTATGGAGACTTCAGCGCCTACGGTGACTGTGATGTGCCGTCGCAACGATTCAATCTTTTTTTGTTCTATGTTCTTGGACGTTTCAATAATATTTTCACGTTGCTTCGCACTGTGTGTTTATCGGTCTGCTCAACGTGCGATTTCCCGCTGTTTCTTTTTCGTAATCAAGTGTACTAATGCATAACACAAACATGACCATATGCCATGCCTTTCTTTAATGTGCTTCTTACCACTCCCTTTCCATTCCAGTGAACTTGCCAGCATCTAGCATCAACAAGTTCATAGACCAAACCAACATGAGAAAGCGGGGCAGCGGGCGCGAGCGAGCGTCTCTGTGCGCGTTTTTCGAACATCGCAGGCCCGGCGCAGTAGCAGAAATCTGCCTCGTGTCTGTGCTTGCTGCATATGTTAGTTGTAGCCAATGGCTGTTTGTCAGCTCTAAGTTTAGCGAACCAAGCGTCATGCAGCTTCTTGTCCTGCGGCTATGTATGAATAAAGGCTAAACCCCATTAGCGCGATTTTGTGCGCGACAGCGACGAGCGACGGGTTCGCGCGACGGATCGGGCCGTCGCTTGAACAGATCGCTCGGTCTTGTCGCGCGATCGCTCGGTTTTGCAAATCTAGAATTCGTCGCTCGTCGCCCGGAAGTGCTATGAGCGACTAGCCAATAGCGCGAAGCCGGGACTGAATGTTCATAACTCCAGTACTTCCGATTGTCGCACGGAACGAGCAAACGATTGAATTTTTATACGTGCAAGGATAAGAACCTACTGCAAGACTTTCAGAAATATTTTATGCTGCTTTTTACAGTAAAATACATCAACTTAAGTTAATAAAGCACGCGTCACGCTAGTTTCGGCGCCTATATTGCTGCCCTCATACCGGCAACACTGGGGAGACGTCGCTCGAAGTCGTCGCTTGCATGGGGTGCAACTTGTAGGCGACGAGCGAACGCGACAGCCGTCTCCATCGCGTCGCTTGTCGCTGTCGCGTGCAAGATCGCTTGCATGGGGTTTATACTTTAGGCTGAAAACGGGCTCCGTTGCGTACGTCCGGCACTGCGGCACCGAGCAGTAGCCTACCATGCTGCACGCCTCGAAAGGCAGCTACTACCTATTATAGTGCTTTCAAATGTTGCCAAGCAGACACCTAAGGCCTCACCGCTTAATCAGAACCGCAGCGCAGGTCCGATTTTAAACTTTCGTTTTTAGCTCGCTTCGGCGCTTCCGAAGCAGCCGACGCGGCCTCTGTGTCCACCTGATCCCTCATGCACGTCACGCCGACGGTGGCGCCAGCTTTTCCTGTGGTGGAGCTCGCCCCCAATCTTGAAAGTGATCTGCGACGTGGCCGAAGTGCTCACCCGCGCGGGCCTCATCTTCAAAGCGATGTACGATGTTTGCAGAGTGCGTGTAGTGCCAATAGCTTCGTATGCACTGGGGTTTAGAAGTTTCGTTCGCGTTCGAACAAGAGATGCGCGAAGGTCAATTCGTTCGCTGCTGCTGCCGCGATTCCTCACTCCAGCGTTTTGACAGCGAGTTTCCAGGCTCATCTAGCGAGATGTGTTCGTGTTGGCCTGCGCGCGCGCGAAACCATGCTTGTTAATTTAGTTAGTAAGCGAATGTTTATGAGTTTATGCGGCCGATCGAACGTGTATCCTTAGTTGGATTAGCTGCCTGCTAGTTTGCTGTCGCAATGTATGTTTCGCCTTTCAGGCGAAACAGCGTCTTACTTTCTTGTTTTGGTGATATGTCGCATAAAATTAGGTTTGCATGCAGGCCTCACGTCTTGTGCCATGCGCAGTAGCACCTGCACGCCAATCGAAGAAAAGAAAAATAACGCACGGAACTGATGTATGAGCGTGTTTTCTTATATGAGGGCATTCTTAGCGTTATGCACATTTACCTAAAGATGACGTTGCTGATATAACTCCGCGAGTCCCAGCGGCAGCCATCACCACTACACTATTTCTTACATTTATAGTGTTGTTTCTGTCTCTTTCCACTTCGTGCAGCGTAACATCTCTACCCTGAGCTGGGCGTGTTGCTAGAAACAATTCATCGCACTTTTTATGGAGCAGAATTATGGAGCACTTTTATGGAGCACTTCTTATGGAGCGAAATTTCACGGCGAACTTCACCCGGCAGAAGTAGAAGCTGCGGGACGATGCCGATTGTTCGCTGGAATCGCATACGTGGAGCTAAAAAGTCGCAGTTTTGCCCGAAAACCTAAGCATGACTTGAGATGTCAAATTTACAGACAGCTGTAAGAAGCAAGGATAGTAATCTTATCAGCCACAAAAACTCGTAAACATAGGCATTTACTAGATTAACAACCATGGTGTCACGCGCGCACACGCCCACATCAACACATCTGACTCGATGGCCGCGGAAACTCGCTTTCAGAACACTGGCGTGAGGAAACGCCGCAGTAGCAGTAAGCGAAGTGATATTCGCGCTGTCTATCGCTCCAACGGAAAATCGGAGGACGCTTAAGCTTCGCCTTCAAGAGTAAAACGCGACAGCGTTCCCGTCGACCCGCCAAGGGGTGTAAAGCCCGGACCACACGTACGCTTGCGGACGCGCGCAAGCTCGCGTTCACGCACCCACGCATGCGCAGATGGTGCGACATGGCTCGTACGCGTCGAAACGCGGCGTGAGCGCGGGGAACAGCTCCTCCCTGTTATCGCGCGCTTGGGTTGCCTCGCGTCTGCGCGCCTGGCTACGCACCTACGGCGCGGAACGTTCAACTATCCGTGAAGCAGATTTATATCATGCAAGAAAGTGGTTCTTCTTTCCTTTATGCGCTGATCTAGCAGCTATAAAAATATAACAATTAAGTTTATAGATATCGAAGCATTTTGAAACACTATCGATAACAATGTACGAAGCGGTGCCTACCAAGGCATCTGTGAGTGAGCCCAGTGAGCGCGCGCTGTCGCGCGTCTTTGTGGTTGCAAACCGCCATTACTCGCGAGGCGCTCAAGGCACTAGGCGCGCGGACGCGAGCTTGCGCGCGTTCGCGAGCGTACGTGTGGTCTGGGCTTAAGACAATGCGCTACGGCGCAGAGATCACTTACGAGGCGCTCCGCATCGAACTTAGCACCCACCAATCACGCGGTGAGTGTCGAGCAACGCAGCGTTCGGTGCGGCAACGAAATGAGTGCCTGAGCAAGCGGAACGAACCAAAGAACTCGGTGTCTCGGAGGGAGAAACGATCTACGCCAGCCAAACGTCGTGATCGGCACGGGCAGAGAGATATATAGATAGTGATCTAAAGAAAGGAAGGACGCTTGATTCTGCAACCCGTGGGGGAGCACGGCGAAGCGTCGTCAGGGGAGAGGGAGTCGGGGCCACGACGCGCCTCGCACCGGTCCCCGCACAGCCCCAATGCGCGCGTGGCGCGCCACCTTTCGGGGCAGCGCCGTACATTGAGAGGAGGGGGTCTTCTGTGTATGCCGCAAGATGGCTCTGCGTGTGCGGAAAGCGAAGAAGAAATGTAGCGGAAACGCACTTCGCTACTAGTGTAACTGCAACTTCTGTAAATTATATGCCCATAATTACCGATATACACCGCAGTATAACCTTCTACGGCACGTTTCTAAGAGAACACCGCATTCACTAGAGGCAATTTTGTACCGCTTTGAAGCGTCGAACTTGTGGCTGTGTTGTAGCGTCTCTGCCTCACACTCCGGAGACCCTGGTTCGATTCCCACGCAGCCCATGCTGCAAGTTGTTTTGATTTATGAATAGCTGCCGGAATGTTTCGCTCACGGCCAACGCCGTGGACGCCGACACCAACGACGCCGGCTTTTCTGCGACACGAGCTCCCCAATGCTATCGCGTTAAAATTCAGTGCCGAGCGAACGCCGCACGCACAAAGCTACGAGCCATCGACCCGCCTAGACTGTGCCCCCAGCGCAGATCGCTCTCAAGATATGGCCGCATGACCGCGCGCAGCTGCCACATCATGCGTGATTGCAGCCGGAACAGAATACCGCCCTCCGCCCGGTGCGCCGCGCACGACGAGAGACCCCCGCACTTCCTGCCCTCTTTCATCTTTCGCGTGGGCGAGACTGAACTCGATCGTCGGCTCCCGTCGCACACCCTCACTCGCACATACAGCGCAGGGCGCGCGGCGACGGCGTTATCGCCCTAGAACTGTATGAGGAACCTCAACGGTGACGGCGACGCTGATGGCTGAAATGTGGTTCGAGTGTCCATATAATTGCTATCTCAGTAAAAGCGGCGGACGCTGCCTGCCACTCGCCCCCTCTATGAATGTGTTTTTGAAAAACAAAAACAAGTAAATATGCATTTTATTATATTGTTTGATGTTAATGGGTAAGCAACTTGGAAAAAAGTATGATAGAGGCGCTTACAAGCGATTTCCACAGATTAAATTGAGCTGTAAGCATTTTAGCAGACTGGCCTAGCGTCGTCTGGCTATGTTGAACGGTGGTACCGCGGAGCGCAGATGTTCAAGGATGTTTTGTGGAAGCAACAACTTCATTTGCGCAAGTTGGTTCATTTTTAGTAAAACTTGAGGCAGCGTGTGTGTAAGTGCGTGTGTGTGTAGTTTCCTTCTTTTTTTTTAAATCCTTCTCCCTCTCACCTGTCGCATCCCCTTTCCCCTCCCCCAGTACAGGGTAGCCAACCGGAGATAATCTCTGGTTAACCTCCCTGTCTTTCCTTTGCCTTTCTCTCTCTCGCTCTCTCTTGAGGCAGCGCGAAAAGACGAAGACAACAAACGAAAACACACAATAGGACGAGCGCTCGCCCGGTTGTGTGTGTTTTCATTTGCTGTCTTCATCGTCTTCACACTGCGTCAAGTTTTACTCAAATGTATTGTGGTTCTCCAACAACGACGTTAGTTCACTTTCTTGTCAAAAAAACACATTGTGGTGATTTATGTTTACTTCTGTCTAGGTTCCTGTTATAAAGTCTCCTCCAACAACAACAGCCGGGGAGGATAGAATTATCAAAATTTGGCGTTCGTTCACAAATCTCAGGCATTCCGTGCACCGCCTGGGCATACACAGATGCCTACAGCAAGAAAAGGCCAGGCATGGTTGGCGTTTATGCGAAGCATACTAGCCGCACAACCATGCTCTTCCTTGCTGCGCCGCACGCGGCCGCGTAGCTACCATATGACGTCATAACAGCTGCAAAAGCGGAGGCTCAACTCGTGCGCTCGCTTGCGGCCGCGTGGCTACATAGCCGGGTCTCAGCTCGTGCGCTCGCCTGCATGAGTTCTTTCTTCGTCTAGCCGAACCAAATATAGCCAAGCTGCAGCAGTTCACCAGGCTAAACAGTGGTTCAACAACTAAAATAAAGGCTAGTATGCTTCGCATCCTGGGCTTAAGCTTAGCTAAGCCACAGGCATTTTTTTATCTATAATCTCTCGTCCCTTTTTTCCCTCAAGGCGCTCAAGCAGAAGGGACTCTCGGTTCGA
Source organism: Dermacentor albipictus (assembly GCF_038994185.2). NCBI lineage: Eukaryota > Metazoa > Arthropoda > Arachnida > Ixodida > Ixodidae > Dermacentor > Dermacentor albipictus. The sequence goes on along the minus strand of NW_027225573.1, from coordinate 4,040,544 downwards.
GTACAGCACTGGTGATTCCTGACAGAAGAAGCACAAAACCAAACTTTACGATCACGTGCACCGACAGAGAGACAGAAGGAAAAGAACTGCCGTGATTGAACGCGATTCAACCTAGTTTGTCGATTGATAGCACGGTTTTGCTTGCTTTGGTAAAGGTCACAGACGCTGGTGGGTGCCGTGAACAACTACCGCATCTACAATTGCAGCAGAATACGACACACAAACGCTGCTTGGCGCGGCAGCAGCAGAGAGCCAATCGACTTTCATGATGTGTCTCGCTTTAGCGCGAACTAAGCCTCGAAAGCACAGTGCATACAAAGCTGCCAGTACTCGGCGCACTTCGTACACATCGCAGATTGCTTTGAAGATGAGGCCCGCGCGAACGCGCATTTGCTACACATGGCAGATCGCTTTCAAAATATGGGCGCCCAGTCCCAGTCTGCCCTTAACTGAGCTTGAAGGTCAGATTTAGGGAACCAGGCGTTTTCTGGGTTTGAACTATCGTGTAGAACTATCACTCTAAAAACCAGCTGCGGGCGTTGCGAACTAGCAGCCGTTTTGTCCCCTATACTGAACCCATATGGGCACTGCCCTCGCCTTCCCAAAAGGCGAGAACAAAAAGTATAATGCACACACTACATTGTGGCGTAGAACTGAGGAAAATCAAGTATACACAAATTTGTGCTGTCACGTTCATCCTCTCAAACATTTATATTCGTCTGTAACAAATAACGGTGTCCCTTTCACGCGCAGAGAGACCGAAAGTGCGCGGCCAAACTAGCTCAATCTCCCTCATTTCTTGGCTTCAGTGTGGCCGCGCGACCGACGCTACGATGGAGGCTCACGCAAAAAAAGGAAAAATACGCAAAAACGGTCGGCGACTCCCACCTAGCTGGCGGAAGTCGGAGGGAGATCGATCGTCGCGGCGCCTGGAAACCGCGCGAGGTGCTGGGGGAGTTTTAACGCGACAGCGTCAAGGAGCTCGTGTCGCAGAAAATTCGGTGTCGTCGGTGTCGGCCGTGAGTGAAAAAATCGCGGAAGACAATTGATAAATAAGAAAACTTGCAAGATGGGCTGGGTGTGCATCGAACCAGGGTCTCCGGAGCGTGAGACGGAGATGCTAGCACTCCGCCATGAGTTCGATGATTCAAATCGGGACAAAAACTCCTCTAGTGAATGCGGTGTTGCCTAAGAAACGTGCCGTAGAAAGTTATACTGCGGTGTATATGGGTAATTATGAGCATGTAAATTACAGAAGTCGCAGTGAAACGCATAGCAATTTACGTTTCGCCGCGTGATTGGTGGGTGGAAAGTCCGATGCAGGGCGCCTCGTGAGTGACCGCTGCGCCGTAGCGCATTGTCTTACACCCCTTGGCGGGTCGACAGGAACGCTATCGCGTTCCACTCTTGAAGGCGAAGCTTAAGCGTCCTCCAATTTTTATGCGAAGCATATTACGAGAGCTCAACCCAGCTCCTCAGGCGCGGCGGTGTCGCCTTCAATACCACGTGACACCGTGACGTCACGACAGAGGAGAAACGGGGCTCCAACTCGCGCCGTCGCTCGCGGCGTCGCGGCGGTATATAAGCAGCTGCGCTTGCCTCTGTTAGACACTCACGAAGTGAGATGCCTCCTGGAGACGGAGCTGCTCGTTGGAATGAGAAGCGAAGGTTGCGGCGTGCTACAGAGACTGATTTTCTAGGTGGCTTTGGCTCAACTCTTGCAAGATGGGCTGGGTGGGAATCGAACCAGGGTCTCCGGAGTGTGAGACGGAGACGCTACCACTGAGCCACGAGTACGATGCTTCAAAGCGGTACAGAAGCGCCTCTAGTGAATGCGGTGTTGCCTTAGAAAGCAGCTGTTTCTAAGGCTCAGGCGCGCATCGCTTGCTCAGGCGCACATTTCGTTGCCGCGCCGAACGCTGCGTTGCTCGACGCTCACCGCGTCCAATGCGGGGCGCGTAGTCGCTGCGCCGTAGCCCATCGTCTTACACCCCTTGGCGGGTCGACGGGAACGCTGTCGCGTTCCACTCTTGAAGGCGAAGCAGAGTAACGCATGAGTTGTTTCTTCGTCTAGCCGAACCAAATATATCCAAGCAACAGCAGTTCACCAGGCTAAACAGTGGTTCAACAACTAAAATAACGGCTAGTATGCTTCGCATCCTGGGCTTAACCTTAGCTAAGCCACAGCCATTTTTTCCCATCGAACTAGGTAGCCACCGGGCATCAAATTTTTGTCCAGTGGTCGCTACCGGGTGAATTTCGCCGCTTTGACGCCGGTTTTCTGCTCCATTTATGCCGACCTTGAGGCGCCTGCTCTTGCGAATTCGCAGAGCGAAGTACCAAAGAGCGAGCTGGGAACGCAGCGGCAGATGAAAGAGCTGAGAAGGAAAGTGGAGGTGAGGGTATGACGAAAGCATAGGAAGAGAAGCGTACTGCGGTGACGATCGATTCGAGATGGCGCCAAAGTAGCGTGCGTCGTTTGGGAGGTCTGTCTGCGGCTGCTGCTGTGAATCGTGCCCTCGCGCTGCCTCTCGCGAGCTCCACATTAACGAGGAAGTCGCACCACATTTCGCTACGTTGGCAAGGTGCCGCACGAGATTGTTCGTGCTAGCCAATATACCGCGAAATGAAAACATGTAGAGAGCTGCGCCCCAACTCCACATTAGGGTGTTGGGAGCTCAATTTCGCGGAGGTAAGTAATACACGTTTTGACAGGTAGAGAGCGGAGAGTCAACTGGCTTTATTCAAAAGTAAAAGCAGACTTGCGGAGTGGCTCTGGTGGCGCCTCCGTTGGGCAAGCAGGAGGCAATGACACCCACGTCGAGGCATGGTAAGGGGAGCAAAAGGGCAATGACCCCCTTGGCGCGGCAAACTGCATTTCCGAGGAGCGGGGACAACGATGGACGGCACTACACGGGCTCCCCCCTAGAATGCCGTAGGCTTAGGCGTGAATGGCGGAAGGGATGAATAGTTAATATTCAATAAAGGCTGCATTCGCGCGGTCGCACGACACTGTCTCTTCTTTGCCGCGAACGTCAATCTTCTAGGTTAGCTTTGAACGCGAAACCACACGAAAGCGTCTTCATAGGAAGGAGTCAAAGTGGCTTGATAGAGTCACACCACAGAAAGACGTGCGTGGTTGTGTCTATTGTGGGAAAATTAAACACAGGCAGCCCGCAGGCGATACGTCGGGGCGTAGGTCGAAGCTGGTCGAGCCAACAATGTATCCTCTCTAACTGATGTGCGCTCGCTGGCGGAGTGCCTTGCTGGGTGCCAAAAACCTGGCCTGGGACGCAGATTGCTCATGCATAGAGCACCTTGGCTGCGCTAACTCCGTGGTCCTTCTTGATTGTTGTTCGCAGCCCAGTAGTACTAAGGGTAACTTTTACACCCAGTGTTGCCTATCGAGCATGGCGGTCAATGATGCCTTCACTTGTCGGTGGAAACGCATGACCGCGGTGGAAACGCATGACCTCTGTGGGTGGTAAGCCGTGATGTTAAGAAGGCGCGTGCCGTGCAGACTCGCCAGGGCAGAAAAAAGCGTGCTTTGGAATTGTCGGTTTCGCTAAGTAGTTATTCGCAAAGGACAACCATCCACGATACCCACGCAGCAGCAAATGCTTCCGCCTCTGTTTCGGCCGTGATGTCTTGTAGACGCGTCGCCTCAGGCCACCTTGACTATCGGTCGACACACGTGACGAGGTACCTGAAACTTTGGCACGGTGGCAGAGGCCCCACCAAGTATAAATGCACATTGTCGAAACATCTCTCTGGTGGTCGAAACATTTGCACCACTGAACGCGTGCGCCGGGTCACTTTCACGGCTTGACAGGCTTGCAAGCTTCTTCCCCAGCTTCGAACATCTTTGTTGATCCCTGACCACACGAAGCGGTCTGTATTATTACTATGTGTGGCTCTCATGCCAGGATGGCTTAGCTCGTGCACTCAATTGAATATTGGCCGTCGAAACTTATGGGGCACGAATGGGCGACGTTTCGCGCGTGCTGCCTGCGACGTTTCGCGCGTGCCCATGGTTGTTTTGTAGGGAAGCCGCACCACCGCAAGCTGGAGTGACGAGCCTTTTTCCCGCAATTGGCGCAGCTCGGGGCGTTTTGCTGGGTGGAGGCTAGAGTTTGGAAATCCACAGGGGCAACAAGCACAGCGCCCATCCGCCACACCGCGCGAGCTGCCTGATTTTCGCTCCCGGAGATATGGTGGATGTCCGTAGAAAATTTGGAGATAACGAAAGTTGCCACAGCTGACGATCGGAGCACTAGAAACTGTTGTTCTCGACAACGAATTTAACGGCTTGTGGTCGGTCAGAATATAAAAGCTACAGGCTTCTAGAAAAAAGCTGAAATGCTTGACAGCACAATAGATTGCCAACATTTATTTCAAGAAGGTGCTGTAGCGTGGTTCTGTAGGTTTGATTCGCTTTGAGAAGCCCAGCGGCCTCCAGTCTGTGCCATTGTGCTGCTGCAGTACTACACTACCGCCATGGTCTACGCGTCTACCATGAGGCGAGTTGGGGCGTCAGGCAACGGGTTATTCAGAAACTGCTGTCGCCAACCGCGTTTTGGCTTCCTGGAAGGAGTGTTCGCGCTCCGCAGACCAGTGGAAAGACGGCGGCTTTTCGAGTCGCGACGCAGCAGGTTGGGCGTTAACAGGCATGCAAGGCCCCACGTCACCTGTCCGGTGCGTGTGGTTTATGAAGTTCCGCTAAGCTGCGGCGAGGCTTACGTCGGTCATACGAGCCCATGTGTTAAAGACAGAGCAAGAGAACATGAACTTTCCATTAAGAATAACCTCTCGGCACATCTAACTGCACTGCAAATCCTGTAAATGTAATGCAAGGTTTAAAAGGATCACCATTCTTGGCAAAAGCAACGAGGTGCTGGTACGTGAAATGTTGGAGGCCTAATAAACAAGAACTAAAAAGATATCTGCATTAGTTATATGTCAGTAGTGTTGCGCAGTGCTAATTTTGAGTTTTTGAGGTGCTTTTTAAGCTAGCACATGTATGGTATTATTGACACGTCACTAGTGTTGCGCAGTGCTGAGTTTGAATTTTTTAGATGCTTTTCAAGCTAGCACATGATTGATATTGACACATTTAAGGTGATGCGATGCGCGGAACCTTGCTGCTCATGTATGGCGTGGTTATATATTGCGATTTTTTCAAGGAATAAAGTTAGTTGCGAGTGATGCCCTTTCCTTTCACCTGTTTTTCTTGGTGTGTTGTGTCCTTTCAATTTTAAGACGCATGTACAACTAGCCCAACAACAATTACTAAAAACGGTCTTACTGTACATTTGGTTCCTGCGAGACAAGCTCCAAAGTCATGTAAGCGGGGAAGGGGATATTGATCCGCAGTAGTGACGGTTTTCAAAGCTCGGTAATCACCACAAGGGCATCACTTGCCACTGTCCTGATTCAGAACCAGATGGAGAGGTTAACACCAATTGCTCGAAGAATGACGAATTTCGCCGAGCTAAAACATTCGTTCCAACTCACCGCGGGCGACTTCTAACATCCGTCGAACGAGCTTCCTTGGCCGCGTGACCACATATGGGACGGTGGTGGTAATATTTACACGTGGACTTGGTTATCATGTTCGGGTCAGCGCTTTGCCCCGTCTCACAAATGTTATCGCTCAGCGTGGGACGCGCCTGCATGTATCGGAAGTTTCTGGAATGTAATCGATGGTTCTATCCGCTGTGGTCACCGCACCTTGAGTAATTTGATGGCATGTATGAGCGACGTGAATGGTGTAGAACTTTCTGGAGGACACGCGGGCACCAGCGATTTCTCTGGAACGTTCGATGGCTCGTGTGTAAAAGCTGATGCGCTTGACCGACAGATCAGATTTTCGGCAATTGCCGAATGTGTTGACCACTTTCGTTGTTCTTTGAGTGTACCCTGCTTTTGAGAGCGCAAGTTCGCCAAAGAAAACGCTTGTTTCGTCAATCACATATTTTCTACCTTTTTCACCGTCACCCCTACGGTACATCTGGTGAACGTGCTTTAAGTTCACTTACCGAATACCCCCCCAAAGCTGTTATCCAAACCCGAAGACAATACCAATGTCCCCCAAGACCAACGAGCTAGCCGCTAACTGCAAGGACTGCCCCCGAACCACGGACTTCTACCTGGTACGACCAGGAAGACCGTGCCCCACGCAACAACCACAATGGCAGCCCCAGCGTCCGCCATAATGCTTCTACAACTATGGGAGCCCCCTACCTTCCGTGGGACGTCGTTGGAGGATCCGGAAACCTGGCTCGAAATCTTCGAAAGAATGTCAACCTTCAACAAGTGGACCTCTGAGGATAACCTACGCCATGTGTACTTCTCCTTGGAAGATGCCGCGTGAACTTGGTTCGAGAACCGGGAGCACACCTTTACAACGCGGGACCTGTTCCGCAGTAACTCCCTGAGAACCTTCACGAGCGGTGTCTCAAAAGAATTGGCCGATGTTCTGCTGGAAACCCGGCGGCTACTACCGAATGAGACAATCGCCATCTTCACGGAGAAGATGACCCTTCTTTTCCGGCACGCCAACTCGTAAATGTCCGAGGCGAAAAAGTCCGCTTCTTGATGCGAGGTGTACAGGAAGAACATTTCGCCGCACTGATCCGCAACCCACCGGAGACCGTAGCTGAGTCTTGACAGAGGCAACGACGATTGAGAAAACTCTGGGAAGGCGCAGAAGGCAATATAACCGCCAAGTGCTCACGCCGCCTTGCGCAACATCAGCACTGGGCTCCGGTGACCTCCAAGAGTCCATCAGGGCCATTGTGCGCGAAGAATCGGGCAAGATGTTTCCTTCGTTGCAACCTCAAGTGCCATCAGTCACTTGCATGGTCAACGACGAACTTCGATGGTCACTAGGTGTTTCCGAAGTGCAGCCCGAATCGCCGCTTCTCGTGCCAGAAGCGATGACCGACGCCGCGCTCGCCGGCCGTCAAGGTCCCCCTCGGCGGTCCAGTCAGGGCCCCGTAGTGCCGCTATTCCGTCGTCTACCGCTGCCGCCGCCACCAGCACGCCAACCCATCGCCCAGCGCAGCTACGCGATGAAGACAGAAATTTGGTGGGCTCCCGACTACCACCCGCTCTGCTATCACTGTGAAGAAGCCGGGTACATCTACCGCCGATACCCTTACCGCGAGATGGAACTGCGAGTGTTCACCATAAAGCGTACCACGCCCACAGCAAGGTGAACGCCCACGGGATATCGCCGACTATCTCGCTGCCACAAAGTGGAGCCCTCGACGACCGTCCCGTTCGCTGTCACCAAGCCGCTACCTGTCGCCGAAATGCCGACCATACACTGGCTCAGCCCGGGCCCGCTCTGCGAGCCCATATCCGGAAAATTAAAAGCAGCAACCGATGGAGGTGCGCTTGCTGTTCGTCGAACTGACGAAGATCCTCCGCCGCCAGTGAAGACGCCCAAAATCCTGTCTCGAAGACATATCAACGAGACGCCGCCATCCCGACGAAGTCTGGAAGCAAAGAATGTGCCGACGAAAGACGACCTGACGACGCAACGTACCAACCACAGGTCAACGCGATGCAGCCGTCATCCAACGTCAAGACCTAACTATAACGCAAGACAAAGAACCACCGACCTTGACGCGCATCTCGGCAGTCACGCAGTCATCGCCATAGTGGACACAGGGGCCGATTCCTCCATCATGAGTGGACCCATCGCAGCCCAGTTGAAGAAAGTTGAGGCTGCATGGGAAGGCCCTCAAGTTCGGACCACTGGAGGACACCTCCTCATACCGACTGGAATCTGAACGGCAATTACGGTTCATGACCGAACTTACCCTGCCACCTTTGGTATCCTCAAACAGTGTTCACGAGACGTGATTCTCTGCATGGGCTTCCTGAACCAACACGGCGCAATCATCGACCTGAAGTGAAAGTCGATAACACTCTCGGAAGATGAAGCGTTACCGCCGGAGAGCTCTCGTAGTCACCACGCCTTGAGAGTGCTCGAAAATCAAGTAAGCAACCCGCCTCGCCCCCGCACTGCATTTCCGTTGGCACTGAAACACCCGCAGAGGTTGAAGGCGTAATCGAGGGCGTCCAACGTCTACTGCTCGACCGTGAAATTTAAGTCGCAAGAAGGATCACTCGACTGCATGGAGGGAAAGCGGAAGTGATGCTAACCAACTTTAGCCAGCAGTTCAAGCACATCGAGGAAATGGTGGAAACCAGCAATACATTTATCCTCTCGGATTCTGCAGCATCTACCCCGACCACCATAGTTCCCGAACCAGACTTCGACATAAATCGAAGTCTCCCCATGAGTAAGCAGCAACAGCTTAGAAGTCTTCTCCGACGATAGAAAGAGAGATTTTCGACGTCATCGAGCATTCGACAAACACCAGTCGCAAGAGAACAGACTGGCGGGTTAGTTGGTACTGCATAACTTGAGGCAAAGCTTTGCGGCAAATGTTTCGCGCTTTGCTTCAAATTAAGCAGTAGCAAAGCATCGCATAACAACCGAAGAGTGCGCTCGACCACTCCACCATAGCGCTTACCGAGTTTCGATGTGAGAATGTGCAGCTATTAGGCAAGAAGTCTACGAAATGCTGCGCAATGACATCATCCATCCGGCGAAAAGCCCGTCGACATCTCCTGTAGTTTTGGTGAAGAAAGAACGGAACCCTACGTTTTTGCGTCGATTATCGTTAAATTAACGAGATCACGAAGGACGTATACCCTTTCCACGGACAGACGACGCATTGGATCGTCTCTGGAACGCTAAATACTTCTGGTCGATAACCTCAAGTCTGGCTACAGGCAAATCGAAGTCGACGAGAGAGATCGCGAAGAGGCCGCCTTCATCACGTCAGACGGCCTCTATGAGTTCCAGGTTATGCCATTTCGCCTGTGCTCGGCGCCTTCAACGTTCGAGGACGCGATGGACACGGTGTTAACAGAATTGAAGTGGCACACCTGTCTTGTTTGCTTGAATGACGTCTTCGTTTTCGCCATAAATTTCGACGACCACCTTAGGCGGGTTTCGTCAGTACAAGACGCCATCAAAATATCAGGCCTCATTCTGAAGCCGGAAAAGTGCCGCTTCACTTACGATGAGCTTCTGTTTCTTGGCCACGTCATCAGCAAATTTGGAGTCCGCCCCGACCCGCAGAAGACAGCTGCCATCACAAAGTTCCCGCAGGCTATCGACAAGAAGGCACTGCGTTGATTCCTTGGCATGTGTGCCTACCACAGGCGCTTTGTCAAGGACTTCTTACGCATCACTGAGCCGCCGACGCATCTACCTAAATGTGATGTCGAGTTCATGTGGGAAACGCCACAGGCCGACGCATTTCAAGAACTCAAACGACGCATGCAATCGCCACCGGTAGTTGCGCACTTCGACGAGGACACCGATACTGAAATCCACACTGACGGCAGCAGCCTAGGCCTCGGTGCCGTCCTAGTTCAGAGGAAAGACGGACTTGAATAGGTGATAGCTTACGCTAGCCGGTTGCTATCAAAAGCGGAGGGCAATTATTCTACTAGTGAGAAGTGATGCCGCGCAATCATTTAGGCTACAGCAACATTCCGCCCTTGCCAATATGTCAAGCCATTCAAAGCCGTCACCGACCATCACGCGTTGTGTTGGCTAAGTAACTTAAAGGACCCCTCAGGACGGCTGGTGCGGTGGAGCCTCAAACTGCAAGAATGTGACATCACTGTAATCTACAAGTCGAGACGAAACACTTTGATGCCGATTGCCATTCACGCGCCCCCATTGACCCACCGTCGCAACATGACGGGGATGACGAAGTCTTCGTTGGAATTACAAACGCGGATGACTTCACTGAACAACAACGAGCTGACCTGGAGCTAAAAAGCGTCGTCGAGTATTTGGAAGGGAACACCAACGTTATCCCTAGGGCATTTAAGCGAGGATTGTCTCGGTTCTCGCTTTAAAACAGACTACTCGTAAAGAGCTTCTCACCTGTCCGCGCCAACTATCTTCTTGTTGTTCCCTCGGCACTGCATCCAGAAGTTCTGCACGCCCTGCATGACGATCCGTCCGCTGGGCACTGAGGATTGTGCCGCACGCTATCGAGCACACAGGAAACGTATTACTGGCCGAGCATGACCTCCAACGTCACCCGTTACATCAAGACATGCCGAGATCTTCAGCGACGCAAGACACCACGGACAACGCCAGCAGGATTACTACAGCCGATCGAGGCTCCTCGCCGACCATTTCAGCACATCGGAATGGATTCGCTGCGTCCCTTTTCTACGTCAAGATCCAGAAAAAAGTATATACTCGTGGTGATGGACCACCTTACCCCCTTCGCTCAAGCGAAAGCTCTGCCAAAATGTGGTGCCATGAAAGCTCGAAATTCTCTGTCGAGAACATCCTGCTGCGTCATGGCGCCCCAGAAGTCCTCATCACCGACAGCGCATCAGCCTTTACAGCGCATCTCACCCAAGCCATCACGCAATACTGTCAGACAAGCCACAGGAGAACTGCCTACAACCCGCACACGAATGGTCTGAGCAAGACCCTCGCCCATATGCTAGCAATCTACGTCGACGTCGAACACAAGACCTGGGATGCCGTCGTGCCGTACGCAACGTTGATTATACAGATCACTCCGTTCAAGCTGGTTTACGGCAGGAACCCGGCAATGACTCTCGACGCCATGCTGCCACACGTCTGCGATGAAAAATATTGTGACGTCGCCACCTATCTCCAGCGCACCGATGAAGCCCGACAGCTCGCCCACCTGCGGATCAGGAACCTGCCGACACGATAAGGAACTAGCTAGCCTGCGATCAAGAACAGGCCAGGATCAAGAACCAGCCGACTGCGATCAAGAACAGACAGCCGGCACTACTACCTTCGACGACGCTGCGTCGAGTACCAGCCCGGCGACCGTGTTTGGGTTTCGACACCAATGCGCCAACGAGGACTTCGCGATAAGCTATTACGCCGCTGTTTCAGACCCTACAAGATGATCCGACGCATTCGCGCGCTCGATTATGATGTCGTACCAGACGGAATTTCGCTATCACAGCGGCGCCGCTAACGACCTCAACTGGTCCAGGTTCTGCGACTTAAGCCGTTCTACCAGTGGTAGTGAAGTTCGGGACTTTGCGTAGCTGACCTTTCGACTTTCTTTTGTTTTGGACTGTGTTACTTTGGACTTTGTTTCTTTGATAATTGTCCTTTTGTGTTTTGCTCTCCTGTTATGTTTGTAGCATCGGGACAATGCTTTTTGAGAGGGGGGCACTGACACATGGACTTGTTTATCTCTTTTTGGTTGAGCGCTTTTCACCGTCTATTAAATGTTATCGCTTAGCGCGACGCGCGCCTGCATTTATTGAAAGTTTCTCGAATGTTATCTAGGTTTCTATCAGCTATCTGTTATCCTCGAACCTTGCGTAATCTGATGGCATGTATGCGCGCCATGAATGGTGTAGAACTTTCTTGGGATCACACGGGCACCAGCGATTTCTCTGTAATATTCGATGGTTCGTGCATAAAAGCTGACACGCTCGGCCGGCAGATCAAATTTTCGCCGATCGCCGACTGTGTTCTCCGCTATCGTTGTTCTTTGAGTGTAGCCTGCTTTTTAGGGTACAAGTTCACCCAATAAAATGCTAGTTTCGTAAATCACATTTTTCCTGTCTTCTTCCCCGTGACTATTACGTGACAATATAAAGCGTTTCCTTGCATTTCATGGGCAGCGCTTTGTTTCGGGGTTTCGTGAGCTGCGGATACTCGGCAAGTATTTTGTCGTCCGTTGAGGGGACCGGCCGAAATGACGGATGTGACGTTACCCGTTCAGCAGCGCCAATCGCTAACACTCACATCTAGGTTAAAATGGCTAAGAAAGTCCGCTCTCTGTATCGCAAAGCCGACGTCGGCGATGAAAAACACCCATCTATGAAAGCGTCGGGGTCCGATGTCTAGCATTATTGACCGGAGCCCATACGACGAGATGGAAGTGTTGCTCACAGCGTGGAGTGTGGGTGTGGACTTGCCGCGTTGGAGATCTGCAGCCGTGGCGGGAACAATAGACAGCTCGGCTCCGGTGCTGACTAGGAGGCGGGTGCCTGGGATGCGGTCGACTACGGAGAATGCAGCTTGCGCGAGGGTCGATGCCGCATGCCGCCGTTAGCGGCTGGCCGGTGCGTTTCCCGTCCACGAACAAGGGCTAGGCGCGGTGACTTGCTCGTTCGCGGAAGTGACGGTAGTACCAGCACAACTGCCGCGGTCTCCTGGCTCTGCGACTCTCACAGCAGCGATAGGTAGCTGTGCCGGAGACGAGCAGCGAGTGCAGCGAGTGCAGCAAGCCGATCGAGACTCGTCTCGTCGGAATCCGCTGGTGCCATGCGTGCGGACTGTAGGAGGCATCGCAAGAAGATCTCGCGCATAATTAGAAGCTGGCTATTGTATGTGGAGTCCTCACTGAGTAACTGACGCAACCGGTGCAGGAGCTGTGACACTCGTTAGTCACCGTGTTCCTCGGAGCGGAGCTGTTGAAGCCTAATCTATCGCGATGGCTTGAGGCGCTGCAGGACCGTGTGTTTCAGGTCGTCGTATGCTGTGGCCGAAGGCGTATACCCGCTAGCAAGTGGCCTATGGCATCGACAATGTCGGTGGGTAGCACGGCGACGACGTGCAGGTACTTCTCTGTTTGTGAAGTGAATCGCCGGAGTTGAAAACTGGCCCATACTTGTATGAACCACACTCGGGGATTCTTGTGCTAAAAGCTGAAGCTCTCCAGCGACGACAGGAGACGTAATCGCGGCGTCTTCTCCGTCAGCAGGAGTGAAAGCAGCGTTGTCCATGGCCGTGTTTGAAAAAAAAGAAACTGAAATGTGGTGGGTCACCGCTACTTCGGAGCTCGGTTTAGCGGAAGCAAGTAATCACGTTTTGACAGGTTGAGAACAGAGAGTCGACTGGCTTTATTCAAAAGCAAAAGCAGGTTCGCCGAGTGACTGTGGTGGTGGTGCCGTCGAGCGAGCAGGGCGCAATAATCCCCACGTCGAGGCACGGTTAGGGGATGAAAGGAAAATGAGCCCCACGACGCTGCAAACTGGATTTCCAAAGAGCAGGGGCAACGAAGTGATGGACGGCCACTACAAGGGAGTTTGTTATTGGTTGATGAATTTTTTCCCCACGTGCGCTCGCAAATGGACATGTACAGACAGCAACGTCACGCCGTCCTTCTACCGCATCGCATCAATGTCAGCGACGGTAATGCGCTAGGCGAGCGAACAGCGTTAATGTGCCAGTCGAGTGTATAGATAAAGATTACGTCATGCATGTAGATGCTGACACTAAGCATTAAGCGGTAGTGCAGACATTGCAGTGTCTCGCCTGCCGACATGTTCTCTCCTCCGCCTAATAGCGGGAAGCACTGCCCAGAAACACGTTCCGACTGGTTCTGGACGAAAGACGATGCGCCACATGTAAACGCGTATTTGTACTAGCGTGTGTAGTATTAGGCATATATAGTACTACCGAGATGCCCAAAAATATGCGATAGGCTACTGTCGCGTTCATTGAAAGGAAGCTATATGTTCAAAGGAGCGTCTACGATAGGTGCGCGTTTGTGTTGATCGTTACCTGGAGCAACACAATTTAGGGTAGGTTGGTGTAGCCACATGCTTGCTAGATGATATCGCACTGGAAACCAGAAAGATACTTCTCACCCATTACATGCAATTCATTTTACTTCGAATACTGAAAAAAACCCTAACACAATTTACTCGAATTACGTCATTACAGAAAAAGTATCTGCCCTGTGGTAATCATTTGCAAGAAAAAAAGTAAAGGAATCTGTGTACTAAATCAACTAATTACAACAATTAGGCTGGTAATTACAAACTTTAAAACGCAAATTTTATTGGTAAGCTGAATGGGATGGTCATAAAGGCTCACGTTCTCTTTTCTCGTCATTTAAGAATGGCTATTTATGTCAAAAGAAATGATGTCAAATTATTTGTTAGATTCTCCTCAACCGTGAAACGCGGCTGGCGGTGTAGCCCCACGATGACGCAGTGGGGGGGCGTAAAACGAAACTTCACCAGACCGCGCGATAAAGCGGTCCGTCTCGCCCCTGCTGCTCATGTGACTATGCGTTCAATCGAGAGCCGCGCAAAACGCCAATCGGCACCAGCTCGTGGGAAGGGAGAGGCGCGACCGTAGCTCCATTTTACGTCACCCTTCTACGGGGGCCACAAGGAAGCTGGACCGCCAGCCTCGCTTCGCTGTGCCGCGTGCTCAATCAGTATAATTTAACGAATAATTTGACACCGGTTACCTATGCCTACATGGCCATTTTGAAGTGTACAAAGTCGGACTTAGTAGTCTTCTATGACAATACCTGCAACTTTCCGATATAAATATGTGACGTAACGTTTTTAACTAACATGTTGATTATTGTAGTTATATAGTTAAGTTACAATGAATTATTTCGGTCTTACAGATGATGTCCACCTAAGCAGACAATTCTCCTATAGCGGGATAGTCTATAGTAAAAGAAAGAAAGAGCACACTGTATACTTAGAATGGGCAAGGGCGGCATGAATCGCGTGGAGTACCATCGCTCGGAATGGTAGAAATGTGGTGTGCAAATATCCCCTTATAAATTTCATGGTTTGATTTCGACATATAAAGTTGGCCTTGAGAGTTCAAATGGGCATCCCTTACCCAAAAACGCCTTCGTACACGAGCGTCAAAATCCCTTCACGGTACATACAACGTCACGCAGTCAGCAACGCATGTCTTCTGCTCCTACGTTTGCTGATCCTCTTTGATGCGCAATCTAAGAATTTACGTTCCTTGCAGCCAGTAGCAACATGCATATACCACTGACCAATTGCTATGCTTAGTAACAACACGTTTCACCAGGCAAACAGCCATTCAAATGGCTGTTTGCCAAATGAAATATAAGAACGCGGTGAGAGCTTTCTTTTCTTCGTGCAATTTTCCTCACCTTTGTACTATAGCGCAGCGCCCTAAGTATGTGCGCTTTTTAGGATCCGCACAACAACGCTAATTTCCGCACTCTGTAAAAGAACGCAAATAAGCAATTATATCGTTTGATGCGCTACATTAAATGCTTACAGTTACCAAAGAAAAATTATTAGGGCTTTACACATCGTTTCCATTGAAAGATCAGGCTGTTTAATAATTACAAATAACTTCACAAAAATGAACCATGACTACCCTATAGGTATTAGAATAAACATATTATCAGGTACATAGCGTATGGCCCCCGAGAAAAAAGAAAACTGTCATAAAGTAAAGATTGCAATTGGTCTCCCTTTATCAGCACTCAGTAGACCATTCTAAATAATGTCATGGTCACTACGCTATGAGTAAACGAAATGATGCATGTCCTATAATTTCTAACAAGCAAAAATGAAATGTAGATGATAAATATTCGAAAATACTTGTGAAAGATCTTTATTTGCAGTCGTGCAAAGCCCTCTGTCACTTCCTTAACATGTTTGGGCATTCATGGGCGCTATAACATAAAGGTATTCCAAACTTCTCTATTCCATTTCTGCAGTCTGCCCTCGACGTTTGGCCAAGAAAATTTCGGGCCACCCCCACTGCGCCTCTCTGTTACGCGACATTACGGAAACCACGGAAACACCCCATATCATATGCTATGTGCACACTGACTATGCATGATTAGACCGAACGAAAGAGGAATAATAGTTTCTCATTCGAAGCCTTTTTCGCCATTAGCGTCAAAGGCGTCGTTCGGCCAATTGGTATTGCTGAAACGTTTTCGGGCT
This sequence comes from Dermacentor albipictus, assembly GCF_038994185.2. Classification (NCBI taxonomy): domain Eukaryota; kingdom Metazoa; phylum Arthropoda; class Arachnida; order Ixodida; family Ixodidae; genus Dermacentor; species Dermacentor albipictus. Next base: position 4,024,740 of record NW_027225573.1, on the reverse strand, counting down.
GCGCCCACTTCGCCTGTTTCTCTCGTGTCGTCACCAAACCGCGAAAGCTCACCGCGTCAAAGTGACGTGCACGCGCTAAAGACCATATATGGCGAACAAAACTGATTTTTTTCCCTGAATAGCCATAGAGTGCCGCGTTCCGAAAAGAATAGTAGATGGCTGTCCGCCGATCGCTCTGGCACAGGCTACTCAGAGCTGCCGGCGAGCATGGATTTCCTTGCGTAAAAAAAGTTTTGTGGTAGTATAACGTTATCGATACCTTTCGGCACGTATACGACATCGCGCTGCCAACTCTTTTTTGCTGAGGATTGATTTTAGCAGCATTTTTAACCTTCCGCAGCACGCCACCGCCATTATCGGCCAGCCCCCGCTAGCTAGGTGAAGGGAAGCGGACTAATTGCAGACACCGGTACCACCCTGCTCACCGGCCATTGTGCTGGCTCGACCCCATCGAAACTGTCTCCACCTGAGCGTGCTCCTCGCCTCTTGTCAGTTAAGGAAAACTAATCAAAGTAGGCAACGGTATTCGCTTTGAAAGCCATGCAAAAAAAAGAGAAAACATCCTATGGACGACAACAAACGCTACGTGTTACCGCCCGATGCTTGCGTCGGTGGTTACGTATATTTGACGTCAGTAGATTGTAATAATAACAGACTGGATTAGCTTTACGTTAGAGGGCCCAATTTGATGTTAATGTTTCAGAGTAGAGAACAAAAATCTGTATTTTAAAAAGTACAGTGTTTCAGTGTATATGTTATGCGATTGCAGTACTTTGATGTGTGTAGACAAGCGATGTGTGTCCCGCTTGTCTACACGTCGATGTGTGTAGACAAGCGGGACATAATTATCGAAGATTCATATACGCTATTGCACTATTGAGCATGCACATCAAGGAAAAGTGTCAGCGCTTTGACAACTTATGCCTCACGGCGATGAACTTGAAACATAGCGTTGTTCATTTATAGCTTTAAAAATGGACTAATTCCTGATATACTGATGGGACTCAGGGCCTCAAGGCGCCACGGCCGAGTTCTATGAGAGGTGCCCTACTACATGGCCCCATATACTCTTGACATACACGGTTTATTTGATGTTCCCTCAGGGATGGGCACACTAAAGGAGTTTGTTGTGCTTCGTAACGTCGAGTGAGATTTCATAAAGTGACTGCGTCGTTAAGAACAGAAGACGAAATATCTGACCATGTTCGGGGCTCAAGTTCTGAATATAACAAAATGCGTAGCAACGGCTCAACTGACTGGGCATAAATTCGCTATTTGATATGCGCTTGTGGAAGTCTGTCTGCGTGTGCGTGTATACGTGTGTAAATTTGTAGGTGGGAAGGAGCATATCAATTGTGTAAATCAAAGTCTTTCATTTATGCGTAAAATCGACTGACATACTCTTTGTGACTGGAGGTTATACAGGATACGTTGAGCTTATGAACACAACAATGCCGGGATGACCATACAGGCATCGCTAGCACCAGTTTCACTTATTGTGATTGGGTGGGGTGGTGCTCAGTATCGCTCGGGATTCGCAGACAAATGCGTCCTGTTCGCTAGCGGTGCATTCGTTAGGAAATTAAACTTCATGGGTCTCCCGATTTCAGGTCCACCATCGTTACCGGCAGCGGCAGTCATTCCAAATGAAGAAAGAACATTGCTTGGATGGAATGTCACTGAGCTATTTAGATTCGGCGGCATTGAAATCACATGGCACTGCAACGACAACAAGAGTATCAGCTATCACAAGATAATACCATACGACATCTTGTTTCCCCTAAGATCTACAATCGATTCAGGTGAGCCGCAAGTGCTTCATGTGGCAACTCTCACTTTTGAAATTAGTTGTAGTTAAGCGCATGGACTTCACATATATCTACTATAACTCCTTCTTCTAGTGCGTGCGGATGCCAAAGTCACCAAAGATGATATGCTGCTTCTCCAAGTATTGTTTCCATGTTTCTTGTCTTCCTTATTTACAAATATTTACAGGCATTTATGCAAACTGAACTAAAGCACCCGCTTCCTCGAAATTGTAACAGAAATACATAGTGGCAGGCTCAAGTGATGTTGACATAAGTAATGCGAAGCATTCTGCCTAATTAGAGTATGTTTTATGAGTCGTGCGGTTTCGGCAAGCTCCGCCGGTGACCCCGTAATCGATTTACCCGGCGACACAGCGTCGATACACATGAATGGCTGCTAGACGCGCTCGTGCGTGTGTTGCTAAGCGAAGAGGCTAGCTGGCTACATCGCAGCAACAGCTGTGAGGTGGCGTGCATTCAACAGCCAAGTGTTGTGCGTCTCTAAAGGATGCGGCTTCCAAATCGCAAAGACAAATGTAGAGGGGATCGCATCCATGGGAGATCAGACGCCACGAGCGTTCAGAAGTGTGGCTCATGCGGATCGCAACCTGAGGCGAATCTCGGGAGGGGGAGGCATGTGAAGCGGGTGAGGTTCCATGCCATTCAAGCGTGCTCGATGGAGTCTAGAATCGCAGCCCGCTGCAGCCATCTCATGAGCGTTGTACCTCGTTAAGATGGCTCCCCTGGACAACAATAAAATAGTCAGATACGCCGTAAAATCACAGAAACGACGCTTCACGGAGTGCATCATAAGCATTCCCAGTGCACGGTCGCAGCGAGAGGGTGAGCGGTGCAAGTGATCACGATTGGAAATTTGAACGAAGCCTAAGTTAGCGACGCTTGTTTGCGTTTCTTGCTCCAGCTAATAGCACGCTTGGTTGGTTCTCCTCTGTCGTCCCCGTTGCGGCCGCTATCCAAAGCCTCAGCTGCTTCCCATCCTTTATTATAGATTGCGGTTGTTGCCTTGCCGCTGACGCTAGAGAATGGTGAGATACTCCCCAAGAACCAGCATGACTTGGAGAAGAATGCTACGCAATAAAATTGTAGGCGTTGTTTATTAACTGTTATACCTGTCGTGAAACAGCATGACGTTCATGTGTGTGGTTGTGCGAGGCACTTTATGCAGGAAGAATGCCATGTTATATAAATTTACAACAGAGCATTTGTTTAGTAGTGCAACAAAGGTCACAGCATCGAACAACAATCACAATCCATAACCAGTGGTGGCCAAGCATGATAAGGAGTGAGATCATAGAGGGAGTGCCAGCCAGTGATACCTTCATGAACCGGACCCCTGTTTACCAAGTCACGACGTTATTCACAATAATTAATGAAGAGGTTTATTCCCGAAGCTACACCTTGAGCTGAGAAAGGCACCGAGGAGCTCTGCTCCGGAAGAATTTGGACAACTTGCTTTTTTTACGCTGTATATGCACGTGAGTACATTCGTATTCCTCCCACATTACGATGCGGTCGGCTGCGGTGGCAGTGAATAGTGCGCATGTACGAACTGAAGGCGGCCTTCCATTGATTGCCGTCTGCTTTTGCATGACTTTTTTCATTCTTACCGAGGCAAACAAATGACGCGTGGAGGAGCAGCAGAGGCTATGCAAAGGCGGGCGCCCGAGCTAACCCATTCGACGTGCTGAACTCACTTGGTTGAGTGCCACGTCTTCTTGAAAGAAACAATTGGTCTGATAGCTGTCTCACCAATTCATCATGCGAAATCGGCACGTGTAGTAGTGGAGCGAAATTCGCGAACTGAGAATAAAGGCGCTCTTCATGCCAGGCCACAGGGCTTTTCGCATGAACTTAAGCACAATAGCGTAATTACTGGGTCGACAGCATAAAAAATTGGTAACGTGACAGCATTTTTCTGTTAGTAATCATTTAACTGGCATTGTCTTACAGAGACAAAACTAAAGGGTACCACAGGTGACACGGTGCTGATTCAATGCAGCTCATGAATACTCGTGATATAACAATAATTTCTCATTTTCTAACATTGCAGGGCCATACTCCTTCCGCGCGTCATGGCGTGACGACATCTCCGGTGCCCGTTCAAATGAGGGTTTTGCGGGTAAGTAAACTGATTCGCATATCGTCACGAGACAAGCGGGAAAACGTCGTTCCGACATAGGCGCGGGCAGCAATCTGTTGTAATTCTCTGTAGGCAAGCAAAGGTGTGTTTCAAAGCAAGGCAAGCTTGCTAAAATGATCCTCACGTTTCACCAAGGTAGGACTCTGGGATTCGTTACTGTGGTTCTAGAAAGTTCACACGGTTTGCGGAAGCACGAGCAGACCTTTCAAAATGTCGAACTTTGGGAACGCCCGAGGAAGCGCAGATCTAGTATTGAGGAGATCGAGGAATCATAAATATCAACCCTGTGAGCTAAGCACACTGTGAGGATTTGCCTAGAGCTACCAGCCCTTATGAAAATGAACAATGAGTGTCTGTAGAGAACGTTATTTGTTCCTAATGTAACATCAGACTTTCATAAGAAATGCATCGTGTAATGTTTGTTGGCATCACAGCTACATCAGAGACTCAAATGACAATGCACCTTATGATTTGTGATGAGAAGAGTATACAGCTTTTTTGTGCTGTTGCTAATGTCAATGTACGTCATGTGATAATCTGTACGATGCCAAGTCCTGAAAAATTGTTTTTAATGTGACAGCATTAAATGACTCATAAGGCGGAAAATCCAGCATTGTCGGCGTGAGCACACTATGTACAAAGAGGTCACAAACTCTCGACCTTTCATGGGAGTCCAACCTACAACTTTTGGTGTTAATGAAGGCAATGTTAATTAAGACACAGTTATTTAAGTTATACATAATTAATGCACTCGAACCCACGACCCTTAGTGGAAGTCGAACCCACGACATTAGGTGTTAGTGAAAGCAATGCTAATTTAGTCACAGTTAATTAAGGTACTGTTAATTAAGATGTGGTTAATTAAGGTACTAAAAACCACGAGCTTTGTTGTTAATGAATGTGGTGTTAATTAAGGTACAGTTATTTAATGTATACTTAAAGCACTCGAAACCATGATCTTGGGTGGGAGTCGGACCCACGAACTTTGGTGTTAATGAAGGCGATATTAATTAATGTACATTTAATTATGATATAGTTATATAAGATATAGTTAATTGCACATGATTTATGCGTCATTCGTCTCGGCAAGCCTGGACAGTTCCGTCGATGGTCTTAAAAAGACGGCTTGTCACGAGAGCAAAATAGCGCTCCGTATAACCTCTTTGAGGCATTTCTATGATGTAGTCATGCTGTCTAGGAGGCACTCCAGACATAGCTAGGCTACAGAATCGCAGTTGACTGTTGTGCGTTGCTCACTGCAGTGTTCTGCATAAGTGCTTCTGAACGAATTTTTAAAATACGAGCCGAGATGCAAAGGTGCCGTCAAAAGGTTGCACTAAGAAAAAATAAAAAGCGGGAAAGAAAAAACAAATGACCCGCTTTAAGTCACTGCGGCACATAACCGTCTTATCGGCTGTCGGTGGCCAGTGAAATGCCGCCTAAACTGCCGTATTCGAGAAACGTAGGTGCAGTGGTTGTGCCAACAGTTAGTGGAAGAGCACCCCTCCCCCCTTTCCCATATACATTTTCGACAGCGCCATCCGCGCATCGCTCTGACTCGGTTTCGAGGCTATTTGTCACGCGTTCGCGTGTTCCTGCTCATATTTCGCACGATAGTACACACAGGTATTTACAAATATACGTACTATTTCTAGGTACCTTACACTATTTTTCCGCATAGTCCCGACGCCAGTTTGAGCTATTTGTACCATCGCTGCACTAAACTTTAGAAATGTCGTCAATCAGCGACGCACGTGGCCTACCCGAACGCTCATTGTCTCGCGAGTCATCACGGCCGTTTTGCAAACTTACAACACCACCACCTCACACACTTCTTAAAGCGAGACACCTTTCCCAATACGTGGGCTGCATTTTCCATTGGATTTCATCGTCCCTTGCTCTACAGAAAACAAATCCGACTTCGTTCCTCGCACGCCGTGGACGTGTGAAGCACAACCGCCACCTTCAACGACTGACAGCAGCGCCGTGCCGCGAAGCTACCGGCCGATAAGGCCTGACCGGTCCAAGAAAGGTCCGCTGCAGGGAATGTATATGTTCACTTCGCATTTACATGTGTAATTAGGCTAAAGGAAATAGGGGCTAGGACTTTCTGATGCGCCCTCGTACAAAATTCCTCTTTCCTGTGGTCAACTGTACATTGGCCAAACAGGCCGATCTGGTAGCATACTCCTCTGAGAGCACAGAAATTTGTTAAATGGCGCGCCGTCCTCTTTTGCCATCCATTGCCAATTGTGCCAGCGCAGACACCACTTCGAAAACACAGTCTTTTCTTCCGTCATCCTAACGAAACCACACGAGAAATCTGGGAGACCTGTCACATCACCAAGAACGCCGCACTGTGCCTAAACCAACCATCAATTCAATTTCATTAATCGATGTCTAACATGTTCCTTGGATGTATGTTACATTTACCTCGTCTTGACATGCGCTATGCGTCCAATTTTCGAATATGTGTGTATCGTTCCACGCATGCACTAAAGATCAATTGTGAGTGAGGGTTTGTGGTGTGTGTTCCTTTTCTTCGTACAGTGTCGTTCTTCAGCTCTAAGTTTTCTTATAATGTAATACCCACTAGCCCACCTATCCATCCTAGTGGTCCTTAACTTCCCAAGCTAATTCTTTGTTAACATTCAAAATTCTGCCCCATGAGGTCCTAGTTCTAGAATGCAATATTTGTACAATTTTCTTTTGAACTGTAGCGGTAAGCTCCTGGTCAAGATTTCATAATGTCTGCCATATTCACTCCAACCTGTTTTCATTCACCTGCAAATTACGTTTTAATGATCAGGGTCTCCAGTAAGTAAGTGACCTAGATAAACGTACTCCTGCGCAGATTCTAGAAGCTGAATGCCGATCATAAATTTAGCTTCGCTTGACAGTCTATTCAACATTACCTTTGTCTTTTACGTCTTTTACACATTCTTGGTTAAAGTCATCAGTAATGTTCTGCAATATGTCCCCAACATTGCCTAAGAGGACAGTGTCATCTGCAAACGAAGATTGTTGAGATATTCTACGTTGATCTTCAATCCTAATTATTTCCAGTCTGATAACTTGAATGTTTCGCCTGAGCATGCAGTGAATAGGAATAACTGTTCTTTATGGAGGATTAAAACATGTCAAGCCGGAACTGCCACTGAGACAAAGTCGAAGTGAGTCTCAGGAGTTTCGGATACGTACACTGTGCCTGCACGTAAATATGTCAGTTCCACATAAACGAAACAATTTTTCATCTGTCAGGCTGAATGCTGCGAACATCATGGCCTTAACCTGAAGTTCCTGCCATCCTTCAGTGCAATCCATACGATATGCATTTACACCGACGAATACACACAAAGGACGTAGCTTCGTCCAAACGCACTGCACCAGTGATTACACTGTGCGCCGCCGCAAGAGCACAGCAAGACAGCGTGATTCGATTGGCGTAAATGCTGACCTTGCTGATACGATGCGTTCATCTGACCATGCTTAGCGTCTGTGCACGCTTTGCATTGTTCACTTCGCGATACCAGGCCACTGTTACCAGCTTTTTAATGCCGTCATGTTGATCTGACTACTGGTGGTGGTGACAAACTTTTATTGATGAGATGGCCAAAAGTAAAAAAAAAATTAAGAAGCAGCGTTGTGGTCGGCCTTCAGGCTGCCGGTTGTGGCGTCCACTACTGCGCAGCAGGCGCGGAGCAGCGTACGACAGTCACTTGCGGGAAGAAAATCCTCACGCCGGATTCATGAACGCCTCCTAAGGCATCCTTAAGTGAGATAAGTAAAAGATAAATACAACACCGCACGAAGCGACTGAAAGACGTGAGTGACGTCATCTTGCCCAGGATTTATGTTAGTCTGCGGTTTAGAATAAGCCCCTCATGTCAATCAATAATAATAATATTTGGGGTTTTACGTGCCAAAACCACTTTCTGATTATGAGGCACGCCGTAGTGGAGGACTCCGGAAATTTTGACCACCTGAGGTTCTTTAACGTGCACCTAAATCTAAGCACACGGGTGTTTTCGCATTTCGCCCCCATCGAAATGCGGCCGCCGTGGCCGGGATTCGATCCCGCGACCTCGTGCTCAGCAGCCCAACACCATAGCCACTGAGCAACCACGGCGGGTCTCATGTCAATCAAGACGACGATGTATGTTTTCTGCTGCAGATTTTTTTTATATTTTTTTATCGGCTGGTCTTCCAATGGCATGTTGCCTCTTACTGGACATGAAAAAAAGTTTTTGTTTCGGTGACGCAAGTCTTTGGCGATCACGCATAAGTGCTTCCATATGAGGTGGTACCCAATAGGGTTAGTTCTTTTCATACTGAACGCGCTTTATCAATTTATAACAAAGAAACCACGGCGCACGTCACATTATGTATATTGTATCATCGACTTCGTGCCTAATTGAAACTATGATCAATATAATGAAATGCGCACGCTACAGCACGGAAGAAGATAGCGAATCCTGCTACAGCAACACGTTTTGGTAATTACAAGTAGATGTTCTTAGTCATTCTTGTTTCATTTCGCATGCAGAATTACAGCCTCAAAACCTTATGAAAGAATAATCATCCGCAGACTCATAAGCGACGTAACGCTCAAACTAGAAAAGTTATGATAGCATACTGATAACACACCAATGACAAACTTGACGGTTGTCAGAGAGAGACACCACACTTCTATCTGCTACCGCCCAATAGAGTGTCATGACGAGTATAAAGAGTCAGGCAATTGCACGCTTAGAGAACCACAGCCCACTGTTTACATCTGAGCAAAAGTTGTGACCATAGAAATATTTTATTCATTGGTAAACATCATAAGAGTGTGATGAATTCTCCGAACGGGTCTGCACTGGTGAAGAAACGTGGATTTAACGAAGCGACATGAAGCTGAAGTCGCAGAGAATTGAGTGGAAAAGGCAACATGAAGTAAACGGGAAAAGGCACGTAAGAACAGTTAAAAGAAATCAGTCACGTTCATCGGATTTTCGGCAGCCATGGCATTGCACGACACGAATTTGTACTTGAATTTCAAACTGTAAATGCAGCTTTTTTACGTGAAGGTCCTGTAGCGTCTGAGAAATCGTGTGATGTGCATTCGACCAAATTTGTCGAAAAGAGGGGGCGGTATTCTTCATCCTGATAACGCCCCTGCGCATTCTGCGATGATAGTGCGTCAGTTTATGGCACACAATTACATCGCTGTACTGGAACACCCTCTCTATTTACTGGATTTAGCCCGTTGCGACTTTAACGCGAAGCTTCCTTTGCTTCGTTCCTGGACTTGCCCAGTGCTGCTGCTACCTTAGCGAATGGCTCATACGCATTCCAAGGTTTACTACCCTTACAGGTTTGCCACCTCGCGCTCGTCGTTGTATCATTGTGGTCACGCCATCATCGTGCAGTCGTCGTGCTGCAATGGTCCTTCCATCGTCGTCATTCCGTGGTAGTCATTCCCATGTCGTCATCCAGTTGTTGTCGTGCAGTCGTGCCATCGTGGTCATTGCATCGTCGTCATTCGTTCGTGGTCGCGCCTTTGTGGTCATTCTGCCGTCGTCATTCAGCGATAATCATACCGGTGTCGTCGTGCTGTAATAATCATGTCGTCGTCTTCACGCAATTACCGCCATTACGTTGTCCTCATACCGTCTTCGTCCTTCAAGCATCGTCGTGCCATTTTCGTCACGCCGTCATCGTCATTCTATCGTCCTCATAGCGTTGTGGTCCAAACGTCGTCGTCATTCCAACGTAGTCTTCACTCCACATTTGTCATTGCGTCGACGTCATGCATTCGTCTTCACGCCCTTGTTGCCATTGCGTCGCCGTCATTCTGTCATAGCCCTTCAATTCCTTCGTAGTCATTCCGTTGATGTAATACAGTCGTCGCATTGACGTCGTGGCCGTTACAGCGTAGTCATTCCAGTTTTGTCATCCCAAGTTTGTCATACATTCGTCGTCGTTCCTTCGTCGTCATGCGTGGAATCTGCAAGTTCGAGCGCCACAGTTTAGGTTTGTGTTGAGCGAGGCATTTCACAATGAAAAATGTGTCCGAGTTGATTGTGCGCTCTGTACTTGCAAATGGTCGTTAAACAAGAGCAACGTTCTTTCCAAACACAAAATTAAGCTTTGCTTAAACTGTTTGCCTCAGTGCATGGGTATACGAAACGTTTTCTTCAAGGAATGCAAACTCGCGCTCGGGGGCGATATTTGGGGATGTGACTGCAATTCTAAAGGAAACGACAACACAGCTGTAGCGCTTAACAGAAAAGGACTTCCGAGGGTGCTTCGAACAATGGAAGAGGTAGAAGCACTGCGTTACGTCTGATGGCAAATATCTTGTAAATGACCACATTAATTTATTTGAAAATTTTTGAAATTAAATTTTTAGTGTACTACATGAACTCTTCGACATACTTCCGAGACGCCACAATTTTCGTCACTCCTCCTTCGCGAGAAGCGTGTAAATTTATTTGCTATACTGGTATACTAATGCCAATATCCTTCGCTGTCTTTCCAGATTTGGATGCCAACGCTGAGAATTGCGAGTTCTTCACCTCAAGTTTCGAAGACCATGGCGGAGTGACGTATTTCAGTGCACCGGTACAAGCGGTTCACACACCATAGACGCTGGAAGGAAATCACGTGCTGCCAGTGCTTCTCATTTCTGGAATTTCGAAACTTTGAAAGGAAACTTATCACTGACTTATTAACAATGCGCAACACTGCGCATGCGTGCACATGTCCTCACTTGTTTGTTTGCTTTTCTCTTCCTGTGCCGATGTCTTCGATGACGTGAAAAATAAAGTTATTAGAAAAATGTATCTCATTTATGAAATTTTCCCTACTACTGTATTTTCTTGTTTTATTTATTCAGCTATTTCAGTTTTGTGTGATTTTACCATATAAAAGAACACTTGCCATAGAAGTGTTCCTTCCTAATAACAACCAGCAGGGACACTTTAACAAATTTGTTGGATCCCAAAATGTGCACTCTGCCATTGTATAAGTTAATTATGTTAAATAAATTTTCAAATAAACTTTCAAAAAACTTTCAAATTTTCAAAAACGATTCTGATGAGCTCATTATCTGATTTCATAATTTTTCTTTACCGCTAATTCTTATGTTAGCGTTCAGCCTGAGAAATGGAAACTTCATGCTATGTTACTGTTAATCTGCGTTTTTTTTTCATTTAAAAGCTAACGATTCTTGAAGGTCTTGTAATATATAAAATGCATTTGTTTCCCTGGGAAATAACTTAGCACTAGTGTACGGTTTTTAGTTTTTATTTGCTGTCCTTGTCTCTTGATCTAAAAAGAATACTCAATGTCAAAGCTAGCGTGGTCTATGTTTTTAAACTATGCCTGTTTAATATTAGGAAACAACGAACCTACTGTCCCCTGTAAGATAAATGAAGTTTGTGGGGTCTGATGTGGGATTCTCACACCGTACTCTTGGGACAAAGGAACGACAACACAGTAGTGCAAACAATCACAAGGGCATTTATTGCACCTTTCATACATCAATGCCTGCTAGCCGAGTTCCTATCCACAAAACATGCCGATGGGTGCGCGACAAATCTAGAAGTCCGACTCACCGCGTCCTCCCGAGCGAATATGTTCGCTCCATGCTGGATCCCAACGCCTGGTCGTTCGCGTGTATAGTCACGCGAATCGTGGCGCGTTCGAAGGCGGCCACGCGAGGCGGTCTTGCAGAAGCATCGGTCGCCGCGCGCGCGGAATGTCCGCGCTGTTCGCCGACCCGCTGGGAAAAAGGGTCGCTGCACGTGCGGCACGGCACGTCCGTCCCGCTGGCTGTCTCGAACCCCAAGAGCGAGCGCCTTGTCTCTCCCGCACCCAAGTAACCGCGCAGCAGCGCGACGCTCGCGCCATCTCTCGCACCACGCTTGTACCACTCCAACGCCGCGGCCCACGCGGCGACGCCGCACGGAGACGGGGCTATACGGGAAAACAAGCTATCAGGGGAGGCGCGAGGGTCGCGCATCCCCACAAGTTGTAAAAGTAAATACATTGATAAATTTATAGAAAAGCACGTTTTAGCCTTACTTCAACAAGCAATTTAGTACAATGTACCCTATCGTCATATCTGCTTGATAATGACTTTGAAATTTTTTGATACTTTAGAAACTCGTGTCCACGGAGGATCTCACTGTAAACTAAGAGTTAGGCTTCGAGCTGTAAATTTTCATTTGTTCCTTGTATTTTTCAGCTGGTGAATATTGAGCTATACTAGGCATTATTCTTTGAATCATTGCAGAGTTTAAGAAATCCCTGTTCCAAAAGTAGCAAGCGAAGAAGTGCTCATATTGATTCGAAAAAAAAAAGTTCAGGGCCATTGCACTTTTTGAAGGTGGATTACCAGCGAAGCTGTGTACGTGGGCTCCTTCATGGCGAACTGTCCACTGCCGCGCGTCAAACGCCATATGCATATAAATGGAAGGCGAGGCGCGACTAGTCGCTCCTCCACGATGCTGAGCGCGAGAAGATGATGAGGCACCGAGTGATATACATACCCGTGTACTGTTGCACAACGCGGCACGACACCTTTTACTAACAAATATCGACACGTAGAACAGACATGCACGCCACCGCACTCCGAGGGCACAAACTGCTTTAGCTGAGCGAAAGAGATCCTGCGTTGGTCGAGGTCCCGCAGTGCAGTAATGGTTGTATGGCCACTCAAAAACCACAAGCGGTCACACTAAATCGGTTCCCCTTAAACTCCCTCTGAAGCGTGGCCGGTGCTCCGGCGAAACATTTCAAGTTTGCGGGATCAGGGCCACATGGACGGTTCGCATTTTCACCTCGCGGTGCTGGCGGGCGGCACGCTTTCGGGACCCACACCACGCGAGAGCGGGAGGAGATAGGCAAGCGCTTAGTACGCCGACAAAGAGAGGGCGGTGCAAACGTAGACATGGCCGACGCGGGTCAGAGTGTAATATCTGTTCTTATCAGCCTAATTTCTCATACGGTAACCTAAGACATTAAACTTATTTTTGCAAGTTTTCAGAGTGCCTAAACCCTGCTTCACTTCCGCTACGAATGGGCCCAGTATTGTACTATCTTCGGGATTGGCCCACCTATGCGGTGAAATTCTCGCTTTACACCGCTCGATGTTAAAATAGTGTTAAAATCGATGTTAAAAGTGTTAAAATCGCTTGAATGTGGCCGGTAAAACTTATTTGGAAGCAGTACATTCTGCTAGCTCCATTTAATATTTATGAAGATGCCATTTACACAGCATTGACAGCACATTCTACTTTTGTGGAAATATGGCAACAAGTGTTGAAACGTTTGGAATATTGCTCACTGAAATTTATTTAGACTCTATTGTCTTGTAGTATGACGATTTATTCTAAGACACCAGACACACTCGAGGTCGCACCGGCAGTACACAAATGGTGATCACGGGCACAGCAGAGGCAAGAACGTGTTTTTTCGTTCTCTTCTTGACTAGAGTCTGTTAAACATTTGTTGGGCTACAACTGACGCCGCATTGAATGCCCATTGTGCTTTTGTTAAGGTGCAATTGAGACTCCTTAAAAATCAGCCACTTAAGTATACATGAAACTTTACAGAGCTCCTGAATCGACTGTTGATTCATTGCGGAAAAAGTGCAATCATATTCCCCCATGTCCACGCGCGAATGGTGTTTTTTTGTTTGAGCTTGCCATAACTTCAATAAAACCGCGTATACTGTCTTGAAGAACTGTTATAGCTCAGTATAGTTTTTGGGGTGTGGGCCCTGTATCTCAGTTTCGGTTAAACAGGTACAGGCACGTAATGAGTAGAAAAAGGCACAAAAATAACAAAATAAGACAGGTGTTAAAAAAATTATATGGTTATACGTGCCAAAACCCCTTTCTGATTATGAGGCACGCCGTAGTCGAGGACTCCAGAAATTTCGACCACCTGGGGTTCTTTAACCTGCACCTAAATCTAAGTACAAGGGTGTTTTCGCATTTCGCCCCCATCGAAATGCGGCCACCGTGGCCAGGATTCTATCCTGCGAATCAAGACTGGTGTATACAGCGTGTCGTACCTATCGTGCACTAAGATTTAAAATTATCCATATGCCACGCAGCTGGACAGAGCCAAGAAAATGTTGTTTGCCCTCGCTTGAAGACATTCAGATGATTTATTGCATTCCGCCTTAATACCAAATTAGTACTAATTATTTATTCCATTCCCCAAATAATAAATTTAGATGGAAAGTTTCAATGAGAAAATTGTAGAGCAACATGAAAACTCACGATAAAGCTTTCACTTGTCCAATACGTATTATATAGAAGTTTTATCCGAGCGTGAAAGAAGCCCGCAAAACATGCAAAATTTGGGGCCCCACTGGGCGCTCAATGTCAATAACTTAGAGACGTGCCGAACTACATGTGCACTTTCGGGGATCGCCTAACAGGGGGTGGCGGGGTGGGGGAGACAAAAACTCCCTGCGCGACAGATGAGGGCAGGATAACCAGCCTGTCTGGTGGGTCTGGTAACACGGTCGGCGCTCACCTGCGTACCATAATTGCAAAACGTCGACGGGGGGCTGCTGTCGGAGAACTTGACCGATGCTGAGAAACGGTCTGTACCTGACAGCTCCTCCTCGCCTCGGAAATTCGCAATGGCCGGTGAACCCAATTTGGCGGCCACGTAGAACACTGATGACGCTTGTAGTACCCTGCCAACGAGCTTTGTGTGACGAATTCAGGATCATGTGCACTGAAGAACGTGCGTCAAACAAACGGAACAACAAAGCCTTGCCCTACGTGCAAGCACAGGTTCTCGACCCTTAACTCGCCAGGCTCCTACTATATTGTCACGTGGTAGTGACGGTGAAGAAGCAGTACGGTGGAATATAAAACTAGCTTTTATTGGGCGAACCTGTGCCCACAAAACAGGCTACACTTATAGCACAACGATAGCGGCGAACACGGTCGGCTATCGTCGGAAATGTGATCAGCGGGTCAAGCGCGTCGGCTTTTATAGAGCAGTCGTCGAATGTTCCAGACTAATCGTTCGGACCCGCGTGCCTTCCACAAAGTTCTACACCATTCGCGTTACGCGATGAAATCAGATAACACAAGGTTCGGCGACAACAGACAGCCGGGTAGAAGCATCGATAACATTCCAGAAATGTCGGATACATGCAGACGCGTCCCTCGTTGTGTGATTACATTTGTTAATCGGCGTGGTCGCCCGATAAAGATAAGTACACGTGTCAATACCCCCCTCTTAAAAAGCATCAACCCGATGCTGCAAACAAACGAAGGTAATAAACAAAAGCACTCGTAGCAAAGAAAAGAAAAAATGGCGAAGTTCGTCAGCGTCCGTAAAAGGGTTTAAGGCGCACCACGTGGACCACTTCAGATCGTACGCGGCGCCGCTGTGAATGCGAAATGCCGTCTCGCACGACCTCATAGTCCAGAGCGCCAATACGTCGGATGACCTTGTAGGGTCCGAAATAGCGTCGGAGTATTTTCTCACTGAGTCCTCGTCGACGTAACGGGGTCCAGACCCAAACACAGTCGCCAGGTTGGTACTCGACGAAGCGTCGTCGGAGGTTGTAGTACCGGCTGTCGGTCCTCTGCTGGCTCTTGATTCGCAGGCGGGCGAGCTGTCGGGCTTCTTCGGCGCCCTGGAGATAACTAGCGACGTCAACAGTCTCTTCGTCAGTTACGTGCGGCAGCATGGCGTCAAGCGTCGTCGTCGGGTTCCTGCCGAAAACCAGCTTAAACGGCATGATCTGTGTTGTTTCTTGCACCGCCGTGTTGTACGCAAAGGTTACGTACGGCAGGACTGCGTCCCACGTCTTGTGTTCGACGTCGACGTACGTTGCTAGCATGTCGGCGAGGGTCTTGTTCAGGCGCTCCGTGAGACCATTCGTCTGCGGATGGTAGGCAGTTGTCCTCCTGTGGCTTGTCTAGCTGTACTGCAGAATGGCTTGGGTGAGCTCTGCTGTAAAAGCCGTTCCTCTGTCGCTGATGAGGACTTCTGGGGCACCATGTCGCAGCAGGATGTTCTCCACAAAAACTTTCGCCACTTCGGCTGCGCTGCCTTTTGGTAGAGCTTTAGTTTCAGCAAAACGGGTGAGATAGTCCGTCGCCACGACGATCCACTTATTCCCGGATGTTTATATCGGAAACGGCCCCAACAAATCCATCCCAATCTGCTGGAATGGTCGGCGAGGAGGCTCGATCGGCTGTAGTAATCCTGCTGGCCTTGTCGGTGGTGTCTTGCGTCATTGACAGTCTCGGAATGTCTTGACGCAACGGGCGACGTCGGCGGTCAGAAGCAGCCAGTAATACCTTTCCTGTATTCTAAACAGCGTCCGGGAGAATCCTAGGTGCCCAGCGGTTGGATCGTCGTGTAGCTCGTGCAGTATTTCTGGACGCAACGCTGACGGTACAACAAGAAGGTAGCTGGAGCGGACTGGTGAGAAGTTCTTCTTCAAGAGCAGGTTGTTTTGTACCGTGAACGAAGACAACGCGCGCTTAAATGCCCTAGGGACAACGTCGGTGTTCCCTTCCAAATACTCGACGAGGCCTTTTAGCTCCGGGTTGGCTCGTTGCTGTTTAGTGAAGTCTTCCGCGCTTATTATCCCAAGGAAGGCGTCGTCGTCCTCTTCGTCTTGCGGCGGGGGATCGATGGGGGCCCGCGATAAGCAGTCGGCGTCGGAGTGTTTTCTTCCGGACTTGTATATTACCGTGACGTCATATTCTTGTAGTCTGAAGCTCCACCGCGCCAGCTAGCTAGCCAACACAATGCGTGATGGTCACTGACTACTTTGAATGGCCTGCCATAGAGGTAAGGGCAGAATTTAGCTGTAGCCCAAATGATGGCGAGGCATTCCTTTTCAGTCGTAGAATAGTTGCTTTCCGCTTTTGATAGCGACCGGCTAGCATACGATATCACCCTTTCAAGTCCTTCTTTCCTCTGGACTAGGACGGCACCGAGGCCTAGGCTACTGGCGTGAGTGTGGATTTCGGTATCGGCGTCCTCGTCGAAGTGTGCAAGTACCGGCGGCGACTGCATGCGTCGTTTGAGTTCTTGAAATGCCTTGGCCTGAGGCGTTTCCCACTTGAACGCGACATCACATTTGGTTAGATGTGTTAGCGGCTCCGCGATGCGTGAAAAGTCCTTAAAAAAGCGCGTATAGTAGGCACACATGCCAAGGAATCTACGCCCTGCCTTCTTGTCGGTTGGCTGCGGGAACTTTGCGATGGCAGCTGTCTTCTGTGGGTCGGGGCGTACTCCTGATTTGCTGATCACGTGGCCTAGGAACAAAAGCTCATCGTAAGCGAAACGGCACTTTTCCGGCTTCAGAGTGAGCCCTGATGACTTGATGGCTTCTAACACTGTCGCAAGACGCCTAAGGTGATCGTCGAAATTTCCGGCGAAGACAACGACGTCATCCAGGTAAACAAGGCACGTTTGCCACTTTAGTCCGGCTAACACCGTGTCCATGACGCGCTGAAACGTTGCAGGCGCCGAGCACAGTCCCAATGGCATGACCTTGAACTCGTAGAGGCCGTCTGGCGTGATGAAGGCAGTCTTTTCGCGATCTCTCTCATCGACTTCTATTTGCCAGTAGCCAGACTTAAGGTCCATCGACGAGAAGAATTTAGCGTTGCAGAGCCGATCCAATGCGTCGTCTATCCGTGGAAGGGGGTACACATCCTTCTTCGTGATCTTGCTCAGTCGACGATAATCGACGCAGAAGTGTAGGGTTCCGTCCTTTTTCTTTACCAGGACTACAGGAGAGGCCCACGGGCTTTTCGACGGCTGGATGATGTCGTCGCGCAGCATTTCGTCGACTTGTTGCCTAATAGCTTCACGTTCTCGCGTCGAAACTCGGTAAGGGCTCTGGCGGAGTGGTCGAGCGCTCTCTTCGGTTATTATGCGATGCTTTGCTACTGGTGTTTGTCCAATCCTCGATGACGTCGAAAAGCAGTCTTTGTATCGTCGGAGAAGACTTCTGATCTGTTGCTGCTTACTCGTAGGAAGACTTGGATTCACGTCGAAGTTTGGTTCGGGGATAATGCTCATCGGGGTAGATGCGGCTGAATCCGAGAGGACAAAGGCATTGCTGGTTTCCACAATTTCTTCGATGTATGCGATTGTCATGCCCTTGTTGATGTGCTTGAACTCTTGGCTGAAGTTGGTTAGCATAACTTCCACTTGCCCTCCATGGAGTCGAGCGATCCCTCTTGCGACGCAAATTTCACGGTCGAGCAGTAGATGTTGGTCGCCCTCAATGACGCCTTCTACGTCAGCGGGTGTTTCAGTGTCGACGGAAATAATAATGCTGGAACGCGGCGGGATGCTCACTTGATCTTCGAGCACACTCAAGGCGTGGTGACTACGACAGCTCTCCGGCGGTATCGCTTCATCTTGTGACAGTGTTATCGATTTCGACTTCAGGTCGATGACTGCGCCATGTTGATTCAGGATGTCCATACCGATAATGGCGTCTCGTGAACACTGCTGGAGGATAACGAAGGTGGCAGGGTAAGTCCGGTCATGAATGGTAATTCTTGCCGTGCAGATTCCAGTCGGCGTAATGAGGTGCCCTCCAGCGGTCCGAATTTGGGGGCCCTGCCATGCAGTCTTAACCATCTTCAACTGGGCGGCGATGTGTCCACTCATTACGGAGTAATCGGCCCCTGTGTCGACTAAGGCAGTGACTGCGTGGCCGTCGAGAAGCACGTCGAGGTCGGTGGTTCCTTGTCTGGCGTTGCAGTTAGGTCGTGGCGTCGGATCACGGCTGCGTCGTGTTGAACTGAAGTTGGAACGTCGCGTCGTCGAATCGTCGTTCGTCGGTGTAGTCTTGCCTTCCTGACTTCGTCGGGACGGCGGCGTGTCGTTGTTATGTCGTCGAGATCGTTTCTTCGTCATCTTCGTCGGCGGCGGAGGATCCTCGTCAGTTCGACGAACATAAACCGCACCTCCATCGGTTGCTGCTTTTAGTTTTCCGGATATGGGCTCGCTGACCGGCCCCGGGCTGGGCCAGTGTATGGTCGGCGCTGCGGCGACAGGTAGCGGCCTGGTGATGGCGAACGCCACGGTCGTCGAGGGCTCCACTGAGTAGCGGCGAGGTAGTCGGCGATGTCACGAGGTCGTTCACCTTCCCTCGGGTGCTGTGCGTTGACGGCGAAGCCTCGCAATCCCAGGTCGCGGTATGGGCATCGGCGGTACACATGGCCAGCTTCGCCGCAGTGGTAGCAGAGCGGGCGGTGGTCGGGGGCGCGCCAAATGTCCGGCTTCCTCGCGTAGGTGCGCTGGGCGACGGGTGGGCGTGCTGGCGGCGGCGGCGGTGGACGACGGAATTGCGGCGTTACACGGCCCTGGCGTTGTCGCGGAGGGGGAGCTTGACGGCGTGCGACGGCGGCGTAAGTCATCGCTTCTGGCTGGGGCTGCGGTAATTGTGGCTGCACCTCAGGAACTCCTAGCGATCGATGCACCTCTTCTTTCACGATGTCGGCGATCGAGGCCACTTGAGGCTGCGACGATGGCAAGACCTTGCGCAGTTCTTCGCGCACAATGGCCCTGATGGTCTCGCAGAGATCGTCCGTGGCCAGTGATTGAATTCCGGAGTAGCTTGTTGGCTTGGTGCGTCGGTCGAATTGCCGGTTCCGCAATTCCAGTGTCTTCTCGATGCTCGTCGCCTCACGAAGAAACTCGTCGACGGTCTTCGGTGGGCTTCTTACCATACCGGCGAAAAGTTCCTCTTTTACACCACGCATCAGTAGACGTACTTTCTTCTTCTCGGACATTTCGGTGTCGGCGTGGCGGAACAGATGGCTCATATCCTCAGTGAAGATCGCGATCGTCTCATTCGGCAGCTGCGCTCTTGTCTCCAGTAGAGCTTGGGCTCGCTCTTTTCGCACGACGCTTTGAAATGTTTGCAGGAAGCCGCTTCGGAAGAGGTCCCACGTCGTCAAGGTGGCTTCTCGATTCTCGAACCACGTGTTGGCGGCGTCCACCAATGCGAAATAGACATGTCGTAGCTTGTCGTCGCTTGCCCAGTTAAACGTAGCGACCCTCTCATACGTTTCCAGCCAGGTTTCCGGGTCCTCAAATGTGGAACCGCGGAACGTCGGTGGTTCCCTGGGCTGCTGCAGCACGATAGGGCACGCTGGGGCTGCCATTGGGGTTGCCTTGGCTACAACCTTCTTGGTCTTCTCAGGTAGAAGTCTGTGCTCCGGGGGCACCTGTTGAAGACGGTGGTTTGCTCGGTGGTCCGGGACTACGTTGGTGTTCTGTTTGCGGTCTGGGCTGAGATCACGGCTTGTCGGGGGCGTCCCGTACATGAACGAAAAGCACCTCCACCAGATGTCACGTGGTAGTGACGGTGAAAAAAGAAGCAGTACGGTGGAATACAAAACTAGCTTTTATTGGGCGAACCTGGGCGCACAAAACAGGCTACACTTATAGCACAACGATAGCGGCGAACACGGTCGGCGATCGTCGGAACTCTGATCAGCGGGTCAAGCGCGTCGGCTTTTATAGAGCAGTCGTCGAATGTTCCAGACTAATCGTTCGGACCCTCGTGCCTTCCACAAAGTTCTTCCATAGAGAAAGAAATTTCAACAAGAGCGGACACTCCCATAGAGCCCAGCGGCCGAATTGACTGTAGCACACCAAGCGGATGTTGTTGACTTCTTCCGCTTTCGGTTTTGGGCGCGCGCGTTTTGAACACCAGTTGGTACACGCCACGCCGGCTCCGCTGCTCGGCGCGGCATTCATTTTTTTTTTTTCGCTTCTGCTTAACCTCGCGTGGCCTTGGCGTGGAATCGTTTCATTATTAAGTAGAAATGATTGCGATTGACCTTTACAAGACTGCGCCGAATCTGTCAGGCGCAATTTCATAAAGAAAACGAAAGAAGTCTTCTGAAATGATTAAATGTTGATTTTGCTCTATATAAATGCTCGTTCCGGGCTTCTTCTGCATTCATCCAAAGTTGTGGCACCAGGTAAGCAGCAGTCGTTGCCGTATGATGCTCCACCGGATGCCATCAACTGAAAGAAAGTAAATTACAAGCAGGTATCATTTCGGTATATTGACCTAACAGGAGTATTGCGTGTAGAGGCGAAACGTGCTTAAGTGGTGAATGAGCGGCATTACAAATAAATTCACTTTTACGTACATTTCGCAGCAAAGACTCCTCCCAAACAATGCCATAAAATCTTAACATCCGATTTTCAAGCACCCCTCCTTTCCCGGGCATTATTTCCTGCACTTTAAGCGCACAAATACACGGGTGACTGCGCGTTTCCAAAACAACTTGGCCTCAGTCGACACGATGGTGCGCCAAGTACACAAAGGTGGCTGCAACACAGGCTCAGCCAGACCATGTTACACGCTCGCAGAATGCCTTCTAATCGCACTCAAGTCAGACTCGTGGGTGCAAGGCCTGTTTTCAGTCGCTCAGAATACATAAATGTCATGTTCTTGAGCTCCTCCGTGTTATCTTTTACGCGTCCTGCCGGCGCATGCAACACTCCCGTTTTATCACTCTCGGCAATTGCTCGTCGCGTTTTCGAGAAGCGTGAGTACCGAAATAAGGTATATGTTGTTGCAGGGCTATAAATTGCGTCACAAACTTGTCCCACTAAAATTCAGTACACGCAAAACTAACTCACTTTGGCCGGCTTGCTTTTTTGCTAACAGCTTCCCAACCCCAGGCGCGGCGAGCAAGCCTCAAGATATCCCAAAACGTTACCAAATAAATTACAATACTTTTTCGGGTCAGAGAATGCGTCACGAACTTCTACCAGTAGTCAGTACACGCGAAACTAACTGCGGCACACAGCCGAGCTGCTTTTCGCTAACTGCGTCAATAAGCCGGGCGCGGCAACCGTGCTTCTAAACTACCCCAAATATAACGACGTTAGTTACAATAATATTGGGGGCCACAGAATGCGCGAAAACGTGTCTGTCTTAGGCGCTACGACGTAGTACACGCATCGCAAATGCGTCACACGGCCGAGCCGGTTTTCGCTTACTGCGTCAATAAGCCGGGCGCGGCAAGCGTGTCCAAAAACTACCGAAATAAGTTACAGTAATGTAGGGGCTCATAGAAAGCGTCAAAAACATCTCCCAGGATGAGGCATTAACTCAAATTCACTGCGCCAGGACGGCGGAGCTGTTTTTCGCCACTCGAACTAAGCCTAAATGTGCTTAAAATGCGCCGCACACTGTCAAACACAATTTCTCACCTTGCCGTAGTCCAGTAGTGCCGTGTCGAAATGCAGACGATACACAAGAGAAGCATAGAGAAGGCCGGGAGCCCCAAAAAATGGGCTATATCCAAAACAGACGGGTCGCCGAGCACGTGAGCTTCGCACGTACGACCGGCCTCGCTCATTCCTGCGGCTTGTCTGGCGCATGACGTATGCACGCGCGTCTGGCGTGCCGCTAGCTTGTTGCTAGGCAACGCAACAAAAAGTTGCAAAGTATAAGTTTATTTACACACAAAACTTTTTCACTTTTAGTGAAAAAGAATAAAAAAATAAAACGTTGTCTGGAAGTTTATTTCACATTCTTTTTTTCTGATGCTCGCGTCAACTAACGGATGTTGTTGAAACTAGGCGTGACGTGTTTCCTGTTGCCAGTTTTTGAAGAGTGTCCCCTCTTGTTGAATTTCTTTCTCTATGTACATGCAGGCGCGTCCCTCGCTGTGAGATTACATTTGTTAAGCGGCGTGGTCGCCCGATAAAGATAAGTACTACACGTGTCAATATCAAACTCAACCCTGGGATTTTTACTTTGTCAGTTTTGACAAAGCAGATCCAAACACTTTTCTAAACAGCTTTCCAGATCTCCTCGAATACCGACAAGACCAGAATGATGTTGCCGTTGTAAAAGAATCGGAACAATTCTAAGCAAATAATGAAAACAGTCATTATAACTATCCACAAGCAAACATTTGAAGCCACGAGGATGTTTTCCCTCGCATAATCAATACACATACCTCATTATTCAAAGGAACGACAATAATACGTTGGTGTACCGAAACAACCGGCTCAAACCATCTGCGTTCGTATTTAACTTACCCTTTTTGTAACGGACGCTGTAGTTATATTCCTGGAGAATTAGACTCCCTCTGAGCAAGCGTCCCTTCTCAGGGTACATGTGTCTGAGCCAGGTGAGAGAACAGTGGTCGGTTTTGAAGGTGATCATTGCTCCATACATATAACAAGACAATTTCTGGACAGCCCAAACTAAGCAGGTACATTCTTTTTTCTTAGGCGCTGTACGCCTCCTCTCTGCACGTTCATTTTCGGCCATCACACTGTCCCGGATGCTCCTCCGCGTCTTCGCCCACCTGGTGGAGGATGACTCCCAACCTTTGGTGACAAGCGTCGCACTGCGCGATGAATTCATTAGAATAATCCGTGGTCCCAACTACTGCTCCTGAGCTCAGAAGCCTTTTCAGATCCTGAAATGCGCTTTTATTTGCCTCATTCCATCGAACCTTTCGGGCTCCCCTTTTCGGAGGGTGTCTGTCAGGGGTCATGCTACCTGGGAGATAATTGGAATATACAGCTGGTAATATCCTACGAGCCCCACCATGACCCTGACATACACCTTAATTCACGCTTGAGGAAAGTTAGCGATAGGTCCCATCTTTAGTTCGGAGAGCCGCCGCATTCCTTGTCCTATGACA
Source organism: Dermacentor albipictus (assembly GCF_038994185.2). Classification (NCBI taxonomy): domain Eukaryota; kingdom Metazoa; phylum Arthropoda; class Arachnida; order Ixodida; family Ixodidae; genus Dermacentor; species Dermacentor albipictus. Next base: position 4,001,074 of record NW_027225573.1, on the reverse strand, counting down.
TGGCCTAGATCGGTAACTTGCAGGCACCCGAAGCTACACTTTTCGGCCTTTACCGTCACATTCGCGTCTTGTAGACGGGCCAGCACTTTTCTAGGTACTACATGTGTTTGTTCAGGCTGTCGGAGAAGATGGCCACATAATCTAAATAGGAAATCGCAAAATCTAGTAGGTGTTTCAAAACAACATTCATCAGCTTGGAAAAGCTAAACAGCGCGTTATCTAGCAGCAAACTTAACAATATAGGTCGAAATGTGCCAAGCATGGACGTAAACGCTGCGTAGCGACTTCAGCTTTCTGACATGGACACCTGCAAGTTCCGCCTAAATAAATCGATTGTTGAAATGTACTAGGCTCCGCCCACCCGTTCAACTTATTCTTCTATGTTAGGTATAGGGTAAATTTGGTCTCTTGTAATTACATTTAATTTCCTATAGTCGGCGCTAGGACGTGGCTCTTTCCCGCTCGCCTCTACGAGAATCATCGGGGAAATGAAATCACTGTCTGCTGGCTCAATGATTCCTAACTCAAGCATTCGTTTGATCTCCACTTCCATTATTTTTTGCTGACGAGGTGAGACACGGTAGAGTTTGGATCGGACCGGCTCGTCTCATGTCAATTCAACCTCATTAATAATGAGTGTTGCTCCCGCCTGCCGGCTACTGAAGCATTGGCGAAATTGCCGAAAGTGTTTCCGGAGTTCGCTTACATGATCAGCAACGAGACCCAGTCGGTTTACAGACAAATTCAGATTGTCCTCTATGGAGCATTTCGCGTCCGTCACTGTCATTAAAACTGGAAGTTCGACCACTACTTCTTCCGACGCGTTTATCGCCATGTTGGCTATCTCCTCGGTTCTAAAATAAGATTTCATTAAATTACAGTGGTAAGTGATTCATTTATTCAATTTTCCGAGAACCTCTAGGGCGTAGTCAGTCTCCGAGGTCTTTTCAGTAACCTTTACGGGTCCATCCCACTGTACTTCAAGTTTGTTTTTTCGCGAAGGCCTTAGAATCGTGACCTTTACACTTACATTAAATGTTCGCCTGCGCGCATTTCTGTCATAGTACGCCTTCGCGTCTTCCTGGGCCTCTTTTAGGTTTTTTTCACCAGTTCTTGCGAAACACTTGAAGGATCAAGCAATTTTAAAACATAACTCGCCACTCACCGTCTGGCTTTCTCCTGTTCCTTCCCGCATTTCCCCTAACATCCTGAGGTGGGAACGGATCGTTCCACCGTACACCAGCTCGGAAGGAGTGAACCCCGTTTCTTTGTGTGCGAGCGTTCTCGACGCGAACAGATTTGCGGGCATACAGACCTCTCAGTCTGCTTTGTGTTCATGGTCTAATGCACGTAACACTCTTTTAAGCATCGAGTGCACCTTCGCAACGCTGTTTGACTGTGGATGACTGTAAGATCGTTTTTCGCTAAGCAAACGGCCACCATAAACGTCGGACAAATCAGAAGCAGAAAGCACAGGCTAGGCTACATCGGCACCCCACAAGGATCCGTGCTTTCGGCGCTTCTTTTCAACATCTCAATGCACGATCTCTTCAACAAACTCTCGAAAGTCTCGGAAGTAGGGCACGCGATTTACGTTGACGACATCCCCATTTGGTCCGCGAGCGGCCCGCTAGGCATTCTGGAGGAGAACATACAGCACGCGCTGGACAACGCGGAGGCTTTCCTTACAAACACGACACTGAAGCTCTCCCCCAGCAAATCAGAGCTCCTCCTGTGCAAACTCGGCCACAGGGAGAGACAGCCCCTTAGCTCCCTCTTCGTTCACCTGCACACCAGGGAGGGAGGTAACATCCTCAGGTGTAACACAATCAAGGTCCTGGACATGGTCATTGGGGCTTACAGCAATGACAACGGCGAGGCACTAAAATGCAACGAAAAAAGCCCTCTCAACTTCACCAGGGTCATATCACGGGTCGCCAGTAGAAGGGCCGGATTGAAGGAGGACAACTTCATGAAAGCATTTCACGCCTTCCTCATCAGCCACGTAACTTACACCGCCCGCTTCCTCAACTCGAAGAAGACGGAGCTGAACAAAATTGACGCACTAATCAGAACAGTATTAAAAAAGGTCCTAAGCCTCCCTATAAACACTAGCACGGAACGAATTCTCCAACTGGGACTACACAACACTGCAACCGAATTCTTTGAGGCACAGCGAAACGCCCAAATTAGTCAGCTCTCACTCACAAGGGCGGCTACCGATATCTTACTAGAAGCCGGCATAGCGCCTCTTCTCATGCAACCACAGAAGTGGCAACTATGCGCAAACACCAAGAGGGCAATAACAATTGATGAAACCCCAAGTAACATACAGGGAACCCACAAAGAAGGGCGGAAAAAGTGAGAGCCGCCAAACGTAACGTACCGCAAGTCCTTTTAGCTGACGCGGCTAGATATTGGAATCGAGGCGCCTACGCGGTCTCCGTGGTCGAAGCCCATGGCTCGCTCGTGAACGCAGCCACGGTAGTTATCAACTTCACTCATGAAGCAGAAGAAATGGTCCTCGCGGTGGCCCTTCGAAGCTGTAAATCAGCCTCCGTCATTTACTCGGACTCAAGAACAGCCCTTAGAACCTTCTCGGCGGCCCTCGTCTCTTGGAAAGCAGCTATGGTAGTAAACAACATCTTCCAAGAAATGGGAGGTTACAACCTCATGTCCCCACACATCGCATGGTTCCCGTCCCACATGGGCAAACATTTCCGGACGTCCTGACTGTAATCCGTACAAGCGGGCACACCAACTGGCGCGAGAACTCGCATTCCGCGTCTGCGGTCTGCCCCCTCGCTTCGACCCAGCCTGGGGGGATGTAGACAACAAAGACCCGCTCGTGTCATACCACAAGATCACTTCAAATCATAGGTTCGGACGAATAATTTTTCTTACTCCTCACCCAAAGCTCAAGAAAGCACAGGCCGTCACTTACAGACTGTTGCCGACTAGAACATACATCACACCAACGACACTAAGCAGAACCTTTCTGCTGAATGCCTACACTGCGGCCACGAACACAACAAGTTCGAACACATGCTCTGGCTGTGCCCTGCCAACGCGGGTACGGACTTTCCTGGCCAGTCCTTCTGGGACTCAGCGCTCAGAAGCACAGAGCTCATCTGACAGCTGAAGCCTGTCCAGAGAGCCCGGGCCGTCGCCGAAGGACTCTGCCTACCGGCCCCGAGCTGGGTTGAGCCATCGGATTGATTTGATTATTTCTCCTCAGGACCTAAATAAAGTTCACACTCACTCACTCACTCACTCACTCACTCACTCACTCACTCACTCACTCACTCACTCACTCACTCACTCACTCACTCACTCGCTCACTCACTCACTGTGGATGAGACACGGAGCTGAGTATCAGCCGCACGCCACACCTTTCTAGGAACGTTGTGGTTAAGGCAGTTGTAAATATCGTCCCCTGGTCAGACCTAATCTCTGCAGCAACCGACACGCGCAAAATTGAACAACAGAGCGTCGACTATCACGGTGGAGCTCAGTTCTTTCAAAGGGATCGCCTAAGGAAATTTTGTCGCGAGACAGAGCATGGTCCAATAGTAATTGCACCCTGATTGGCGCGGCGGTCTCCTTGCCGCGCGCCAATCAATTACCAGCCAACGGAATGGGTCCGTAATTAAGGGAACTAACTTTAAGGGATTCTTGTGCTTATCTCCCGGTTTCCCAACTCGTTTACATACATCGCAGGACCTTGCATAATTTTCCACATCCTTAAACATCTTAGCCAGTAATATTCTAACCAACGCCTCTCCTTCCTTTTTTTATTCAGATACCGTAAAGGCCCTTGCGGCCATTACATAGGGATGAGGTGGATAACAACAAGATATTTCATACACAGTTGAGAGGGGGAGGGAATGCAATACACAACACCGTAGTATAGGTCACCGAACACAACAAAACATGAAGAAAGAAAAAGGAAGAAATGCATACATGATAAAAAAAAACGAGGTGCAAAGCATGTAAATGCACTTACAGTGGGTCAAAAGCACAAAATTGTGTTTTTACTCGACATGCGTGTTTAAACTGCGCTTCAATTGGCTTAAAAACGAGTCATGGTCATCTATAGAAGCAACTTCTTTTGGCAGCTTGTTCCAGTGATAAATAGGAAGAAAGAGCGGTAATGGTCGTAGGAGATTCGTACCCACCAAACATGGGACGCACTTTGAAGAGATGGTCGAGGTGGGGAAAAATTCGTTGTGGGGGTTTGATATGGGATGCATTAAAGGATGACGGGGCGTGATGCGATCTGTGGAAGTGGGAAAGCAGTGCTAACAGGAGTCATTTTTCTAGAAAGTATAGACCTTTTCATCGGGCGAGGGGGATAGGGCGCATGGAGAGCCTTTCCTCCTCTCTGGCTTGGGCGATCCGGCGCGGCGCTGCTTGAAAGTATTGCTGTCGCGTGCTGCGGAACGATTCCGAGATGCTTTAGATGGTGCTTTGTGTAATTTACGTCATGTCCGTTCATATAAGGTCGTCAGAGAAGCTTTTCGGTGCATTGGTAACTACAGTAGGCGGAAATATCTCTTGGGGCGCAAAAACGTGACCCGCTTTACCAGCCGCGGTGTGCGCACATTATCAGTCGCGGTGTGTATATGTGTTGTTAACTATATTGCTTATATCAGTTTTAATTCAACAAAGAAAATCGGTGTCTTTGTATTAGCAGCATGAAATGGTAAATCTGCTCTCTATCTGGTCCCTTGGCGTAGGGAGTAAAACATAAAGCATCAGAGTGCATGCTCGTGCACGGCCAACCTAAGGCAACCACGAAACATCTAAGCGGCAGGTGCTATCAAATATTTGTGATGCAACGGCATCGTTCTCGCGCATTTCAAGTCTAGTAGGCTTCAAATTACCATACGTCTAGGCTAGCCTTCCTGCATGAGGCCGATGGCGCTGCTCAACACAGCGATCACTGCGGTTGGTGAACCAGCACGATACATAAGTAAGCTGTGCGCTTCGGCATTGCCTTTTGGCCTGTATACAGCCATAATATATGAGAGGGATCGCATAAAAAGAATGCGATGCCTATTTTTGAGGACCAAATTTTCGTAATACGTGTGAGTGCGTCGTAGAGAACGGAATGAACACAACCGGAAAAAAATTCGGTTGTCATTCTCTTTATCGAAAAAGCAAGAGAAAATGGGCTAACGCCGCAATACGACCTCGCATAGTCACGCCGCACAATGTTTATAAATATATAACCACTAATGCCGTATGCTTGGACCATGCGGTATGTAGAACAAAGATATCTGCAATCCAGCACCTACCACTGCTTAGGACGCTCGCGCAGTTCGTAAAGAGTCCCTTTACTGGACAAGCTTAATTCAGACTTTAAGGTATGCTACTACTGCTTGCCCAAACTATTTTATTCAGAGGCGGAAACCTCATCCATTGAACCAAGTATTCACGCAATGTAACCTGCAGCGAACAGTTTGGAGGCTTGTCAAAGTAAAATATCACAGCTCCTATCGTAGCAGAACGGTACCCACGCTGTTACGATCGTCGCGTATGTTTCATGGCTCCTAAACCGCAGCTTAGAAATAGAGGATAATACTGCAATAAGGTCACATTAGTGATTTAAACATTCAGAAATACACAATTGATCTCCGAGGCTGATTGTAGGCTCAAATATGCGCGCACGCATCGCGCTGCGTGTTCCGTCCACCTCAACGCCAGCAGAAATTCCGGCCATGACGACTTAAACCACTTCAGCACGCCTCACAGAACCGTTTACCACGTAGAAAACGCACGTAATACTCGACAGAGCGCACGACTGCGAAAGCAAATGCCAGAACCTACCGCCGAGCGTATACCTGCCATGCAAAAGACCGCTTTCACCAAAGCCAGTATGGCGCTGCTCATAGGCGGCGCCACTGCGTTCAGAATATGGCGGCGCCAGCGAAAAAACGGTCTATAATTGGGGGGACTCTTTGATAGCTATGATGCTGGATGGTCTAGAGTATGTGTTAGTGATGAAACGTGCTGCTTTATTTTATAAAGATTCAAGCTTGTTTATTAAGTATGTCTGGTTTGGATTCCATATTATAAGAGCGTATTCCATCTTTGAACGAACTAGAGGGTGTAAGCTAATGGGTTAGTTGACTGATTTGCTAAATACAAATTTCGCCTAGTGAATACAAGGGTTTTATTTACTTTCGAAATTATTTCATCAATGTGATCATTCTATGTGAGGTTAGAAGTTAAATGGACGCCCAAATATTTTAATGTAGACACATTCTCTAGGCACATGTTGTCTAGGCACATGTAGGCACATGTTGCGGGCTTCGGCTGAACTGATCTGCTATTTGTCATGAAAACAAGTTCTGCATGCACTTTAAGTTTCACATAACTTCTATTATCTGTTTTCCAATGTGAACGTGTAGATAAAGAAGTTGAGTGATGTGGTGATACTTAAGTCGCATTTGCCTTAAGCTAACCTTCCCTCAAAACAACTTTTTTACCATTCAGATTGGGGCTCTTTGCACACCCATAAATACATGTCCACTAGGAAACCCAGGCCGTGAATTAATTGCTCATTTGTTGAGCTTAACAATATATGATTGTCGTTTGTGTGGTAACGGGCCTGAATATGCTCTATTTTCTAACATATATTTGCCAAGAACCTAAGCAAAGTATCACATGATATGGCACTAAAAAAGTGGCATTCACCTGATTTTTCTCATTATAGTATACAGCAATTCGACCCTTTTATGCAAGTGGCTTTGTTACCTTGTCTTCCGCGAAGTGAAGACGGCGTTCATGATTATGCCAGGAATTGCATTCAGCAATGCATACTTATTCTTCAGAAGACTGAATGATAGAGCCTATTGCAACGGCTATACGGGTGGAAACTTTGAGACACAGGGAGCAAGATACAAGAAAGGAAAGGCAGGGAGGTTTACCAGAACAAGAACGCGATTCACAGCTCGCCCCTAGGGAGTGGGAGAGGTCGACGTACAAAGATGAGGAGGAAATGACACTTTCAGTGCAGTTGCCCGCTGTGCAAAGGCGAAAGTTGGCCCTCCGCACCCCTCAAACCCAGATAGAATGAATACCTTACTCAATGAGCAAGAGCTTGGCGCCTTGGTCTCGTACATCACAGTTGCAGAAGGCTACAAGAGTACTGCGCCAATGAGTGAAGTTCACCATTCCGTTACGTCGGCAACTCCAATATACATCAACAGTGGGATTTCTCTCCCTCTTTTAATCTTCTGTTTTCCATTCCCCAACCCAGTGCAGGGCTTAACCTTTGCTAGCTTCTTCTCTCTCTCTCTCTCTCTCTCTCTCTCTATATATATATATATATATATATATATATATATATATATATATATATATATATATATTGTGTGGTTGTGCTCCGTATAAAACATGCATGGAGGTACGTGGTGAGCTGTCCATTGTGAATTATTTAAGAAAATAACAAAAAGCGTACGCTTTTTTCTTATTGAATGGCAATGTCAATGCAAAGAGAAAGAGAAGAATCTAGCCAAGGTTAAGCCCTGCACTGGGTTGGGGAATGGAAAACAGAAGATTAAAAGAGGGAGAGAAATCCCACTGTTGATGTATATTGGAGTTGCCGACGTAACGGAATGGTGAACTTCACTCATTGGCGCAGTACTCTTGTGGCCTTCTGCAACTGTGATGTACGAGACCAAGGCGCCAAGCTCTTGCTCATTGAGTAAGGTATTCATTCTATCTGGGTTTTGAGGGGTGCGGAGGGCCAACTTTCGCCTTTGCACAGCGGGCAACTGCACTGAAAGTGTCATTTCCTCCTCATCTTTGTACGTCGACCTCTCCCACTCCCTAGGGGCGAGCTGTGAATCGCGTTCTTATTCTGGTAAACCTCCCTGCCTTTCCTTTCTTGTATATATACCATACGTCAGAAGCAATCCATCTGTATATATATATATATATATATATATATATATATATATATATATATATATATATATATATATATATATATACGCTACGGCTCTAAGCGCAAAGATGTTAAGGAGTGTAGAGTATCGACCGACGATAAATTGCTCAGAATTTTCTTGCCCACACGGTGCCGTGTTTCACAATTATTATGTATGTGCTTGCAAACAGTACCGCTACATGTTTTATGCGAAAGAGCCTTCATTAAAATACTGCACGGAGTGGGCACCGTATGGGCTACAATTAAAATATTGGGAAATTTGTTTAGCATGTTCTTCAATAGTACGGCGTAAAGATTAGGAAAGGACAAAGTATGGTCGGGAAATACGTTAGTTGCAATTTGCATCTTTATTCCTTTTCTGTGTCATCTACTTTCCCGTAATATATGGTTGAACATTTAAAAAAAGGAAGCGCCGCGGTGGCTTAGTGGTTATGGTGTGGCGCTCGTTAAAGAACCCCAGGTGGTGAAAATCTCCGGAGTCCTCCACTGCGGCGTGCCTCAAATTCAGAAAGCGGTTTTGGCACGGTAAATCCCATAATTTTTTTTTTATGGTGTGGCGCTGATAAGCACGAGAGTGCGGGATAAAATCTTGGCCGTGGCGTCCGCATTTCCATAGGCCGAATTGCAAAAACGCCTTTGTCTTTCCATTGCGAGGTAGCGCAAAAGAGATAAATAAAGATTTTATAGCGTTTATCTGAGGCGAAAAAAAATGGTGGTTTAAACGAGGCACGAGTAACAGGACTTCGTTGTTGAAACGTCGTATATGTTTGCTATTCTCCGGTTTGATTACTTTTTTCAGCCGATCGAGAACAGCTATTTAAAACGTATTCGAAATGCTGGTCTTGAAATAGGATTGGAAAAGGCACAAATAATGCCTTTGTCAGGGCTCTTATTATATAGTTTCTGAACGCTTTTAAGACGTATTCAAAAAGCTCGTCTAGAAGTGGCCTTGAAAGGCTTACGATACTCTGAATCTAGTTTTTGCGGGCTCCAGATGAGTCGAAGCATCGGTGTCTAGTGCTACTCAGCTCCTGGCGCAGTGCCAAGCACTGTTGCCTGCGCAGGCCGACGTATCCTCGACCAAGTAACATGAAAAGAAGCATGTCCACGAAAATGAATCCGGAATACCACCTTCGGTAGGCAGTAACGATGTTTACAACTAAAATGGAAATTGTATCCCGCCAAGAAATGGGCGCGTCTTGACAATCGGCCAGGCCAGGGCTTTGTGCCAAGAGCGCATGAAGCGAGAAAATCACAAAGCAACACTTTATTGAAAAATAAAACTTGTGCCAAGTTTCTGCAAATTATATGAGAAGTGCAACGTATATCGAAATAAAAGCACATCAAAAATGACTAAAACTCCTCGAAACAATTCTTAATTAATTAGACATTGATCAACAATAACTAGAACATGCGTAAACAAAATTCCTAACTACACATACAATCCTAACTACACTACACATCCCGGCCACGGCGGCCGCATTTCGATGGGGGCGAAATGCGAAAACACCCGTGTGCTTAGATTCAGTAGCACGTTAAGGAACCCCAAGAGGTCGAAATTTCCGGAGTCCTCCACTACGGCGTGCCTCATAATCAGAAAGTGGTTTTGGCACGTAAATCCCAATAATTTTTCAATTTTACACATACAATGACGAACAGCAAGAACACGGAATGTGCTAGAGTTTCATATTTTGATTAGTAAAGAGCACATGCCATCAGATGAACAGATTACTTATTTAGAAATTGATATCACGTCAACCGGAAGAAGCAAAATGAAAATGTGCTTGATTCGCATGGTAGCTACCTCCAAGCAACGTTATACCAAATAATCTAGCAGCTTGAAAAGAACACAGAAAAGAATGATGACGCGTACCATCAAAAATCAATGCTCTGATAAAAGCCAAACAATGGGAACGTGTCATGAATGAAACTATTCCCTTTAGCATACATGAAATATAGTAATGATGTGAGAATTTAAAGAAGAACATAAAACCAAACGAAAAAACAATCAAGTGAATACAGAATACTCAAAGCAGGAAATTTGGTTAACAAGTGAGCACAACTGTGATGCCGAATAAGGTCAGACTTAGTACTACTACCTATATAAAGTAATCTTAATACTCTAGTACACAAGAAATTAATACACAAGCCACATAATTAGAAACTTGTATAAACCTGCAAATGAACCGCACTGCACAAGAAGCTGCGTTTGGGCAGCCAATCAAACAATGGTCATAGTAAATACGAATCGGTTTATCTAAAAAAGAAAGCATCGTACACGAGGCACATATGTACCACTCTCGGGAAACAGACATAAGATCTCAATGAATTACCTGCAGACCCCTGAATACACTAGTACCCTCTGCACACATCTCCAGTGTTCTAAAGTAAAAAAAAAATAACTTGCCTCCATATTACGACCCTCCTATAGTTGATATCAAGCGAAGCTGTTTAAAACCACCACTACAACTGCCGAGTGGGTTATTCACTGCTTTATTGTTTAGAGTAATGGTAGTAACGGTAATTTTGACACCACGCCGCCACCCATAGCGGTGCTGTAACATTTAGATCAGGTGCTAGGCAGGCTGGTTATTCTATATACGAAAGGCTAGGGACCTCACTTCCCACGTCGCAAGCTGCCATTGCCGCGGCAGCTTGCACATCAGTAATCATTTCTGGGAAAGGTATGCGGGGCACGCTACGTGCTTCGCGTGGTTACCAGGCGCACGTTATCATTATTTATGGGACTTGGATGCTTGTTTTGCGCTTGTTCACTATTGAAAAGTACGCCATTCTGCATGTTGTATTCGTGATTCCAAAGAATGTATGCGCTGTGTGCTTCACTTTACAGAGTGCTTGAAGCCACTACCTTGCGAGGATACGAGTCATTGTTTCTGTCCTTGCAGTGCCGCCGCGATCGGCCCATGTTTCTCTAACAGACACGAGCACAAAAAATACCGACCAACTAGGGCCTAACAGCTTCCCTGAAGAAAGCACTCTGAGGGGCAAAAAAGATTTAAGACTCACACATGCAGCCCCGAGGAAATGCTTTACTAGTTAACCGCCACTTTCACATCCAGAAATATTTGGCACACCGTCCAGGCAGTTCAATTGATGAAGTGCTCGGGAATATACCACTTTTTTATCTGCAGCTCCGCTGGTAATGGAACTGCCGTACATGCTGGTACTTGAAGCGTTTTCAATGTAGATACACTTGCTGCCCTGCACGGGTATGCCCGCATATTTACACTGGTACTCCTTCTCATCGACGTGGACACCTATTTTACACTACGCTGGTAGTTGAAATGTTTTGAATGCAGATGCAGTGGCTTCACTAGAACAACTTGCCCACATACCACCGCGTGCACATACATGCGGTCACTCTTCACTTGGTAGCACTGAACACTAGGTGTTCCCTCTCGGTGTGCTTGCCAGATAAGCGGGCAGGCCTACACACTCTTTCAAGTTTTTGCAGCTTGTCATGAAAGATATACTAGCACGCTTAAGCTACATTGTGCTAAATTTTACTACTAAATACTAAATTTTTTTACTCATGGAAGTGACATGTACATTGGATATGCAAATACAACACCGTAACCAGATTGTAAAAGTAAACATAAGCAGGGCTAACTATAAAAATTTGTTGTAGAAATTCTTTTGTATGGGCTGTTCAATCAAATGGGCTCATAATATGTAGATTCCACGTTAAGTATACTGATCATTACAATTGAAATTAGCGGCAGCTTATGTAATGAGAATGTAAGCTGCGCTAGCAGCCAGATTGATTGCATTTCTTAAACAATTTGGAGGGCGTTCTTTGAAGCAGATGAAAGAAGATGCCCCAATGTATATCCACATATTTTCCCGCCCTTTCACCAGGGGCCAATGTGCTCATGCCAGTGGACTGAATGAGAACCATCAGTTGGCACATAGCCATGGAGCAAGATTTTACGTCACTATGCGATTAAAATATTATCCCGTTTTATGACACCTGTCAATGTCATACTACCGTTCAAGACACCGTGCTAGGTTACGAAACATTAGTCAGACATTCCTGCATTTATCGACACACTGTCACCTTGTAATCACATTTTCTACTAAAACCTCCAGGCAGAGAACAATAAATGCAGTGATTCTTGCGCAAATCAATTCCGCAGTGACATGGCTAAAATTTCTGTGCAAATAGCCCACATAACATGGACTCTAGGCTGGAAATGGAATGTAGTTTTGCCTATTAACTTACTTAGTGCACTTACATGCCTAAATGCATAAATAGAGGTTCCTCTGTCCTGATGTGCGCTTGGAAAATTTGTCGCACATGGACCAAGAACCGCGGCGTGCATGCCCTGTTGTGCGAAATGGCTGAGATGCACGAACAGCGCATTAATCGAAAAGACTGCGCGAGCACTTCTCAAAGTCCGCGCGTGCACATGGCACACGAACAAACTCTGCAAGCGGCCAACTAAGTGCTGCGAAGGCTGCGCAGGGTAGAGACCGGCACCCGTCACAAACCACAAAGAATAGTGACCGCCTGGAGTAACAGGATATTTTGCGCCGAAGGGATTTACGACTCACGAATACAGTTTAGATTACAGAGTCACGCAGAGTAAATGCGGTATTCATTCACGAACAAGAAAAGTTATGGCAACAACGAAGGTACAAGCAGCGTGGTATATTGTCAACATCCCGAGGCGCCAAAGAGGCCATCTCATATTGGACACAAAGTTCCTCTTAGGACTGTGAAATATCAATCACGTGGGATAAAAGGGGCCTAAGCGCCATCAAAGCTGAATCGCAGGGGATAAACGCACGATGTGGTTCACGCAGCATCTAGGCAAGCATATGGGAAGGGCACGTCACCTGGTCTCTTGCGCTACCGTACTCGTACGGTATCATTAAGAAGGTGCCCGTTTGTCGGTTCTCTAGTCGGCAACGTTCTTGCCACAAGTGAGACGGATATGGCTGTCTTGAGTACGTAGGCGATGTGCGCAGATGCAGCGATTCCCGCCTTTCTTGGCATCCTGCGAAACTTGCTAGTCTAACCCAAGACAGCCGATCATGATGCCACGCACCGAAAAGCAAGATTTCGTCTGTCTAACTTTCATCATAATACTGCTCTTAACGTTTTAATTACAATGTCACTGAAAAGGCGCCTCATATTGACATGGCAACATGAGAGTGAGCTTGAAGAGCAAATTAGTGCCCCCAACTCGGGTCTCTCGAATGAAAAACTCGGCTGCTCTCCAAATGAAAAGCATACAAACGAATCGCGGCACACGCAGTGCCAAATAAGACAACAAAACACTGCAATATTTGCATGACGAAGGTCAGTGCAACGTAAAACAGTAAGAAGCGCACGGCGGCCCAAAGTAGTGCAATTGCGCAACTATGCACAGCCTGGCTTCACACGGCAGGCACACTGCAGTCTTGGCCACATGCTTCGTCATATGGCCGATGTGACGACGGTATCGTATTGGCACCTTGCGTAAGGTTGGATCGTTTTGATGGGTTGTTGAAGCGCCGCGGTGTCAGGGGTTGGTGTGCGCAGTTTGGCCAGTTTTCGCTATATATAGCCAATTTGGGCTATAGAACAAAAGTTATGGCGTCGACTTTGGCGAGTCGGCTATGTGGCTTTATTTGGGCGGCAGAAAATTTGCGGCTTGGCTTTCTTGGGGCTATAAGTGGCGCCTTAATCCACGCTCCAGAGGTGGCTCCGGAGCATGTTTTAACTGGCTGAGCCGGCAGCGTGGCTATGCGTGTGTGCGCGCGTGTGCGACATGGCCCCCCCTCTCCTGTCTGCCCCGTTGTTTCAACCGGTGGTTTTGATCTTTGATGCACATAAAGCCAGCCTTCTTCCTTCTTGAATACCTTCTTCCGCAAGTGGGATAGCCGAAAGTGGGCGTGGAGGGGCCCGAACGGCGAGACTAGAAATGAAATAGACTTCATACTCTGCGCTAACCCTGGCATCATACAAGATGTGGACGTGCTCGGCAAGGTGCGCTGCAGTGACCACAGGATGGTAAGAACTCGAATTAGCCTAGACCTGAGAAGGGAGCGGAAGAAGCTGGTACATAAGAAGCCGATCAATGAGTTAGCGGTAAGAGGGAAAATAGAGGAATTCCAGATCAAGCTTCAGAACAGGTATTCGGCTTTAACTCAGGAAGAGGACCTTAGTGTTGAAGCAATGAACGACAATGTTGTGGACATCATTAAGGAGTGTGCAATGGAGGTCGGTGGTAACTCCGTTAGGCAGGATACCAGTAAACTATCGCAGGAGACGAAAGATCTGATCAAGAAACGCCAATGTATGAAAGCCTCTAACCCTACAGCTAGAATAGAACTGGCAAAACTTTCGAAGTTAATCAACAAGCGTAAGACAGCTGACATAAGGAAGTATAATATGGATAGAATTGAACATGCTCTCAGGAACGGAGGAAGTCTAAAAACAGTGAAGAAGAAACTAGGAATTGGCAAGAATCAGATGTATGCGTTAAGAGACAAAGCCGGCAATATCATTACTAATATGGATGAGATCGTACAAGTGGCTGAGGAGTTCTATAGAGATTTATACAGTACCAGTGCCACCCACGACGATAATGGAAGAGAAAATACTCTAGAGGAATTCGAAACCCCACAGGTAACGCCGGCAGAAGTAAAGAAAGCCTTGGGAGATATGCAAAGGGGGAAGGCAGCTGGGGAGGATCAGGTAACAGCAGATTTATTGAAAGTTGTGGGCAGATTGTTCTACAGAAACTGGTCACCCTGTATACGCAATGCCTCATAACGTCGAGCGTACCGAAATCTTGGAAAAACGCTAACATAATCCTAATCCATAAGAAAGGGGACGCCAAAGACTTGAAAAATTATAGACCAATCAGCTTACGGTCCGTTGCCTACAAACTATTTACTAAGGTAATCTCAAATAGAATCAGGAACACTTTAGACTTCTGTCAAGCAAAGGACCAGACAGGATTCCATAAAGGCTACTCAACAATAGATCATATTCACACTATTCATCAGGTGATAGAGAAATGTGCGGAATATAACCAACCCTTATATATAGCTTTCATTGATTACGAAAAAGCATTTGATTCTGTCGAAACCTCAGCAGTCATGGAGGCATTACGGAATCAGGGTGTAGACGAGCCATATGTAAAAATACTGAAAAATATCTATAGCGGCTCCACAGCCACCGTAGTCCTCCATAAAGAAAGCAACAAAATCCCAATAAAGAAAGGCGTCAGGCAGGGAGATACGATCTCTCCAATGCTATTCACAGCGTGTTTACAGGAGGTATTCAGAGACCTGGATTGAGAAGAAATGGGGATAAAAGTTAATGGAGAATACCTTAGTAACTTGCGATTCGCTGATGATATTGCCTTGCTTAGTAACTCAGGGGACGAACTGCAATGCATGGTCACTGACCTGGAGAGGCAAAGCAGAAGAGTGGGTCTAAAAATTAATCTGCAGAAAACTAAAGTAATGTTTAACAGTCTCGGAAGAGAACAGCAGTTTACAATAGGCAGCGAGGCACTGGAAGTCGTAAGGGAATACATCTACTTAGGGGAGGTAGTGACTGCGGATCCGGATCATGAGACAGAAATAATCAGAAGAATAAGAATGGGCTGGGGTGCGTTTGGCAGGCATTCTCAGATCATGAACAGCAGGTTGCCATTATCCCTCAAGAGAAAAGTGTATAATAGCTGTGTCTTACCGGTACTCACCTACGGGGCAGAAACCTGGAGGCTTACGAAAAGGGTTCTACTCAAATTGAGGACGACGCAACGAGCTATGGAAAGAAGAATGATAGGTGTAACGTTAAGGGATAAGAAAAGAGCAGATCGGGTGAGGGAACAAACGTGAGTTAATGACATCTTAGTTGAAATCAAGAAAAAGAAATGGGCATGGGCAGGACATGTAATGAGGAGGGAAGATAACGGATGGTCATTAAGGGTTACGGACTGGATTCCAAGGGAAGGGAAGCGTAGCAGGGGACGGCAGAAAGTTAGGTGGGCGGATGAGATTAAGAAATTTGCAGGGATGGCATGGCCACAATTAGTACATGACCGGGGTTGTTGGAGAAATATGGGAGAGGCCTTTGCCCTGCAGTGGGCGCAACCAGGCTGATGATGATGATGATGATGATGATGATGATGATGATGATGATGATGATGATGATGATGATGATGATGAAGTCAGCCTGGGCAACTCCGCCGCTTCGGTGGCGTAGTTAATTATAGCGCCACCCAACAGACGGGCGACAAAGCGAATACGTTTCGCTCCTACCCTTCCTCGCAGCTCCGCTCCCGTCCCCCTCCCTCGCAACCCTTCGTAACTCGCTCACCTTCGACTGTCTGAGCACGCTCCCTAGATTTCATTTCCTGCTGTTATATGGAAGCGAGCGTCGGCCGGCGTTCGATATTCATTTTGATATGTTGGACTTAGCATCGGATACTTCTCAAAGAGGATAATTGCACCTTAGGAAACTGGGCCAAGACTTAGGCCTGGCTATGGTTGCACTTAGGATCGGATACTTCTCAAAGAGGAGAATTGCACAATGGGAAACTGGGCCAAGACTTAGGCCTGGCTATGGTTGCACTTAGGATAGGATACTGAGGATACTTCTCAAAGAGGAGAATTGAACCATGGGAAACTGGGCCAAGTATATGCAAGTATAAAAAATAATGGCAGCAGCACCCCGAACTCAAAGGTGGGTTCTGGTGCTTTTACATAAAGATAGTTTGCCCCTAACGGCTCATGTGCCTGCACTCATTGTGCTCATATCGCAACATGTTTGCGCGATGACATCAGCGCGCCACGTCACATGAACTTCACGTGCCGTGTCCGCAGCATTAAACAGAAAAAGCTGCTGGTGAGCATCCCTTTTCGAATCAGTCGAAATCATTTTTTGACCTCTTTTGCCTGCCTAAGTCGAACACTGCCGTTGAGCGCGTTTTCAGCCTGAGCCTGGTTTCCGTGACTAAGACCGATCACAGTAATAGAGTGGCAACGCGAACATTAGAGATGATCTTGCACGTTGGGTGAGGCCTCAATTAGTGGTATGGATGCTGCGAAAAATTCGATCCAAATGACCACTTCATGACCAGATATAAACTGATCTGATATACAATCAATGAAAATAATGAAAAACCCAGCAAACGAAAGGTGTAGCTTCCACCATGGTTCGAAAATAAGCGACGTATCGCATCATGGAACCCAAGGCGCATCAAGCCCAGTCCGCAGTTAATATTACTGTTTTTAACGAAAAATAGTAATTGAGTACTATCTTTCATTTAATAAAAGCAATGTGATAGGCTTGCGACAGTGTTTATTCATTAAATTCGACGTGACCACGGTGCCTCCAGCGGGAAATTGTCCGCTAACAACGGCAGCCCTGTGGAGTGGGGAAGAAGGTGTCAAGCCGGTGCCCGCTCATCGCTGCGAACTACCTTCCCCTGTAAGAATACAAGGCCTAGCGCGAGCACGGCGCTCGAGGGCGACGGGCAGCGTCGACGACTTCGATGCGGCCTGAGATGTCCTCCGCTGCTCGAACCCACAGAACTTCAAGCCCCTCATGAGCGTACCCACCAACGATCCGCCCGAAACTCAAGACATGGACGACGATCGCTACCCCGGCTACTCCGACACCGAAGCCACCGGAGACGGAGAGCTCGAGGGTGCCGCCATGCAGCATGACCAACCGGGTACGTCAAGCACATACGATACCACCGAGCAATGGCAGATTTATACTTCAAAACGCCAGAAAAAACAGCAGAGGAGCGGATCGCGGAACGCTGCAATTTTGAACTCGAACGAGACCCGGAGCGGGGAGAACAATAGCAAGATGGCGCCGACCATCTTGGCAGCAGGTGGTGTGAGCAGAAGGACAGCTGGCGCGCAAGCTGCGCACAAAGAACAACGACAGCCGCGACAAAGGCTGCCACCGCTCTCAAAGGGCGACGCCAAAATTACTATCAGACCAAAGAATGGCCTACCAATCAAAGCACTGAAGGCGATAGAAATCGTGCAAGCCATCATCGAGGCATGCAACAACAAATTCAAGGATGAAGACTTCATAGTCAGACAGGGTCGAACATCATCATAGCAAGTACTTCGAACGAGGAAGTAGCGAAGATGATGCTCGGAATAACCAACCTGCGAGTCAGAGGCCAAGCCTACGAGGTCAACAGATACGTGGCCATGCCGGAGGACGTCAAGCGAGCCGTAATACACGGAGTCCCCGCGGGAACGCCGACGGAAATGCTCAAGGCAAAGATACGAGTCCGCACCCAAGGGGCTGTGGTGCTCACCGCAAGAATGCTAGGAAAATCTGAAACGGCGGTAATCACCATTGACGCCTCCATCATACCCAAATACGTGATCTTTGCGGGCGCAGAGTTTAGATGCTACCCATACCGGCCGACGAGGCAGGTGTGCTACATTTGTTGCCAACACATTTTTATCACTCAATAATAGTAAAGCTACAGATGCGGCAGGTTTCCAGATACAGCCTATAAAATTTACTATCGACATTCTTGCACCTTGCCTTGCCCATATCTTCAACTTATCTTTAGTTTCCGGCGTTTTCCCGCGTCTTATGCAAAGGGCAAAAGTTATAGTAATATATAAAAAAGGGAACAAAAATGTAATGGGAAACTATCGCCCGATATCCATCTTACCTGTGTTTTCTAAAGGCCTCGAAAAAGTTGTTCTTAAACGGCTATCTTGTTTTAGTGAAAGACACAACATTATCACTTCAGCTCAATATGGCTTTCGTAAAAACAGATCTACTGAGTTAGCTCTCCTTGCTCAAAAAGAATTCATACTAGAAAATTTTGAATCAATAAACATGGTACTAGGATTATTTCTAGATTTTTCAAAGGCGTTCGACCTTGTTAATCACTCTGTGCTGCTTAAAAAATTGGATCATTACGGTATTAGAGGCATAGCCCATACGCTGATTGCCTCATACTTGCGACATAGGTCTCAGTTTGTTAGTATTGCCGGTGAATGCTCCCAGTTGAAAGCGGTAGCTTCCGGCGTTCCGCAAGGGAGCATTTTGGGTCCGTTTCTTTTTGTTCTTTATGTCAATGATATTGTCCACATCGACAGCGCTGCTAAGTATATAATTTACGCAGATGACACCAGCTTGTTTTTTTCGGGTACTTCAACTGCTGATCTCGCAAATCGAGCTAATAAAACCTTAAAAGAAATAAATACTTGGGCGGCTGATAATCACTTAAGAATTAACGTTAGCAAAACTGCAGCAGTCATGTTTCACCCACGTCACAAACACTTTGAACCTCCTCTAATTGAATTAAACAATACCAGAATAGAATTTGTGCAGTCTGTGAAAACTCTGGGCGTTTACTTTGCAGCAGATATGTCTTGGAATGATCATATTAATTACGTAGTTCAGAAACTTTCCAGAACAGTTGGTATCATGCGCCGCAATTGCTTTAATTTTCCTACATCAGTTAACTTGTTACTTTACCACTCTTTGTTCTTTTCCATAGCCAACTACGGATGTATGGTGTGGGCAACAACAACAGCTGGAAACATTAACAAACTCACTGTCTTACAAAAACGTATTATACGCATTGCATGTAAAGTGCCGTATTTGTTCCACACTGCAGGCCTTTTCCATCAACACAACATTATACAGATGAAGTCCATGTATAACTACAGACTGTGCTATAAATATAAACTCGCCATGAAGAAAAATGATGACTCCTTCCTTAGACTTGCTGGGTTAGAGCAGAGCAGAACTGTGTATGATACCCGCACAACAGAACCTTGGAATGTTAAGAAATGCCGCACAAACTATGGCAAACAAATGTTGCAGCATACCTTACCGACCCTTCTGAACCATTTGTACTGCTACGAGAATATTGATTTATCCAATATTTCTCTGAAAGAATTGCCCCAAATGTTCGTGTAGTTTTGTACTGTACAAGTACAATGTACTGCGTACTGAACGTGCATGTCTCATTCTCTGTACCGAACGTACGTGTTTTTTTGTTTTATTTGTTTTTCTCCTCATGTTTTGTTTGTTGTTGTACTCCGCCGCCGTCAATGCTGCACTGTAAGAGGAAGCCAGGACCTCTCAAGCTGTCTATACAGCTTTTTCCCTGGCTGTCCTCGCAACACCCGTTGCGGAAATAAACCTTCAACCTTCAACCTTCAACCTTCAACAGGGCCACCGCTCCGACGTCTGCCCGACGCCAAACGCCAAGGCGTGCAGGCAATGCGGAATGCAGAATCCACCGGAAAATCACCAATGCCAAACCAAGTGCCTGATATGTGGAGGCGACCACGCCACCGGATCCAGGGACTGCAAGGATCGCCTAAAGAAAGCCAGAGAACTGCGAGGTCGACAGCACCAGTCGCAGCAGCAGCAGCGCAGCAACAGGGAGAAAGAACGGAGGCAACGCCATCCGAGATGGTTCAGCTCGGAGGGCGAGCGGAGCCGATCCCGGAGCCGGTCACGGAACGGGTCACGGAACAGGTCACGGAGCCAGTCACGGAGCCATTCACGGAGCCGGTCCCGGTCCTTCCCACCCCTGTCGCCCCCGGCCATCGAGGGCCAGCAGCAGCAGCAGCAGAAAACGAAGAAGCCCAAGGGTGGCACGAAGGTGAGCTGGGAAGCAGGCCCTCCCAAAACTTTGTTTCCGCACTCGGGTAATAACCAGAACAACAGAGAGAAACAGCTAGAGGAAGAAAACAGGGCACTCAGGCGAGAGCTAGAAATTAGCCGTAGAGCGCACGAAGACCAGGACGCAAAAATCAATAGACTAATGCAGGAAGTACAGGACCTCAGGTCAGGTAGCGCTCCCAGGCCGCCATCAACACCCCCGCAAAGTCAACCTACCGAAATGACTCAGGCCAACCTCACCAAGTTTGTAGCAGAAATGCAGCAAGCTATACAAAGAATGGAACAGCAAATAACCATGCAGGGAACAGAAATCCGCACCCTACGAAAACAGAAAATTACCGAAGGCGTCAAAGACAAGTTCAACCAGAGACGTCCGGCGTTAGAAAACTACAGTACTAGAGACGACGACCCCGAAATTTAAGCATGGACAGTACAACCAAAAGAACTAAAAAAGAAGAAAAACTAGGAATATGGCAGTGGAACTGCAGAGGGTATAGAAGAAAACAAGCACTACTACAACAGTAAATCAACAAACAACTAACTCCACCCTACGTAATAGCTCTGCAAGAAACAGGGATTACCCCAACACTACAGGGCTACACGTGCTACGAGAATCCGGAGGAAGGGAGAAGAACGGCAATCCTAGTCAACAAAACCCTCATCGCTATAAGCCATGACAGGATAGCCGACACAGACGTAGAGCACGTAATAGTCGGGATCATACCAAAAAAAGAAAAGCAAGGGAGGAAGCATATTCATCGTAAATATATACAGCCCCCCGAGACAAAGCAGGGCGAAATTCGACGCGCTGTTCAAAGGAGCAGACAAGCTGGCTAAAGGAAATGCACCAGTCATACTTTCAACGCCAGAGAGGAGAGCTGGGGATACACGAGAACGGATCAAAAGGGAAGAGCGGTAACCGAAGCAGCTGACAATATCGAGTGTGAACTCATCACGGAAGTCGATACCCCTACGAGGATCGGGAACAGCGTGAACAAGGACACCTGCCCCGATCTCACGTTCGTCAAAAGAACAAGGCAAGCGGAGTGGGACAACCTAATGGAAAACCTAGGTAGCGACCACTATATCCTCAAAACGAAATCACAATAGCAGACAAAATTAGACGACAAATAGCGAAAGCAAACATAACGGACTGGAAAGCGTTCAGAGAAGCATGTGGCGATACAATAAAAAGCATCGAATCTATAACAGACTGGGGGAACATGCTCAAAGAAACACAACGCAAATTCACCAAAGAAATTGAGCGTACGCCGCAGAAGCCTGACGTGGACTCTAGACTTATCAGACTATGGGAAGCCAGAAGGGGGCTCACAAAAAGGTGGAAAAGAGAGAAATACAACAGAAAGCTCAAGCTAAAGATCGCGGAAATCACGAAAAAAGCAGAAGAATACGTGGCACAGCTAGCGAAGCAAAATTGGCAACAATTTAGTGACTCTCTAAACGGAACCTTGAGCACTGCAAAAACATGGCGCGTACTCAAGGCACTCCTAGGTCCGGCAAAATCAAAGACCGAAAACAACAGCCATATACCGACTGGTGCACCAGTACGAGGGAACAGACTCGGAACTATTGGACAAAGTACCCAAAAAGTGCTACGGCGACGGCGACCCAGCAGCCTACACAGAGCGCTACAAAGGAGAAGAAAATGGAAGGCTGGATAGGCCCATCACCCGGGAAGAGGTGTACGCGGCGATAAGAAGCGCAACAAAGAACGCAGCCGCAGGTGCGGACAAGATCAAAAACGCGCTCATCCGCAACCTCGGAGACGAGCTAGTCGAAAAGCTAACCGAATACCTCAATGGACACTGGCAAGCGGGAACAGTACCAGAAAAATGGAAACACGCGGAAGTCATCATGATCCCGAAGCCAGGCAAGAAACTTCAAGTGGAAAACCTCAGACCAATCTCCCTTACATCATGTCTAGGCAAGATCTATGAGAGAGTGGTTACGAGGAGGCTACAAAATCATATGGAAGAAAACGAGCTGTACCCCCAGAGCATGTTTGGTTTCAGAGCCAGACTCTCGACCCAAGATGTACTGCTGCAAATCAGAGAAGAGGTACTGAGCGATTTCCCGCTCAACGGAGAGCACATCATCATGGCACTGGACGTCAAAGGCGCCTTTGACAACGTAAGCCACGAAGCCATGCTGACAGGACTAGACAACCTAAATAGCGGCATGAAAATACACAGTTACGTCAAGGCATTTTTGTCCAACAGAACAGCAACAATCGGCCTGAGCGAGCTGAGATCCGAAAAGTTCAACACCCCAAACAAAGGCACACCGCAGGGATCGGTCATCTCACCCATCCTGTTCAATGTTGCCATGATTGGACTGGTCCAACAACTAGACCAAATCGACGGCGTACGCCACGCCATGTACGCCGACGATATCACTGTATGGGTCACCAAAGGCTCACTCAGGGAAAAGGAAGAAATATTACAAGAAGCTGCGACATGCGTAGAGGAATATGTCAAGGCAAGAGGTCTAGCCTGCTCAACGGAGAAGTCCGAGCTCCTAAGAGTATGGCGAGGCAAGAAGAATCGCATTATCCCAGAGGAAGTAAACATGAAGTTTAACATCCACCTCGAGGGACAGCCAATCCCGGAGAAGACGCTCATCAGGATATTAGGAATGTGGATACAATCGAACTAACGATGTACCCACACCCTAACACTACTTAAAACTGCAGCCAACCAAGTGGCCCGCATGATAACGCGGGTCTCGCGGAAAAGACACGGCATGAAGGAAGCAGACACACTGAAACTGGTCAGAAGCCTGGTGGTCAGTAGAGTGACGTACAGCCTCCCGTACTACCACTGTAGGAAGCACGAAATGCAACAAGCGGACGCACTCCTGAGGAAAGCCCTCAAGACGGCGCTCCACCTACCGCAGTCAAGATCAACCGACAAACTCCTGGCCCTGGGGCTACACAACAGTCTCGAGGAGCTCCAAGAAGCGCAGATATTCGCGCAAGTGCAAAGACTAAAGCTATCGGCAACGGGCAGAAGACTCCTGAGCAGATACGGCGGTGAAGCTACCATAAAGGAGACACAAAGCACGGAGACGATACCGGACGAATACAGAAACACCATCAAAGTAGCACCGATACCCAGCAATATGGACCCGAACCTACACATGGCACGAAGACAAGCAAGAGTAGAGTATGTACAAAGAACACTGGCAATTAGACACGACACAATGTACGTAGACGCCGCTACCTACACTCAGGACAGAAACCACAAGAAAAGCAAAGTCGCAACGGTGATCAACTCGGTCCTAAAAGTAATCACCAGCGCATCAATTCGGAACTGTACGGTAGTTGAGGCCGAAGAGGCAGCCGTGGCTCTAGCGGCAGCAGAGGGCTACCGATCCAACAGGTCCTTAACCATACTCACAGATTCACAAGCAGCATACCGCAACTACCTAAACGGCCGAATCAGCCACAGCGCGCTCCGCATCCTCCGCTCAAGTGGCAAAACCGTCAACAACCACGCCAAACACACGATAGTTTGGGTGCCGGGACATACCGACATTACGGGAAATCAGGAGGCCGACAGGATAGCTCGAGGGCACGCAACAAACCGAGCATCTAACAATCCCGACCCCGCTGAGGAACCCGAGTCGGTAGCCCAAAGCTATTCAGAGATAGCAAACTACTACAGAGGCATCAGACGAAAATACCCGCCCCCTCACAAACAACTAAACAGAGAAGACGCCGCAGCATGGCAACAGCTGCAAACGGGAACATTCCCGTGCCTAAACATGCTAAGCAAGATCTACCCCACGCAGTACGAGAGCAAGTGCCCATGGTGTGGAGACAAACCAACCCTATACCATACCACATGGGCTTGCCAGAAAACAGAAGGGCTAGCCATAATAAAAAACACGAGTGCGGAACAGTGGGAGAGGATGCTATCCCGCGACATCCTGAAAGTCCAACAAGGACTAGTAAGGCGTGCACGCAGGGCAGCTACCCTCAGCGGAGCCCTGGACTAGGGGAACCGACCCTGCAGAGAAGATGGAAGACTCCATCTGATGCCGTAAAAATCACTGCAAAATAGAGCAAATAAACGTTTTTCATCATCATCATCATCTGTGGAGTGGAGGTACTATATAGTTGCTTTCTTGGCAGTGCCACAGATTATTATTTTTTTACGAGGCGTTCATTTGAGGTATCGCAAGTCGTTTGTGCGCAGGCGCGAGTATGAGCGTGGTGCGAGAGAGAAAGTCTGGTGGCTTTTGTTTCTTGAATATGACTCTACCTAGGCACTACGGAGGAGATTTCCTAGCACGCGTTGTAGGCGTTTGTCCCTAGGTGTGCCGGCATTGCGGGTGGGGTCGAGTTTGTTTCCGCTCGGACGCTGGCTGGCAGCGCGGTCAGATAGCCGAGGCAGTGGGCGCTTTACGCCCAATTTGGAGACCGCTGCGCCAGACAGACTCTCTCACACCTGCGGCGCTCGTGCTAAGTCAATGGTGATGCCTCATAGCTTTCTCGCGCCTTACGGTGATGTACCTTGTGAATAACATCACAGATGTTTCTGTGGGAGCAGTAGCGACCAAAAACTGCCACCCCTACCGAGGTGTTGTTTAGTCCTTTGTTCCGTGCATGGCACGGCCGCATTTTTGTCAAAATAAAGTTAGGGCCGCGAATAGGGCACCTAGATGTTTCAACGCGTTATCTTTAGAGCGCTTGTCGACGAAAAACCCGTCTGTATCAAAATTAGAAAGAAATAAGCGTTTTTACTAACGTGTTTTTATGAAAACTTCGTTAAATAGACATCGGCCAAGTTAGTTTGGTTAATTCGCGTTCATGACAAAATTGAACCCTAAGGGTGCCTTCCGGGGAATCGAAATTTCTTCGTTAGAGCGTGAACTTCGTAAAATTGGGTTTCATTAGATGGAGTTTGAACTACGTACTAAGTACCACAGGACGACACTACAGCTGCCCATTTGCATGCAGTTCCGCGAGACAGCGTTTTGGACTCTTGGCATTAGTTATTCACTTAGTGAAAATAAAGGAATCAATAAAACCATGAACACAGAGAGCACGCTAATAATTATTTTAATGAGCAAGTGAGTGATTATTTCAAGAAGAGGTCGTACTATAAGAAAAAGAGCCCTGCTGTGCTCGCAAGTCTCCAGGTGGTGGTTCAGTGATTGCAAGGCAACCTTTGTACAGCAGCCTGTTTCTCTGTTGGAACAGCGGACAGTGAGGCGGGCGATCATATTAGTCACGCCAGGAACCACAGGTACGACTTGTAACACCGGTACATTTTGGCGACACAAGGATAGCTGCCAGATCAGGGAGTCATGCCAGCCAGCCGCGGACGCAGATGGAGCAAAAGACGTGTCGGCAGGGGCATTCCACAGGTTGTCGGTATACACGAGCTCCTGCGGAGGCCTGGGCTAGAAGTTTTCCACGCAGTACGCGGACGATTCACTCGGCATATCGGCACACTGGGTCGCACTTCGGCTAGAACATGGCGTTGCGCGGCGGGTGGTTGAGGAGCTAAATTGCCGAACCAGTCCCGTTCAGATGAAACCATCGCCCAGGTGCTGTTACATGAATGGGGGCTGCTAAACGCCAAGTTGTGGAAAGATCCTCGTCTCCAATACTGCGATGCAGAGCGCAGCTTACGTGACTCTTCTTCTCCTGCGTCACGTAGTGAAGACGTGGTCCGGCGCTGGAGAGGCGCGCCCGGTCTTCGGTCGGCTTCGCCAGATGCGGGTGCTGGAGTGCACCGTCCCGTGGACACGCCTGGTCGAACCGAACATTCCATGATAGAGCTCAGAAACGTCCCGACCTGAAGCAGCTCTTCTTCTTCTAACCTCGCTGCACGAGGCACGAGAGACACATGCCGGAGCGCACCACATATAAAAGGCGGTCGAAGAAGATGACGCTGGCTGCTGATGATGATGATGAAGCAACATTTACTGGGCCCGAAATAAATCGGTGGTGCACGCGGCACCAGACGGGGTGGTTCCCTAGATACGGGACCCATATGTTTCCAGCAGCTCCTGGCCCCTGTCCGTCAGTGCGAGCTGAATCGGTAGGGTGGGGTTGGATAAAAAGGTCTCCCATCGCTCAAGGGGTTGGGGAGTGCGCTTTCGAAAGATACCCGCATGTTGGCGAATTAGTGGCCCATCCCGTGCAGAATATAGGGTCCCGTAAGAGCCAGCTAAACACCAGAAGAATACAATGCAGCAGAAGGGCCACCTCGCGGATGCGGCGGTGTATACAGGCAACGGATGACTGTTGGCACATGACGGTACAAAGTTACTTTTTTGAATAGAAGGAGCGAGGAATGTGGACCATTATCCCGACTTTTTGTTTTGCTCACGAGATGAAACTGAGAAACCCGCCTGGCTATCGACAGCAATTAACCGTCTGGGCGCTGTCGCCAGTACTTTTTTTCTTCTCAAATATGTACACCTAACCAAACGTGTCTGTTTTGTTTCACTAATCAACATCCTCGCCTGCAGCCAATGAATCCTTCATTGATAACGTCTTCCTCAAGCTTCGAAAAGCATATGGCCTTGGGCGCCATCAAGTAACATGTTTAAAACCGAACAAATCAACAGGCAGCTGTAGCTTATTCTCTTGGATGTTACGATTACATTTTGTTGATTGCAAATGAATTCTATTCTCTTCGCTGCCAAGACACTGCGTCTGCGACGCGCGTTCTGTTCACAATGCTTATTTATTTATTTATTTAAAATACTTGCGGGGCCCAAAGGCACTACAGAAAGGAGTGGGAAAGAAATGGCAAGGCGTGCAGCAAACAAACAAACAGAAGCATTACAAGGCGTCTTGTAAAGCGATCTTGAACTGGTGGTCATCAGCAATGCTGGCGATTGTGGAGGGAAGGTGGTTCCATGCGACACTTGTTCTAAGAACAAAAGAGTCATTACACAATTTTGTGCGACAAGAAGGTAGCCCCACCTTCAAGCGATGATCGGTCCTTGAAGAAATGTAATGAGGTGGATGAAACAAAACGTCCTTCATCTCGTTGTTATAATAATATATTTTATGAAAAAGGTTGAGGCGAGATGACTTTCGACGCAACGAAAGGTCAGGCAAGTTTAGGGTTTTCTTCATAGATGTGACACTGGAATGACGTGAATAATTCGAGAAGATTAAACGTGCGCCGCGATTCTGAATGGCTTCAAGAGTTTGAATGAGTGTAGTCTGAGTAGGATCCCATATGGCGCATGCGTACTCTAATTTAGAACGTACCAAGGTTTTGTAAAGTGTTAATTTCAGGGACGATGGGGCATCAAAAACGTTTCGACGCAGATAACCAAGCATGCGATTGGCCTTGTTAGTTACATATTCTACATACGTATTCCACGATAGATTAGAAGAAATGTGAACACCAAGGTATTTATAGCTGTCAACAGATTTTAATAGAATATTATTGAAGTGGTAAGTACGCGGACAATGATTAGTGCTGTGGCGAGAAACCTGCATACTTTTACAGTTAGTTGTATTAAGTGTCATGAGCCATTGACTGCACCACTCAAATACCCTATCTAGATCACGTTGCAGATTGAGATAATCGTCATGGTTAGTAATTTTCTGGTAAACCAGGCAGTCATCTGCAAACAGTAGGACAGTTGAGGAAGAAAGGCAAGTAGGAAGATCATTAATATAAATCAAGAAGAGCAGGGGGCCCAAAACAGACCCTTGCGGGACACCAGATGTTACGGCAGAATTACGTTAAGAGAAGTCGTTAGCTGTCACATACTGACTACGGTTAGAGAGAAATTCCTTAATCCATGAGGGTACATTGGGGTCTATGTTAAGTTGATTAAGCTTGAAGATAAGTAGATTGTGTGAAACGGAGTCAAATGTATTAGCAAAATCTAAATATATGCAATCAGTGTCAAAGTCATGATCCGCGTTAATAAACAAGTCGTTAGTAAAACATAACAATTGCGCTTCACACGAAACTGCTTTACGGAATCCATACTGATAACTGCTGAAGAAGGAATTGGACTCAAGGGATTCAATGAGGTGCGAGTATATTATATTCTCTAGGATTTTTACTGGAATGGATGTTAATGATATAGGGCGGTAATTATTGGGGGAATGTACATCACCAGATTTATGCACTAGGACCACCTTCCCTATCTTCCAATTAGAGGGTAGTGTAGTGTAGACATCTGTAATGACTGTTGAAAAAGCTTTGACAATATCAGTGCAGAATAAACTTGTGTACACTTCAGCATTTTTGATGAAATACAATCTGGACCTGCCAGAGAAGACACTTTTAAGTTAACAATCAGCCTTTCGACACCAACTGCATCAATAGCGATATAATCCATTGGGAAGAAGTTGGTTTTTGGTATATGCGCTAATACTGTGGGAGTGCTCTTATGAAAATGAGTAGCAAACACATTGTTCAGAACATTGCAGCACTCGCTTTGAATTACTAGGACATCAGATTGGATTAACTGAATGTGTGTCCTTTTAGTACCCTTAATAATGCTCCAAAATTTACGGGGATTAGAACGAAGTAGCAAAGGAAGAGTTTTATCGAAGAATTCCTTCTTGGCTTTGGAGAGCGCAGTACAGAATTCTCTGTTAAATTTTTTATAGCAAGACCAGTGGTCTATTCTGGCTGTGAATTTTGCGCGTCGAAATATCCGCATCTTTTTGTTGCGCATGCGCTTTAACATGTTATTGAACCATGGTGAGCGAGTACATGATGAAACTTTCCCTTTAGGTACAAAACGATCAATAAGAGACAAGAGTTTGTTTTTATAAAGCAACCAGTTGTCCTCAACCGACCGCTGCTCAAAAGCGGCGAAAAACCGATCAGCAAAAACCTGAAATTCCCCATTCATTCCGGTTACGTCTGCTTTGCCGTAGTCTTGGATGACCCTAGTTTTTTTCTGCTTAGAAATCTTTGCCCGTAGAGTGAAGTGAATTATCGAGTGATCACTAATTCCCGGTGAATGAGTTAAGCCGGTAGCTAGGTCGGGTGTAGTGGTAAGTATTAAGTCTAGAATATTAGCGGAAGTGGAAGTTATGCGAGTGGGAAAGTGAACGAGCTGACTTAAGTTGAAGTCGTGACAAAAAGTTAAAAATCCTTTGCTTTCAGCTGAGTTGTGTTTTAAGGAAACCAAGTCTTGTTCTCACCTGATGTCAGGAAAATTGAAGTCGCCAAGTAAGAAGAGGGGCGATTTTGGGTATCTAACGAACAGCGGATTGACAACATCGTGCAGTTCATTACCGAACGATAATGATGCAGTTGGTGGCCGTTAGCAGACACAAAAAATGATTTCTCGAGAATCAATGAGCACGCGCGCGCACACAAGCTCAAGCGGGGATAAAATTGGAATAACATGGGAAGCAAGACTATCGGTAACCGCCAGCAGAACACCACCACCAGACCGGTAATCACGATCACATCGGTAAAATTTGTAGCACTTTTCTCAGTCCAAAATTTCTTCATCTTTAACTTTTGCAGAAAGCCAAGTCTCCGTTAGACCAGCAATATCAGCAGAGCAGGAATCAATAGCGGAAGACAATTGTACGCGTTTATTCAGAAAACTCCGTATATTGGAAAGAAAAATAGAGGTGTCTTTTGCGCAGGATCTGGGCAGGCATAGCTATGATGCACTGGAAGTGCCAGCACGTGCAGTTACAGCACCAGCGCTTTCTTGCGTATCCACTGATCGTGCTGCAGCAATTTCGCGTATGCTGTCACTTACTGAGCAGTACATGTACGTTTTTTTGTCCATGATCAGTTTATTCATGCGAAGAGAGTACGTCTTCCCGGCTACCTTTGCAAATTCTGTTAGCTTCCTCCTTGAGTTTCGCGTAGCTCTGCAATAATCTTCGCCAGCTCATACACCAGTCCCCTTGAGCTTATACTTCTGCGCCCAGACTGCATCCCTGACTTTAGACGACGAAAACTTGATGATAATTGGCCGAGTCTTTTTATCTGTGTAGGATCCTAATCTGTGTGCTCGGGAAACTTCCGAGCCAGAAATTTGTATTTTAAGGTGACGAGACAAAACGTCTTGAACAAGGCCTTCTGACTGAGCCCATGTCTCAGTCGGGCCGTTCGGTATTCCAAAAAACAATAGGTTATCTCGTCTCGACCTGTCTTCAAGATCGTCCGGTCGAGAATTGAGTGCCTGGCCTTCCATTCTGATTAGACTTGGTGCGTCATTAACAGCTGCAGAACCGTCGAATGATTCGACAAAGGATTCAACAGCGCATAATCTTACTGATAGGCTAGCGACGGTCAGTACTAAGACCTCCTGTTTTGTCTTTAAGTCGTCGAGAGCTGCCTTGAGCTCAACGTGACGGTGGTCAACGTTTTCAGAAAGTTTAGTGATAGCATCAAGTATTTCTTTGTTAGTAGGACCAGGCTTGAGTTCAATGTCACCGCAACACATTAAGAGCTTCGTAACAAATACGCATTCGCACGAGCACTGAAAGAGCACACTTGGGCATGGTAGGAGCAGCAGGCAGACATTGCTAGTCCGCTTACAATCGTGAGAGGGGGGTCTGGAGGGAGAAAGTCTGCTGGCTTTTGCTTCTTGAATATGACTCTACCTAGGCACTACGGAGGAGATTTCCTAGCGCACGTTGTAAGCGTTTGTCCTAGGCGTGCCGGCATTGCGGGTGGGGTCGAGTTTGTTTCCGCTCGGACGCTGGCTGGCAGCGCGGTGAGATAGCCGAGGCAGCGGGCGCTTTACGCCCAATTTGGAGACCGCTGCGTCAGACAGACTCTCTCACACCTGCGGCGCTCGTGCTAAGTCAATGGTGATGGCTCATAGCTTTCTCGCGCCTTACGGTGATGTACCTTGTAAATAACATCACAGATGTTTCTGTGGGAGCAGTAGTGACCAAAAACAGCCACCCCTACCGAGGTGGTGTTTAGTGCTCAGTTCCGTGCATGGCATGGTGGCATCTTTGTCAAAATAAAGTTAGGGCCGCGAATAGGGCACCTAGATGTTTCAACGCGTTATCTTTAGAGCGCGTTGTCGACGAAAAACCCGTCTGTATCAAAATTAGAAAGAAATAAGCGTTTTTACTAAAGCGTTTTTAAGAAAACGCGTTCATGACAAAATTGAACCCTATGGGTGCCTTCCGGGGAATCGAAATTTCTTCGTTAGAGCGTGAACTTCGTAAAATTGGGTTTCATTAGATGGAGTTTGAACGACGTACTAAGTACCACAGGACGACACTATAGCTGCCCATTTGCATGCAGTTCCGCGAGACAGCGTTTTGGACTCGTGGCATTAGTTATTCACTTAGTGAAAATAAAAGAAGCAATAAAACCATGAACACAGACAGCACGCTAATAATTATTTTAATGAGCAAGTGAGTGATTATTTCAAGAAGAGGTCGTACTATAAGAAAAAGAGCCCTGCTGTGCTCGCAAGTCTCCAGGTGGTGGTTCAGTGATTGCAAGGCCACCTTTCTACAGCAGCCTGTTTCTCTGTTGGAACAGCGGACAGTGAGGCGGGCGATCATATTAGTCACGAGAGGAACCACAGGTACGACTTGTAACACCGGTATATTTTGGCGACACAAGGATAGCTGCCAGATCAGGGAGTCATGCCAGCCAGCCGTGGACGCAGATTGAGCAAAAGACGTGTCGGCAGGGGCATTCCACAGGTTGTCGGTATACACCAGCTCCTGCGGAGGCCTGGGCTAGAAGTTTTCCACGGAGTAGGCGGACGATTCACTCGGCACATCGGCACACTGGGTCGCACTTCGGCTAGAACATGGCGTGGCGCGGCGGGTGGTTGAGGAGCTAAATTGCCGAACCAGTCCCGTTCTGATGAAACCATCGCCCAGGTGCTGTTACATGAATGGGGGCTGCTAAACGCCAAGTTGTGGAAAGATCCTCGTCTCCAATACTGCGATGCAGAGCGCAGCTTACGTGACTCTTCTTCTCCTGCGCCACGAAGTGAAGACGTGGTCCGGCGCTGGAGAGGCGCGCCCGGTCTTCGGTCGGCTTCGCCAGATGCGGGTGCTGGAGTGCACCGTCCCGTGGACACGCCTGGTCGAACCGAACATTCCATGATAGAGCTCAGAAACGTCCCGACCTGAAGCAGCTCTTCTTCTTCTAACCTCGCAGCACGAGGCACGAGAGACACATGCCGGAGCGCACCAAATATAAAAGGCGGTCGAAGAAGATGACGCTGGCTGCTGCTGATGATGATGAAGCAACATTTACTGGGCCCGAAATAAATCGGTGGTGCACGCGGCACCAGACGGGGTGGTTCCCTAGTTACGGGACCCATATGTTTCCAGCAGCTCCTGGCCCCTGTCCGTCAGTGCGAGCTGAATCGGTAGGGTGGGGTTGGATAAAAAGGTCTCCCATCGCTCAAGGGGTTGGGGAGTGCGCTTTCGAAAGATACCCGCATGTTGGCGAATTAGTGGCCCATCCCGTGCAGAATATAGGGTCCCGTAAAAGCCAGCTAAACACCAGAAGAATACAATGCAGCAGAAGGGCCACCTCGCGGATGCGGCGGTGTATACAGGCAACGGATGACTGTTGGCACATGACGGTACAAAGTTACTTTTTTGAATAGAAGGAGCGAGGAATGTGGACCATTATCCCGACTTTTTGTTTTGCTCACGAGATGAAACTGAGAAACCCGCCTGGCTATCGACAGCAATTAACCGTCTGGGCGCTGTCGGCAGTACTTTTTTTCTTCTCAAATATGTACACGTAACCAAACGCGTCTGTTTTGTTTCACTAATCAACATCCTCGCCTGCAGCCAATAAATCCTTCATTGATAACGTCTTCCTCAAGCTTCGAAAAGCATATGGCCTTGGGCGCCATCAAGTAACATGTTTAAAACCGAACAAATCAACAGGCAGCTGTAGCTTACTCTCTTGGATGTTACGATTACATTTTGTTGATTGCAAATGAATTCTATTCTCTTCGCTGCCAAGACACTGCGTCTGCGACGCGCGTTCTGTTCACAATGCTTATTTATGTGTTATTTATAGTATCGTAATGCAGGTTTTCTGTACACAAACTCCTAATTCATGGCGCGATGTCGTCTGCCACCGACGTTACATTCCTACAGTTTCATGCTGATGCTACCGGTAATTATTCCAAAGCCTTCCTTTTTTTTCCCTTTCATATATTTTACTCCACTTTGCGGGCTTCGGCTGAACTGATTTGCCATTTGTCATGAAAACAGGTTCTGCATGCACTTTAAATTTCACATAACTTCTATTATCTGTTTTCCATTGTGAACGTGTATAATAAAGATGTTGAGTGATGTGGTGATACTTAGGTCGCTTTTACCTTAAGGTAACCTTCCCCCAAAACAACTTTTTTATCATTCAGATTGGGGCTCTTTGCACACCCATAAATACATGTCCACTAGGAAACCCAGGCCGTGAATTAATTGCTCATTTGTTGAGCTTAACCATATATGATTGTCGTTTGTGTGGTAATGGGCCTGAATATGCTCTATTTTCTAACATATATTTGTCAAGAACGTAAGCAAACTATCACATGATATGGCACTAAAAAATGGCATTCACGTGATTTTTCTCATTATAGTATACAGCAATTCGACCCTTTTATGCAAGTGGCTTTGTTACCTTGTCTTCCCCGAGGTGAAGACTGCATTGATGATTACGCCAGGAATTGCATTCACCAATGCATACTCATTCTTCAGAAGAATGAATGATAGAACCCATTGCAACGTCTATACGGGGGGAAACTTTGAGACACAGGGAGCAAGACACAAGAAAGAAAAGGCAGGGAGGTTTACCAGAATAAGAACGCGATCACAGCTCGCCCTTAGGGAGTGGGAGAGGTGGACGTACAAAGATGAGGAGGCAATGACACTTTCAGTGCAGTTGCCCGCTGTGCAAAGGCGAAAGTTGGCCCTCCGCACCCCTCAAAACCAGATAGAATGAATACCTTGCTCAATGAGCAAGAGCTTGGCGCCTTGGTCTCTTACATCACAGTTGCAGAAGGCCACAAGAGTACTGTGCCGATGTGTGAAGTTCACACTTCCGTTACGTCGGCAACTCCAATATACATCAACAGTGCGATTTCTCTTCCTCTCTTGATCGTCTGTTTTCCATTCCCCAACCCAGTGCAGCGCTTAACCTTGGTTAGCTTCTTCTCTTTCTCTTTGCATTTACATTGCCATTGAACGAGAAAAAAGCGTACTCTTTTTGTTATTTTCCTAAATAATTCACAAGTGACAGCGCACCACGTACCTCCATGCATGTTTTATACGGATCACAACCACACAATATATATATATATATATATATATATATATATATATATATATATATATATATATGCTACGGCTCTAAGCGCAAAGATGTTAATGAGTGTAGAGTACCGACCGACGATAAATTGCTCAGAATTTTCTTGCCCACACGGTGCCATGTTTTACAATTATTATGTATGTGCTTGCAAACAGTACCGCTACATGTTTTATGCGAAAGAACCTTCAATAAAATACTGCACGGAGTGGGCACCGTATGGGCTACAATTAAAATATTGGGAATTTTGTTTAGCATGTTCTTCAATAGCACGGCGTAAACATTAGGAAAGGACGAATTATGGTCGGAAAATACGTTAGTTGCAATTTGCATCTTTATTCCTTTTCTGTGTCATCTACTTTCCCGTAATATATGGTTGAACATTTAAAAAAAGGAAGCGCCGCGGTGGCTAAGTGGTTATGGTGTGGCGCTCGTTAAAGAACCCCAGGTGGTCGAAATTTCCGGAGTCCTCCACTGCGGCGTGCCTCAAATTCAGAAAGCGGTTTTGGCACGTTAAATCCCATAATTTTTTTTTATGGTGTGGCGCTGATAAGAACGAGGGTGCGGGATAAAATCTCGGCCATGGCGGCCGCATTTCCATAGGCCGAATTGCAAAAACGCCTTAGTCTTTCCATTGCAAGGTAGCGCAAAAGAGATACGTAAAGATTTTATAGCGTTTACCTGAGATAAAAAAATGGTGGTTTAAACGAGGCACGAGTAAGAGGACTTCGTTGTTGAAACGTCGTAAATGTTTGCTAATCTCCGGTTTGATTACTTTTTTCAGCCGATCGAGAACAGCTATTTAAAACGTATTCGAAATCCTGGTCTTCATATAGGATTGGAAAAGGCGCAAATAATGCCTTTGTCAGGGCTCTTATTATATAGTTTCTGAACGCTTTTAAGACGTATTCAAAACGCTCGTCTAGAAGTAGCCTTGAAAGGCTTACGATACTCTGAAGCTAGTTTTTGCGGGCTCCAGATGAGTCGAAGCATCGGTGTCTAGTGCTACTCAGCTCCTGGCGCAGTGCCAAGCACTGTTGCCTGCACAGGCCGACGTATCCTCGACCAAGTAACATGAAAAGAAGCATGTCCACGAAAATGAATCCGGAATACCACCTTCGGTAGGCAGTAACGATGTTTACAACTAAAATGGAAATTGTATCCCGCCAAGAAATGGGCGCGTCTTGACAATCGGCCAGGCCAGGGCTTTGTGCCAAGAGCGCATGAAGCGAGAAAATCACAAAGCAACACTTTATTGAAAAATAAAACTTGTGCCAAGTTTCTGCAAATTATAAGAGAAGTGCAATGTATATCGAAATAAAAGCACATCAGAAATGACTAAAACTTCTCGAAACAATTCATAACTAATTAGACATTGATCAACAATAACTAGAACATGCGTAAACAAAATTCCTAACTACACATGCAATCCTAACTACACTACACATCCCGGCCACGGCGGCCGCATTTCGATGGGGTCGAAATGCGAAAACACCCGTGTGCTTAGATTCAGTAGCACGTTAAGGAACCCCAAGAGGTCGAAATTTCCGGAGTCCTCCACTACGGTGTGCCTCATAATCAGAAAGTGGTTTTGGCACGTAAATCCCAATAATTTTTAAATTTTACACATACAATGACGAACAGCAAGAACACGGAGTGTGCTAGAGTTTCATATTTTGATTAGTAAAAAGCACATGCCATCAGATGAACAGATTACTTATTTAGAAATTGATATCACGGCAACCGGAAGAAGCAGAATGAAAATGTGCTTGATTCGCATGGTAGCTACCTCCAAGCAACGTTATACCAATAATCTAGCAGCTTGAAAAGAACACAGAAAGGAATGCTGACGCATACCATCAAAAATCAGTGCTGTGATAAAAGCCAAACAATGGGAACGTCTCATCAATGAAAATATTGCCTTTAGGATACATGAAATATAGTAATGACGTGAGAATTTAAATAAAAACTTAAAACTAAAAGAAAAAACAATCAAGTGAATACAGAATACTCAAAGCAGCAAATTTGGTTAACAAGTGAGCACAACTGTGATGCCGAATATGGTCAGACTTAGTATTGCTACCTATATAAAGTAATCCTAATACTCTAGTATTAGGTAATAATACTATAGTATTAATACTTAATACTCTAGTGTTAAGTATTATTACTATTAGGTATTAATACTTGAAGCCAGGATACTACCTTGCGAGGATACGAGTCATTGCTTCTGTCCTTGCAGTGCCGCCGCGATCGGCCCATGTTTCTCTAAGAGACACGAGCACAAAAAATACCGACCAACTAGGGCCTAACAGCTTCCCAGTAGAGAGCACTCTGAGGGGCAAAAAAGAGTTAAGACTCACACAGGCAGCCCCGAGGAAATGCTTTACTAGTTAACCGCCACTTTCACATCCAGAAATATTTGGCACACCGTCCAGGCAGTTCAATTGATGAAGTGCTCGGGAATATACCACTTTTTATTCTGCAGTTCCGCTGGTAATAGAACTGCCGTACATGCTGGTACTTGAAGCATTTTCAATGTAGATACACTTGCTGCCCTGCACGGGTATGCCCGCATATTTACACTGGTACTCCTTTTCATCGAAGTGGACACCTATTATACACTACGCTAGTAGTTGAAATGTTTTGAATGCAGATGCAGTAGCTTCACTAGAACAACTTGCCCACATACCACCGCGTGCACATACATGCGGTCACTCTTCACTTGGTAGCACTGAACACTAGGTGTTCCCTCTCGGTGTGCTTGCCAGATAAGCGGGAAGGCCTACACACTCTTTCAAGTTTTTGCAGCTTGTCATAAAAGATATACTAGCACGCTTAAGCTACATTGTACTAAATTTTATTACTCATGGAAGTGACATGTACACTGGATATGCAACTACAACACCGTAACCAGATTGTAAAAGTAAACATAAGCAGGGCTAACTATAAAAATGTATTGCAGAAATTCTTTTGTACATGCTGTTTAATTAAATGGGCACATAATATGTAGATTCCACGTTAAGTATACTGATCATTACATTGAAATTAGCGGCAGCTTATGTAATGAGAATGTAAGTTGCGCTAGCATATATAGATTGATTGCATTTCGTACATAATTTGGAGGGCTTCTTTAAAGCAGATGAAGGAAGATGCCCCAATGTATATCCACATATTTTCCCGCCCTTTCACCAGGGGCCAATGTGCTCATGCCAGTGGACTGAATGAGAACCATCGGTTGGCACATTGCCATGGAGCAAGATTTAACGCCACTATGCGATTAAAATATTATCACGTTTTATGACACCTGTCAATGTCATACTACCGTTAGACACCGTGCTAGGTTACCAAGCATTAGTCAGATATTCCTACACTTATCGACAAACTGTCACCTTGTAATCACATTTTCGACTAAAACCTCCAGGCAGAGACCAATAAAAGCAGTGATTCTTGCGCAAATCAATTCCGCAATGCCATGGCTAAACCTTCTGCGCAAATAGCCCATATAACATGGACTCTAGGCTGGAAATGGAATGTACTTTTGCCTATTAACTTACATAGTGCACTTACATGCCTAAATGCATAAATAGAGGTTCCTCTGTCCTGATGTGCGCTTGGAAAATTTGTCGCACATGGACCAAGCACCGCGGCGTGCATGCCCTGTTGCGCAAAGTGGCTGAGATGCACGAACAGCGCATTAATCGAAAAGAGTGCGCGAGCACTTCTCAATGTCCGCGCGTGCACATGGCACACGAACAAACTCTGCAGACGGCCGACTAAGTGCTGCGAAGGCTGCGCAGGGTAGAGACCGGCACCAGCCACAAACTACAAAGAATAGTGACCGCCTGGAGTAACAGGATATTTTGCACCGAAGGGATTTACGACTCACGAATACAGTTTAGATTACTGAGTCACGCAGAGTAAATGCGGCGTCCATTCACGAACAAGAAAAGTTATAGCAACAACGAAGGTACAAGCAGCGTGGTATATTGTCAACATTCCGAGGCGCCAAAGAGGCCGTCTCATATTGGACACAAAGTTCCTCTTAAGACTGTGAAATATCCATCACGTGGGATAAAAGGGGCCTAAGCGCC
Source organism: Dermacentor albipictus (assembly GCF_038994185.2). Taxonomy (NCBI): domain Eukaryota; kingdom Metazoa; phylum Arthropoda; class Arachnida; order Ixodida; family Ixodidae; genus Dermacentor; species Dermacentor albipictus. Next base: position 3,962,068 of record NW_027225573.1, on the reverse strand, counting down.
ATCAAAGCTGAATCGCAGGCGATAAACGCACGGTGTGATTCACGCAGCATCTAGGCAAGCAAATGGGAAGGGCACGTCACCTGGTCTCTTGCGCTACCGTACTCGTACGGTATCATTAAGAAGGAGCCCGTTTGTCGGCTCTCTAGTCTGCAACATTCTTGCCAAAAGTGAGACGGATATGCCACGATGACGGCTGTCTTGAGTATGTAGGCGATGCGCGCAGATACAGCGATTCCCGCCTTTCTTGGCATCCTGCGAAACATGCTAGTCTAACCCATGACAGCCGATCATGATGCCACGCACCGAAAAGCAAGATTTCGTCTGTCTAACTTTCATCATAATACTGCTCTTAACGTTTTAATTACAATGTCACTGAAAAGGCGCCTCATATAGACATGGCAACATGAGAGTGAGCTTGAAGAGCAAATTACTGCCCCCCACTCGGGTCTCTCGAATGAAAAACTCACTTGCTCTCCAAATGAAAAGCATACAAACGAATCGCTGCGCACGCAGTGCCAAATAAGACAAAAAACACTGCAGTACTTGCATGACAAAGGTCAGTGCAACCTAAAACAGTAAGAAGCGCACGGCGGCCCAAATTAACGCAATTACGGAACTATGCACAGCCTGGCTTCACACGGCAGGCACACTGCAATCTTCGCCACGTCCTTCGTCATATGACCGATGTGACGACGGTATCGTATTGGCACCTTGCGTAAGGTTGGATCGTTTTGATGGGTTGTTGAAGCGCCGCGGTGTCAGGGGTTGGTGTGCGCAGTTTGGCCAGTTTTCGCTATATACAGCCAATTTGGGCTATAGAACAAAACTCATGGCGTCGACTTTGACGAGTCGGCTATGTGGCTGTATTTGGGCCGCAGAAAATCTGCGGCTTGGATTTCTTCGGGCTATAAGTGGCGCCTTAATCCACGCTCCAGAGGTGGCTCCGGAGCATGTTTTAACTGGCTGATCCAGCAGCGTGGCTATGCGTGTGTGCGTGAGTGTGCGACATGTCTCCCCCCCCCTCTCCTATCTGCGCCGTTGTTTCAACCGCTAGTTTTGATCTTTGATGCACATAAAGCCAGCCTGGGCAACTCCGCCGCTTCGGTGGCGGAGTTAATTATAGCGCCACCCAACAGACGGGTGACAAAGCGAATACGTTTCCCTCCTACCCTTCCTCGCAGCTCCGCTCCCGTCCCCCTCCCTCGCAACCCTTCGTAACTCGCTCACCTTCGACTGTCTGAGCGCGCTCCCTGGATTTCATTTCCTGCTGTTATATGGAAGCGAGCGTCGGCCGGCGTTCGATATTCATTTTGACATATTGGACTTAGGATCGGATACTTCTCAAAGAGGAGAATTGCACCATGGGAAACTGGGCCAAGACTTAGGCCTGTCTATGGTTGCACCATAGAATAAAGAAGATACTTAGAGAAGGGAAACTGTACCTTCCGCCGTGGTTCGAAAATAAGCAGCGGCAGCGCATGAAACTTACTTTGGCGGACGCCAGATGACGTTGCTCAATCCGGAAGCGGAAGTGCAATTTTTTTTTTAGCGCACAATTCAATATGGCCGTTTTTTGCCGGTCGCGTACGCTGGTACGCGCCGTGCTTGCCCCGCAGGCTATGCGGCATGCGTCAATGCCTTCGCTGCCGCGTAGCTGGTGTGTTCTAATTGCCAAGAGCCTCTACTGACGCCCATACAAACAAGCCACAAGTGCGTGAACAGAACGCGCGACTTTATTGGCAGAAGACAAGCAGTGTACATTCTCGTGCAATAGCAGAAATAAAATTTGCATGTCGAGATACGCTGGAATCATTGACGCGAGCTCGTAAACGGCTCACCGTCGTCGTCGCACGTGGTGGTCAAGTTAACGAGCAAGAACCAGCAGCGGAAACATATTGGACAGAGTGTGCCACTTATTTGCAGCGACAGTCGCCGTTAAAAATGCCCAAATTGCATTGCGAAGCAATCGGGAGACGCAGGCATCTGCTGCCGCAGCCTACACAGTGACATGGACTACCCATCATTTTAGCATTGACTCCTTTCCAGCCTGCATGTTTCTTTCTTTTGGAGGCCGCTAATGTGTGGCTCACACTTGGTGTCCCACATTGTCTAAATATGGACAAGTCGCTTTCGTGGGCATCACCTTCATCAGCCACTTTTGCGGGCCTTTCCACCCAACTTCATACACGTCCGACCATGTACGCACTTATGCTGGTCTCCGTTCATGCCTAATCGCGGCCGAGAAAGGCCAGAGGCACAATATGGCCATTGCTGCAGCAGGAAAGCGCGAACGGGGAGCACGAATCACGGTGCATGATAATTGGGAGTCTATGTGGCTGTGCAGGCTGCAGGAGCGAATGCTTACTTCGAGAGACTGCTTCCCAGTGCAACCGACCAGGCCGCAATATTCTAAGAACATAACACTGCGACCATAACCAAGTGATATAACAGCAAAATTAAACAGCAATCAGTCACCGCATGAGGTTCAGACAATACATTATACATTGGCGACGAACCATATGGCAACAGTGAGCATTCACATACACGGGTCTCTTAGGGTACATTGAGCCGCCTACCTACAGGCGTAGTGCCCGACTTCGTCGCACGTGGTGGTCTACTATTGAGCAACAACCAGCAGCAGAAACAGATTGGACAGAGTGTCCCACCTGTTTGCGGCGACAGTCGCTGTTAAAGATGAGCAACTTGCAGTGCAAAGCAGTCGGGTGACGCAGGCATCTGCTGCCGCAGCCTACACAGCGACATGGACTACCCATCATTTTAGCATTGACTCCTTTCCAGCCTGCATGTGTCTTTTCTTTTGGAGGCCGCTAATGTGTGGCTCACACTTGGTGTCCCACATTGTCTCAATATGGACAAGTCGCTTTCGTGGGCATCACCTTCATCAGCCACTTTTGTGGGCCTTTCCACCCAACTTCATACACGTCCGACCATGTAAGCACTTATGCTGGTCTCCGTTCATGCCTAATCGCGGCCAAGAAAGGCCAGAGGCACAATTTGCCCATGGCTGCAGCAGGAAAGGGTGAACGGGGAGCACGAATCACGGTGTGCGTAAATTGGGAGTCTATGTCGCTGTGCAGACTGCAGGATCAAATGCTTACTACGAGAGGCTGCTTCCCAGTGAAACCGACCAGGCCGCAATATTCGAAAAACATTAAACTGCGACCGTAACCAAGTGACATAACAGCAAAATTAGACGGCAATCAGTCACCGCATGAGGTTCAGACAATACATTATACATTGGCTACGAACCATCTTACAGGCATAATGCTTGCCTTTGTCACATGTGGTGGTCTGGTAACGAGCGAAAACCTGCGGTACAAACAGATTGGACAGAGCCTTGCACCTGTTTGAACCAACAGTTGCCGTTGTAGATGAGCAACTTCCATTGCGAAGCAATCAGGTGACGCAGGCATCTGCTGCCGCAACCAACACAGCGACATGGACAACCCGGCATTTTAGCGTTAACTCCTTTCCAATCTGCACATTTATTTTCTTTCGGGGGCCGCTATGTGTGGCTCACCCTTTGTGTCCCACTTTGTCGCAATGTGGACAAGTCACTTTTGTGCGCATCACCTTCGGCATCCATTCTTGCGGACCTTTCCACCCATACGGCTATCAACTTCATACACTTCGAACCATGTAAGCACATATGCTGGTCTCCGTTTTGAGCAAATCATGGCCGAGGTAGGCTACAAGCACAATTTGCCCATGGCTGCAGCAGGCCAGAACGAACGGAGCGCACCAGTTACGGTGTGTGTATACTGGGAGTCTATGTCGCTTTGCGGACTGCAGGAGCAAATGCTTACTTCGAGCGACTGCTTATCAATGCAACTGACCAGGCCCCCACATCTGAGAAACGTAACACAGTTACCACAACCAAGTGTGGCAGCAAAACCTGGTTCTGCAATCAATCACTTCACTGTAGCTTGCACAAAGACCCAGGCTATAAAGGAAGAGGAGCAATCATCAACGAGACTAGGAATATGGAAAATGAGAAAGCTTGCATTCAAGAGAGAAGCCACTCTGCTCTGCAAGCATTGAAGGCTAAAAACATCAAGAAAAGTAAAATGGTGCATAGCACATGTGCATAGGTTAATGCAAGACGCATGCCGATGCTGCATCAGCTATTTCAGGAGAGTAATTGCGCATGACAACATACACTAGAAGATACTGCTACAGATATGTTAGGCTGCTAGACAGAGACTGGTATTAAGTATCAGCGAAGAATCGGTTGACCTTTATATTTGGATGAGGATGAGTGACCTCTAACAAAAATGGGCAATGAGAAAGCTTGCATTTATAGAAGAAAAATTACACTTGGCACAAACGGAATTAACATGGCTAGGAAGCTGATTAAGGGCAAACTGATGGAACTCAATCTTTTGGCCAGCGTCGTCCGTGCTTGGTCAGATGTTGCAGGTGCATCTGAAGACGAAGAATTTCTAGAAAGTCCTTTTTGAGTTACCTGGATGACTCAGCCAAATTTCCGTGCTGGTGGAATGGTGGCTGAAGCTCTTTGCAGTCTTAACACAGTCCTTTGCAGACTTGATATCTCATCCATATTCTTGTGCATGTGCTTCTTTGTTCTTGGTGTAAAAGCCTTGCAAATTCGGCTCCAGCCCCTTCCTGTTAGTGCAGATAGGAGCTCCTGTGACGACCAAGATGTGCTTGGCATAGACTCTGTAGGGGCAAAACGGCGACACATGAGATACAGCACAGATTAGCCAAATTTATGGGTGTTTTATATGTTCGAACCAATAATACTGAACCATAAATATGAACAAACATTCATATCTGCTGCAAACAGCAAGCCAATACAGCATAGATCAAACATGTTTATTTCTGAACCATGTGTTGTTTACCTTGTAGTAGTAGCCAATGTCCACACAATAACCTTGTTGTAGCAGGCAGCAGCTTCTGTTTAGTGCGTGGAGTGTGTTGCTTTATACTGGCGCCGTCCTCATTACTGCATGTCTGGAACAGAAATTTTGACTGAATCAGAAATTGAAAAAGCAAAGTTTTGCAATATGAAATGCAAAAAGGTGTGACATATATGTTGTAATGATTTGCGACTACAGAACACATGCAAATGTACACTGTCTGTTCTAGGGTGCTTAAGCAGCATGGTAAATAAATATTGCTATTGTCCATAAAATTGAGGTCTGCCTAACTACAATGCATGTCAACAGCGCAAGTACTATTAAGATCACAAATGAGAACATTTGTGGGTTCATTTATACACTAGAAGTGATCACACTGCTAGTTCTACAAGCAAATGCATGAAAGTCATGAAGCTATTAGAACTGATGCATTATTTTTCTGCACGAACGTGATGCACCGCTTCACTACTGCAAAAATAAATGCCCTACGGTAAACCAATCTGAACAGCAAGAACATTTGGAACCAACAAGTACGAAATATGGGTGAATTATCATGCTTGCAACTGTTTAATACATTAAATTCTGTACTTTCACTTCATTTTACCAAAGGATTATTCGGTTTTGTGGACGAAAGACGTTGCCGGCCGACTCGAAAAAAAAGTTTAATGTGTATATTGATAAGGCTACTCAGTCACCTACAACCACGGCTACAATAACATCAAAAATGAGACGCGCGTTCCTATATCGCTCTTTCTTTCCTGGTTGTGTGTGTAAACCAAACGACAGCCTCGCAAGTAAAGGTTTATTTAGGAAACAGCAACTGAGATCCTCACTGCCCATATGTAATGCAGGATCTAGTTCGTTAACTTGTGCCCGCCTGGAAGGTAATGAGACGGATATTATATGACAATTGAAGCAGCGGTGTTAAACGACTCACCATTATTGCCGTTGTCAGCCGCAGCAAAATCCAGCTCCCGTTTCGATGCAGACCTGTTCCGAATGGCTCACGACCGAAACCCAACTGCCGGACTTACATGTCCGCTTGCAAACACGTAACTTAACCCAAGTTACATCGATGCGCAAGAAACTAGTTTTAGAAACAAAGAAGCAACCAGTCTTGAGTGTACGAACGAATGAATCCGTGCCGCCGTGCACTCGGAAATACCGGTAAAAATTTTAAATCCAGGCCAGAGGTAACGTGAAAGATCGATGATGCTGAACGCTATTTGCGTTTATAATGGCGAAGAAACAATAAACTTACTAACAAAGAGTACAATATCTAATTAGCAATAATAATTTTGCCTTGTATTTATGTAAAAGAAAATGCTTCGGTAATTGTAAGAGAAAGTTTGTAAGATAAAATTGCGCTTATTACGACGCCTCTACCGGGAAATGTTGGAACAAACGAACGCATCCCGAGGTGATGCTACTAGGTCGGCTTTGTTAGCAGCGGCGCGTGGTCGATTTTTTTGCCCTCTGTGGCCATTTGTTGAACTTGAGAGTGTGCCACCCCTGGTTGCACTCAGGATCGGATACTTCTCAAAGAGGAGAATTGAAGCATGGGAAACTGGGCCCAGTATGCAAGTATAAAAAAGAATGGAAGCACCCCGAACTCAAAGGTGGGTCCTGGTGCTTTTACATAGAGATAGTTTGCCCGTAACGGCTCATGTGCCTGTACTCATTGTGCTAATATCGCAACATGTTTGCGCGATGACATCAGCGCGCCATGTCACATGAACTTCACGTGCCGTGTTGGCAGCATTAAACAAAAAAAAGCTGCTGGTGAGCATCCCTTTTCGCATCAGTCGAAATCATTTTTTCACCTCTTTTGCCTGCCTAAGTCGAACACTGCCGTTGAGCGCGTTTTCAGCCTGAGCCTGGTTTCCGTGACTAAGACCGATCACAGTAATAGAGTGGCAACGCAAAGATTAGAGATGATCTTGCACGTTGGGTGAGGCCTCAAGGAGTGGTATGGATGCTGCGACAAATTCGATCCAGATGACCGCTTCATGACCAGATATGAACTGATCTGATATACAATCAATGAAAATAATGAAACACCCAGCAAACGAAAGGTGTAGCTTTCACCGTGGTCCGAAAATAAGCGGCGTATCGCATCATGGAACCGAAGGCGCATCAAGCCCAGTCCTCAGTTAATATTACTGTGTTTAACAAAAAATAGTAATTGAGTACTATCTTTCATTTAATAAAAGCAATGTGATAGGCTTGCGGCAATGTTTATTCGTTAAATTCGTGCTGACTACGGCGCCTCCAGCGGGAAATTGTCCGCTAACAACGGCAGCTCTGTGGAGTGGAGGTACTATAATGTTGCTTTCTTGGCAGCGCCACAGATTATTTTTTTACGAGGCGTTCATTTGAGGGATCGCAAGTCGTTTGTGCGCAGGCGCGAGTATGAGCGTGGCGCGAGAGAGAAAGTCTGGCGGCTTTTGCTTCTTGAATATGACTCTACCTAGGCACTACGGAGGAGATTTCCTAGCGCGCGTTGTAAGCGTTTGTCCCTAGGCGTGCCGGCATTGCGGGTGAGGTCGAGTTTGTTTCCGCTCGGACGCTGGCTGGCAGCGCGGTGAGATAGCCGAGGCAGCGGGTGCTTTACGCCCAATTTGGAGACCGCTGCGTCAGACAGACTCTCTCACACCTGCGGCGCTCGTGCTAAGTCAATGGTGATGGCTCATAGCTTTCTCGCGCCTTACGGTGATGTACCTTGTAAATAACATCACAGATGTTTCTGTGGGAGCAGTAGCGACCAAAAACTGCCACCCCTACCGAGGTGGTGTTTAGTCCTCTGTTCCGTGCATGGCACGGTCGCATCTTTGTAAAAATAAAGTTAGGGCCGCGAATAGGGCACCTAGATGTTTCAACGCGTTATCTTTAGAGCGCGTTGTCGACGAAAAACCCGTCTGTATCAAAATTAGAAAGAAATAAGCGTTTTTACTAAAGTGTTTTTAAGAAAACTACGTTAAATAGACATCGGCCAAGTTAGTTTGGTTAATTCGCGTTCATGACAAAATTGAACCCTATGGGTGCCTTCCGGGGAATCGAAATTTCTTCGTTAGAGCGGGAACTTCGTAAAAACGGGTTTCATTAGATGGAGTTTGAACTACGTACTAAGTACCACATGACGACACTACAGCTGCCCATTCGCATGCAGTTCCGCGAGACAGCGTTTCGGACTCTTGGCATTAGTTATTCACTTAGTGAAAATAAAGGAATCAATAAAACCATGAACACAGACAGCACGCTAATAATTATTTTAATGAGCAAGTGAGTGATTATTTCAAGAAGAGGTCGTACTATAAGAAAAAGAGCCCTGCTGTGCTCGCAAGTCTCCAGGTGGTGGTTCAGTGATTGCAAGGCCACCTTTCTACAGCAGCCTGTTTCTCTGTTGGAACAGCGGACAGTGAGGCGGGCGATCATATTAGTCACGAGAGGAACCACAGGTACGACTTGTAACAGCGGTATATTTTGGCGACACAAGGATAGCTGCCAGATCAGGGAGTCATGCCAGCCAGCCGCGGACGCAGATGGAGCAAAAGACGTGTCGGCAGGGGCATTCCACAGGTTGTCGGTATACACCAGCTCCTGCGGAGGCCTGGGCTAGAAGTTTTCCACGTAGTAGGCGGACGATTCACTCGGTATATCGGCACACTGGGTCGCACTTCGGCTAGAACATGGCGTGGCGCGGCGGGTGGTTGAGGAGCTAAATTGCCGAACCAGTCCCGTTCAGATGAAACCATCGCCCAGGTGCTGTTACATGAATGGGGGCTGCTAAACGCCAAGTTGTGGAAAGATCCTCGTCTCCAATACTGCGATGCAGAGCGCAGCTTACGTGACTCTTCTTCTCCTGCGTCACGTAGTGAAGACGTGGTCCGGCGCTGGAGAGGCGCGCCCGGTCTTCGGTCGGCTTCGCCAGATGCGGGTGCTGGAGTGCACCGTCCCGTGGACACGCCTGGTCGAACCGAACATTCCATGATAGAGCTCAGAAACGTCCCGACCTGAAGCAGCTCTTCTTCTAACCTCGCAGCACGAGGCACGAGAGACACATGCCGGAGCGCACCACATATAAAAGGCGGTCGAGGAAGATGACGCTGGCTACTAGAGTGCGCTTTCGAAAGATACCCGCATGTTGGCGAATTAGTGGCCCATCCCGTGCAGAATATAGGGTCCCGTAAGAGCCAGCTAAACACCAGAAGAATACAATGCAGCAGAAGGGCCACCTCGCGGATGCGGCGGTGTATACAGGCAACGGATGACTGTTGGCACATGACGGTACAAAGTTACTTTTTTGAATAGAAGAAGCGAGGAATGTGGACCATTATCCCGACTTTTTGTTTTGCTCACGAGATGAAACTGAGAAACCCGCCTGGCTATCGACAGCAATTAACCGTCTGGGCGCTGTCGCCAGTACTTTTTTTCTTCTCAAATATGTACACGTAACCAAACGCGTCTGTTTTGTTTCACTAATCAACATCCTCGCCTGCAGGCAATAAATCCTTCATTGATAACGTCTTTCTCAAGCTTCGAAAAGCATATGGCCTTGGCAGTGGCGTAGCCAGAAATTTCGTTCGGGGGGGGGCTCAAGTTGCAGCTCGGCCTCCTCCTTATGAGGAAGCATTAGCTCGAGTGCTCCTATCTAAATACATGTAAACGGAAAATTTGTTTTTCTCGACAACCACAGCACCAAATTCGACGAGGTTTGCATTTTAAAAAAAACTTAAAATCTAGTGTCTGTTGGTTTCGAATTTTCGAGTTAGGTCGGCAATTTTTTATTAAAATTGGCAAGAATTGAAAATTTTCAAAGAACGAAACTATCAAGTTTACGACTCTCTAACTCAACAACAAAAAAGGGTAATTCAATTCTATAAATTGCCTTTTGAAAAAAATAGAAGCACAAAGTTTACAAATTCATAGCTCTGCATCAAAAACTGATATCGCGGTTCCGTAAACGGCATCCATTAGATCATTCAAAGCGGACAAATTCAATATGTCATTTTACATCTTACATGAATTTGTTACGTTAGTTACAACGGTTTTGCAAAAGTTGTATTTTCCTATAATTAAAAGTTTTTTATATTCATGTGTAACATATCAATTTTGTCCGCTTTGGATGTACTACTAGATGCAAATCACAGAATTTTATTATCATTTTTAGTGGTTGAGTTACAGAGTTGTAAACGTCATAGGTTCGTTTTTTGAAAATTTCCGATTTTTGCCAATTTTTAATAAAACCTTGACGACCTAAATCGAAAATTCGAAACCAACAGTCACTAGATTTTAAGTTTTTCTTTTAAATGCAACAAACCTCGTCAAATGTGGTGCAGTGGTTGCCGAGAAAAACGAATTCTCCTTTTACATGTATTTAGATAGGAGCACCCGAGCTAAAGCTTCCTCTTAAGAGGAAGCTTTAGCTCCCTTAAATTCCACTAAAAGGGGAATTGCTTTTTCTCGGCAACCACTGCACCAAATTTGACGAGGTTTGTTGCATTTAAAAGAAAAACTTCAGTTCTAGTGACGGCTGGTTCCGAATGTTTCACTTAGGTTGTCAATTCTTTATTGAAAATCAACCAAAATCGCACATTTTTCGCAAACGAAACTACCAAGTTTAAAACTCTAACTCAACAATGAAGAATGATATCACAGTTCTGTGAATAGCACTTAATAGTACATCTACAGCAGACAAAATTGATTTGTTACACTTGAATCTCAAAAAAGAGAAGTAATATGGAAATGCGGCTTTTGCAGAACACTTGTACACAACGTAACCAATTCATGTAAGATACAAATTTACGCGCCAAGGTTATCCGCTTTGACTGTTATATGCCGTTTACAGAGCCGCGATATCTGTTCTTGATGCAGAGCTGCTAGTTTGTAAACATTGTGCTTCTATTTTTTTCGAACTTTCGATTTTTTCAACATATTTTAGACAAGATTCAGGCGCTAAATCGAAATTCCGCATCCAAGAGACACTAGAATTTAACTTTCTCAAATGCAACAAATTTAATTAAAAGCGATCCAGGGGTTATCTCAGAAAAGCGTTTCTGCGTACGTTTTTCATTTATTTGAATAGGCCCCGTCGGAGTTGGGCCCGAGCTAAAGCTTCCTTTTAAACAATTTGTCAAGGGATCAAATACATGAATAACTGCGCTGCCATTGCCAAAGATGCTGCAAACGAATTCTTGAACGCTACGCAATGTCAAAAAAAGTAAAATATTAGTTTTTTCATAAAAGAATATACTTGTATGTGCCAAAAATTGTGCCCAAATTATCTTATATCAATGCTTTCATGTTTTTTGTCTATTTAAAAAGTAAAGAAAATATCACACGAACTTTAGAACTATATCAGTTAGAAACCAGCAAAGGAGCGGATGTAGCTGATATGAAATATGTAAAGGCCATGAAATGAACAAGTTGAGGACAAATATGTTAATGAAACTGTCGTTCAAGAACCGCGTGTTTACATTCTTGTACATATGCAACGACCAGTGAAAAATATCAATGACGTTGTCATTTTTCCAATGTATTACGTAGGATTAGCTGTCACCGGTCAAGTATCGGGAGTAGTTGCACCGAAATTGTAGTCGCAACAGAGAGCACGTATAAAAAGCAGGAGTTTTGCAAAATAAACGAGGGCGAGTCAAATGAAAGTGAGCCAATGCGAATATATGACAAGCGGGGTACTTCATTTAAACGTAGTCTACATGAGCATTTAGACAATTGTCCCATTGAATAACGAGTCGCGTGATTTCCGTCTCACAAAATGTCTTGGGTTGCTGCTTCAAAAAGTCTGCAACCGACTCTTTCACGTCATCGTCTGACACGAATCTGGTTCCCTTTAGCTGTTTTTTCGGTTGGGCCATTATGTGGAAGGCGCAAGGGGACAGGTCTGAGCTGTATGGCGGATGCTGCAGCGTTTCCCACTTGAACTTTGCCAGTTTTGTATTAACCCTATCAGCGACGTGGGGACGGCCATTGTCGAGGAGGAAGATGACCTCCTTCGTCAATTTTCCACGTCGTTTGTTCTTGATTGCGACACGCAGCCGTTCCGGCGTTTCACAATGTCGGAAACAATTGATAGCCTCTCAAGATTTAGCAAATTCTATCAGTAATGGTCCCTGACGATCGAAAAAAAAAGTCAACAACACCTCCCCGGTGGATATGACGGCCTTTCCTTTCTTTGGGCACGGTGAATTCGAATGTTTCCACTGTAAGTTTTCCCATCGTGTTTCAGACTCGTAGTAGTGGCATCATGATTCGTCCCCAATCACAATTGCATACAAGAAGTCATCACCCTCGTTGCGTTACGAGATCAGATGAGTCAAGGCAGCGCCGAACTGCTCCGCCTTCTGGTGGTGGTTCAAAATCTTGGGCATCCATTGCGCACACACGAGCCGATAACCGCGATGTTCATTAATTATGTGACTTCCGGTACATGGGCCTTGGCGCGAAATTCAGCCTGAGTTCGCAATGTTCGCGGTGAAATGTCTTTTCGAGCATGAAAAAGACATTCTAGACAAAATCCAGAATGATTTTCAGCGCCGGGGGTTGCTTTGGTCGGCGGTGCATAGACAGCACAAAAAAATTCGGGGGGGGGCTGAAGCCCCATAAGCCCCCCCCTCCCCCTGGCTACGCCCCTGGGCCTTGGGCGCCATCAAGTAACATGTTTAAAACCGAACAAATCAACAGGCAGCTGTAGCTTACTCTCTTGGATGTTACGACTACATTTTGTTGATTGCAAATGAATTCTATTCTCTTCGCTGCCAAGACACTGCGTCTGCGACGCGCGTTCTGTTCACAATGCTTATTTATTTATTTAAAATACTTGCGGGGCCAAAGGAACTACAGAAAGGAGTGGGAAAGAAATGGCAAGGCGTGCAGCAAACAAACAAACAGAAGCATTACAAGGCGTCTTGTAAAGCGATCTTGAACTGGTGGTCATCAGCAATGCTGGCGATTGTGGAGGGAAGGTGGTTCCATGCGACACTTGTTCTAGGAACAAAAGAGTCATTACACAATTTTGTGCGACAAGAAGGTAGCCCCACCTTCAAGCGATGATCGGTCCTTGAAGAAATGTAATGAGGTGGATGAAACAAAACGTCCTTCATCTCGTTGTTATAATAATATATTTCATGAAAAAGGCTGAGGCGAGATGACTTTCGACGCAACGAAAGGTCAGGCAAGTTTAGGGTTTTCTTCATAGATGTGACACTGGAATGAAGTGAATAATTCGAGAAGATGAAACGTGCGCCGCCATTCTGAATGGCTTCAAGAGTTTGAATGAGTGTAGTCTGAGTAGGATCCCATATGGCGCATGCGTACTCTAATTTAGAACGTACCAAGGTTTTGTAAAGTGTTAATTTCAGGGACGATGGGGCATCAAAAACGTTTCGACGCAGATAACCAAGCATGCGATTGGCCTTGTTAGTTACATATTCTACATACGTATTCCACGATAGATTAGAAGAAATGTGAACACCAAGGTATTTATAGCTGTCAACAGATTTTAATAGAATATTATTGAGGTGGTAAGTACGCGGACAATGATTAGTGCTGTGGCGAGAAGCCTGCATACTTTTACATTTAGTTGTATTAAGTGTCATGAGCCATTGACTGCACCATTCAAATACCCTATCTAGATCACGTTGCAGATTGAGATAATCGTCATGGTTAGTAATTTTCTCGTAAACCACGCAGTCATCTGCAAACAGTCGGACAGTTGAGGAAGAAAGGCAAGTAGGAACATCATTAATATAAATCAAGAAGAGCAGGGGGCCCAAAACGGACCCTTGCGGGACACCAGATGTTACGGCAGAATTACGTTAAGAGAAGTCGTTAGCCGTCACATACTGACTACGGTTAGAGAGAAATTCCTTAATCCATGCAAGTATATTGGGGTCTATGTTAAGTTGATTAAGCTTGAAGATAAGTAGATCGTGTGAAACGGACTCAAATGCTTTAGCAAAATCTAAATATATGCAATCAGTGTCAAAGTCATGATTCGCGTTAATAAACAAGTCGTTAGTAAAACATAACAATTGCGCTCCACACGATACTGCTTTACGGAATCCATGCTGATAAATGCTGTAGAAGGAATTCGACTCAAGGAATTCAATGAGGTGCGAGTATATTATATTCTCTAGGATTTTTACTGGAATGGATGTTAATGATATGGGGCGGTAATTATTGGGGGAATGTACATCACCAGATTTATGCACTGGGACCACCTTCCCTATCTTCCAATCAGAGGGTAGTGTAGTGTAGACATCTGTAATGACTGTTGAAAAAGCTTTGACAATATCAGTGCAGAATAAACTTGTGTACACTTCAGCATTTTTGATGAAATACAATCTGGACCTGCTAAAGAAGACACTTTTAAGTTAACAATCAGCCTGTCGGCACCAACAGCATCAATAGCGATATAATCCATTGGGAAGAAGTTGGTTTTTGGTATATGCGGTAATACTGTGGGAGTGCTCTTATGAAAATGAGTAGCAAACACATTGTTCAGAACATTGCAGCGCTCGCTTTGAATTACTGGGACATCAGATTGGATTAACTGAATGTGTGTCCTTTTAGTACCGTTAATAATGCTCCAAAATTTACGGGGATTAGAACGAAGTAGCAAAGGAAATGTTTTATCGAAGAATTCCTTCTTGGCTTTTGAGAGCGCAGTACAGAATTCTCTGTTAAATTTTTGATAGCAAGACCAGTGGTCTATTCTGGCTGTGAATTTTGCGCGTCGAAATATCCGCTTCTTTTTGTTGCGCATGCGCTTTAACATGTTATTGAACCATGGTGAGCGAGTACATGATGAAACTTTCCCTTTAGGTACAAAACGATCAATAAGAGACAAGAGTTTGTTTTTATAAAGCAACCAGTTGTCCTCAACTGACCGCTGCTCAAAAACGGCGAAAAACCGATCAGCAAAAACCTGAAATTCCCCATTCATTCCGGTTACGTCTGCTTTGCCGTAGTCTTGGATGACCCTAGTTTTTTTTCTGCTTAGAAATCTTTGCCCGTAGAGTGAAGTGAATTATCGAGTGATCACTAATTCCCGGCGAATGAGTTAAGCCGGTAGCTAGGTCGGGTGTAGTGGTAAGTATTAAGTCTAGAATATTAGCGGAAGTGGAAGTTATGCGAGTGGGAAAGTGAACGAGCTGGCTTAAGTTGAAGTCGTGACAAATAGTTAAAAATCCTTTGCTTTCAGCTGAGTTGTGTTTTAAGGAAACCAAGTCTTGTTCCCACCTGATGTCAGGAAAATTGAAGTCGCCAAGTATGAAGAGGGGCGATTTTGGGTATCTAACGAACAGCGGATTGACAACATCGTGCAGTTCATTACCGAACGATAATGATGCAGTTGGTGGCCGTTAGCAGACCCAAAAAATGATTTCTCGAGAATCAATGAGCACGCGCGCGCACACAAGCTCAAGCGGGGATAAAATTGGAATAACATGGGAAGCAAGACTATCGGTAACCGCCAGCAGAACACCACCACCAGACCGGTAATCACGATCACATCGGTAAAATTTGTAGCACTTTTCCCAGTCCAAAATTTCTTCATCTTTTACTTTTGCAGAAAGCCAAGTCTCCGTTAGACCAGCAATATCAGCAGAGCAGGAATCAATAGCGGAAGACAATTGTACGCGTTTATTCAGAAAACTCCGTATATTGGAAAGAAAAATAGAGGCGTCTTTTGCGCAGGATCTGGGCAGGCATAGCTATGATGCACTGGAAGTGTCAGCACGTGCAATTACAGTACCAGCGCTATCTTGCGAATCCACAGATCGTGCTGTAGCAATTTCGCGTACGCTGTCACTTACTGAGCAGTACGTGTACGTTTTTTTGTCCACGATCAGTTTATTCATGCGAAGAGAGTACGGCTTCCCGGCTACCTTTGCAAATTCTGTTAGCTTCCTCCTTGAGTTTCGCGTAGCTCTGCAATAATCTTCGCTAGCTCATACACCAGTCCCCTTGAGCTTATACTTCCGCGCCCAGACTGCATCCCTGAGTTTAGACAACAAAAACTTGATGATAATTGGCCGAGTCTTTTTATCTGTGTAGGATCCTAATCTGTGTGCTCGGGAAACTTCCGAGCCAGAAATTTCTATTTTAAGGTGACGAGACAAAACGTCTTGAACAAGGCCTTCTGACTGAGCCCATGTCTCAGTCAGGCAGTTCGGTATTCCAAAAAACAATAGGTTATCTCGTCTCGACCTGTCTTCAAGATCGTCCAGTCGAGAATTGAGTGCCTGGCCTTCCATTCTGATTAGACTTGGTGCGTCATTAACAGCTGCAGAACCGTCGAATGATTCGACAAAGGATTCAACAGCGCATAATCTTACTGATAGGCTAGCGACGGTCTGTACTAAGACCTCCTGCTTTGTCTTTAAGTCGTCGAGAGCTGCCTTGAGCTCAACGTGACGGTGGTCAACGTTTTCAGAAAGTTTAGTGATAGCATCAAGTATTTCTTTGTTAGTAGGACCAGGCTTGAGTTCAATGTCACCGCAACACATTAAGAGCTTAGTAACAAATACGCATTCGCACGAGCACTGAAAGAGCACACTTGGGCATGGTAGGAGCAGCACGCAGACATTGCTAGTCCGCTTACAATCGTGACAGGGGGGTCTGGAGGGAGAAAGTCTGGTGCCTTTTGCTTCTTGAATATGACTCTACCTAGGCACTACGGAGGAGATTTCCTAGCGCACGTTGTAAGCGTTTGTCCTAGGCGTGCCGGCATTGCGGGTGGGGTCGAGTTTGTTTCCGCTCGGACGCTGGCTGGCAGCGCGGTGAGATAGCCGAGGCAGCGGGCGCTTTACGCCCAATTTGGAGACCGCTTCGTCAGACAGACTCTCTCACACCTGCGGCGCTCGTGCTAAGTCAATGGTGATGGCTCATAGCTTTCTCGCGCCTTACGGTGATGTACCTTGTAAATAACATCACAGATGTTTCTGTGGGAGCAGTAGCGACCAAAAACTGCCACCCCTACCGAGGTGGTGTTTAGTCCTCTGTTCCGTGCATGGCACGGTCGCATCTTTGTCAAAATAAAGTTAGGGCCGCGAATAGGGCACCTAGATGTTTTCAACGCGTTATCTTTAGAGCGCGTTGTCGACGAAAAACCCGTCTGTATCAAATTTAGAAAGAAATAAGCGTTTTTACTAAAGTGTTTTTAAGAAAACTTCGTTAAATTGACATCGGCCAAGTTAGTTTGGTTTATTCGCGTTCATGACAAAATTGAAGAATATGGGTGCCTTCCGGGGAATCGAAATTTCTTCGTTAGAGCGGGAACTTCGTAAAAACGGGTTTCATTATATGGAGTTTGAACTACGTACGAAGTACCACAGGACGACACTACAGCTGCCCATTTGCATGCAGTTCCGCGAGACAGCGTTTTGGACTCTTGGCATTAGTTATTCACTTAGTGAAAATAAAGGAATCAATAAAACCATGAACACAGACAGCACGCTAATAATTATTTTAATGAGCAAGTGAGTGATTATTTCAAGAAGAGGTCGTACTATAAGAAAAAGAGCCCTGCTGTGCTCGCAAGTCTCCAGGTGGTGGTTCAGTGATTGCAAGGCAACCTTTCTACAGCAGCCTGTTTCTCTGTTGGAACAGCGGAGAGTGAGGCGGGCGATCATATTAGTCACGAGAGAAACTACAGGTACGACTTGTAACACCGGTATATTTTGGCGACACAAGGATAGCTGCCAGATCAGGGAGTCATGCCAGCCAGCCGTGGACGCAGATGGAGCAAAAGACGTGTCGGCAGGGGCATTCCACAGGTTGTCGGTATACACGAGCTCCTGCGGAGGCCTGGGCTAGAAGTTTTCCACGCAGTAGGCGGACGATTCACTCGGCATATCGGCACACTGGGTCGCACTTCGGCTAGAACATGGCGTGGCGCGGCGGGTGGTTGAGGAGCTAAATTGCCGAACCAGTCCCGTTCAGATGAAACCATCGCCCAGGTGCTGTTACATGAATGGGGGCTGCTAAACGCCAAGTTGTGGAAAGATCCTCGTCTCCAATACTGCGATGCAGAGCGCAGCTTACGTGACTCTTCTTCTCCTGCGTCACGTAGTGAAGACGTGGTCCGGCGCTGGAGAGGCGCGCCCGGTCTTCGGTCGGCTTCGCCAGATGCGGGTGCTGGAGTGCACCGTCCCGTGGACACGCCTGGTCGAACCGAACATTCCATGATAGAGCTGTTGTTGTTGTTGTTGTTGTAGCCTGTGGCACGTGTGGCTCCTACCCACGATGGGGGATTGGCCAAGAAATGGATGGATTATTCCAAAATAATTTATAGCATAAATTTCCTATTATCTATGGGAATAGCATTGAATAGGGTTGAATAACCGGCTAAAATAAAATCAGGAAGGTGCTGTTGAATGAGAAATAATTAATTTAAAAGTAATAATAAAAACTAGAATTTAGCAGGGCATTCGTTTAGATTCTGTAAGGAATGTTTGGACAGTGAAGCATGCATCCCTGTGGCTGAAACCCAAAGTGGACGCCCCGAACGAAAGAATTGCAGGTTCTGTCAAGTCCAGGCCAATTCTTCTAAATGGCATCTCCAACAATCTTTTTCTTAACGCAGCAAAGCGGCGACAAGATAGAAGATAGTGCTGTATCGTCTCCTCCTCCTCACAAAAAGAACAAAGGGGAGAGGGAACCAAACCCGACCTGCCCATACAAAAATGCTTCCTTACTTTCTTTAGAACTTTTATCAACATCCTATCAACTTTAGTAACATCCTATTGACTTTTACTTTTTAGTAACGTTTGTCAAAAGAAAGTTGGTTACTTCTTTTCTAACTTCAGTATGTAAAAAGAAAGTTACTAGAAAGTTAAGACACACTATTTTAACTTTTTAAAAACACGATTCAATAGGAAGGTAATAAAAATAATTATGTTCTTAAAGTATATAACCCAAGTTACAAAACATGCATGAATATTATTCAATAAGGTTATAATTATTCAGTGAACATAGCTGGTGCAAGACAGTGTTGTTTCATGGACAGGTGTAACTTTCCACAATTTGCAATCAACTTTCTAGTAACACTGGTTACTACAAAGTTGTTAAAAATGATTTAGTGAAAAATGAACATATAACAGCATCTGAACTGTAAATGAATATGCAAAGACTGGCTGCATAAAAAAATGTTTTTTTTTGCACAGTAACTGTTTTCCTAATTTTTAATCAACTTCCTAGTAACAGATGATAGTAGAATGTTCATAGAAAAAAAATGCTTCTAATACCGGACGCTAAGAGAAAATATGGTCTCACCAATTCAAGATGTGGGCACGTATTGTCGAAAACACGACAGCTAGTGCCATGGGAAGCGTGTATATGAGCGGTGATCATGAATTTGTGCTCAGTAAGTGTCAAAGAAGCCCGTAGGCCATGCACCATCGCACTAGACGGCGCGCTGATCGGCTCGTGTTCGCCAACTAAAGCGGGAGACACACGGTCCGATTTGGTGTCCGATCCGGCGTCTGACGCGCCGAAACTGCAGCCCGAATCGAGGTGTTTTGCCGTGCCGAAGCGCCGGATCGGACGTCCGGCGTGCGACAAACCGGGCAGATTTTCATCGTTCGACGTGTCCGACAACTGCACCGTCGTCTGGCCGCAGCCATTGGCAGCGCGGCTGGCATGTGACGTTCTCTGACGTTCCCTCCACGGAGGCGGTGCTGGCTTTCCGGTTTCTCGCAGTTATTCTTTTTCCTTGCCTGCTGCAGTTTGTTTCTGACATGAAATAGTTACCAGTTCAGTAAAATTATCTCGAACGTGTGCCTGTTACGCAAACCAGCGCCTTGTACACTAGCGCTAAGCTACTGGTGAGATCGGGAGCCGCGACGCGAGGGCATTTCGCGAGCAGACATCACACACCGACCGTCTGAGCGAGGCCGCTCGCTTCGCTTGCACGTTTGCCCTTCGCAAAGACTGCGTCGAGTAAACCAATTGTATTTAATTACGGCCGACCTAAGTGTACAGTGTTCATTGTTTTTGCAAAAATAAGCACTCTTCGACGAGCTCGGACTGGATCGCAAGCGCCGTCGGCTGCAGCGTCCGCCTAGCTATGCCTACCGGCCCTATCGCTGGCTTTAGCGGAGCCGTCAGTGGACAACGCGCCGTCGTGAAGTGTTCTGTCACTCACAGGGGCATAATTTTATCGACAGCCTTCGCGTAAAGCGAAGCAGTGTGGTGCAGAGTTGTTTATATTGCGTTTCTCGACGTGGATATCAACTCAAGCTGGGGAGTTAGATGTGGGCGGAGCTTACGCGCCGCTCATGCCGTAGCATGCAGCGCCGCACGTCGGATCGGACACCGAATCGTACCGCGTGCGTCTGTATAGTTCGCTCATGGTTCGGCTGAAGTCCCCGTATACACTTTATAAATAAGGAAGCCTACCTAGGCACTGTAAACCCAATTATTGGGGCCTAAATGCCTCTCCGCCTCCTACTACGGCTTCCTTTGAGTGACAGTCTGATCTCGAAGGCCATGCTTTTGCAACCTGCATGCACCTGAAGCAATTGCGAATCTTGAAGGCAACATCCGCTTAGTTTTTATTATATTTACATTTCCTTAAACTTCGTATCACAAAGTACAAAGTACACACTTCTGGACCAAATAAATTTATTAAAAGACTCTATCAAATGTTATTAGGAAAAAACACGCAATTTTTTCATTTAAGATGAGCGTAAACTTTAATTTCAAATCAGCAAGATTTGAGTCCGGCGTCTTTTAGTGGGTCTGGGCACCCGCCGCGGACGCGGTTCCGAGACCTTGTCTCGAAGCGGCTTCCTCGGCTCGCTGGACGGCCCAGAGTTGTTCTGTCAGGTCAGAGCTGAGCAGTGCGGTCATCCAGCGTGACTGGAGGCTGGCGGTGGAAGAGACGGAGGGGTCGGCACTGCCCGACTTGTTTGTTAGGTCCCGACACTCCCATAACATGTGATTTAGTGTGGCAACCTCGCCACACGATGTGCATCTGTTTCTAGTGTACATGTCTGGATACATGGCGTGCATGAGTCTGGGGTTTCTGTAAGAGTCTGTTTGTAATTGTCTGAAGTGTACAGCTTGCGTCCTGTCTAACATAGCGTGAGGGAATGGGTATATGCGTCTTTGTAATTGGTAGTGTGCCGTGATGTCGTGAAAAGTGGTCATACGATCCTCCCATGCCCAGACGTTTGCAGTACCCCGCGGGGGCTCTTCCTCCGATGCTGCTCGGTGAGTCAGGCCTCGAGCAACGCCGTGAGCCGCTTCGTTGGGGGTGCTCATTCCAGTGTGTGCCGGGATCCACAGCAAATACCTTCGGGTATCAATGTCGGCCTCTCCCTGGTGTATGGGATGTCGCTGGAGTATCTGATACGCCTCTTGCGAGATGCGCCCATTTGCAAAATTGCGAATTGCCGTTTGCGAGTCACAGATCACGTATGTAGCTTTGGTTTGTGTGAGGGCCAGTGCTATGGCCGCTTCCTCTGCCGCTTCGGCATGTGCCGTGTTCACGGTGACGCTCGTGAGGTGATTGCCTCGGTGGCTAGTAACTGCTGCCACGAAACTCTTCCTGTCTCGATAGCGGGCTGCGTCGGTGAAGACCGCATCCTTGTCATTAGAGTAACTTTTGTTCATTTGTTGTGCCCTGGCTTTACGCCTCCCCGTGTGGCGTTGGGGGTGCATGTTGCGAGGCAATGGGGGTACGTATAGTTGCTCGCGTATGGGTCTTGGAATGTCTACTTTGACGCCATGTTGCGAGTGGTATGTGATGCCGAGATTTTCAAGCACGTGTCTGCCCGGGCGGGTCTTGGATAGGCGTTCAAGTTGGGACACTTGTTGCGCCTCCACGAGTTCTTCGAGCGTATTGTGTAGGCCTAGTTCTAAGAGCTTGGTGGTGCTGACTCCAGGCGCAAGTCCCAACGCACATTTGTACGCCTTGCGTATGAGCGCGTTGAGCTTGTTTTTTTCGCAACCGTCCAGTTGTGAAACGCTGCCGTGTACCTTATCTGGGAAATGACGAAGGCTTGGATGAGTCGGATGACGCTGCCTTCGCGCATGCCCGCGTGTTTGTTGGTGATGCGTCGAATGAGCTGCATCGTGCTGGTGGCCTTTGCCGTTATCTTGCGAAGTGCTTCGCCATTGCCACCCTTATGCTCTATCATCATTCCTAGTACCCGGATTTTCTCTACTATCGGGATGGGTAGGCCATTTGATGCCGTTAATTGGATCTTTTGCTTTTCCTGGGGGGTGTAGCATTTAGGTGGGCGCCCCTTTCTGACTGGTCTATACAGCAGCAGTTCGGATTTTTCGGCCGAGCAGGCGAGTCCCGTGCCCACGAGGTAGTTTTCTACGCATTGGATGGCCTGTTGTAAACGTTGCATTTAAGATACATTTTTCTAAAAAACCGCAGAGTGGCGCTACTGTAGTATTTGTTTGGTCGACACACCACGTTGGTTGTCGTGAGTGCTCCCTGCCGTAAGGTGGTATTTGAGGTAAATTTTAAAAGTGCCTAGACAAAACGTGCTGCTTGTTGTGTGCAGTGACCATCCCAAACCCTCCGGACTCGTGTAACGCCATTAGTTCGCCGTGTGTTTCGAGCGATCCACCAGTGTCGTCAGTGAGTGCCCTACTACAGCTCCCGTCCGAACTGCCTTTGTTCTGCCGAGCTGCCTGCCGGCGCTCTCGTCAAAAGTCTGGTACTGGGGCTTCGAATTGTAGTGTTTGGAAGACTGTTGAAGGTTGTGCTTTTGTGGAGCTGGAGTTCATCGGCAGTTCTACAGTGCTTGCGCCAGAGAAACGTCGGTGCTTCTGTACCTGTTAGACGAAGGAGCGTTTGCCAAGTCTTGAAAGGTAAGCAAGTTTGGCGCTTGCGCGCATTCTTGAAGCTTATGATTTGCGTAATGAGCGTTGTGTAACTAGCTAGAGCAAAGCGCTTTCCTATCGTATGTTAGCCATGTTGATGTGCACATTTAGCAAGCAATTTCGCGAAAGCTTCCTCTGATGTTACAGCGTACTTGCATTCTGCTACCCGCCTTGATTGCTATGCCTGAATGGGCACACAATTATGAAAACACATTGAAAGTTTGTGTTCGTTCGGCAGTGCGTAATAATTTGAAGACTGCGATTTTGTAGCAATACTTACCCCTCGATTCTATATCACTCTTCTCGCCCACCGCTAACGGCCGGCAGCTGCAGTACGTAGCACGGGCCGGGGCGTCGGTCAGCCTACTAACGAATAGCGCAAAGGAATACCATCGCTACAAAATCGCGGTCTTTAAATTATTACGCAAATTTTGTGCACAATGAGATGTTATAAACACACCTTGCATGTACATGAAAAAAAGGTTTACAACAGAGATGACATATATGCATGGGCACATATATGTGTCAATAAAATACTCGAGCCTCTTTCTGCCTACAGAAAAAGAAGTTATGTCTTCTCGAGGGCATGGCTGCTTGTAATAATGAACCTCTAAAGGAAGGTTTTCTCTAATCCCCATTTTTGATATCTAAATGCTTATGTGGCATGTACAAACTGCTTGCATCCATTTCTCATTGGGATGAGCTGTCTGAAATTTATTTTCAGTAATAATTGCAATAATTAACTACTTTCACCTGTCTTCTAATGACTAAAGTTCTATGCTTCTACCTTGACAAACCTTTTGTGAAATTAGTTTGATGAGGCCCAATATACAGCGCTTTCTAAATTGAAGGTATCAGTACCTATTAAAGACTACGCTAACTATGAAAATGCTGCTTGCGTATATTGTTTATTCACTCTGTCAGACAAAATCTTTACACCCAAGTGCAGTCAGTAAATTTAAAAGTGCATGCCTGCAAGGGAAAGTCAGAATTGTATTTGAAGACAATTGCATCTTGTTTGATAGTTCTCGAGCACTTGTGCGCCACTAATCGAGCACAGCTTGGCCCTATACTCGATGAGGCTTGAAGCTTTCAATGTCTGCTAATCACTAAAACAGCACCAGATCTCACTCTGTGTCAAGGGGTGGCACACATTTGCTTAGTTCTAGGCAGATGCATGTCTTTCTTTCGCATTGAAGTTCCCAATACTTTCTAGTCTTACGTAAAAGTACACAGCTCAGTACAATGCATGTATGGTATACGTAAGGCTGCTTTGTTCTTTAAACCGAATCAACAAGAAGCAGCGACTTCCGTTTTTGCAAACCTTACCCTACTTCCTAACCATTCCTTGATCAAATGCGTATAAAATGAATCTTTGGTTGTTGTATTCTTTCACAGGTAGACATCGGTGACGGTGTATACGTTGAAAAGGGCCTGCTGAAGAGGCTGTGCCTGGATGCTAACAACTCAGGCTTTCACTTCACGGAGGGCCTCCTTAAAGCTCCTTTTTCAATAGAAGACGTTGAAGGGAGGTCCTTCTTTGGGCGGCTGTCAAATGCCTTCCACAGAAGGATCCGTTGGATTCCAAGAAGGTCAACACCATAGTAGGTATGTATGTCACAAAGAAGCATCTTAATATTCTTTGTGCAGTTTTCAACAAAACTCTTTTCATGGCAATTTCAATGCTATCTTAGGGTATACTCCTTTCTTTGCTGCTAAAATAGCTATTAACCTGATTATAATAGCATATTATAATGCAAGCTTTGCCACCATAACTAGAGAATTGTCATTACTGTTGGCATGTGTATTTTTGTGATAGAGGCCCTGGTCATGTGAATGCACTGATAATATAATATCCTGTCTTGTGGAAAGCTAACATGTTTAGTAACAAGCTCACTTTGACAATGTCTGCCTGCACAACAAAGGCATCTTGTAATCTTGCTGTAGAACGTCCGTAATGCCTGTTCAACTGCTTACATGTTGCTTGTATCATTTCGTGTTTCTTAAGTGCAACATAAAAATCAACTCTTCTATGTACCTGTGCCCAAGCAAAGCAGCAGCATAGTTATGACTGACACCTTGCCTTTCCTAAGATAATTCACACATGAAACTTCCATGTACTAGTCACAATACGAATATCGAAGTTCATTAAACTGAAGTTGATTTACAGCTTTTGTTTGTAGATGACAATTGGTACGATAGAGTTTATGTGTCGTGCATCTGTTGGTGTTATGCACATCCATCACGCTCCCAGCTTTAATGCACGAATTCAGTCATTTCATGCATTTTTAGGACTTTGCACAAAACAGGTGGAGATGTTTATAGCTCACAGGATTGAAAGCTTGTCTCTTGTGCACTTCTCATGGCACTTCTTGTCTCATGTCACTGTAGCAAAACTAATATATTGCCTTTTTTCTTCTCGTTTCTAGACTACACAACGCAACATTTCAGCCTACTTCCAGGGCAGCTGGAGAACTCGTCCTCCTTACTAGCCCGGGGATATTAAATGGATGTGTTCAAGCACAAATGGAAACCCGTCTTCTTCTGTTGCATGCCACACCTAGCCACTTGGCAATCACTATTCGCCAAAGACAGATAGTTGACAGGATGTTACTAGCAAGTCGTTATGATATATAAAGGTGGTTAATAAATAGTCATTGCACAGTTTTTAGGAAGCAAATAAAAATTTTATTCAGAGATAATCAAAGCTTACTTTTGCAATATATAATTGCAAAAGTAATTACCTCTGGATAAAATTTTTATGTACTTTCTAAAAACTGTGAAGCGACTATTTATTAACCACCTTTATACATCCTAACGACTATCTAGTAATATCCTGTCAACTATCTGTGGCGAATAGTCGACAGGATGTTACTAGCAAGTAGTTAGGATGTATAAAGGTGGTCAATAAATAGTCGCTTCACAGTTGACACTTTCTAACGACATAAGATAATAAGCAGTCAGTAAGAATTCTATCGACATTTTATATCTATACTTTCAATTCAATATCGGTGGCCAATAGTCGGCAGGAGGTTACTAGGAAGTTGTTACGGTGTCTAAAGACGTTTTATAGAATGTCGATAGGTTCTAGTAACATTTGTCTAAAGACGGTTTATAAAATGTTACTAAAATTTGTTGTAAGGGTGTGTAAATAGAAATTTAGGGAGGGAATGCGGCAGCGTAATTTGGTGAGGCAGACCTCAAGCATCTTTGTATGACAAGATTCGCTATGCCAGGGAAATGCCAGGTGTTTATACTCTGGAGAAGCTGTCAAATGTGGGTTTGATAAGGCTGATCTAATTGATCTCATCCGAAATCTTGCCGCCGTGATCTGTGCTGTCACTGGTAGAATAGGAAGAATAGGGCCGGCTAGTGATGCATGTGCCAGTGAATCGGCAGTTTCATTAAAAAACAAACCTTTATGACCAGGCACCCAAATCAAATGAATACATAGCACATGGGCAGGAACTAGTAAGTGGAAGAGTTTTAGCATGGGTGACTCCTTAGTAGCGGTAAGGCAAGAGCAAACAGAAAGGGAGTCAGTAAGAATAGCAGCCGTTGTAATCATTGGGTCTAATTTACGTAAAGCTAGGATTACTGCAAACAACTCGGCCAGAAAAATAGGCACAAAATCAGGCAATCTTAAAGAAAAAGACCAGTCGAGCGCAGGACAAAATATTCCAATGCCAGCTTTTTCCTCGCACTGTGAGGCATCTGTTGCAATGATGATGTTTGTTTCTAGGGTGCTTAGGTGGTCTTGCAACATGGCGTTTAAGATGCCGTAAGGGAGTAGTTTCGCGTGGTTCGGGAAAATGTCGTCGAACCTGATCTCTGGGTAATTTGAATGCGTATTATTAGGAAGCACATCACGAATTTGTAAATTTAGTGGGTCAAGTAATGTTTGCACAAATATAATCTGTGGTCTATGAAACCTGGGCCAATGAACAGGAAAAAATAATTCTGGATCGGAGATGAAAATAATTTGAGGACGGTTTAATGGTGATTCATATAGTCTTAAGAAGGTCTGAACAGTCAGAAGGTGAAATCGGCATAATATGGGTGGGATTCTTGCTTCCATGTATAATACGGCATTTGCAACGTATTTTGGAAGGCCTAAGCACAGACGTAGTGCCTCTCGTTCTAACAAAACTAGCGGCCGAAGCTTGTATGATGAAACACCTGAGAATAAAACACATCCAAATTCTAACACCGGACGAACGTACATTTTATATACCATCAAGAGGGATTTTCTGCGCATACCTGTTTTTCGATTGCTTAACTTGCGCAAAATGCCCATTGTACGAGCTCCTTTTGTCGCAATATATTCAATATGTGGCCGCCAGTTAAGATTTCCGTTGTAAATAACTCCAAGGTACTTTAGTGACTCTACTTGTGGAATATCTTCGAGATGGTAGTTCAGCGATATGTATACTGGGTCTTTAACTGGAAAAACAAGTATAGCACATTTATTAGCATTCAGGTTTAAGTGTAAGCTATCCAGCCAGTGTTCCAGCTCCCTTAGATACGACTGCAAAATTTCGTAAAGAGAGTATATGTCACTAGCCATACCAAAAAAGGCAATGTCGTCAGCATAAACGTAGGTACTGACTCCTGGGTGAACGGGGATTGTGCTCATTAAAATATTGAATAATACTGGTGAGAGTACCGATCCCTGAGGCACACCTCTTGTTTGCTTATGTTTTCTAGAAGAGTAGCCGCTTCTAAAACAAAAGAATTCCCTGGCTTTTAAAAATTCATGCACCCATGCTACAATATAGCCTGGAAAACAATGGCTCTGTAACCGATCTGTTAAAATTGTGTGTTCAATGCTGTCATAGGCTTTACATATATCTAATGTAACTAAAGCCGCGTACTGCTTTTTCTGTCTGGCGATGTTAATTCGACTTTCAAGGTCTACATGCGCGTGCCATATCGAATAGCCAGATCGAAATCCAATTTGGCAAGGACTCAACAATTGATTTCCGACAATAAACTCCAATATGTGTCCGAGAAGCACTCTTTCAATAAGCTTCACTATGTTTGATGTCAACGCAATTGGTCTGATGTTGTCGATGGTGTACCCTGCCCCTTGCTTTTTAAGTAACGGAATGATTTTGGCGATCTTCCATTCTTGTGGAATCCATGCATTACTAACAGAGTAGTTTACCAAGTTCAGAAGCTCACGTGGCGCTTCTTGAAAGAAAATCTTTAACATTGCATTTGTTATTCCGTCCGGGCCAGGCGCTGTAGTTGGCAACTGCAACATAACTTGTCCTACTTCCGAATAGGAGATCTCTTTGTAGTCCGATAATACAGGAGTAAAAACAGAAGCTTGAAGGCGCGTTGCGAACCGGCTCTCCAATCCTTTAGCCAATAGCTCTAAGGACTCCTGCATTTCCTGCGAGGTATAGACGATTGAGTCTACATTAACGCTCATTGGGAGTCTGTTTCGAAACCGAAGGTAATTAAATAAAGCACGTTTGTTTTTGGATTTAGATAGGTAGTCGAAATGGTTTTTATCGTACTCATCTTTTGCGTGTTTAATAGCACGTTTGAAGGTTGCAGAAATAAATTGATAATCTTTCCAATTTTGTGGGCTCTGATTATGTAGAAGTTTTTTCCAAGCAGCTTTCCTGCGTCGATAAACTCCTGTGCACTCACTGTTCCACCAAGGACTAGATGGGGAACGCTTAGCGGTCTGAATTACAAATTCAGACTTTTGTCGGGACATCTGTAACGCTGAACAAATGTTCAAGCCAATTTCTTCGTTATTACTATTAGGTAATGATGCAATGGTGGAGCGCAAGCAGTCTTTAAATTTTTTGCTATTCACAAATATTCTGCGTTGTCGTTCAACTGATGTTAAAGGGCATGCAATTTCAAAGTATACCGGAAGATGATCACTGCTTGTGCCGAAATCAATCGTAGTCCAAGATGTCACGGCGACGCTTGTGCTAGAAAACGTCAAATCTAACACTGAGCGAGATTGCCCACGGATAAAAGTAGGTCGTCTGACATTAAGGCATGAAAGATTTTTATCTATGGTCCAGTCCCATAGACGTGTCCCACATGCATCTGTTTTGTATCCCCATGACACGTGATGCGAGTTGAAGTCACCAGTAAGGACGACTTCATTTTTGCAGCTGGCAAGCGCACTATCCAATTGGTATGTACTGTGTACGCCCGTAGGGAAATAAGCATCTATAATAGAGAATGAGTGGTAGCCTGGGATGCTAAGGTGCACTGCCAAAATTTCACATTCTGGAGACATTAACCTGAAAGCTATTTTCGCCCTATGACAGAATTTAGATGATAACAAAATCATTAAACCACCTCCTAGTGAAAGGCGATCTAATCGAAAAGATCGAAAATCTTTAAAATGAAAATTTTTCTCAGGGGTAAGCCAGGTTTCTTGTAAGATTATGACGTCAGGATTAAGTTCAGTTGTTAAGTAATTTAAGTCTGTTGAAGCAGAGAACAAGGAACGACAGTTCCACTGTAGTACTTTTAAAAAAGCTCAGAAATAGAGCTCAGAAACGTCCCGACCTGAAGCAGCTCTTCTTCTTCTAACCTCGCAGCACGAGGCACGAGAGACACATGCCGGAGCGCACCACATATAAAAGGCGGTCGAGGAAGATGACGCTGGCTGCTGCTGATGATGATGAAGCAACATTTACTGGGCCCGAAATAAATCGGTGGTGCACGCGGCACCAGAAGGGGTGGTTCCCTAGTTACGGGACCCATATGTTTCCAGCAGCTCCTGGCCCCTGTCCGTCAGTGCGAGCTGAATCGGTAGGGTGGGGTTGGATAAAAAGGTCTCCCATCGCTCAAGGGGTTGGGGAGTGCGCTTTCGAAAGATACCCGCATGTTGGCGAATTAGTGGCCCATCCCGTGCAGAATATAGGGTCCCGTAAAAGCCAGCTAAACACCAGAAGAATACAATGCAGCAGAAGGGCCACCTCGCGGATGCGGCGGTGTATACAGGCAACGGATGACTGTTGGCACATGACGGTACAAAGTTACTTTTTTGAATAGAAGGAGCGAGGAATGTGGACCATTATCCCGACTTTTTGTTTTGCTCACGAGATGAAACTGAGAAACCCGCCTGGCTATCGACAGCAATTAACCGTCTGGGCGCTGTCGCCAGTACTTTTTTTCTTCTCAAATATGTACACGTAACCAAACGCGTCTGTTTTGTTTCACTAACCAACATCCTCGCCTGCAGCCGATGACTCTTTCAATGATAACGTCTTCCTCAAGCTTCGAAAAGCATATGGCCTTGGGCGCCATCAAGTAACTTGTTTAAAACCAAACGAATCAACAGGCAGCTGCAGCTTACTCTCTTGGATGTTACGATTACATTTTGTTGATTCCAAATGAATTCTATTCTCTTCGCTGCCAAGACACTGCGTCTGCGACGCGCGTTCTGTTCACAATGCTTATTTATGTGCTATTTATAGTATCGTAATGCAGGTTTTCTGTACACAAACTCCTAATTCACGGCGCGATGTCGTCTGCCACCGACGTTACATTCCTACAGTTTCATGCTGATGCTACCGGTAATTATTCCAAAGCCTTCCTTTTTTTTCCCTTTCATATATTTTACTCCACTTTGCGGGCTTCGGCTGAACTGATTTGCCATTTGTCATGAAAACAAGTTCTGCATGCACTTTAAATTTCACATAACTTCTATTATCTGTTTTCCATTGTGAACGTGTATAATAAAGATGTTGAGTGATGTGGTGATACTTAGGTCGCTTTTACCTTAAGGTAACCTTCCCCCAAAACAACTTTTTTATCATTCAGATTGGGGCTCTTTGCACACCCATAAATACATGTCCACTAGGAAACCCAGGCCGTGAATTAATTGCTCATTTGTTGAGCTTAACCATATATGATTGTCGTTTGTGTGGTAATGGGCCTGAATATGCTCTATTTTCTAACATATATTTGTCAAGAACCTAAGCAAACTATCACATGATATGGCACTAAAAAATGGCATTCACGTGATTTTTCTCATTATAGTATACAGCAATTCGACCCTTTTATGCAAGTGGCTTTGTTACCTTGTCTTCCCCGAGGTGAAGACTGCATTGATGATTACGCCAGGAATTGCATTCACCAATGCATACTCATTCTTCAGAAGAATGAATGATAGAACCCATTGCAACGTCTATACGGGAGGAAACTTTGAGACACAGGGAGCAAGACACAAGAAAGAAAAGGCAGGGAGGTTTACCAGAATAAGAACGCGATCACAGCTCGCCCTTAGGGAGTGGGAGAGGTCGACGTACAAAGATGAGGAGGCAATGACACTTTCAGTGCAGTTGCCCGCTGTGCAAAGGCGAAAGTTGGCCCTCCGCACCCCTCAAAACCAGATAGAATGAATACCTTGCTCAATGAGCAAGAGCTTGGCGCCTTGGTCTCTTACATCACAGTTTCAGAAGGCCACAAGAGTACTGTGCCGATGTGTGAAGTTCACACTTCCGTTACGTCGGCAACTCCAATATACATCAACAGTGCGATTTCTCTTCCTCTCTTAATCGTCTGTTTTCCATTCCCCAACCCAGTGCAGCGCTTAACCTTGGTTAGCTTCTTCTCTTTCTCTTTGCATTTACATTGCCATTGAACGAGAAAAAAGCGTACTCTTTTTGTTATTTTCCTAAATAATTCACAAGTGACAGCGCACCACGTACCTCCATGCATGTTTTATACGGATCACAACCACACAATATACATATATATATATATATATATATATATATATATATATATATATATATATATATACATATATATATATATATATATATATACATATATATATATGCTACGGCTCTCAGCGCAAAGATGTTAATGAGTGTAGAGTACCGACCGACGATAAATTGCTCAGAATTTTCTTGCCCACACGGTGCCATGATTTACAATTATTATGTATGTGCTTGCAAACAGTACCGCTACATGTTTTATGCGAAAGAACCTTCATTAAAATACTGCACGGAGTGGGCACCGTATGGGCTACAATTAAAATATTGGGAATTTTGTTTAGCATGTTCTTCAATAGCATGGCGTAAACATTAGGAAAGGACGAATTATGGTCGGGAAATACGTTAGTTGCAATTTGCATCTTTATTCCTTTTCTGTGTCATCTACTTTCCCGTAATATATGGTTGAACATTTAAAAAAAGGAAGCGCCGCGGTGGCTAAGTGGTTATGGTGTGGCGCTCGTTAAAGAACCCCAGGTGGTCGAAATTTCCGGAGTCCTCCACTGCGGTGTGCCTCAAATTCAGAAAGCGGTTTTGGCACGTTAAATCCCATAATTTTTTTTTATGGTGTGGCGCTGATAAGAATGAGGGTGCAGGATAAAATCTCGGCCATGGCGGCCGCATTTCCATAGGCCGAATTGCAAAAACGCCTTAGTCTTTCCATTGCAAGGTAGCGCAAAAGAGATACGTAAAGATTTTATAGCGTTTACCTGAGATAAAAAAATGGTGGTTTAAACGAGGCACGAGTAAGAGGACTTCGTTGTTGAAACGTCGTAAATGTTTGCTAATCTCCGGTTTGATTACTTTTTTCAGCCGATCGAGAACAGCTATTTAAAACGTATTCGAAATCCTGGTCTTCATATAGGATTGGAAAAGGCACAAATAATGCCTTTGTCAGGGCTCTTATTATATAGTTTCTGAACGCTTTTAAGACGTATTCAAAAAGCTCGTCTAGAAGTAGCCTTGAAAGGCTTACGATACTCTGAAGCTAGTTTTTGCGGGCTCCAGATGAGTCGAAGCATCGGTGTCTAGTGCTACTCAGCTCCTGGCGCAGTGCCAAGCACTGTTGCCTGCGCAGGCCGACGTATCCTCGACCAAGTAACATGAAAAGAAGCATGTCCACGAAAATGAATCCGGAATACCACCTTCGGTAGGCAGTAACGATGTTTACAACTAAAATGGAAATTGTATCCCGCCAAGAAATGGGCGCGTCTTGACAATCGGCCAGGCCAGGGCTTTGTGCCAAGAGCGCATGAAGCGAGAAAATCACAAAACAACACCTTATTGAAAAATAAAACTTGTGCCAAGTTTCTGCAAATTATAAGAGAAGTGCAATGTATATCGAAATAAAAGCACATCAGAAATGACTAAAACTTCTCGAAACAATTCTTAACTAATTAGACATTGATCAACAATAACTAGAACATGCGTAAACAAAATTCCTAACTACACATGCAATCCTAACTACACTACACATCCCGGCAACGGCGGCCGCATTTCGATGGGGGCGAAATGCGAAAACACCCGTGTGCTTAGATTCAGTAGCACGTTAAGGAACCCCAAGAGGTCGAAATTTCCGGAGTCCTCCACTACGGCGTGCCTCATAATCAGAAAGTGGTTTTGGCACGTAAATCCCAATAATTTTTCAATTTTACACATACAATGACGAACAGCAAGAACACGGAATGTGCTAGAGTTTCATATTTTGATTAGTAAAGAGCACATGCCATCAGATGAACAGATTACTTATTTAGAAATTGATATCACGTCAACCGGAAGAAGCAAAATGAAAATGTGCTTGATTCGCATGGTAGCTACCTCCAAGCAACGTTATACCAAATAATCTAGCAGCTTGAAAAGAACACAGAAAAGAATGATGACGCATACCATCAAAAATCAATGCTCTGATAAAAGCCAAACAATGGGAACGTGTCATAAATGAAACTATTCCCTTTAGCATACATGAAATATAGTAATGATGTGAGAATTTAAAGAAGAACATAAAACCAAACGAAAAAACAATCAAGTGAATACAGAATACTCAAAGCAGGAAATTTGGTTAACAAGTGAGCACAACTGTGATGCCGAATAAGGTCAGACTTAGTACTACTACCTATACAAAGTAATCTTAATACTCTAGTACACAAGAAATTAATATACAAGCCACATAATTAGAAACTTGTATAAACCTGCAAATGAACCGCACTGCACAAGAAGCTGCGTTTGGGCAGCCAATCAAACAATGGTCATAGTAAATACGAATCGGTTTATCTAAAAAGAAGCATCGTACACGAGGCACATATGTACCACTCTCGGGAAACAGACATAAGATCTCAATGAATCACCTGCAGACCCCTGAATACACTAGTACCCTCTGCACACATCTCCAGTGTTCTAAAGTACAAAAAAATAACTTGCCTCCCCATTCCGAGCCTCCTATAGTTGATATCAAGTGAAGCTGTTTAAAACCACCACTACAACTGCCGAGTGGGTTATTCACTGCTTTATTGTTTAGAGTAATGGTAGTAACGGTAATTTTGACACCACGCCGCCACCCATAGCGGTGCTGTAACATTTAGATCAGGTGCTAGGCAGGCTGGTTATTCTATATACGAAAGGCTAGGGACTTCACTTCCCACGTCGCAAGCTGCCATTGCCGCGACAGCTTGCACATCGGTAATCATTTCTGGGAAAGGTATGCGGGGCACGCTACGTGCTTCGCGTGGTTACCAGGCGCACGTTATCATTATTTATGGGACTTGGATGCTTGTTTTGCGCTTGTTCACTATTGAAAAGTACGCCATTCGGCATGTTGTATTCATGATTCCAAAGAATGTATGCGCTGTGTGCTTCACTTTACAGAGTGCTTGAAGCCACTACCTTGCGAGGATACGAGTCATTGCTTCTGTCCTTGCAATGCCGCCGCGATCGGCCCATGTTTCTCTAACAGACACGAGCACAAAAAATACCGACCAACTAGGGCCTAACAGCTTCCCTGTAGAAAGCACTCTGAGTGGCAAAAAAAGATTTAAGACTCACACATGTAGCCCCGAGCAAATGCTTTACTAGTTAACCGCCACTTTCACATCCAGAAATATTTGGCTCAGCAAGGAAATGGCAGAGATCAAGAGAATGATGACGGTCCAGCTACAGAAGCAGCACGCACAGCCTTTATCGCCACAACCACAGCAGATGGCTGTGACGGAGGATGAACCAGAACTAGCGGTGAACCTGAGGACATAGAACGCGGCCTCGGCGGTTCTGGCACCCAAGAGAAGAGCAATTGAAAATCTTAAAGAGCGGAGACTCAGCGATAGGGTAGAAAACCTTGAAGATAGGCTCACCCACTTTGAGGAGTATATTCGCACGACATTCACCAAACACTTACCGACCGTTTCATAGCAATCGAACAGACGTGCCAGCAATTAACGACGACAGTACAGAATTTGGCAACGCAAATGGCTAACTTTCAGCAAACATGGATAGGACATCAACCACCGCAACCACAACAGCAGTGAAAGGCCTCCTGGTCTGGCATTGGGAATGCAACGGTTTTGCTGGGAAAAAGAATGTACTTCAGCAACACTTAGACCAAGTATCAAGAAAGCCAGATATTATAATGTTGCAAGAGACCCTCATTGAGGGAGTAAAGCTCTCAGGTTACCTGTCCCACGCCAGCCCACCAAGCTTCCGGACCGCGGCCGGCAGTAACGGCAGGGTAGTTTGCACCTTGGTGAGAAAAGGCCTCACGTACGTCGAGCACGAGTTATTGAGCAAAAGCCCAATCGAGCACACCATGGTTGAGGTGGTTACCGGGAAAAAGCAGAAGGAAAGCACTTTTCTAGTAAACGTGTACAGTAGCCCATCACACGGAAAGCAGAAATTCAAAGCACTGTTGCACAAAGCGTGCAACGTCGCGGGGCCCGACAACAGGCTGGTAATCTGCGGGGACTTCAACACGCCGAATAAAGCCTGGGGTTACCCCAAAACATTGTCAAAGGGCAGGGACCTAATGCAAGATGCTAGTGACTTGGGACTAAATCTAATTACCGACCCAGCATACCCTACAAGAATCGGCAACTCGATCACCCGAGACACAACGCCCGATCTCACTTTCGTAAGGAGTAATGGCGGTGGTATGTCGGACTTCGAATGGCGCAACACAGGCCACGAATTGGGAAGTGACCATTACATTGTGGAGGTCGCTGTCCCGCTCGGTGGTACCGACGAGGTTGGCAGAAGCCTTCGCAAACATAGATTTACTGACTGGGAAGCGTTTCGAGGATTGTTACCCGAGGAGCAAACCGAAATTACGGACATTGCGAAGTGGTCCACCGATATTGTAAACAAGGTAGACAAGGCCACCAAGGAAGTCGAGACGGACGAGCGTGTCCACAGGGTCGACAGCCGCCTCACCCACCTCATCGAAGCCAAGCAGTCCATTCTGTCAAGGTGGAAGACGCAGAGGACAAACAGAAAGCTACGCAAGAAGGTCGCTGAACTCAACCACGAGATCGAGACCCACAGCCGAGTGCTATGCACACAACAATGAAATGAGGTTTGTAACGCAGCGGACGGCCAGATGCACTGCGGCAAGACCTGGAGTATGCTGAGGCATCTTTTGGATGCGACCACGACCAAGTCTCACCAGCACCACAACTTGGCCAAGATCATCCACAGGGCGCTGATCGAGCACGGGGAAGACGAAGTGAAGAAACGCCTCGACGACAAGTACCTCCCGGTCACTCCCACAGAGACGCAACCGGACTACCTAAGCGAAGCAAACGAGTGGCTAGATCGAGACATTGAAGTATGGGAAGTAAGGGTTGCCCTGCGCGATCTCAACAGCAACTCTGCCGCTGGTCCCGACCGCGTTACGAACAGAGCGCTAAAAAATCTTAACGAAGCGGCAAACAAGAACCTCACGGCATACTTCAACATTTGCTGGCGAGCCGGATCATTACCTCGGCAGTGGAAAGCAGCCAAGAACATCTTGATTCCCAAGCCGGGCAAGCCACCCAACATTGAGAACCTCCGGCCGATCTCGCTTACGTCCTGTGTGGGCAAAGCGTCGGAGCATGTACTCATGAACAGGTGGAAGAGGTACCTGGAAGATTCGGGGCTCTACCCAAATACCCTCATCGGGTTCCGAAACAAGCTCGGAACTCAGGACGCCATGATACAACTGAAAAATGAAATCCTCGATGACACTACCAACATGAAAGAAACGCGAGCCATCTTGGGTTTGGACCTGCAGAGCGCTTTTG
The DNA here is from genome assembly GCF_038994185.2 of Dermacentor albipictus. Classification (NCBI taxonomy): domain Eukaryota; kingdom Metazoa; phylum Arthropoda; class Arachnida; order Ixodida; family Ixodidae; genus Dermacentor; species Dermacentor albipictus. The sequence continues at coordinate 3,925,270 of NW_027225573.1, read as the reverse complement.
ACAAAGAGAGACACTGCGATTCTGGCCCAGGTGTCACGGCTAAACATGGACAAGAGAACTTATGCGTTCATCAAGGATTTTTTGACGGAGCGGACTACTGAAATCATCGCCGGTGACCTGCGGCTCCAAAAGAAGAAGCTCGGCAGTGTCGGGACCCCCCAGGGCTCAGTCATCTCGCCATTGCTTTTCAACCTTGTAATGATAGGGGTGGCCGAGCGCCTCTCACGAGTCGCGCGGGGCCGACACACCATCTATGCCGACGACATAACGCTCTGGGTCCCAGGAGGAAGCGACGGACACATCGAGAATACAGTGCAAGAGGCGGTTGACGCTATCGAGGAGCTGCTGGACGGGTCTGGGCTCGTCTACTCCCCAAGCAAGTCTGAGCTCTTGGTGATTCCTCCGAAAATGACAGCTAGGAAGACGAAAGGCAACGAACCTGCGAGAGAGCAAGACACAATAAAGATCAAGACGAGCGGTGGTCACATGATCCCGGCTGTCGAGAAGAAGTGCTGGGGATGCTGATTGAGCGCAAACGATTCAACGGCGAGACGGTCAACCGTCTGGCGGCCAAAGTCACCACGGCCATCCGCCTCATTAAGAGGGTGTCGCACAGAACAGCAGGCATGAAGAAAGAAAGCCTCACCCGGCTAGTGGAATCCTTCGCTATAAGCCACATTACATACGTTGCTGCTTTCCACAACTGGAGGCAGTGCGAACGAAATAAGACCAATGCGCTCATACGCAAAGCGTAGAAGGCTGCACTCGGACTTCTCGACTGCACAAGCACCGACAAGTTCCTGGCCTTGGGAGTGCATAACACCCTGGAGGAAATCGCCGAGGCGCAGAGGACCGCTCTGCTCGCGCGGCTATCAGAAACAAGAACCGGCAGACAAGTGCTGCGTGACCTAGTGCTGGGACTAAAGGACATGGGACCCGAAAATACAGAAGTTCCTGTACCGGACGCAATTAGTACACGGCTACGGGTATGTCCGGTGCCAAGAAATATGAACCCTGAGTTCCACAAAGAGCGGCGGCCGGCGAGGCCCAAGGCGCTCATCGATCTCCATGCCAAAGACAGGGGTGCCGCGTGTGTGGACGCGGCAGAGTATCCACATGACCGAACGGCATTCGTCGCTGCAGTCGTCGGGGCATCGACCGGTGCAACGAGAACAGCGGCGAGTGTGCGGACTCGAGGGGCGCATCAAGCCGAGGAGGTGGCCATTGCTTTGGCCATAACCGACCCCGAGCGCACGACTGTGCTCTGTGATTCTAGGACGGCAGTGAAAAATTACGCCAGAGCAAGGGTGTGTGGTGAAGCCGCGCATGTGTTGCGTGTGGTCGATCTCGCGAGTGAAAGTCGGTGTGTGGTGATAAAGTGGTTTCCGGCCCACATGGGCAGTGATGTGTCGGATCGCGGCAACGCCAACCACAACGAGACGGCGAACCCGGCGGCGCGAGGACTAACCAACCGTGCCGCTGCTACTACAGCCGACCCGTCGTGGTGGTAGGAAACCATGGACAAAATGACTTCCTACAATGGAATTGTGAAATGGTACCGACTAGAGCGAAGGACTATGCCACCACCACATCCGGGCTTGACCCGTAAGGAGGCGGTTTTATACCGACAACTTCAAACGGGGTCGTTATTCACCCCGGTGCTGATGAGGCACGTGTGTCCAAGCGTTTATGAACGTGATCTGTGTTGTGTGTGCCGAAAGGAAAGAGCCACTGCAGCTCACATCCTTTGGGACTGTGCTAAGAATCCGCATGAAGCTGCAACAATAACAACGATCGCACCGCGGCTGGAGGCTGCAACGAGATGCTATGACCAAGATGTACAATCCCAGGCCGTCCAGCAGATCTCGGCGGCCCTCGAAAGGCAACGACCGAGCGAAACCGGAGGGAGGCTGCCACCCCAAAAGAGGGCCAGGTGCGCTCGACCAAAGGGAATAGTGCGGCCGCGGCCGAAGTAGAGGCTCCACACGCCGAGAAGACGTCATGGCCGCGTCACGGTAACGCCTCCCTAACAGGGGAAGGCTAACCGTTCTGCAGGCGTTCACAACAAAGTTTCGTCACTCACTCACTCACACCGTCGAGGCAGTTCAATTAATGAAGACCTCGGGAATATGCCACTTTTTATTCTGCAGTTCCGCTGGTATGGAACTGCCGTACATGCTGGTACTTGAAGCGTTTTCAATGTAGATACACTTCCTGCCCTGCACGTGTATGCCCACATATTAACACAGGTACTCCTTTTCATCGAAGTGGACACCTATTATACACTACGCTAGTAGTTGAAATGTTATGAATGCAGATGCAGTGGCTTCACTAGAACAACTTGCCCACATACCACCGCGTGCACATACATGCGGTCACTCTTCACTTGGTAGCACTGAACACTGGGTGTTCCCTCTCGGTGTGCTTGCCAGATACGTGGGCAGGCCTACACACTCTTTCAAGTTTTTGCAGCTTGTCATGAAAGATGTACGAGCACGCTTAAGCTACATTGTGCTAAATTTTGCTACTAAATACCTAAATTTTATTACTCATGGAAGTGACATGTACACTGGATATGCAACTACAACACCGTAACCAGATTGTAAATGTATACATAAGCAGGGCTAACTATAAAAATGTATTGCAGAAATTCTTTTCTACAGGCTGTTCAATTAAATGGGCACATAATATGTAGATTCCACGTTAAGTATACTGATCATTACAATTGAAATTAGCGGCAGCTTATGTGATGAGAATGTAAGTTGCGCTAACAGTCTGATTGATTGCATTTCTTAAACAATTTGGAGGGCGTTCTTTAAAGCAGATGAAGGAAGATGCCCCAATGTATATCCACATATTTTCCCGCCCTTTCACCAGGGGCCAATGTGCTCATGCCAGTGGACTGAATGAGAACCATCAGTTGGCACATTGCCATGGAGCAAGATTTAACGCCACAATGCGATTAAAATATTATCACGTTTAATGACACCTGTCAATGTCATACTACCGTTCAAGACACCGTGATAGGTTACCAAGCATTAGTCAGATATTCCTGCATTTATCGACACACTGCCACCTTGTAATCACATTTTCTACTAAGACCTCCAGGCAGAGACCAATATATGCAGTGATTCTTGCACAAATCAATTCCGCAGTGACATGGCTAAAATTTCTGTGCAAATAGCCCGCATAACATGGACTCTAGACTGGAAATGGAATGCACTTTTGCCTATTAACTTACTTAGTGCACTTACATGCCTAAATGCATAAATAGAGGTTCCTCTGTCCTGATGTGCGCTTGGAAAATTTGTCGCACATGGACCAAGAACCGCGGCGTGCATGCCCTGTTGCGCGAAGTGGCTGAGATGCACGAACAGCGCATCAATCGAAAAGAGTGCGCGAGCACTTCTCAAAGTCCGCGCGTGCACATGGCACACGAACAAACTCTGCAGGCGGCCGACTAAGTGCTGCGAAGGCTGCGCAGGGTAGAGACCAGCACCAGTCACAAACTACAAAGAATAGTGACTGCCTGGAGTAACAGGATATTTTGCGCCGAAGGGATTTACGACTCGCGAATACAGTTTAGATTACTGAGTCACGCAGAGTAAATGCGGTATCCATTCACGAACAAGAAAAGTTATAGCAACAACGAAGATACAAGCAGCGTAGTATATTGTCAACATTCCGAGGCGCCAAAGAGGCCGTCTCATATTGGACACAAAGTTCCTCTTAAGACTATGAAATATAAACCACGTGGGATAAACGGGGCCTAAGCGCCATCAAAGCTGAATCGCAGGCGATAAACGAACGGTGTGGTTCACGCAGCATCTAGGCAAGCAAATGGGAAGGGCACGTCACCTGGTCTCTTGCGCTACCGTACTCGTACGGTATCATTAAGAAGGTGCCCGTTTCTCGGTTCTCTAGTCGGCAACATTCTTGCCAAAAGTGAGACGGATATACCACGATGACGGCTGTCTTGAGTACGTAGGCGATGTGCGCAGGTACAGCGATTCCCGCCTTTCTTGGCATCCTGCGAAACTTGCTAGTCTAACCCATGACAGCCGATCATGATGCCACGCACCGAAAAGCAAGATTTCGTCTGTCTAACTTTCATCATAATACTGCTCTTAACGTTTTAATTACAATGTCATTGAAAAGGCGCCTCATATAGACATGGCGACATGAGAGTGAGCTTGAAGAGCAAATTAGTGCCCCCCACTCGGGTCTCTCGAATGAAAAACTCACTTGCTCTCCAAATGAAAAGCATACAAACGAATCGCTGCACACGCAGTGCCAAATAAGACAAAAAACACTGCAATACTTGCATGACAAAGGTCAGTGCAACCTAAAACAGTAGGAAGCGCACGGCGGCCCAAAGTAACGCAATTACGGAACTATGCACAGCCTGGCTTCACACGGCAGGTACACTGCAGTCTTGGCCACATGCTTCATCATATGACCGATGTGACGACGGTATCGTATTGGCACATGGCGTAAGGTTGGATCGTTTTGATGGGTTGTTGAAGCGCCGCGGTGTCAGGGGTTGGTGTGCGCAGTTTGGCCAGTTTTCGCTATATACAGCCAATTTGGGCTATAGAACAAAACTTATGGCGTCGACTTTGACGAGTCGGCTATGTGGCTATATGTGGGCCGCTGAAAATCTGCGGCTTGGCTTTCTTCGAGCTATAAGTGGCGCCTTAATCCACGCTCCAGAGGTGCCTCCGGAGCATGTTTTAACTGGCTGAGCCAGCAGCGTGGCTATGCGTGTGTGCGTGCGTGTGCGACATGCCCCCCCCCCCCTCCTATCTGCGCCGTTGTTTCAACCGGTAGTTTTGATCTTTGATGCACATAAAGCCAGCCTGGGCAACTCCGCCGCTTCGGTGGTGGAGTTAATTATAGCGCCACCCAACAGACGGGCGACAAAGCGAATACGTTTCCCTCCTACCCTTCCTCACAGCTCCGCTCCCGTCGCCCTCCCTCGCAACCCTTCGTAACTCGCTCACCTTCGACTGTCTGAGCGCGCTCCCTGGATTTCATTTCCTGCTGTTATATGGAAGCGAGCGTCGGCCGGCGTTCGATATTCATTTCGATATATTGGACTTAGGATCGGATACTTCTCAAAGATGAGAATTCCACCATGGGAAACTGGGCCAAGACTTCGGCCTGTCTATGGTTGCACTCAGGATCGGATACTTCTCAAAAAGGAGAATTGAACCATGGGAAACTGGGCCCAGTATGCAAGTATAAAAAAGAATGGCAGCAGCACCCCGAACTCAAAGGTGGGTCCGGGTGCTCTTACATAGAGATAGTTTGCCCGTAACGGCTCATGTGCCTGTACTCATTGTGCTAATATCGCAACATGTTTGCGCGATGACATCAGCGCGCCACGTCACATGAACTTCACGTGCCGTGTTGGCAGCATTAAACAAAAAAAAGCTGCTGGTGAGCATCCCTTTTCGCATCAGTCGAAATCATTTTTTCACCTCTTTTGCCTGCCTAAGTCGAACACTGCCGTTGAGCGCGTTTTCAGCCTGAGCCTGGTTTCCGTGACTAAGACCCATAACAGTAATAGAGTGGCAACGCGAACATTAGAGATGATCTTGCACGTTGGGTGAGGCCTCAATTAGTGGTATGGATGCTGCGAAAAATTCGATCCAGATGACCGCATCATAACCAGATATAAACTGATCTGATATACAATCAATGAAAATAATGAAAAACCCAACAAACGAAAGGTGTAGCTTCCACCGTGGTTCGAAAATAAGCGGCGTATCGCATCATGGAACCCAAGGCGCATCAAGCCCAGTCCGCAGTTAATATTACTGTGTTTAACGAAAAATACTAATTGAGTACTATCTTTCATTTAATAAAAGCAATGTGATAGGCTTGCGACAATGTTTATTCCTTAAATTCGTTCTGACTACGGCGCCTCCAGCGGGAAATTGTCCGCTAACAACGGCAGCCCTGTGGAGTGGAGGTACTATAATGTTGCTTTCTTGGCAGTGCCATAGATTATTTTTTAGAGCGCAGCTCTTTGGCGTCCGTTCCTGGGTTTCGCGTCGTCGTCGGCGTTGTCGTCGGCCTCGTAACCAGCTCCGCCCCCCTTTCATCCCCCCAGCGCTAGTAGCGACCGACTGATACCGCTGGATGCCGCTGACGCCGCTAGAGAGTCAAGATAACGTGACTGCATAGAACACCGTCGCCGCCATGCAGAAAGAGGAGGAAAGGGTCCCCCCCCCCCTGTTCGTGTGTGGCGCATAGGGTACTCTTCAGTTGCCGACGCGCCGGTTATTTCACGTAAGCCCCGGCACGTCTGAGAATACGCGACCACCTTCCCACGGCTAGACCTGGTTCTTAGCGCTGCGGAAGCGAGGGTATCATATTGTTTGTGTCGGCATCGGCGGCGTTGTCCCTGAAACCAACTCCGCAGCTGGGGTTGACTCACTATCGGCGTCAGCGGCATCAGTCAGTCGCTGCTATCTCTTCCCTCCTCCCTTTATCGTGTTGTCCGCTTGCTGCGCGCGCTTCTGCCCCCATCGTTTGCCGCTGGGTGTACACGCCGCCCCCCTCCCCCCTCTTCCTGCGAGTCTCCGGTTGTCAAAGCGCCGGCTCGAACTTAATTCCTTTCTTCGCTCCTCCTCCAATGCAACCCCTGTGCGGTGGCAATCAGAGAGCCAGATCGGTGGCGGCGGATCTGTATATGTGCACCGCCCGAGCCGAAATTGCCGCTTCCGTTCGCCCTGTGCGGTGGCAATCAGAGAGCAAGATCGGTAGCGGCGGATCTGTATATGTGCACTGCCCGAGCCGAAATTGCCGCTGCCGTTCGCCACTGCGAAATTATCTGCCAGTTCTTTCTGAGCCATGAGCGAGACGACCGATGGAAGTCCTCCGTCTGCTGCTGCTGCTGCGGCTGCTAAACGAGCTGCCAGAGCAGAGGCCCAGCGCCGTCGCCGTCAGAATCCAGAGGTGCGTGCCGCCGAAGCAGAAGCTTACCGTCGCCGCCGTAGAGATGATCCAGGAGTACGCGTCGCCGAAGCAGAGGCTAAGCGCCGCCGCCGAGAAGACCCTGCCGTTCGCGCCGCCGAAGCGGAGGCTCATCGCCGCCGTCGAGAGCAACCAGCAGTAAGCGAGGCTGAAGCAGAAGCTCATCGCCGCCGCCGAGAAGACCCTGCAGTTCTCGCCGCCGAAGCGCAGGCTCATCGCCGCCGTCGAGAGCAACCAGCAGTAAGCGAGGCTGAAGCAGAAGCTCATCGCCGCCGCCGAGAACGTCTTTGCGAATCAAGCATTGGTGTACCAAATCGAACATATATCAGTCTATTACTCCGACCACAAAGCTTCCCTCATGACTGTCAAGAATGTTAGTGGAATCTTTGTTAAAGGAATACGTGTGAAAAATAAAAAGAAAATTCTGTGATAGCGCATACATGTGTTGCTCGATTTCTTTGCCGAAATCGAAAGTAACGTAATCGTCGATTCGAAAGTAACGTAATCGTCGGTAATTTTTTACGAGGCGTTCATTTGAGGGATCGCAAGTCGTTTGTGCGCAGGCGCGAGTATGAGCGTGGCGCGAGAGAGAAAGTCTGGTGGCTTTTGCTTCTTGAATATGACTCTACCTAGGCACTACGGAGGAGATTTCCTAGCGCGCGTTGTAAGCGTTTGTCCCTAGGCGTGCCGGCATTGCGGGTGGGGTCGAGTTTGTATCCGCTCGGACGCTGGCTGGCAGCGCGGTGAGATAGCCGAGGCAGCGGGCGCTTTACGCCCAATTTGGAGACCGCTGCGTCAGACAGACTCTCTCACACCTGCGGCGCTCGTGCTAAGTCAATGGTGATGGCTCATAGCTTTCTCGCGCCTTACGGTGATGTACCTTGTAAATAACATCACAGATGTTTCTGTGGGAGCAGTAGCGACCAAAAACTGCCACCCCTACCGAGGTGGTGTTTAGTCCTCTGTTCCGTGCATGGCACGGTCGCATCTTTGTCAAAATAAAGTTAGGGCCGCGAATAGGGCACCTAGATGTTTTCAACGCGTTATCTTTAGAGCGCGTTGTCGACGAAAAACCCGTCTGTATCAAATTTAGAAAGAAATAAGCGTTTTTACTAAAGCGTTTTTAAGAAAACTTCGTTAAATAGACATCGGCCAAGTTAGTTTGGTTAATTCGCGTTCATGACAAAATTGAACCCTATGGGTGCCTTCCGGGGAATCGAAATTTCTTCGTTAGAGCGTGAACTTCGTAAAATTGGGTTTCATTAGATGGAGTTTGAACTACGTACTAAAAACCACAGGACGGCACTACAGCTGCCCATTTGCATGCAGTTCCGCGAGACAGCGTTTTGGACTCTTGGCATTAGTTATTCACTTAGTGAAAATAAAGGAATCAATAAAACCATGAACACAGACAGCACGCTAATAATTATTTTAATGAGCAAGTGAGTGATTATTTCAAGAAGAGGTCGTACTATAAGAAAAAGAGCCCTGCTGTGCTCGCAAGTCTCCAGGTGGTGGTTCAGTGATTGCAAGGCAACCTTTCTACAGCAGCCTGTTTCTCTGTTGGAACAGCGGAGAGTGAGGCAAGCGATCATATTAGTCACGAGAGAAACCACAGGTACGACTTGTAACACCGGTATATTTTGGCGACACAAGGATAGCTGCCAGATCAGGGAGTCATGCCAGCCAGCCGTGGACGCAGATGGAGCAAAAGACGTGTCGGCAGGGGCATTCTCCACAGGTTGTCGGTATACACCAGCTCCTGCAGAGGCCTGGGCTAGAAGTTTTCCACGGAGTAGGCGGACGATTCACTCGGCAAATCGGCACACTGGGTCGCACTTCGGCTAGAACACGGCGTGGCGCGGCGGGTGGTTGAGGAGCTAAATTGCCGAACCAGTCCCGTTCAGATGAAACCATCGCCCAGGTGCTGTTACATGAATGGGGGCTACTAAACGCCAAGTTGTGGAAAGATCCTCGTCTCCAATACTGCGATGCAGAGCGCAGCTTACGTGACTCTTCTTCTCCTGCCTCACGTAGTGAAGACGTGGTCCGGCGCTGGAGAGGCGCGCCCGGTCTTCGGTCGGCTTCGCCAGATGCGGGTGCTGGAGTGCACCGTCCCGTGGACACGCCTGGTCCAACCGAACATTCCATGATAGAGCTCAGAAACGTCCCGACCTGAAGCAGCTCTTCTTCTTCTAACCTCGCAGCACGAGGCACGAGAGACACATGCCGGAACGCACCACATCTAAAAGGCGGTCGAGGAAGATGACGCTGGCTGCTGCTGATGATGATGAAGCAACATTTACTGGGCCCGAAATAAATCGGTGGTGCACGCGGCACCAGACGGGGTGGTTCCCTAGTTACGGGACCCATATGTTTCCAGCAGCTCCTGGCCCCAGTCCGTCAGTGCGAGCTGAATCGGTAGGGTGGGGCTGGATAAAAAGGTCTCCCATCGCTCAAGGGGTTGGGGAGTGCGCTTTCGAAAGATACCCGCATGTTGGCGAATTAGTGGCCCAACCCGTGCAGAATATAGGGTCCCGTAAAAGCCGGCTAAACACCAGAAGAATACAATGCAGCAGAAGGGCCACCTCGCCGATGCGGCGGTGTATACAGGCAACGGATGACTGTTGGCACATGACGGTACAAAGTTACTTTTTTGAATAGAAGGAGCGAGGAATGTGGACCATTATCCCGACTTTTTGTTTTGCTCACGAGATGAAACTGAGAAACCCGCCTGGCTATCGACAGCAATTAACCGTCTGGGCGCTGTCGCCAGTACTTTTTTTCTTCTCAAATATGTACACGTAACCAAACGCGTCTGTTTTGTTTCACTAATCAACATCCTCGCCTGCAGCCAATAAATCCTTCATTGATAACGTCTTCCTCAAGCTTCGAAAAGCATATGGCCTTGGGCGCCATCAAGTAACATGTTTAAAACCGAACAAATCAACAGGCAGCTGTAGCTTACTCTCTTGGATGTTACGATTACATTTTGTTGATTGCAAATGAATTCTATTCTCTTCGCTGCCAAGACACTGCGTCTGCGACGCGCGTTCTGTTCACAGTGCTTATTTATTTATTTATTTAAAATACTTGCGGGGCCCAAAGGCACTAAAGAAATGTGTGGGAAAGAAATGGCAAGGCGTGCAGCAAACAAACAGAAGCATTACAAGGCGTCTTGTAAAGCGATCTTGAACTGGTGGTCATCAGCAATGCTGGCGATTGTGGAGGGAAGGTGGTTCCATGCGACACTTGTTCTAGGAACAAAAGAGTCATTACACAAATTTGTGCGACAAGAAGGTAGCCCCACCTTCAAGCGATGATCGGTCCTTGAAGAAATGTAATGAGGTGGATGAAACAAAACGTCCTTCATCTCGTTGTTATAATAATATATTTTATGAAAAAGGCTGAGGCGAGATGACTTTCGACGCAACGAAAGGTCAGGCAAGTTTAGGGTTTTCTTCATAGATGTGACACTGGAATGACGTGAATAATTCGAGAAGATGAAACGTGCGCCGCGATTCTGAATGGCTTCAAGAGTTTGAATGAGTGTAGTCTGAGTAGGATCCCATATGGCGCATGCGTACTCTAATTTAGAACGTACCAAGGTTTTGTAAAGTGTTAATTTCAGGGACGATGGGGCATCAAAAACGTTTCGACACAGATAACCAAGCATGCGATTGGCCTTGTTAGTTACATATTCTACATACGTATTCCACGATAGATTAGAAGAAATGTGAACACCAAGGTATTTATAGCTGTCAACAGATTTTAATAGAATATTATTGAGGTGGTAAGTACGCGGACAATGATTAGTGCTGTGGCGAGAAGCCTGCATACTTTTACATTTAGTTGTATTAAGTGTCATGAGCCATTGACTGCACCATTCAAATACCCTATCTAGATCACGTTGCAGATTGAGATAATCGTCATGGTTAGTAATTTTCTCGTAAACCACGCAGTCATCTGCAAACAGTCGGACAGTTGAGGAAGAAAGGCAAGTAGGAACATCATTAATATAAATCAAGAAGAGCAGGGGGCCCAAAACGGACCCTTGCGGGACACCAGATGTTACGGCAGAATTACGTTAAGAGAAGTCGTTAGCCGTCACATACTGACTACGGTTAGAGAGAAATTCCTTAATCCATGCAAGTACATTGGGGTCTATGTTAAGTTGATTAAGCTTGAAGATAAGTAGATTGTGTGAAACGGAGTCAAATGCTTTAGCAAAATCTAAATATATGCAATCAGTGTCAAAGTCATGATCCGCGTTAATAAACAAGTCGTTAGTAAAACATAACAATTGCGCTTCACACGAAACTGCTTTACGGAATCCATGCTGATAAATGCTGAAGAAGGAATTGGACTCAAGGAATTCAATGAGGTGCGAGTATATTATATTCTCTAGGATTTTTACTGGAATGGATGTTAATGATATGGGGCGGTAATTATTGGGGGAATGTACACCACCAGATTTATGCACTGGGACCACCTTCCCTATCTTCCAATCAGAGGGTAATGTAGACATCTGTAATGACTGTTGAAAAAGCTTTAAGAATATCAGTGCAGAATAAACTTGTGTACACTTCAGCATTTTTGATGAAATACAATCTGGACCTGGCAAAGAAGACACTTTTAAGTTGACAATCAGCCTTTCGACACCAACTGCATCAATAGCGATATGATCCATTGGGAAGAAGTTGGTTTTTGGTATATGCGGTAATACTGTGGGAGTGCTCTTATGAAAATGAGTAGCAAACACATTGTTCCGAACATTGCAGCACTCGCTTTGAATTACTGGGACATCAGATTGGATTAACTGAATGTGTGTCCTTTTAGTACCGTTAATAATGCTCCAAAATTTACGGGGATTAGAAAGAAGTAGCAAAGGAAGAGTTTTATCGAAGAATGCCTTCTTGGCTTTTGAGAGCGCAGTACAGAATTCTCTGTTAAATTTTTGATAGCAAGACCAGTGGTCTATTCTGGCTGTGAATTTTGCGCGTCGAAATATCCGCTTCTTTTTGTTGCGCATGCGCTTTAACATGTTATTGAACCATGGTGAGCGAGTACATGATGAAACTTTCCCTTTAGGTACAAAACGATCAATAAGAGACAAGAGTTTGTTTTTATAAAGCAACCAGTTGTCCTCAACCGACCGCTGCTCAAAACCGGCGAAAAACCGATCAGCAAAGACCTGAAATTCCCCATTCATTCCGGTTACGTCTGCTTTGCCGTAGTCTTGGATGACCCTAGATTTTTTCTGCTTAGAAATCTTTGCCCGTAGAGTGAAGTGAATTATCGAGTGATCACAAATTCCCGGTGAATAAGTTAAGCCGGTAGCTAGGTCGGGTGTAGTGGTAAGTATTAAGTCTAGAATATTAGTGGAAGTGGAAGTTATGCGAGTGGGAAAGAGAACGAGCTGACTTAAGTTGAAGTCGTGACAAAAAGTTAAAAATCCTTTGCTTTCACCTGAGTTGTGTTTTAAGGAAACCAAGTCTTGTTCCCACCTGATGTCAGGAAAATTGAAGTCGCCAAGTAAGAAGAGGGGCGATTTTGGGTATCTGACGAACAGCTGATTGACAACATCGTGCAGTTCATTACCGAACGATAATGATGCAGTTGGTGGCCGTTAGCAGACACAAAAAATTATTTCGCGAGAATAAATGAGCACGCGCGCACACACAAGCTCAAGCGGGGATAAAATTGGAATAACATGGGAAGCAAGACTATCGGTAACCGCCAGCAGAACACCACCACCAGACCGGTAATCACGATCACATCGGTAAAATTTGTAGCACTTTTCCCAGTCCAAAATTTCTTCATCTTTAACTTTTGCAGAAAGCCAAGTCTCCGTTAGACCAGCAATATCAGTAGAGCAGGAATCAAACGCGGAAGACAATTGTACGCGTTTATTCAGAAAACTCCGTATATTGGAAAGAAAAATAGAGGCGTCTTTTGCGCAGGATCTGGGCAGGCATAGCTATGATGCACTGGAAGTGTCAGCACGTGCAGTTACAGTACCAGCGCTATCTTGCGTATCCACTGATCGTGCTGCAGCACTTTCGCGTACGCTGTCACTTATTGAGCAGTACATGAACGTTTTTTTGTCCATGATCAGTTTATTCATGCGAAGAGAGTACGTCTTCCCGGCTACCTTTGCAAATTCTGTTAGCTTCCTCCTTGAGTTTCGCGTAGCTCTGCAATAATCTTCGCTAGCTCATACACCAGTCCCCTTGAGCTTATACTTCTGCGCCCAGACTGCATCCCTGACTTTAGACGACGAAAACTTGATTATAACTGGCCGAGTCTTTTTATCTTTGTAGGATCCTAATCTGTGTTCTCGGGAAACTTCCGAGCCAGAAATTGGTATTTTAAGGTGACGAGACAAACCGTCTTGAACAAGGCCTTCTGACTGAGCCCATGTCTCAGTCGGGCAGTTCGGTATTCCAAAAAACAATAGGTTATCTCGTCTCGACCTGTCTTCAAGATCGTCCAGTCGAGAATTGAGTGCCTGGCCTTCCATTCTGATTAGACTTGGTGCGTCATTAACAGCTGCAGAACCGTCGAATGATTCGACAAAGGATTCAACAGCGCATAATCTTACTGATAGGCTAGCGACGGTCTGTACTAAGACCTCCTGCTTTGTCTTTAAGTCGTCGAGAGCTGCCTTGAGCTCAACGTGACGGTGGTCAACGTTTTCAGAAAGTTTAGTGATAGCATCAAGTATTTCTTTGTTAGTAGGACCAGGCTTGAGTTCAATGTCACCGCAACACATTAAGAGCTTCGTAACAAATACGCATTCGCACGAGCACTGAAAGAGCACACTTGGGCATGGTAGGAGCAGCAGGCAGACATTGCTAGTCCGCTTACAATCGTGAGAGGGGGGTCTGGAGGGAGAAAGTCTGGTGGCTTTTGCTTCTTGAATATGACTCTACCTAGGCACTGCGGAGGAGATTTCCTAGCGCACGTTGTAAGCGTTTGTCCTAGGCGTGCCGGCATTGCGGGTGGAGTCGAGTTTGTTTCCGCTCGGACGCTGGCTGGCAGCGCGGTGAGATAGCCGAGGCAGCGGGCGCTTTACGCCCAATTTGGAGACCGCTGCGTCAGACAGACTCTCTCACACCTGCGGCGCTCGTGCTAAGTCAATGGTGATGGCTCATAGCTTTCTCGCGCCTTACGGTGATGTACCTTGTAAATAACATCACAGATGTTTCTGTGGGAGCAGTAGTGACCAAAAACAGCCACCCCTACCGAGGTGGTGTTTAGTGCTCAGTTCCGTGCATGGCACGGTCGCATCTTTGTCAAAATAAAGTTAGGGCCGCGAATAGGGCACCTAGATGTTTCAACGCGTTATCTTTAGAGCGCGTTGTCGACGAAAAACCCGTCTGTATCAAAATTAGAAAGAAATAAGCGTTTTTACTAAAGCGTTTTTAAGAAAACTTCGTTAAATAGACATCGGCCAAGTTAGTTTGGTTAATTCGCGTTCATGACAAAATTGAAGAATATGGGTGCCTTCCGGGGAATCGAAATTTCTTCGTTAGAGCGGGAACTTCGTAAAATCGGGTTTCATTATATGGAGTTTGAACTACGTACTAAGTACCACATGACGACACTACAGCTGCCCATTTGCATGCAGTTCCGCGAGACAGCGTTTTGGACTCTTGGCATTAGTTATTCACTTAGTGAAAATAAAGGAAGCAATAAAACCATGAACACAGAGAGCACGCTAATAATTATTTTAATGAGCAAGTGAGCGATTATTTCAAGAAGAGGTCGTACTATAAGAAAAAGAGCCCTGCTGTGCTCGCAAGTCTCCAGGTGGTGGTTCAGTGCTTGCAAGGCAACCTTTCTACAGCAGCCTGTTTCTCTGTTAGAACAGCGGACAGTGAGGCGGGCGATCATATTAGTCACGAGAGGAACCACAGGTACGACTTGTAACACCGGTATATTTTGGCGACACAAGGATAGCTGCCAGATCAGGGAGTCATGCCAGCCAGCCGTGGACGCAGATGGAGCAAAAGACGTGTCGGCAGGGGCATTCCACAGGTTGTCGGTATACACCAGCTCCTGCGGAGGCCTGGGCTAGAAGTTTTCCACGGAGTAGGCGGACGATTCACTCGGCATATCGGCACACTGGGTCGCACTTCGGCTAGAACATGGCGTGGCGCGGCGGGTGGTTGAGGAGCTAAATTGCCGAACCAGTCCCGTTCAGATGAAACCATCGCCCAGGTGCTGTTACATGAATGGGGGCTGCTAAACGCCAAGTTGTGGAAAGATCCTCGTCTCCAATACTGCGATGCAGAGCGCAGCTTACGTGACTCTTCTTCTCCTGCGTCACGTAGTGAAGACGTGGTCCGGCGCTGGAGAGGCGCGCCCGGTCTTCGGTCGGCTTCGCCAGATGCGGGTGCTGGAGTGCACCGTCCCGTGGACACGCCTGGTCGAACCGAACATTCCATGATAGAGCTCAGAAACGTCCCGACCTGAAGCAGCTCTTCTTCTTCTAACCTCGCAGCACGAGGCACGAGAGACACATGCCGGAGCGCACCACATATAAAAGGCGGTCGAGGAAGATGACGCTGGCTGCTGATGATGATGATGAAGCAACATTTACTGGGCCCGAAATAAATCGGTGGTGCACGCAGCACCAGACGGGGTGGTTCCCTAGTTACGGGACCCATATGTTTCCAGCAGCTCCTGGCCCCAGTCCGTCAGTGCGAGCTGAATCGGTAGGGTGGGGCTGGATAAAAAGGTCTCCCATCGCTCAAGGGGTTGGGGAGTGCGCTTTCGAAAGATACCCGCATGTTGGCGAATTAGTGGCCCATCCCGTGCAGAATATAGGGTCCCGTAAGAGCCAGCTAAACACCAGAAGAATACAATGCAGCAGAAGGGCCACCTCGCCGATGCGGCGGTGTATACAGGCAACGGATGACTGTTGGCACATGACGGTACAAAGTTACTTTTTTGAATAGAAGAAGCGAAGAATGTGGACCATTATCCCGACTTTTTGTTTTGCTCACGAGATGAAACTGAGAAACCCGCCTGGCTATCGACAGCAATTAACCGTCTGGGCGCTGTCGGCAGTACTTTTTTTCTTCTCAAATATGTACACGTAACCAAACGCGTCTGTTTTGTTTCACTAATCAACATCCTCGCCTGCAGCCAATGACTCTTTCATTGATAACGTCTTCCTCAAGCTTCGAGAAGCATATGGTCTTGGGCGCCATCAAGTAACTTGTTTAAAACCGAACAAACCAACAGGCAGCTGCAGCTTACTCTCTTGGATGTTACGATTACATTTTGTTGATTGCAAATGAATTCTATTCTCTTCGCTGCCAAAACACTGCGTCTGCGACACGCGTTCTGTTCACAATGCTTATTTATGTGCTATTTATTGTATCGTCATGCAGGTTTTCTGTACACAAACTCCTAATTCACGGCGCGATGTCGTCTGCCACCGACGTTACATTCCTACAATTTCATGCTGATGCTACCGTTAATTATTCCAAAGCCTTCCTTTTTTTCCCTTTCATATATTTTACTCCACTTTGCGGGCTTCGGCTGAACTGATTTGCCATTTGTCATGAAAACAAGTTCTGCATGCACTTTAAATTTCACATAACTTCTATTATCTGTTTTCCAATGTGAACGTGTATAATAAAGATGTTGAGTGATGTGGTGATACTTAGGTCGCTTTTACCTTAAGGTAACCTTCCCCCAAAACAACTTTTTTATCATTCAGATTGGGACTCTTTGCACACCCATAAATACATGTCAACTAGGAAACCCGGGCCGTGAATTAATTGCTCATTTGTTGAGCTTAACCATATATGATTGTCGTTTGTGCGGTAATGGGCCTGAATATGCTCTATTTTCTAACATATATTTGTCAAGAACCTAAGCAAACTATCACATGATATGGCACTAAAAAATGGCATTCACGTGATTTTTCTCATTATAGTATACAGCAATTCGACCCTCTTATGCAAGTGGCTTTGTTACCTTGTCTTCCCAGAAGTGAAGACTGCGTTGATGATTACGCCAGGAATTGCATTCACCAATGCATACTCATTCTTCAGAAGAATGAATGATAGAACCCATTGCAACGGCTATACGGGGGGAAACTTTGAGACAAAGGAAGCAAGACACAAGAAAGAAAAGGCAGGGAGGTTTACCAGAATAAGAACGCGATCACAGCTCGCCCTTAGGGAGTGGGAGAGGTCGACGTACAACGATGAGGAGGCAATGACACTTTCAGTGCAGTTGCCCGCTGTGCAAAGGCGAAAGTTGGCCCTCCGCACCCCTCAAAACCAGATAGAATGAATACCTTGCTCAATGAGCAAGAGCTTGGCGCCTTGGTCTCTTACATCACAGTTGCAGAAGGCCACAAGAGTACTGTGCCGATGTGTGAAGTTCACACTTCCGTTACGTCGGCAACTCCAATATACATCAACAGTGCGATTTCTCTTCCTCTCTTAATCGTCTGTTTTCCATTCCCCATCCCAGTGCAGCGCTTAACCTTGGTTAGCTTCTTCTCTTTCTCTTTGCATTTACATTGCCATTGAACGAGAAAAAAGCGTACTCTTTTTGTTATTTTCCTAAATAATTCACAAGTGACAGCGCACCACGTACCTCCATGCATGTTTTATACGGATCACAACCACACAATATATATATATATATATATATATATATATATATATATATATATATATATATATATATATATATATGCTACGGCTCTAAGCGCAAAGATGTTAATGAGTGTAGAGTACCGACCGACGATAAATTGCTCAGAATTTTCTTGCCCACACGGTGCCATGTTTTACAATTATTATGTATGTGCTTGCAAACAGTACCGCTACATGTTTTATGCGAAAGAACCTTCATTAAAATACTGCACGGAGTGGGCACCGTATGGGCTACAATTAAAATATTGGGAATTTTGTTTAGCATGTTCTTCAATAGCATGGCGTAAACATTAGGAAAGGACGAATTATGGTCGGGAAATACGTTAGTTGCAATTTGCATCTTTATTCCTTTTCTGTGTCATCTACTTTCCCGTAATATATGGTTGAACATTTAAAAAAAGGAAGCGCCGCGGTGGCTAAGTGGTTATGGTGTGGCGCTCGTTAAAGAACCCCAGGTGGTCGAAATTTCCGGAGTCCTCCACTGCGGTGTGCCTCAAATTCAGAAAGCGGTTTTCGCACGTTAAATCCCATAATTTTTTTTATGGTGTGGCGCTGATAAGAATGAGGGTGCAGGATAAAATCTCGGCCATGGCGGCCGAATTTCCATAGGCCGAATTGCAAAAACGCCTTAGTCTTTCCATTGCAAGGTAGCGCAAAAGAGATACGTAAAGATTTTATAGCGTTTACCTGAGATAAAAAAATGGTGGTTTAAACGAGGCACGAGTAAGAGGACTTCGTTGTTGAAACGTCGTAAATGTTTGCTAATCTCCGGTTTGATTACTTTTTCAGCCGATCGAGAACAGCTATTTAAAACGTATTCGAAATCCTGGTCTTCATATAGGATTGGAAAAGGCACAAATAATGCCTTTGTCAGGGCTCTTATTATATAGTTTCTGAACGCTTTTAAGACGTATTCAAAAAGCTCGTCAAGAAGTAGCCTTGAAAGGCTT
Organism: Dermacentor albipictus; assembly: GCF_038994185.2. Classification (NCBI taxonomy): domain Eukaryota; kingdom Metazoa; phylum Arthropoda; class Arachnida; order Ixodida; family Ixodidae; genus Dermacentor; species Dermacentor albipictus. Next base: position 3,906,651 of record NW_027225573.1, on the reverse strand, counting down.
ACGATACTCTGAAGCTAGTTTTTGCGGGCTCCAGATGAGTCGAAGCATCGGTGTCTAGTGCTACTCAGCTCCTGGCGCAGTGCCAAGCACTGTTGCCTGCACAGGCCGACGTATCCTCGACCGAGTAACATGAAAAGAAGCATGTCCACGAAAATGAATCCGGAATACCACCTTCGGTAGGCAGTAACGATGTTTACAACTAAAATGGAAATTGTATCCCGCCAAGAAATGGGCGCGTCTTGACAATCGGCCAGGCCAGGGCTTTGTGCCAAGAGCGCATGAAGCGAGAAAATCACAAAGCAACACTTTATTGAAAAATAAAACTTGTGCCTAGTTTCTGCAAATTATATGAGAAGTGCAACGTATATCGAAATAAAAGCACATCAGAAATGACTAAAACTTCTCGAAACAATTATTAACTAATTAGACATTGATCAACAATAACTAGAACATGCGTAAACAAAATTCCTAACTACACATGCAATCCTAACTACACTACGCATCCCGGCCACTGCGGCAGCATTTCGATGGGGGCGAAATGCGAAAACACCCGTGTGCTTAGATTCAGGTGCACGTTAAGGAACCCCAAGAGGTCGAAATTTCCGGAGTCCTCCACTACGGCGTGCCTCATAATACGAAAGTGGTTTTGGCACGTAAATCCCAATAATTTTTAAATTTTACACATACAATGACGAACAGCAAGAACACGGAGTGTGCTAGAGTTTCATATTTTGATTAGTAAAGAGCACATGCCATCAGATGAACAGATTACTTATTTAGAAATTGATATCACGGCAACCGGAAGAAGCAGAATGAAAATGTGCTTGATTCGCATAGTAGCTACCTCCAAGCAACGTTATACCAATAATCTAGCAGCTTGAAAAGAACACAGAAAGGAATGCTGACGCATACCATCAAAAATCAGTGCTGTGATAAAAGCCAAACAATGGGAACGTCTCCTAAATGAAAATATTGCCTTTAGGATACATGAAATATGGTAATGATGTGAGAATTTAAATAAAAACATAAAACTAAAATAAAAACAATCAAGTGAATACGGAATACTCAAAGCAGGAAATTTGGTTAACAAGTGAGCACAACTGTGATGCCGAATATGGTCAGACTTAGTATTGCTACCTATATAAAGTAATCCTAATACTCTAGTATTAGGTATTAATACTAGAGTATTAATACTTAATACTCTAGTATTAAGTATTAATACTATTAGGTATTAATACTTGAAGCCAATACCTTGCGAGAATACGAGTCATTGCATCTGTCCTTGCAGTGCTGCCGCGATCGGCCCATGTTTCTCTAACAGACACGAGCACAAAAAATACCGACCAACTAGGGCCTAACAGCTTCCCAGTAGAAACACTCTGAGGGGCAAAAAAGAGTTAAGACTCACACATGCAGCCCCGAGGAAATGCTTTACTAGTTAACCGCCACTTTCACATCCAGAAATATTTGGCACACCGTCCAGGCAGTTCAATTGATGAAGTGCTCGGGAATATACCACTTTTTATTCTGCAGTTCGGCTGGTAAGGAACTGCCGTACATGCTGGTACTTGAAGCGTTTTCAATGTAGATACACTTGCTGCCCTGCACGGGTATGCCCGCATATTTACACTGGTACTCCTTTTCATCGAAGTGGACACCTATTATACACTACGCTAGTAGTTGAAATGTTTTGAATGCAGATGCAGTGGCTTCACTAGAACAACTTGCCCACATACCACCGCGTGCACATACATGCGGTCACTCTTCACTTGGTAGCACTGAACACTAGGTATTCCCTCTCGGTGTGCTTGCCAGATAAGCGGGAAGGCCTACACACTCTTTCAAGTTTTTGCAGCTTGTCATTAAAGATATACTAGCACGCTTAAGCTACATTGTGCTAAATTTTACTACTAAATACTAAATTTTATTACTCATGGAAGTGACATGTACACTGCATATGCAACTACAACACCGTAACCAGATTGTAAAAGTAAACATAAGCAGGGCTAACTATAAAAATGTATTGCAGAAATTCTTTTCTACAGGCTGTTCAATTAAATGGGCACATAATATGTAGATTCCACGTTAAGTATACTGATCATTACAATTGAAATTAGCGGCAGCTTATGTAATGAGAATGTAAGTTGCGCTAGCATATATAGATTGATTGCATTTCGTGCACAATTTGGAGGGCTTCTTTAAAGCAGATGAAGGAAGATGCCCCAATGTATATCCACATATTTTCCCGCCCTTTCACCAGGGGCCAATGTGCTCATGCCAGTGGACTGAATGAGAACCATCAGTTGGCACATTGCCATGGAGCAAGATTTAACGCCACTATGCGATTAAAATATTATCACGTTTTATGACACCTGTCAATGTCATACTACCGTTAGACACCGTGCTAGGTTACCAAGCATTAGTCAGATATTCCTACACTTATCGACAAACTGTCACCTTGTAATCACATTTTCGACTAAAACCTCCAGGAAGAGACCAATAAATGCAGTGATTCTTGCGCAAATCAATTCCGCAATGACATGGCTAAACCTTGTGCGCAAATAGCCAATATAACATAGACTCTAGGCTGGAAATGGAATGTACTTTTGCCTATTAACTTACATAGTGCACTTACATGCCTAAATGCATAAATAGAGGTTCCTCTGTCCTGATGTGCGCTTGGAAAATTTGTCGCACATGGACCAAGAACCGCGGCGTGCATGCCCTGTTGCGCAAAGTGGCTGAGATGCACGAACAGCGCATTAATCGAAAAGAGTGCGCGAGCACCTCTCAAAGTCCGCGCGTGCACATGGCAAACGAACAAACTCTGCAGGCGGCCGACTAAGTGCTGCGAAGGCTGCGCAGGGTAGAGACCGGCACCAGCCACAAACTACAAAGAATAGTGACCGCCTGGAGTAACAGGATATTTTCCACCGAAGGGATTTACGACTCACGAATATAGTTTAGATTACTGAGTCACGCAGAGTAAATGCGGCGTCCATTCACGAACAAGAAAAGTTATGGCAACAACGAAGGTACAAGCAGCGTGGTATATTGTCAACATTCCGAGGCGCCAAAGAGGCCATCTCATACTGGACACAAAGTTCCTCTTAAGACTGTGAAATATCAATCACGTGGGATAAAAGGGGCCTAAGCGCCATCAAAGCTGAATCGCAGGCGATAAACGCACGGTGTGGTTCACGCAGCATCTAGGCAAGCAAATGGGAAGGGCACGTCACCTGGTCTCTTGCGCTACCGTACTCGTACGGTATCATTAAGAAGGTGCCCGTTTCTCGGTTCTCTAGTCGGCAACATTCTTGCCAAAAGTGAGACGGATATACCACGATGACGGCTGTCTTGAGTACGTAGGCGATGTGCGCAGGTACAGCGATTCCCGCCTTTCTTGGCATCCTGCGAAACTTGCTAGTCTAACCCATGACAGCCGATCATGATGCCACGCACCGAAAAGCAAGATTTCGTCTGTCTAACTTTCATCATAATACTGCTCTTAACGTTTTAATTACAATGTCACTGAAAAGGCGCCTCATATAGACATGGCGACATGAGAGTGAGCTTGAAGAGCAAATTACTGCCCCCCACTCGGGTCTCTCGAATGAAAAACTCACTTGCTCTCCAAATGAAAAGCATACAAACGAATCGCTGCACACGCAGTGCCAAATAAGACAACAAAACACTGCAATACTTGCATGACAAAGGTCAGTGCAACCTAAAACAGTAAGAAGCGCACGGCAGCCCAAAGTAACGCAATTACGGAACTATGCACAGCCTGGCTTCACACGGCAGGCACACTGCAATCTTCGCCACGTGCTTCGTCATATGACCGATGTGACGACGGTATCGTATTGGCACCTTGCGTAAGGTTGGATCGTTTTGATGGGTTGTTGAAGCGCCGCGGTGTCAGGGGTTGGTGTGCGCAGTTTGGCCAGTTTTCGCTATATACAGCCAATTTGGGCTATAGAACAAAACTTATGGCGTCGACTTTGACGAGTCGGCTATGTGGCTATATGTGGGCCGCTGAAAATCTGCGGCTTGGCTTTCTTCGAGCTATAAGTGGCGCCTTAATCCACGCTCCAGAGGTGCCTCCGGAGCATGTTTTAACTGGCTGAGCCAGCAGCGTGGCTATGCGTGTGTGCGTGCGTGTGCGACATGCCCCCCCCCCCCCTCCTATCTGCGCCGTTGTTTCAACCGGTAGTTTTGATCTTTGATGCACATAAAGCCAGCCTGGGCAACTCCGCCGCTTCGGTGGTGGAGTTAATTATAGCGCCACCCAACAGACGGGCGACAAAGCGAATACGTTTCCCTCCTACCCTTCCTCACAGCTCCGCTCCCGTCGCCCTCCCTCGCAACCCTTCGTAACTCGCTCACCTTCGACTGTCTGAGCGCGCTCCCTGGATTTCATTTCCTGCTGTTATATGGAAGCGAGCGTCGGCCGGCGTTCGATATTCATTTCGATATATTGGACTTAGGATCGGATACTTCTCAAAGATGAGAATTCCACCATGGGAAACTGGGCCAAGACTTCGGCCTGTCTATGGTTGCACTCAGGATCGGATACTTCTCAAAAAGGAGAATTGAACCATGGGAAACTGGGCCCAGTATGCAAGTATAAAAAAGAATGGCAGCAGCACCCCGAACTCAAAGGTGGGTCCGGGTGCTCTTACATAGAGATAGTTTGCCCGTAACGGCTCATGTGCCTGTACTCATTGTGCTAATATCGCAACATGTTTGCGCGATGACATCAGCGCGCCACGTCACATGAACTTCACGTGCCGTGTTGGCAGCATTAAACAAAAAAAAGCTGCTGGTGAGCATCCCTTTTCGCATCAGTCGAAATCATTTTTTCACCTCTTTTGCCTGCCTAAGTCGAACACTGCCGTTGAGCGCGTTTTCAGCCTGAGCCTGGTTTCCGTGACTAAGACCCATAACAGTAATAGAGTGGCAACGCGAACATTAGAGATGATCTTGCACGTTGGGTGAGGCCTCAATTAGTGGTATGGATGCTGCGAAAAATTCGATCCAGATGACCGCATCATAACCAGATATAAACTGATCTGATATACAATCAATGAAAATAATGAAAAACCCAACAAACGAAAGGTGTAGCTTCCACCGTGGTTCGAAAATAAGCGGCGTATCGCATCATGGAACCCAAGGCGCATCAAGCCCAGTCCGCAGTTAATATTACTGTGTTTAACGAAAAATACTAATTGAGTACTATCTTTCATTTAATAAAAGCAATGTGATAGGCTTGCGACAATGTTTATTCCTTAAATTCGTGCTGACTACGGCGCCTCCAGCGGGAAATTGTCCGCTAACAACGGCAGCCCTGTGGAGTGGAGGTACTATAATGTTGCTTTCTTGGCAGTGCCATAGATTATTTTTTAGAGCGCAGCTCTTTGGCGTCCGTTCCTGGGTTTCGCGTCGTCGTCGGCGTTGTCGTCGGCCTCGTAACCAGCTCCGCCCCCCTTTCATCCCCCCAGCGCTAGTAGCGACCGACTGATACCGCTGGATGCCGCTGACGCCGCTAGAGAGTCAAGATAACGTGACTGCATAGAACACCGTCGCCGCCATGCAGAAAGAGGAGGAAAGGGTCCCCCCCCCCTGTTCTTGTGTGGCGCATAGGGTACTCTTCAGTTGCCGACGCGCCGGTTATTTCACGTAAGCCCCGGCACGTCTGAGAATACGCGACCACCTTCCCACGGCTAGACCTGGTTCTTAGCGCTGCGGAAGCGAGGGTATCATATTGTTTGTGTCGGCATCGGCGGCGTTGTCCCTGAAACCAACTCCGCAGCTGGGGTTGACTCACTATCGGCGTCAGCGGCATCAGTCAGTCGCTGCTATCTCTTCCCTCCTCCCTTTATCGTGTTGTCCGCTTGCTGCGCGCGCTTCTGCCCCCATCGTTTGCCGCTGGGTGTACACGCCGCCCCCCTCCCCCCTCTTCCTGCGAGTCTCCGGTTGTCAAAGCGCTGGCTCGAACTTAATTCCTTTCTTCGCTCCTCCTCCAATGCAACCCCTGTGCGGTGGCAATCAGAGAGCCAGATCGGTGGCGGCGGATCTGTATATGTGCACCGCCCGAGCCGAAATTGCCGCTTCCGTTCGCCCTGTGCGGTGGCAATCAGAGAGCAAGATCGGTAGCGGCGGATCTGTATATGTGCACTGCCCGAGCCGAAATTGCCGCTGCCGTTCGCCACTGCGAAATTATCTGCCAGTTCTTTCTGAGCCATGAGCGAGACGACCGATGGAAGTCCTCCGTCTGCTGCTGCTGCTGCGGCTGCTAAACGAGCTGCCAGAGCAGAGGCCCAGCGCCGTCGCCGTCAGAATCCAGAGGTGCGTGCCGCCGAAGCAGAAGCTTACCGTCGCCGCCGTAGAGATGATCCAGGAGTACGCGTCGCCGAAGCAGAGGCTAAGCGCCGCCGCCGAGAAGACCCTGCCGTTCGCGCCGCCGAAGCGGAGGCTCATCGCCGCCGTCGAGAGCAACCAGCAGTAAGCGAGGCTGAAGCAGAAGCTCATCGCCGCCGCCGAGAAGACCCTGCAGTTCTCGCCGCCGAAGCGCAGGCTCATCGCCGCCGTCGAGAGCAACCAGCAGTAAGCGAGGCTGAAGCAGAAGCTCATCGCCGCCGCCGAGAACGTCTTTGCGAATCAAGCATTGGTGTACCAAATCGAACATATATCAGTCTATTACTCCGACCACAAAGCTTCCCTCATGACTGTCAAGAATGTTAGTGGAATCTTTGTTAAAGGAATACGTGTGAAAAATAAAAAGAAAATTCTGTGATAGCGCATACATGTGTTGCTCGATTTCTTTGCCGAAATCGAAAGTAACGTAATCGTCGATTCGAAAGTAACGTAATCGTCGGTAATTTTTTACGAGGCGTTCATTTGAGGGATCGCAAGTCGTTTGTGCGCAGGCGCGAGTATGAGCGTGGCGCGAGAGAGAAAGTCTGGTGGCTTTTGCTTCTTGAATATGACTCTACCTAGGCACTACGGAGGAGATTTCCTAGCGCGCGTTGTAAGCGTTTGTCCCTAGGCGTGCCGGCATTGCGGGTGGGGTCGAGTTTGTATCCGCTCGGACGCTGGCTGGCAGCGCGGTGAGATAGCCGAGGCAGCGGGCGCTTTACGCCCAATTTGGAGACCGCTGCGTCAGACAGACTCTCTCACACCTGCGGCGCTCGTGCTAAGTCAATGGTGATGGCTCATAGCTTTCTCGCGCCTTACGGTGATGTACCTTGTAAATAACATCACAGATGTTTCTGTGGGAGCAGTAGCGACCAAAAACTGCCACCCCTACCGAGGTGGTGTTTAGTCCTCTGTTCCGTGCATGGCACGGTCGCATCTTTGTCAAAATAAAGTTAGGGCCGCGAATAGGGCACCTAGATGTTTTCAACGCGTTATCTTTAGAGCGCGTTGTCGACGAAAAACCCGTCTGTATCAAATTTAGAAAGAAATAAGCGTTTTTACTAAAGCGTTTTTAAGAAAACTTCGTTAAATAGACATCGGCCAAGTTAGTTTGGTTAATTCGCGTTCATGACAAAATTGAACCCTATGGGTGCCTTCCGGGGAATCGAAATTTCTTCGTTAGAGCGTGAACTTCGTAAAATTGGGTTTCATTAGATGGAGTTTGAACTACGTACTAAGTACCACAGGACGGCACTACAGCTGCCCATTTGCATGCAGTTCCGCGAGACAGCGTTTTGGACTCTTGGCATTAGTTATTCACTTAGTGAAAATAAAGGAATCAATAAAACCATGAACACAGACAGCACGCTAATAATTATTTTAATGAGCAAGTGAGTGATTATTTCAAGAAGAGGTCGTACTATAAGAAAAAGAGCCCTGCTGTGCTCGCAAGTCTCCAGGTGGTGGTTCAGTGATTGCAAGGCAACCTTTCTACAGCAGCCTGTTTCTCTGTTGGAACAGCGGAGAGTGAGGCAAGCGATCATATTAGTCACGAGAGAAACCACAGGTACGACTTGTAACACCGGTATATTTTGGCGACACAAGGATAGCTGCCAGATCAGGGAGTCATGCCAGCCAGCCGTGGACGCAGATGGAGCAAAAGACGTGTCGGCAGGGGCATTCTCCACAGGTTGTCGGTATACACCAGCTCCTGCAGAGGCCTGGGCTAGAAGTTTTCCACGGAGTAGGCGGACGATTCACTCGGCAAATCGGCACACTGGGTCGCACTTCGGCTAGAACACGGCGTGGCGCGGCGGGTGGTTGAGGAGCTAAATTGCCGAACCAGTCCCGTTCAGATGAAACCATCGCCCAGGTGCTGTTACATGAATGGGGGCTACTAAACGCCAAGTTGTGGAAAGATCCTCGTCTCCAATACTGCGATGCAGAGCGCAGCTTACGTGACTCTTCTTCTCCTGCCTCACGTAGTGAAGACGTGGTCCGGCGCTGGAGAGGCGCGCCCGGTCTTCGGTCGGCTTCGCCAGATGCGGGTGCTGGAGTGCACCGTCCCGTGGACACGCCTGGTCCAACCGAACATTCCATGATAGAGCTCAGAAACGTCCCGACCTGAAGCAGCTCTTCTTCTTCTAACCTCGCAGCACGAGGCACGAGAGACACATGCCGGAACGCACCACATCTAAAAGGCGGTCGAGGAAGATGACGCTGGCTGCTGCTGGTGATGATGAAGCAACATTTACTGGGCCCGAAATAAATCGGTGGTGCACGCGGCACCAGACGGGGTGGTTCCCTAGTTACGGGACCCATATGTTTCCAGCAGCTCCTGGCCCCAGTCCGTCAGTGCGAGCTGAATCGGTAGGGTGGGGCTGGATAAAAAGGTCTCCCATCGCTCAAGGGGTTGGGGAGTGCGCTTTCGAAAGATACCCGCATGTTGGCGAATTAGTGGCCCAACCCGTGCAGAATATAGGGTCCCGTAAAAGCCGGCTAAACACCAGAAGAATACAATGCAGCAGAAGGGCCACCTCGCCGATGCGGCGGTGTATACAGGCAACGGATGACTGTTGGCACATGACGGTACAAAGTTACTTTTTTGAATAGAAGGAGCGAGGAATGTGGACCATTATCCCGACTTTTTGTTTTGCTCACGAGATGAAACTGAGAAACCCGCCTGGCTATCGACAGCAATTAACCGTCTGGGCGCTGTCGCCAGTACTTTTTTTCTTCTCAAATATGTACACGTAACCAAACGCGTCTGTTTTGTTTCACTAATCAACATCCTCGCCTGCAGCCAATAAATCCTTCATTGATAACGTCTTCCTCAAGCTTCGAAAAGCATATGGCCTTGGGCGCCATCAAGTAACATGTTTAAAACCGAACAAATCAACAGGCAGCTGTAGCTTACTCTCTTGGATGTTACGATTACATTTTGTTGATTGCAAATGAATTCTATTCTCTTCGCTGCCAAGACACTGCGTCTGCGACGCGCGTTCTGTTCACAGTGCTTATTTATTTATTTATTTAAAATACTTGCGGGGCCCAAAGGCACTAAAGAAATGTGTGGGAAAGAAATGGCAAGGCGTGCAGCAAACAAACAGAAGCATTACAAGGCGTCTTGTAAAGCGATCTTGAACTGGTGGTCATCAGCAATGCTGGCGATTGTGGAGGGAAGGTGGTTCCATGCGACACTTGTTCTAGGAACAAAAGAGTCATTACACAAATTTGTGCGACAAGAAGGTAGCCCCACCTTCAAGCGATGATCGGTCCTTGAAGAAATGTAATGAGGTGGATGAAACAAAACGTCCTTCATCTCGTTGTTATAATAATATATTTTATGAAAAAGGCTGAGGCGAGATGACTTTCGACGCAACGAAAGGTCAGGCAAGTTTAGGGTTTTCTTCATAGATGTGACACTGGAATGACGTGAATAATTCGAGAAGATGAAACGTGCGCCGCGATTCTGAATGGCTTCAAGAGTTTGAATGAGTGTAGTCTGAGTAGGATCCCATATGGCGCATGCGTACTCTAATTTAGAACGTACCAAGGTTTTGTAAAGTGTTAATTTCAGGGACGATGGGGCATCAAAAACGTTTCGACACAGATAACCAAGCATGCGATTGGCCTTGTTAGTTACATATTCTACATACATATTCCACGATAGATTAGAAGAAATGTGAACACCAAGGTATTTATAGCTGTCAACAGATTTTAATAGAATATTATTGAGGTGGTAAGTACGCGGACAATGATTAGTGCTGTGGCGAGAAGCCTGCATACTTTTACATTTAGTTGTATTAAGTGTCATGAGCCATTGACTGCACCATTCAAATACCCTATCTAGATCACGTTGCAGATTGAGATAATCGTCATGGTTAGTAATTTTCTCGTAAACCACGCAGTCATCTGCAAACAGTCGGACAGTTGAGGAAGAAAGGCAAGTAGGAACATCATTAATATAAATCAAGAAGAGCAGGGGGCCCAAAACGGACCCTTGCGGGACACCAGATGTTACGGCAGAATTACGTTAAGAGAAGTCGTTAGCCGTCACATACTGACTACGGTTAGAGAGAAATTCCTTAATCCATGCAAGTACATTGGGGTCTATGTTAAGTTGATTAAGCTTGAAGATAAGTAGATTGTGTGAAACGGAGTCAAATGCTTTAGCAAAATCTAAATATATGCAATCAGTGTCAAAGTCATGATCCGCGTTAATAAACAAGTCGTTAGTAAAACATAACAATTGCGCTTCACACGAAACTGCTTTACGGAATCCATGCTGATAAATGCTGAAGAAGGAATTGGACTCAAGGAATTCAATGAGGTGCGAGTATATTATATTCTCTAGGATTTTTACTGGAATGGATGTTAATGATATGGGGCGGTAATTATTGGGGGAATGTACACCACCAGATTTATGCACTGGGACCACCTTCCCTATCTTCCAATCAGAGGGTAATGTAGACATCTGTAATGACTGTTGAAAAAGCTTTAAGAATATCAGTGCAGAATAAACTTGTGTACACTTCAGCATTTTTGATGAAATACAATCTGGACCTGGCAAAGAAGACACTTTTAAGTTAACAATCAGCCTTTCGACACCAACTGCATCAATAGCGATATGATCCATTGGGAAGAAGTTGGTTTTTGGTATATGCGGTAATACTGTGGGAGTGCTCTTATGAAAATGAGTAGCAAACACATTGTTCCGAACATTGCAGCACTCGCTTTGAATTACTGGGACGTCAGATTGGATTAACTGAATGTGTGTCCTTTTAGTACCGTTAATAATGCTCCAAAATTTACGGGGATTAGAAAGAAGTAGCAAAGGAAGAGTTTTATCGAAGAATGCCTTCTTGGCTTTTGAGAGCGCAGTACAGAATTCTCTGTTAAATTTTTGATAGCAAGACCAGTGGTCTATTCTGGCTGTGAATTTTGCGCGTCGAAATATCCGCTTCTTTTTGTTGCGCATGCGCTTTAACATGTTATTGAACCATGGTGAGCGAGTACATGATGAAACTTTCCCTTTAGGTACAAAACGATCAATAAGAGACAAGAGTTTGTTTTTATAAAGCAACCAGTTGTCCTCAACCGACCGCTGCTCAAAACCGGCGAAAAACCGATCAGCAAAGACCTGAAATTCCCCATTCATTCCGGTTACGTCTGCTTTGCCGTAGTCTTGGATGACCCTAGATTTTTTCTGCTTAGAAATCTTTGCCCGTAGAGTGAAGTGAATTATCGAGTGATCACAAATTCCCGGTGAATAAGTTAAGCCGGTAGCTAGGTCGGGTGTAGTGGTAAGTATTAAGTCTAGAATATTAGTGGAAGTGGAAGTTATGCGAGTGGGAAAGAGAACGAGCTGACTTAAGTTGAAGTCGTGACAAAAAGTTAAAAATCCTTTGCTTTCACCTGAGTTGTGTTTTAAGGAAACCAAGTCTTGTTCCCACCTGATGTCAGGAAAATTGAAGTCGCCAAGTAAGAAGAGGGGCGATTTTGGGTATCTGACGAACAGCTGATTGACAACATCGTGCAGTTCATTACCGAACGATAATGATGCAGTTGGTGGCCGTTAGCAGACACAAAAAATTATTTCGCGAGAATAAATGAGCACGCGCGCACACACAAGCTCAAGCGGGGATAAAATTGGAATAACATGGGAAGCAAGACTATCGGTAACCGCCAGCAGAACACCACCACCAGACCGGTAATCACGATCACATCGGTAAAATTTGTAGCACTTTTCCCAGTCCAAAATTTCTTCATCTTTAACTTTTGCAGAAAGCCAAGTCTCCGTTAGACCAGCAATATCAGTAGAGCAGGAATCAAACGCGGAAGACAATTGTACGCGTTTATTCAGAAAACTCCGTATATTGGAAAGAAAAATAGAGGCGTCTTTTGCGCAGGATCTGGGCAGGCATAGCTATGATGCACTGGAAGTGTCAGCACGTGCAGTTACAGTACCAGCGCTATCTTGCGTATCCACTGATCGTGCTGCAGCACTTTCGCGTACGCTGTCACTTATTGAGCAGTACATGAACGTTTTTTTGTCCATGATCAGTTTATTCATGCGAAGAGAGTACGTCTTCCCGGCTACCTTTGCAAATTCTGTTAGCTTCCTCCTTGAGTTTCGCGTAGCTCTGCAATAATCTTCGCTAGCTCATACACCAGTCCCCTTGAGCTTATACTTCTGCGCCCAGACTGCATCCCTGACTTTAGACGACGAAAACTTGATTATAACTGGCCGAGTCTTTTTATCTTTGTAGGATCCTAATCTGTGTTCTCGGGAAACTTCCGAGCCAGAAATTGGTATTTTAAGGTGACGAGACAAACCGTCTTGAACAAGGCCTTCTGACTGAGCCCATGTCTCAGTCGGGCAGTTCGGTATTCCAAAAAACAATAGGTTATCTCGTCTCGACCTGTCTTCAAGATCGTCCAGTCGAGAATTGAGTGCCTGGCCTTCCATTCTGATTAGACTTGGTGCGTCATTAACAGCTGCAGAACCGTCGAATGATTCGACAAAGGATTCAACAGCGCATAATCTTACTGATAGGCTAGCGACGGTCTGTACTAAGACCTCCTGCTTTGTCTTTAAGTCGTCGAGAGCTGCCTTGAGCTCAACGTGACGGTGGTCAACGTTTTCAGAAAGTTTAGTGATAGCATCAAGTATTTCTTTGTTAGTAGGACCAGGCTTGAGTTCAATGTCACCGCAACACATTAAGAGCTTCGTAACAAATACGCATTCGCACGAGCACTGAAAGAGCACACTTGGGCATGGTAGGAGCAGCAGGCAGACATTGCTAGTCCGCTTACAATCGTGAGAGGGGGGTCTGGAGGGAGAAAGTCTGGTGGCTTTTGCTTCTTGAATATGACTCTACCTAGGCACTGCGGAGGAGATTTCCTAGCGCACGTTGTAAGCGTTTGTCCTAGGCGTGCCGGCATTGCGGGTGGAGTCGAGTTTGTTTCCGCTCGGACGCTGGCTGGCAGCGCGGTGAGATAGCCGAGGCAGCGGGCGCTTTACGCCCAATTTGGAGACCGCTGCGTCAGACAGACTCTCTCACACCTGCGGCGCTCGTGCTAAGTCAATGGTGATGGCTCATAGCTTTCTCGCGCCTTACGGTGATGTACCTTGTAAATAACATCACAGATGTTTCTGTGGGAGCAGTAGTGACCAAAAACAGCCACCCCTACCGAGGTGGTGTTTAGTGCTCAGTTCCGTGCATGGCACGGTCGCATCTTTGTCAAAATAAAGTTAGGGCCGCGAATAGGGCACCTAGATGTTTCAACGCGTTATCTTTAGAGCGCGTTGTCGACGAAAAACCCGTCTGTATCAAAATTAGAAAGAAATAAGCGTTTTTACTAAAGCGTTTTTAAGAAAACTTCGTTAAATAGACATCGGCCAAGTTAGTTTGGTTAATTCGCGTTCATGACAAAATTGAAGAATATGGGTGCCTTCCGGGGAATCGAAATTTCTTCGTTAGAGCGGGAACTTCGTAAAATCGGGTTTCATTATATGGAGTTTGAACTACGTACTAAGTACCACAGGACGACACTACAGCTGCCCATTTGCATGCAGTTCCGCGAGACAGCGTTTTGGACTCTTGGCATTAGTTATTCACTTAGTGAAAATAAAGGAAGCAATAAAACCATGAACACAGAGAGCACGCTAATAATTATTTTAATGAGCAAGTGAGCGATTATTTCAAGAAGAGGTCGTACTATAAGAAAAAGAGCCCTGCTGTGCTCGCAAGTCTCCAGGTGGTGGTTCAGTGCTTGCAAGGCAACCTTTCTACAGCAGCCTGTTTCTCTGTTAGAACAGCGGACAGTGAGGCGGGCGATCATATTAGTCACGAGAGGAACCACAGGTACGACTTGTAACACCGGTATATTTTGGCGACACAAGGATAGCTGCCAGATCAGGGAGTCATGCCAGCCAGCCGTGGACGCAGATGGAGCAAAAGACGTGTCGGCAGGGGCATTCCACAGGTTGTCGGTATACACCAGCTCCTGCGGAGGCCTGGGCTAGAAGTTTTCCACGGAGTAGGCGGACGATTCACTCGGCATATCGGCACACTGGGTCGCACTTCGGCTAGAACATGGCGTGGCGCGGCCGGTGGTTGAGGAGCTAAATTGCCGAACCAGTCCCGTTCAGATGAAACCATCGCCCAGGTGCTGTTACATGAATGGAGGCTGCTAAACGCCAAGTTGTGGAAAGATCCTCGTCTCCAATACTGCGATGCAGAGCGCAGCTTACGTGACTCTTCTTCTCCTGCGTCACGTAGTGAAGACGTGGTCCGGCGCTGGAGAGGCGCGCCCGGTCTTCGGTCGGCTTCGCCAGATGCGGGTGCTGGAGTGCACCGTCCCGTGGACACGCCTGGTCGAACCGAACATTCCATGATAGAGCTCAGAAACGTCCCGACCTGAAGCAGCTCTTCTTCTTCTAACCTCGCAGCACGAGGCACGAGAGACACATGCCGGAGCGCACCACATATAAAAGGCGGTCGAGGAAGATGACGCTGGCTGCTGATGATGATGATGAAGCAACATTTACTGGGCCCGAAATAAATCGGTGGTGCACGCAGCACCAGACGGGGTGGTTCCCTAGTTACGGGACCCATATGTTTCCAGCAGCTCCTGGCCCCAGTCCGTCAGTGCGAGCTGAATCGGTAGGGTGGGGCTGGATAAAAAGGTCTCCCATCGCTCAAGGGGTTGGGGAGTGCGCTTTCGAAAGATACCCGCATGTTGGCGAATTAGTGGCCCATCCCGTGCAGAATATAGGGTCCCGTAAGAGCCAGCTAAACACCAGAAGAATACAATGCAGCAGAAGGGCCACCTCGCCGATGCGGCGGTGTATACAGGCAACGGATGACTGTTGGCACATGACGGTACAAAGTTACTTTTTTGAATAGAAGAAGCGAAGAATGTGGACCATTATCCCGACTTTTTGTTTTGCTCACGAGATGAAACTGAGAAACCCGCCTGGCTATCGACAGCAATTAACCGTCTGGGCGCTGTCGGCAGTACTTTTTTTCTTCTCAAATATGTACACGTAACCAAACGCGTCTGTTTTGTTTCACTAATCAACATCCTCGCCTGCAGCCAATGACTCTTTCATTGATAACGTCTTCCTCAAGCTTCGAGAAGCATATGGTCTTGGGCGCCATCAAGTAACTTGTTTAAAACCGAACAAACCAACAGGCAGCTGCAGCTTACTCTCTTGGATGTTACGATTACATTTTGTTGATTGCAAATGAATTCTATTCTCTTCGCTGCCAAGACACTGCGTCTGCGACACGCGTTCTGTTCACAATGCTTATTTATGTGCTATTTATTGTATCGTCATGCAGGTTTTCTGTACACAAACTCCTAATTCACGGCGCGATGTCGTCTGCCACCGACGTTACATTCCTACAATTTCATGCTGATGCTACCGTTAATTATTCCAAAGCCTTCCTTTTTTTCCCTTTCATATATTTTACTCCACTTTGCGGGCTTCGGCTGAACTGATTTGCCATTTGTCATGAAAACAAGTTCTGCATGCACTTTAAATTTCACATAACTTCTATTATCTGTTTTCCAATGTGAACGTGTATAATAAAGATGTTGAGTGATGTGGTGATACTTAGGTCGCTTTTACCTTAAGGTAACCTTCCCCCAAAACAACTTTTTTTATCATTCAGATTGGGACTCTTTGCACACCCATAAATACATGTCAACTAGGAAACCCGGGCCGTGAATTAATTGCTCATTTGTTGAGCTTAACCATATATGATTGTCGTTTGTGCGGTAATGGGCCTGAATATGCTCTATTTTCTAACATATATTTGTCAAGAACCTAAGCAAACTATCACATGATATGGCACTAAAAAATGGCATTCACGTGATTTTTCTCATTATAGTATACAGCAATTCGACCCTCTTATGCAAGTGGCTTTGTTACCTTGTCTTCCCAGAAGTGAAGACTGCGTTGATGATTACGCCAGGAATTGCATTCACCAATGCATACTCATTCTTCAGAAGAATGAATGATAGAACCCATTGCAACGGCTATACGGGGGGAAACTTTGAGACAAAGGAAGCAAGACACAAGAAAGAAAAGGCAGGGAGGTTTACCAGAATAAGAACGCGATCACAGCTCGCCCTTAGGGAGTGGGAGAGGTCGACGTACAACGATGAGGAGGCAATGACACTTTCAGTGCAGTTGCCCGCTGTGCAAAGGCGAAAGTTGGCCCTCCGCACCCCTCAAAACCAGATAGAATGAATACCTTGCTCAATGAGCAAGAGCTTGGCGCCTTGGTCTCTTACATCACAGTTGCAGAAGGCCACAAGAGTACTGTGCCGATGTGTGAAGTTCACACTTCCGTTGCGTCGGCAACTCCAATATACATCAACAGTGCGATTTCTCTTCCTCTCTTAATCGTCTGTTTTCCATTCCCCAACCCAGTGCAGCGCTTAACCTTGGTTAGCTTCTTCTCTTTCTCTTTGCATTTACATTGCCATTGAACGAGAAAAAAGCGTACTCTTTTTGTTATTTTCCTAAATAATTCACAAGTGACAGCGCACCACGTACCTCCATGCATGTTTTATACGGCACACAACCACACAATATATATATATATATATATATATATATATATATATATATATATATGCTACGGCTCTAAGCGCAAAGATGTTAATGAGTGTAGAGTACCGACCGACGATAAATTGCTCAGAATTTTCTTGCCCACACGGTGCCATGATTTACAATTATTATGTATGTGCTTGCAAACAGTACCGCTACATGTTTTATGCGAAAGAACCTTCATTAAAATACTGCACGGAGTGGGCACCGTATGGGCTACAATTAAAATATTGGGAATTTGGTTTAGCATGTTCTTCAATAGCATGGCGTAAACATTAGGAAAGGACGAATTATGGTCGGGAAATACGTTAGTTGCAATTTGCATCTTTATTCCTTTTCTGTGTCATCTACTTTCCCGTAATATATGGTTGAACATTTAAAAAAAGGAAGCGCCGCGGTGGCTAAGTGGTTATGGTGTGGCGCTCGTTAAAGAACCCCAGGTGGTCGAAATTTCCGGAGTCCTCCACTGCGGTGTGCCTCAAATTCAGAAAGCGGTTTTCGCACGTTAAATCCCATAATTTTTTTTATGGTGTGGCGCTGATAAGAATGAGGGTGCAGGATAAAATCTCGGCCATGGCGGCCGCATTTCCATAGGCCGAATTGCAAAAACGCCTTAGTCTTTCCATTGCAAGGTAGCGCAAAAGAGATACGTAAAGATTTTATAGCGTTTACCTGAGATAAAAAAATGGTGGTTTAAACGAGGCACGAGTAAGAGGACTTCGTTGTTGAAACGTCGTAAATGTTTGCTAATCTCCGGTTTGATTACTTTTTCAGCCGATCGAGAACAGCTATTTAAAACGTATTCGAAATCCTGGTCTTCATATAGGATTGGAAAAGGCACAAATAATGCCTTTGTCAGGGCTCTTATTATATAGTTTCTGAACGCTTTTAAGACGTATTCAAAAAGCTCGTCTAGAAGTAGCCTTGAAAGGCTTACGATACTCTGAAGCTAGTTTTTGCGGGCTCCAGATGAGTCGAAGCATCGGTGTCTAGTGCTACTCAGCTCCTGGCGCAGTGCCAAGCACTGTTGCCTGCACAGGCCGACGTATCCTCGACCAAGTAACATGAAAAGAAGCATGTCCACGAAAATGAATCCGGAATACCACCTTCGGTAGGCAGTAACGATGTTTACAACTAAAATGGAAATTGTATCCCGCCAAGAAATGGGCGCGTCTTGACAATCGGCCAGGCCAGGGCTTTGTGCCAAGAGCGCATGAAGCGAGAAAATCACAAAGCAACACTTTATTGAAAAATAAAACTTGTGCCTAGTTTCTGCAAATTATATGAGAAGTGCAACGTATATCGAAATAAAAGCACATCAGAAATGACTAAAACTTCTCGAAACAATTATTAACTAATTAGACATTGATCAACAATAACTAGAACATGCGTAAACAAAATTCCTAACTACACATGCAATCCTAACTACACTACGCATCCCGGCCACTGCGGCAGCATTTCGATGGGGGCGAAATGCGAAAACACCCGTGTGCTTAGATTCAGGTGCACGTTAAGGAACCCCAAGAGGTCGAAATTTCCGGAGTCCTCCACTACGGCGTGCCTCATAATACGAAAGTGGTTTTGGCACGTAAATCCCAATAATTTTTAAATTTTACACATACAATGACGAACAGCAAGAACACGGAGTGTGCTAGAGTTTCATATTTTGATTAGTAAAGAGCACATGCCATCAGATGAACAGATTACTTATTTAGAAATTGATATCACGGCAACCGGAAGAAGCAGAATGAAAATGTGCTTGATTCGCATAGTAGCTACCTCCAAGCAACGTTATACCAATAATCTAGCAGCTTGAAAAGAACACAGAAAGGAATGCTGACGCATACCATCAAAAATCAGTGCTGTGATAAAAGCCAAACAATGGGAACGTCTCCTAAATGAAAATATTGCCTTTAGGATACATGAAATATGGTAATGATGTGAGAATTTAAATAAAAACATAAAACTAAAATAAAAACAATCAAGTGAATACGGAATACTCAAAGCAGGAAATTTGGTTAACAAGTGAGCACAACTGTGATGCCGAATATGGTCAGACTTAGTATTGCTACCTATATAAAGTAATCCTAATACTCTAGTATTAGGTATTAATACTAGAGTATTAATACTTAATACTCTAGTATTAAGTATTAATACTATTAGGTATTAATACTTGAAGCCAATACCTTGCGAGAATACGAGTCATTGCATCTGTCCTTGCAGTGCTGCCGCGATCGGCCCATGTTTCTCTAACAGACACGAGCACAAAAAATACCGACCAACTAGGGCCTAACAGCTTCCCAGTAGAAACACTCTGAGGGGCAAAAAAGAGTTAAGACTCACACATGCAGCCCCGAGGAAATGCTTTACTAGTTAACCGCCACTTTCACATCCAGAAATATTTGGCACACCGTCCAGGCAGTTCAATTGATGAAGTGCTCGGGAATATACCACTTTTTATTCTGCAGTTCGGCTGGTAAGGAACTGCCGTACATGCTGGTACTTGAAGCGTTTTCAATGTAGATACACTTGCTGCCCTGCACGGGTATGCCCGCATATTTACACTGGTACTCCTTTTCATCGAAGTGGACACCTATTATACACTACGCTAGTAGTTGAAATGTTTTGAATGCAGATGCAGTGGCTTCACTAGAACAACTTGCCCACATACCACCGCGTGCACATACATGCGGTCACTCTTCACTTGGTAGCACTGAACACTAGGTATTCCCTCTCGGTGTGCTTGCCAGATAAGCGGGAAGGCCTACACACTCTTTCAAGTTTTTGCAGCTTGTCATTAAAGATATACTAGCACGCTTAAGCTACATTGTGCTAAATTTTACTACTAAATACTAAATTTTATTACTCATGGAAGTGACATGTACACTGCATATGCAACTACAACACCGTAACCAGATTGTAAAAGTAAACATAAGCAGGGCTAACTATAAAAATGTATTGCAGAAATTCTTTTCTACAGGCTGTTCAATTAAATGGGCACATAATATGTAGATTCCACGTTAAGTATACTGATCATTACAATTGAAATTAGCGGCAGCTTATGTAATGAGAATGTAAGTTGCGCTAGCATATATAGATTGATTGCATTTCGTGCACAATTTGGAGGGCTTCTTTAAAGCAGATGAAGGAAGATGCCCCAATGTATATCCACATATTTTCCCGCCCTTTCACCAGGGGCCAATGTGCTCATGCCAGTGGACTGAATGAGAACCATCAGTTGGCACATTGCCATGGAGCAAGATTTAACGCCAATATGCGATTAAAATATTATCACGTTTTATGACACCTGTCAATGTCATACTACCGTTAGACACCGTGCTAGGTTACCAAGCATTAGTCAGATATTCCTACACTTATCGACAAACTGTCACCTTGTAATCACATTTTCGACTAAAACCTCCAGGAAGAGACCAATAAATGCAGTGATTCTTGCGCAAATCAATTCCGCAATGACATGGCTAAACCTTGTGCGCAAATAGCCAATATAACATAGACTCTAGGCTGGAAATGGAATGTACTTTTGCCTATTAACTTACATAGTGCACTTACATGCCTAAATGCATAAATAGAGGTTCCTCTGTCCTGATGTGCGCTTGGAAAATTTGTCGCACATGGACCAAGAACCGCGGCGTGCATGCCCTGTTGCGCAAAGTGGCTGAGATGCACGAACAGCGCATTAATCGAAAAGAGTGCGCGAGCACCTCTCAAAGTCCGCGCGTGCACATGGCAAACGAACAAACTCTGCAGGCGGCCGACTAAGTGCTGCGAAGGCTGCGCAGGGTAGAGACCGGCACCAGCCACAAACTACAAAGAATAGTGACCGCCTGGAGTAACAGGATATTTTCCACCGAAGGGATTTACGACTCACGAATATAGTTTAGATTACTGAGTCACGCAGAGTAAATGCGGCGTCCATTCACGAACAAGAAAAGTTATGGCAACAACGAAGGTACAAGCAGCGTGGTATATTGTCAACATTCCGAGGCGCCAAAGAGGCCATCTCATACTGGACACAAAGTTCCTCTTAAGACTGTGAAATATCAATCACGTGGGATAAAAGGGGCCTAAGCGCCATCAAAGCTGAATCGCAGGCGATAAACGCACGGTGTGGTTCACGCAGCATCTAGGCAAGCAAATGGGAAGGGCACGTCACCTGGTCTCTTGCGCTACCGTACTCGTACGGTATCATTAAGAAGGTGCCCGTTTCTCGGTTCTCTAGTCGGCAACATTCTTGCCAAAAGTGAGACGGATATACCACGATGACGGCTGTCTTGAGTACGTAGGCGATGTGCGCAGGTACAGCGATTCCCGCCTTTCTTGGCATCCTGCGAAACTTGCTAGTCTAACCCATGACAGCCGATCATGATGCCACGCACCGAAAAGCAAGATTTCGTCTGTCTAACTTTCATCATAATACTGCTCTTAACGTTTTAATTACAATGTCACTGAAAAGGCGCCTCATATAGACATGGCGACATGAGAGTGAGCTTGAAGAGCAAATTACTGCCCCCCACTCGGGTCTCTCGAATGAAAAACTCACTTGCTCTCCAAATGAAAAGCATACAAACGAATCGCTGCACACGCAGTGCCAAATAAGACAACAAAACACTGCAATACTTGCATGACAAAGGTCAGTGCAACCTAAAACAGTAAGAAGCGCACGGCAGCCCAAAGTAACGCAATTACGGAACTATGCACAGCCTGGCTTCACACGGCAGGCACACTGCAATCTTCGCCACGTGCTTCGTCATATGACCGATGTGACGACGGTATCGTATTGGCACCTTGCGTAAGGTTGGATCGTTTTGATGGGTTGTTGAAGCGCCGCGGTGTCAGGGGTTGGTGTGCGCAGTTTGGCCAGTTTTCGCTATATACAGCCAATTTGGGCTATAGAACAAAACTTATGGCGTCGACTTTGACGAGTCGGCTATGTGGCTATATGTGGGCCGCTGAAAATCTGCGGCTTGGCTTTCTTCGAGCTATAAGTGGCGCCTTAATCCACGCTCCAGAGGTGCCTCCGGAGCATGTTTTAACTGGCTGAGCCAGCAGCGTGGCTATGCGTGTGTGCGTGCGTGTGCGACATGCCCCCCCTCTCCTATCTGCGCCGTTCTTTCAACCGGTGGTTTTGATCTTTGATGCACATAAAGCCAGCCTGGGCAACTCCGCCGCTTCGTTGGCGGAGTTAATTATAGCGCCACCCAACAGACGGGCGACAAAGCGAATACGTTTCCCTCCTACCCTTCCTCGCTGCTCCGCTCCCGTCGCCCTCCCTCGCAACCCTTCGTAACTCGCTCACCTTCGACTGTCTGAGCGCGCTCCCTGGATTTCATTTCCTGCTGTTATATGGAAGCGAGCGTCGGCCGGCGTTCGATATTCATTTTGACATATTGGACTTAGGATCGGATACTTCTCAAAGAGGAGAATTGCACCATGGGAAACTGGGCCAAGACTTAGGCCTGTCTATGGTTGCACCATAGAATAAAGAAGATACTTAGAGAAGGGAAACTGTACCTTCCGCCGTAGTTCGAAAATAAGCAGCGGCAGCGCATGGAACTTACTTTGGCGGACGCCAGATCACGTTGCTCAATCCGGAAGCGGAAGTGCAAATTTTTTTTTTAGCGCACAATTCAATATGGCCGTTTTTTACCGGTCGCGTACGCTGGTACGCGCCGTGCTTGCCCCGCAGGCTATGCAGCATGCGTCAATGCCTTCACTGCCGCGTAGCTGGTGCGTTCTAATTGCCAAGAGCCTCTACTGACGCCCATACAAACAAGCCACAAGTGAGTGAACAGAACGCGCGACTTTATTGGCAGAAGACAAGCAGTGTACATTCTCGTGCAATAGCAGAAATAAAATTTGCATGTCGAGATACGCTGGAATCATTGACGCGAGCTCGTAAACGGCTCACCGTCGTCGTCGCACGTGGTGGTCAGGTTAACGAGCAAGAACCAGCAGCGGAAACATATTGGACAGAGTGTGCCACTTATTTGCAGCGACAGTCGCCGTTAAAAATGCCCAAATTGCATTGCGAAGCAATCGGGAGACGCAGGCATCTGCTGCTGCAGCCTACACAGTGACATGGGCTACCCCAGATTTTAGCCGTTCACTCCTTTGCAACCTGCACGTGTCTTTTCTTTCGGGGGCCGCTAATGTGTGGCTCACACTTGGTGTCTCACATTGTCTCGCTATGGACAAGTCGCTTTCGTGGGCATCGCCTCCATCAGCTACTTTTGCGAGCCTTTCCACCCATCTAGCTATCAACTTCATACGCATCGGACTATGTAAGCACGTATGCTGGTCTCCGTTCTTGCCTAATCGCGGCCGAGAAAGGCCAGAGGCACAATATGGCCATTGCTGCAGCAGGAAAGCGCGAACGGGGAGCACGAATCACGGTGCATGATAATTGGGAGTCTATGTCGCTGTGCAGGCTGCAGGAGCGAATGCTTACTTCGAGAGACTGCTTCCCAGTGCAACCGACCAGGCCGCAATATTCTAAAAACATAACACTGCGACCATAACCAAGTGACATAACAGCAAAATTAAACAGCAATCAGTCACCGCATGAGGTTCAGACAATACATTATACATTGGCGATGAACCATATGGCAACAGTGAGCATTCACATACACGGGTCTCTTAGGGTACATTGAGCTGCCTACCTACAGGCGTAGTGCCTGCCTTCGTCGCACATGGTGGTCTACTAACGAGCAACAACCAGCAGCAGAAACAGATTGGGCAGAGTGTCCCACCTGTTTGCGGCGACAGTCGCTGTTAAAGATGAGCAACTTGCAGTGCGAAGCAATCGGGTGACGCAGGCATCTGCTGCCGCAGCCTACACAGTGACATGGACTACCCATCATTTTAGCATTGACTCCTTTCCAGCCTGCATGTTTCTTTCTTTTGGAGGCCGCTAATGTGTGGCTCACACTTGGTGTCCCACATTGTCTAAATATGGACAAGTCGCTTTCATGGGCATCACCTTCATCAGCCACTTTTGCGGGCCTTTCCACCCAACTTCATACACGTCCGACCATGTAAGCACTTATGCTGGTCTCCGTTCATGCCTAATCGCGGCCGAGAAAGGCCAGAGGCACAATTTGCCCCTGGCTGCAGCAGGAAAGGGTGAATGGGGAGCACGAATCACGGTGTGCGTAAATTGGGAGTCTATGTCGCTGTGCACACTGCAGGATCAAATTCTTACTTCGAGAGGCTGCTTCCCAGTGCAACCGACCAGGCCGCAATATTCTAAAAACATAACACTGCGACCATAACCAAGTGATATAACAGCAAAATTAAACAGCAATCAGTCACCGCATGAGGTTCAGACAATACATTATACATTGGCGACGAACCATATGGCAACAGTGAGCTTTCACATACACGGGTCTCTTAGGGTACATTGAGCTGCCTACCTACAGGCGTAGTGCCCGACTTCGTCGCACGTGGTGGTCTACTATTGAGCAACAACCAGCAGCAGAAACAGATTGGACAGTGTCCCACCTGTTTGCGGCGACAGTCGCTGTTAAAGATGAGCAACTTGCAGTGCAAAGCAGTCGGGTGACGTAGGCATCTGTTGCCGCAGCCTACACAGCGACATGGACTACCCATCATTTTAGTATTGACTCCTTTCCAGCCTGCATGTGTCTTTTCTTTTGGAGGCCGCTAATGTGTGGCTCACACTTGGTGTCCCACATTGTCTCAATATGGACAAGTCGCTTTCGTGGGCATCACCTTCATGAGCCACTTTTGCGGGCCTTTCCACCCAACTTCATACACGTCCGACCATGTAAGCACTTATGCTGGTCTCCGTTCATGCCTAATCGCGGCCAAGAAAGGCCAGAGGCACAATTTGCCCATGGCTGCAGCAGGAAAGGGTGAACGGGGAGCACGAATCACGGTGTGCGTAAATTGGGAGTCTATGTCGCTGTGCAGACTGCAGGATCAAATGCTTACTACGAGAAGCTGCTTCCCAGTGAAACCGACCAGGCCGCAATATTCGAAAAACATTGAACTACGACCGTAACCAAGTGACATAACAGCAAAATTAAACGGCAATCAGTCACCGCATGAGGTTCAGACAATACATTATACATTGGCTACGAACCATCTTACAGGCATAATGCTTGCCTTTGTCACATGTGGTGGTCTGGTAACGACCGAAAACCTGCGGTACAAACAGATTGGACAGAGCCTTGCACCTGTTTGAACCAACAGTTGCCGTTGAAGATGAGCAACTTCCATTGCGAAGCAATCAGGTGACGCAGGCATCTGCTGCCGCAACCAACACAGCGACATGGACAACCCGGCATTTTAGCGTTAACTCCTTTCCAACCTGCACATTTATTTTCTTTCGGGGGCCGCTATGTGTGGCTCACCCTTTGTGTCCCACTTTGTCGCAATGTGGACAAGTCACTTTTGTGGGCATCACCTTCGGCAGCCATTCTTGCGGACCTTTCCACCCATACGGCTATCAACTTCATACACTTCGAACCATGTAAGCACATATGCTGGTCTCCGTTTTGAGCAAATCATGGCCGAGGTAGGCTACAAGCACAATTTGCCCATGGCTGCAGCAGGCCAGAACGAACGGAGCGCACCAGTTACGGTGTGTGTATACTGGGAGTCTATGTCGCTTTGCGGACTGCAGGAGCAAATGCTTACTTCGAGCGACTGCTTACCAATGCAACTGACCAGGCCCCCACATCTGAGAAACGTAACACAGTTACCACAACCAAGTGTGGCAGCAAAACCAGGTTCTGCAATCAATCACTTCACTGTAGCTTGCACAAAGACCCAGGCTATCAAGGAAGAGGAGCAATCATCAACGAGACTAGGAATATGGAAAATGAGAAAGCTTGCATTCAAGAGAGAAGCCGCTCTGCTCTGCAAGCATTGAAGGCTAAAAACATCAAGAAAAGTAAAATGGTGCATAGCACATGTGCATAGGTTAATGCAAGACGCATGCCGATGCTGCATCAGCTATTTCAGGAGAGTAATTGCGCATGACAACATACACTAGAAGATACTGCTACAGATATGTTAGGCTGTTAGACAGTGACTGGTATTAAGTAACAGCGAAGAATCGGTTGACCTTTATATTTGGATGAGGATGAATGACCTCTAACAAAAATGGGCAATGAGAAAGCTTGCATTTATAGAAGAAAAATTACACTTGGCACAAACGGAATTAACATGGCTAGGAAGCTGATTAAGGGCAAACTGATGGAACTCAATCTTTTGGCCAGCGTCGTCCGTGCTTGGTCAGATGTTGCAGGTGCATCTGAAGACGAAGAATTTCTAGAAAGTCCTTTTTGAGTTACCTGGATGACTCAGCCAAATGTCCGTGCTGGTGGAATGGTGGCTGAAGCTCTTTGCAGTCTTAACACAGTCCTTTCCATACTTGATATCTCATCCATATTCTTGTGCATGTGCTTCTTTGTTCTTTGTGTAAAATCCTTGCAAATTCGGCTCCAGCCCCTTCCTGTTAGTGCAGATAGGAGCTCCTGTGACGACCAAGATGTGCTTGGCATAGACTCTGTAGGGGCAAAACGGCGACACATGAGATACAGCACAGGTTAGCCAAATTTATGGGTGTTTTATATGTTCGAACCAATTATACTGAACCATAAATATGAACAAACATTCATATCTGCTGCAAACAGCAAGCCAATACAGCATAGATCAAACATGTTTATTTCTGAACCATGTGTTGTTTACCTTGTAGTAGTAGCCAATGTCCACACAATAACCTTGTTGTAGCAGGCAGCAGCTTCTGTTTAGTGCGTGGAGTGTGTTGCTTTATACTGGCGCCGTCCTCATTACTGCATGTCTGGAACAGAAATTTTGACTGAATCAGAAATTGAAAAAGCAAAGTTTTGCAATATGAAATGCAAAAAGGTGTGACATATATGTTGTAATGATTTGCGACTACAGAACACATGCAAATGTACACTGTCTGTTCTAGGGTGCTTAAGCAGCATGTTAAATAAATATTGCTATTGTCCATAAAATTGAGGTCTCCCTAACTACAATGCATGTCAACAGCGCAAGTACTATTAAGATCACAAATGAGAACATTTGTGGGTTTATTTATACACTAGAAGTGATCACACTGTTAGTTCTACAAGCAAATGCATGAAAGGCATGAAGCTATTAGAACTGATGCATTATTTTTCTGCACGAACGTGATGCACCGCTTCACTACTGCAAAAATAAATGCCCTGCGGTAAACCAATCTGAACAGCAAGAACATTTGGAACCAACAAGTACGAAATATGGGTGAATTATCATGCTTGCAACTGTTTAATACATTAAATTCTGTACTTTCACTTCATTTTACCAAAGGATTATTCGGTTTTGTGGACGAAAGACGTTGCCGGCCGACTCGAAAAAAAAATGTTTAATGTGTATATTGATAAGGCTACTCAGTCACCTACAACCACGGCTACAATAACATCAAAAATGAGACGCGCGTTCCAATATTGCTCTTTCTTTCCTGGTTGTGTGTGTAAACCAAACGACAGCCTCGCAAGTAAAGGTTTATTTAGGAAACGGCAACTGAGATCCTCACTGCCCATATGTAATGCAGGATCTAGTTCGTTAACTTGTACCCGCCTGGAAGGTAATGAGACGGATATTATATGACGATTGAAGCAGCGGTGTTAAACGACTCACCGTTATTGCCGTTGTCAGCCGCAGCAAAATCCAGCTCCCGTTTCGATGCAGACCTGTTCCGAATGGCTCACGACCGAAACCCAACTGCCGGGCTTACATGTCCGCTTGCAAACACGTAACTTCACCCCAAGTTACATCGAAGCGCAAGAAACTAGTTTTAGAAACAAAGAAGCAACCAGTCTTGAGTGTACGAACGAATGAATCCGTGCCGCCATGCACTCAGAAATACCGGTGAAAATTTTAAATCCAGGCCAGAGGTCACGTGAAAGATCGATGATGCTGAACGCTATTTGCGTTTATAATGGCGAAGAAACAATAAACTTACTAACAAAGAGTACAATATCTAATTAGCAATAATAATTTTGCCTTGTTTTTATGCAAAAGAAAATGCTTCGGTAATTGTAAGAGAAAGTTTGTAAGATAAAATTGCGCTTATTACGACGCCTCTACCGGGAAATGTTGGAACTAACGAACGCATCCCGAGGTGATGCTACTAGGTCGGCTTTGTTAGCAGCGGCGCGTGGTCGATTTTTTCGCCCTCTGTGGCCATTTGTTGAACTTGAGAGTGTGCCACCCCTGGTTGCACTCAGGATCGGATACTTCTCAAAGAGGAGAATTGAACCATGAGAAACTGGGCCCAGTATGCAAGTATAAAAAAGAATGGCAGCACCCCGAACTCAAAGGTGGGTCCTGGTGCTTTTACATAGAGATAGTTTGCCCGTAACGGCTCATGTGCCTGTACTCATTGTGCTAATATCGCAACATGTTTGCGCGATGACATCAGCGCGCCATGTCACATGAACTTCACGTGCCGTGTTGGCAGCATTAAACAAAAAAAAGCTGCTGGTGAGCATCCCTTTTCGCATCAGTCGAAATCATTTTTTCACCTCTTTTGCCTGCCTAAGTCGAACACTGCCGTTGAGCGCGTTTTCAGCCTGAGCCTGGTTTCCGTGACTAAGACCGATCACAGTAATAGACTGGCAACGCGAACATTAGAGATCATCTTGCACATTGGGTGAGGCCTCAAGGAGTGGTATGGATGCTGCGAAAAATTCGATCCAGATGACCGCTTCATGACCAGATATAAACTGATCTGATATACAATCAATGAAAATAATGAAAAACCCAGCAAACGAAAGGTGTAGCTTCCACCGTGGTCCGAAAATAAGCGGCGTATCGCATCATGGAACCCAAGGCGCATCAAGCCCAGTCCGCAGTTAATATTACTGTGTTTAGCGAAAAATAGTAATTGAGTACTATCTTTCATTTAATAAAAGCAATGTGATAGGCTTGCGGCAATGTTTATTCATTAAATTCGTGCTGACTACGGCGCCTCCAGCGGGAAATTGTCCGCTAACAACGGCAGCCCTGTGGAGTGGAGGTACTATAATGTTGCTTTCTTGGCAGCGCCACAGATTATTTTTTTACAAGGCGTTCATTTGAGGGATCGCAAGTCGTTTGTGCGCAGGCGCGAGTATGAGCGTGGCGCGAGAGAGAAAGTCTGGTGGCTTTTGCTTCTTGAATATGACTCTACCTAGGCACTACGGAGGAGATTTCCTAGCGCGCGTTGTAAGCGTTTGTCCCTAGGCGTGCCGGTATTGCGGGTGGGGTCGAGTTTGTTTCCGCTCGGACGCTGGCTGGCAGCGCGGTGAGATAGCCGAGGCAGCGGGCGCTTTACGCCCAATTTGGAGACCGCTGCGTCAGACAGACTCTCTCACACCTGCGGCGCTCGTGCTAAGTCAATGGTGATGGCTCATAGCTTTCTCGCGCCTTACGGTGATGTACCTTGTAAATAACATCACAGATGTTTCTGTGGGAGCAGTAGCGACCAAAAACTGCCACCCCTACCGAGGTGGTGCTTAGTCCTCTGTTCCGTGCATGGCACGGTCGCATCTTTGTCAAAATAAAGTTAGGGCCGCGAATAGGGCACCTAGATGTTTTCAACGCATTATCTTTAGAGCGCGTTGTCGACGAAAAACCCGTCTGTATCAAAATTAGAAAGAAATAAGCGTTTTTACTAAAGCGTTTTTAAGAAAACTTCGTTAAATTGACATCGGCCAAGTTAGTTTAGTTAATTCGCGTTCATGACAAAATTGAACCCTATGGGTGCCTTCCGAGGAATCGAAATTTCTTCGTTAGAGTGGGAACTTCATAAAATCGGATTTAGTTAGATGGAGTTTGAACTACGTACTAAGTACCACAGGACGACACTACAGCTGCCCATTCGCATGCAGTTCCGCGAGACAGCGTTTCGGACTCTTGGCATTAGTTATTCACTTAGTGAAAATAAAGGAATCAATAAAACCATGAACACAGAGAGCACGCTAATAATTATTTTAATGAACAAGTGAGTGATTATTTCAAGAAGAGGTCGTACTATAAGAAAAAGAGCCCTGCTGTGCTCGCAAGTCTCCAGGTGGTGGTTCAGTGATTGCAAGACCACCTTTCTACAGCAGCCTGTTTCTCTGTTGGAACAGCGGACAGTGAGGCGGGCGATCATATTAGTCACGAGAGGAACCACAGGTACGACTTGTAACACCGATATATTTTGGCGACACAAGGATAGCTGCCAGATCAGGGAGTCATGCCAGCCAGCCGCGGACGCAGATGGAGCAAAAGACGTGTCGGCAGGGGCATTCCACAGGTTGTCGGTATACACGAGCTCCTGCGGAGGCCTGGGCTAGAAGTTTTCCACGCAGTAGGCGGACGATTCCCTCGGCATATCGGCACACTGGGTCGCACTTCGGCTAGAACATGGCGTGGCGCGGCGGGTGGTTGAGGAGCTAAATTGCCGAACCAGTCCCGTTCAGATGAAACCATCGCCCAGGTGCTGTTACATGAATGGGGGCTGCTAAACGCCAAGTTGTGGAAAGATCCTCGTCTCCAATACTGCGATGCAGAGCGCAGCTTACGTGACTCTTCTTCTCCTGCGTCACGTAGTGAAGACGTGGTCCGGCGCTGGAGAGGCGCGCCCGGTCTTCGGTCGGCTTCGCCAGATGCGGGTGCTGGAGTGCACCGTCCCGTGGACACGCCTGGTCGAACCGAACATTCCATGACAGAGCTCAGAAACGTCCCGACCTGAAGCAGCTCTTCTTCTTCTAACCTCGCAGCACGAGGCACGAGAGACACATGCCGGAGCGCACCACATATAAAAGGCGGTCGAGGAAGATGACGCTGGCTGCTGCTGATGATGATGAAGCAACATTTACTGGGCCCGAAATAAATCGGTGGTGCACGCAGCACCAGACGGGGTGGTTCCCTAGTTACGGGACCCATATGTTTCCAGCAGCTCCTGGCCCCTGTCCGTCAGTGCGAGCTGAATCGGTAGGGTGGGGTTGGATAAATAGGTCTCCCATCGCTCAAGGGGTTGGGGAGTGCGCTTTCGAAAGATACCCGCATGTTGGCGAATTAGTGGCCCAACCCCTGCAGAATATAGGGTCCCGTAAAAGCCGGCTAAACACCAGAAGAATACAATGCAGCAGAAGGACCACCTCGCGGATGCGGCGGTGTATACCAGCAACGGATGACTGTTGGCACATGACGGTACAAAGTTACTTTTTTGAATAGAAGAAGCGAGGAATGTGGACCATTATCCAGACTTTTTGTTTTGCTCACGAGATGAAACTGAGAAACCCGCCTGGCTATCGACAGCAATTAACCGTCTGGGCGCTGTCGGCAGTACTTTTTTTCTTCTCAAATATGTACACGTAACCAAACGCGTCTGTTTTGTTTCACTAATCAACATCCTCGCCTGCAGCCAATAAATCCTTCATTGATAACGTCTTCCTCAAGCTTCGAAAAGCATATGGCCTTGGCAGTGGCGTAGCCAGAAATTTCGTTCGGGGGGGGCTCAAGTTGCAGCTGGGCCTCCTCCTTATGAGGAAGCATTAGCTCGAGTGCTCCTATCTAAATACATGTAAACGGAAAATTTGTTTTTCTCGACAACCACAGCACCAAATTCGACGAGGTTTGCATTTTAAAAAAAACTTAAAATCTAGTGTCTGTTGGTTTCGAATTTTCGAGTTAGGTCGGCAATTTTTTATTAAAATTGGCAAGAATTGAAAATTTTCAAAAAACGAAACTATCAAGTTTACAACTCTCTAACTCAACAACAAAAAAGGGTAATTCAATTCTATAAATTGCCTTTTGAAAAAAATAGAAGCACAAAGTTTACAAATTCATAGCTCTGCATCAAAAACTGATATCGCGGTTCTGTAAACGGCATCCATTAGATCATTCAAAGCGGACAAATTCAATATGTCATTTTACATCTTACATAAATTTGTTACGTTGGTTACAACGGTTTTGCAAAAGTTGTATTTTCCTATAATTAAAAGTTTTTTATATTCATGTGTAACATATCAATTTTGTCCGCTTTGGATGTACTACTATATGCAATTCACAGAATTTTATTATCATTTTCAGTGGTTGAGTTACAGAGTTGTAAACGTCATAGTTTCGTTTTTTGAAAATTTCCGATTTTTGCCAATTATTAATAAAAAATTGACGACCTAAATCGAAAATTCGAAACCAACAGTCACTAGATTTTAAGTTTTTCTTTTAAATGCAACAAACCTCGTCAAATGTGGTGCAGTGGTTGCCGAGAAAAACGAATTCTCCTTTTACATGTATTTAGATAGGAGCACCCGAGCTAAAGCTTCCTCTTAAGAGGAAGCTTTAGCTCCCTTAAATTCCACTAAAAGGGGAATTGCTTTTTCTCGGCAACCACTGCACCAAATTTGACGAGGGTTGTTGCATTTAAAACAAAAACTTCAGTTCTAGTGACGGCTGGTTCCGAATTTTTCATTTAGGTTGTCAATTCTTTATTGAAAATCGACCAAAATCGCACATTTTTCGCAAACGAAACTACCAAGTTTAAAACTCAACTCAACAATGAAGAATGATATCACAGTTCTGTGAATAGCACCTAATAGTACATCTACAGCGGACAAAATTGATTTGTTACACTTGAATCTCAAAAAAGAGAAGTAATATGGAAATGCGGCTTTTGCAGAACACTTGTACACAACGTAACCAATTCATGTAAGATACAAATTTACGCGCCAAGTTTATCCGCTTTGACTGTTATATTATATGCCGTTTACAGAGCCGCGATATCTGTTCTTGATGCAGAGCTGCTAGTTTGTAAACATTGTGCTTCTATTTTTTTCGAACTTTCGATTTTTTCAACATATTTTAGACAAGATTCAGGCGCTAAATCGAAATTCCGCTTCCAAGAGAAACTAGAATATAACTTTCTCAAATGCAACAAATTTAATTAAAAGCGATCCAGGGGTTATCTCAGAAAAGCGTTTCTGCGTACGTTTTTCATTTATTTGATTAGGCCCCGTCGGAGTTGGGCCCGAGCTAAAGCTTCCTTTTTAAACAATTTGTCAAGGGATCAAATACATGAATAACTGCGCTGCCATTGCCAAAGATGCTGCAAACGAATTCTTGAACGCTACGCAATGTCAAAAAAAGTAAAATATTAGTTTTTTCATAAAAGAATATACTTGTATGTGCCAAAAATTGTGCCCAAAATATCTTATATCAATGCTTTCATGTTTTTTGTCTATTTAAAAAGTAAAGAAAATATCACACGAACTTTAGAACTATATCAGTAAGAAACCAGCAAAGGAGCGGATGTAGCTGATATGAAATATGTAAAGGCCATGAAATGAACAAGTTGAGGACAAATATGTTAATGAAACTGTCGTTCAAGAACCGCGTGTTTACATTCTTGTACATATGCAACGACCAGTGAAAAATATCAATGACGTTGTCATTTTTCCAATGTATTACGTAGGATTAGCTGTCACCGGTCAAGTATCGGGAGTAGTTGCACCGAAATTGTAGTCGCAACAGAGAGCACGTATAAAAAGCAGGAGTTTTGCAAAATAAACGAGGGCGAGTCAAATGAAAGTGAGCCAATGCGAATATATGACAAGCGGGGTACTTCATTTAAACGTAGTCTACATGAGCATTTAGACAATTGTCCCATTGAATAACGAGTCGCGTGATTCCCGTCTCACAAAATGTCTTGGGTTGCTGCTTCAAAAAGTCTGCAACCGACTCTTTCACGTCATCGTCTGACACGAATCTGGTTCCCTTTAGCTGTTTTTTCGGTTGGGCCATTATGTGGAAGGCGCAAGGGGACAGGTCTGAGCTGTATGGCGGATGCTGCAGCGTTTCCCACTTGAACTTTGCCAGTTTTGTATTAACCCTATCAGCGACGTGGGGACGGCCATTGTCGAGGAGGAAGATGACCTCCTTCGTCAATTTTCCACGTCGTTTGTTCTTGATTGCGACACGCAGCCGTTCCGGCGTTTCACAATGTCGGAAACAATTGATAGCCTCTCAAGATTTAGCAAATTCTATCAGTAATGGTCCCTGACGATCGAAAAAAAAAGTCAACAACACCTCCCCGGCGGATATGACGGCCTTTCCTTTCTTTGGGCACGGTGAATTCGAATGTTTCCACTGTAAGTTTTGCCATCGTGTTTCAGACTCGTAGTAGTGGCATCATGATTGGTCCCCAATCACAATTGCATACAAGAAGTCATCACCCTCGTTGCGTTACGGGATCAGATGAGTCAAGGCAGCGCCGAACTGCTCCGCCTTCTTGTGGTGGTTCAAAATCTTGGGCATTCATTGCGCACACAAGAGCCGATAACCGCGATGTTCATTAATTATGTGACTTCCGGTACATGGGCCTTGGCGCGAAATTCAGCCTGAGTTCGCAATGTTCGCGGTGAAATGTCTTTTCGAGCATGAAAAAGACATTCTAGACAAAATCCAGAATGATTTTCAGCACCGGGGGTTGCTTTGGTCGGCGGTGCATAGACAGCACAAAAAAATTCGGGGGGGGGGGGGGGGGCTGAAGCCCCATAAGCCCCCCCCCCCCCTGGCTACGCCCCTGGGCCTTGGGCGCCATCAAGTAACATGTTTAAAACCGAACAAATCAACAGGCAGCTGTAGCTTACTCTCTTGGATGTTACGACTACATTTTGTTGATTGCAAATGAATTCTATTCTCTTCGCTGCCAAGACACTGCGTCTGCGACGCGCGTTCTGTGCACAATGCTTATTTATTTATTTATTTATTTATTTAAAATACTTGCGGGGCCCAAAGGCACTACAAAAAGGAGTGGGAAAGAAATGGCAAGGCGTGCAGCAAACAAACAAACAGAAGTATTACAAGGCGTCTTGTAAAGCGATCTTGAACTGGTGGTCATCAGCAATGCTGGCGATTGTGGAGGGAAGGTGGTTCCATGCGACACTTGTTCTAGGAACAAAAGAGTCATTACACAATTTTGTGCGACAAGAAGGTAGCCCCACCTTCAAGCGATGATCGGTCCTTGAAGAAATGTAATGAGGTGGATGAAACAAAACGTCCTTCATCTCGTTGTTATAATAATATATTTCATGAAAAAGGCTGAGGCGAGATGACTTTCGACGCAACGAAAGGTCAGGCAAGTTTAGGGTTTTCTTCATAGATGTGACACTGGAATGAAGTGAATAATTCGAGAAGATGAAACGTGCGCCGCCATTCTGAATGGCTTCAAGAGTTTGAATGAGTGTAGTCTGAGTAGGATCCCATATGGCGCATGCGTACTCTAATTTAGAACGTACCAAGGTTTTGTAAAGTGTTAATTTCAGGGACGATGGGGCATCAAAAACGTTTCGACGCAGATAACCAAGCATGCGATTGGCCTTGTTAGTTACATATTCTACATACGTATTCCACGATAGATTAGAAGAAATGTGAACACCAAGGTATTTATAGCTGTCAACAGATTTTAATAGAATATTATTGAGGTGGTAAGTACGCGGACAATGATTAGTGCTGTGGCGAGAAGCCTGCATACTTTTACATTTAGTTGTATTAAGTGTCATGAGCCATTGACTGCACCATTCAAATACCCTATCTAGATCACGTTGCAGATTGAGATAATCGTCATGGTTAGTAATTTTCTCGTAAACCACGCAGTCATCTGCAAACAGTCGGACAGTTGAGGAAGAAAGGCAAGTAGGAAGATCATTAATATAAATCAAGAAGAGCAGGGGGCCCAAAACGGACCCTTGCGGGACACCAGATGTTACGGCAGAATTACGTTAAGAGAAGTCGTTAGCCGTCACATACTGACTACGGTTAGAGAGAAATTCCTTTATCCATGCAAGTACATTGGGGTCTATGTTAAGTTGATTAAGCTTGAAGATAAGTAGATTGTGTGAAACGGAGTCAAATGCTTTAGCAAAATCTAAATATATGCAATCAGTGTCAAAGTCATGATCCGCGTTAATAAACAAGTCGTTAGTAAAACATAACAATTGCGCTTCACACGAAACTGCTTTACGGAATCTATGATGATAAATGCTGAAGAAGGAAGAGGACTCAAGGAATTCAATGAGGTGCGAATATATTATATTCTCCAGGATTTTTACTGGAATGGATGTTAATGATATGGGGCGGTAATTATTGGGGGAATGTACATCACCAGATTTATGCACTGCGACCACCTTCCCTATCTTCCAATCAGAGGGTAATGTAGACATCTGTAATGACTGTTGAAAAAGCTTTGACAATATCAGTGCAGAATAAACTTGTGTACACTTCAGCATTTTTGATGAAATACAATGTGGACCTGGCAAAGAAGACACTTTTAAGTCAACAATCAGCCTTTCGACACCAACTGCATCAATAGCGATATAATCCATTGGGAAGAAGTTGGTTTTTGGTATATGCGGTAATACTGTGGGAGTGTTCTTATGAAAATGAGTAGCAAACACATTGTTCAGAACATTGCAGCACTCGCTTTGAATTACTGGGACATCAGATTGGATTAACTGAATGTGTGTCCTTTTAGTACCGTTAATAATGCTCCAAAATTTACGGGGATTAGAACGAAGTAGCAAAGGAAGAGTTTTATCGAAGAATTCCTTCTTGGCTTTTGAGAGCGCAGTACAGAATTCTCTGTTAAATTTTTGATAGCAAGACCAGTGGTCTATTCTGGCTGTGAATTTTGCGCGTCGAAATATCCGCTTCTTTTTGTTGCGCATGCGCTTTAACATGTTATTGAACCATGGTGAGCGAGTACATGATGAAACTTTCCCTTTAGGTACAAAACGATCAATAAGAGACAAGAGTTTGTTTTTATAAAGCAACCAGTTGTCCGCAACCGACCGCTGCTCAAAAACGGCGAAAAACCGATCAGCAAAGACCTGAAATTCCCCATTCATTCCGGTTACGTCTGCTTTGCCGTAGTCTTGGATGACCCTAGTTTTTTTCTGCTTAGAAATCTTTGCCCGTAGAGTGAAGTGAATTATCGAGTGATCACTAATTCCCGGTGAATGAGTTAAGCCGGTAGCTAGGTCGGGTGTAGTGGTAAGTATTAAGTCTAGAATATTAGCGGGAGTGGAAGTTACGCGAGTGGGAAAGTGAACGAGCTGACTTAAGTTGAAGTCGTGACAAAAAGTTAAATATCCTTTGCTTTCAGCTGAGTTGTGTTTTAAGGAAACCAAGTCTTGTTCCCACCTGATGTCAGGAAAATTGAAGTCGCCAAGTAAGAAGAGGGGCGATTTTGGGTATCTGACGAACAGCTGATTGACAACATCGTGCACTTCATTACCGAACGATAATGATGCAGTTGGTGGCCGTTAGCAGACACAAAAAATTATTTCGCGAGAATCAATGAGCACGCGCGCACACACAAGCTCAAGCGGGGATAAAATTGGAATAACATGGGAAGCAAGACTATGGGTAACCGCCAGCAGAACACCACCACCAGACCGGTAATCACGATCACATCGGTAAAATTTGTAGCACTTTTCCCAGTCCAAAATTTCTTCATCTTTAACTTTTGCAGAAAGCCAAGTCTCCGTTAGACCAGCAATATCAGCAGAGCAGGAATCAATAGCGGAAGACAATTGTACGCGTTTATTCAGAAAACTCCGTATATTGGAAAGAAAAATAGAGGCGTCTTTTGCGCAGGATCTGGGCAGGCATAGCTATGATGCACTGGAAGTGTCAGCACGTGCAGTTACAGTACCAGCGCTATCTTGCGTATCCACTCATCGTGCTGCAGCAATTTCGCGTACGCTGTCACTTACTGAGCAGTACATGTACGTTTTTTTGTCCATGATCAGTTTAATCATGCGAAGAGAGTTCGTCTTCCCGGCTACCTTTGCAAATTCTGTTAGCTTCCTCCTTGAGTTTCGCGTAGCTCTGCAATAATCTTCGCTAGCTCATACACCAGTCCCCTTGAGCTTACATTTCTGCGCCCAGACTGCATACCTGACTTTAGACGACGAAAACTTGATGATAATTGGCCGAGTCTTTTTATCTGTGTAGGATCCTAATCTGTGTGCTCGGGAAACTTCCGAGCCACAAATTTGTATTTTAAGGTGACGAGACAAAACGTCTTGAACAAGGCCTTCTGACTGAGCCCATGTCTCAGTCGGGCAGTTCGGTATTCCAAAAAACAATAGGTTATCTCGTCTCGACCTGTCTTCAAGATCGTCCAGTCGAGAATTGAGTGCCTGGCCTTCCATTCTGACAGCTTCGGTGATTAGACTTGGTGCGTCATTAACAGCTGCAGAACCGTCGAATGATTCGACAAAGGATTCAACAGCGCATAATCTTACTGATAGGCTAGCGATGGTCTGTACTAAGACCTCCTGCTTTGTCTTTAAGTCGTCGAGAGCTGCCTTGAGCTCAACGTGACGGTGGTCAAAGTTTTCAGAAAGTTTAGTGATAGCATCAAGTATTTCTTTGTTAGTAGGACCAGGCTTGAGTTCAATGTCACCGCAACACATTAAGAGCTTCGTAACAAATACGCATTCGCACAAGCACTGAAAGAGCACTCTTGGGCATGGTAGGAGCAGCAGGCAGACATTGCTAGTCCGCTTACAATCGTGAGAGGGGGGTTTACTAACCCGCACAAAAAGCAAGATCGGGATATTGAGCGACTGCATGGCTGCCGCTCCACCGTGCCCACTGAAGGGCGTAGGATTTCCAGTGCTCTTATATCCTCCTGCGTCGCTGCAGTCGCCAGCAGTGTTGTCCACCCGCTGA
Source organism: Dermacentor albipictus (assembly GCF_038994185.2). NCBI lineage: Eukaryota > Metazoa > Arthropoda > Arachnida > Ixodida > Ixodidae > Dermacentor > Dermacentor albipictus. The sequence goes on along the minus strand of NW_027225573.1, from coordinate 3,867,836 downwards.
CCATAGAAGGGACGTGCCCGGTAAAGTAGAACTGATGACATGAGGACGCATTATTGAAGATCGGGACCGTCAGCAACGCTGGTGATGGACAGCTGGTGATCGCTGGACCCGAAGGTTGTAGCCACGTTCCAGACCGAGCTATAAACTGCACAAAAAGGAAGATCGGGATATTGAGCGACTGCATGGCTGCCGCTCCACCGTGCCCACTGTGCTATTTATATTACCGTCATGCAGGTTTTCTGTACAAAAATTCCTAATTCACGGCGCAATGTCGTCTGCCACCGTCGTTACATTCCTACAGTTTCATGCTGATGCTACCGTTAATTATTCCAAAGCCTTCCTTTTTTTCCCCTTTCATATATTTTACTCCACTTTGCGGGTTTCGGCTCAACTGATTTGCCATTTGTCATGAAAACGAGTTCTGCATGCACTTTAAATTTCACATAACATCTATTATCTGTTTTCCAATGTGAACGTGTAGATAAAGATGCTGAGTGATGTGGTGATACTTAAGTCGCTTTTACCTTAAGGTAACCTTCGCCCAAAACAACTTTATTATCATTCAGATTGGGGCTCTTTGTACACCCATAAATACTTGTCCACTAGGAAACCCAGGCCGTGAATTAATTGCTCATTTGTTGAGCTTAACCATATATGATTGTCGTTTGTGTGGTAATGGACTTGAATATGCTCTATTTTCTAACATATATTTGTCAGGAACCTAAGCAAACTATCACATGATATGGCACTAAAAAAGTAGCATTCACCTGATTTTGCTCATTATGGTATACAACAATTCGACCCTTTTATGCAAGTGGTTTTGTTACATTGTCTTCCCCGAAGTGAAGACTGCGTTGATGATTACGCCAGGAATTGCATTCACCAATGCATACTCATTCTTCAGAAGAATGAATGATAGAGCCTATTGCAACGGCTGTACGGGTGGAAACTTTGAGACACACTGTCCCCGAACCAGACTTCGACGTGAATCCAAGTCTTCCTATGAGTAAGCAGCAACAGATCAGAAGCCTTCTCCGACGATACAAAGACTGCTTTTCGACGTCATCGAGGATTCGACAAATACCAGTTGCAAAGCATCGCATAATAACCGAAGAGAGCGCTCGACCACTCCGCCAGAACCCTTACCGAGTTTCGACGCGAGAACGTGAAGCTATTAGGCAACAAGTCGACGAAATGCCGCGCGACGACATCATCCAGCCGTCGAAAAGCCCATGGGCCTCTCCTGTAGTCCTGGTAAAGAAAAAGGACGGAACCCTACGCTTCTGTGTCGATTATCGTCGACTGAACAAGATCACGAAGAAGGATGGGTACCCCCTTCCACGAATAGACGACGCATTGGATCGGCTCTGCAACGCTAAATACTTCTCGTCGATGGACCTCAAGTCTGGCTACTGGCAAATAGAAGTCGACGAGAGAGATCGCGAAAAGACTGCCTTCATCACGCCAGATGGCCTCTACGAGTTCAAGGTCATGCCATTCGGACTGTGCTCGGCGCCTGCAACGTTTCAGCGCGTCATGGACACGGTGTTAGCCGGACTGAAGTGGCAGACGTGCCTTGTTTACCTAGATGACGTCGTTGTCTTCGCCGGAAATTTCGACGATCACCTTAGGCGGCTTGCGATAGTGTTAGAAGCCATCAAGTCATCAGGGCTCACTCTGAAGCCAGAAAAGTGCCCTTTCGCTTACGATGAGCTTTTGTTCCTAGGCCACGTGATCAGCAAGTCAGAAGTACGCCCCGACCCACAGAAGACAGCTGCCATCGCAAAGTTCCCGCAGCCAACTGACAAGAAGGCAGTGCGCAGATTCCTTGGCATGTGTGCCTACTATAGGCGCTTTGTCAAGGACTTTTCACGCATCGCGGAGCCGCTAACACATCTAACCAAATGTGATGTCGCGTTCAAGTGGGAAAAGCCGCAGGCCAAGGCATTTCATGAACTCAAACGACGCATGGAGTCGCCGCCGGTACTTGCACACTTCGACGAGGACGCCGATACCGAAATCCACACTGACGCCAGTAGCCTAGGCCTCGGTGCCGTCCTAGTCCAGAGTAAAGAAGGACTTGAAAGGGTGATATATCGTATGCTAGCCGGTCGCTGTCAAAAGCGGAAAGCAACTATTCTACGACTGAAAAGGAATGCCTCGCCATCATTTGGGCTACAGCTAAATTCCGCCCTTACCTCTATGGCAGGCCATTCAAAGTCGTCAGTGACCATCACGCATTGTGTTGGCTAGCTAACTTAAAGGACCCTTCAGGACCGCTGGCGCGGTGGAGCCTCAGACTACAAGAATATGACGTCACGGTAATATACAAGTCCGGAAGAAAACACTCCGACGCCGACTGCTTATCGCGCGCCCCCGTCGATCCCCCGCCGCAAGACGACGAGGACGACGACGCCTTCCTTGGGATAATAAGCGCGGAAGACTTCACTAAACAGCAACAAGCCGACCCGAAGCTAAAAGGCCTCGTCGAGTATTTATAAGGGAACACCGAGGTTGTCCCTAGGAAATTTAGGCGCGGGTTGTCTTCGTTCACGCTACAAAACAACCTGCTCGTAAAGAAGAACTTCTCAATAGTCCGCGCCAGCTACCTTCTTGTTGTACCGTCAGCGCTGCGTCCAGAAGTACTGCACGCCCTACACGACGATCCAAACACTGGGCACCTCGGATTCTCCCGGACGCTGTCGAGAATACAGGAAAGGTATTACTGGCCGCGTCTGACCGCCGACGTCGCCCGTTACGTCAAGACATGCCGAGACTGTCAACGACGCAAGACACCACCGACAAGGCCAGATGGGTTACTACAGCCGATCGAACCTCCTCGCCGACCATTCCAGCAGATTGGGATGGATTTGCTGGGGCCGTTTCCGATATCAACATCCGGGAATAAGTGGATCGTCATGGCGACGGACTATCTCACCCGTTTTGCTGAAACTAAAGCTGTACCAAAAGGCAGCGCAGCCGAAGTGGCGAAATTTTTCGTGGAGAACATCCTGCTGCGACGTGGTGCCACAGAAGTCCTCATCACCGACAGAGGAACGGCTTTTACAGCAGAGCTCACCCAAGCCATTCTGCAGTACAGCCAGACAAGCCACAGGAGGACAACTGCCTACCATCCGCAGACGAATGGTCTCACGGAGCGCCTGAACAAGACCCTCGCCGGCATGCTAGCAATGTACGTCGACGTCTAACACAAGACGTGGGACGCGGTCCTGCCGTACGTAACCTTTGCGTACAACACGGCGGTGCAAGAAACAACACAGATCACGCCATTTAAGCTGGTTTACGGCAGGAACCCGACGACGACGCTTGACGCCATGCTGCCGCACGTAACTGACGAAGAGAATGTTGACGTCGCTAGCTATCTCCAGCGCGCCGAAGAAGCCCGACAGCTCGCCCGCCTGCGAATCAAGAGCCAGCAGAGGACCGACAGCCGACACTACAACCTCCGACGACGCTTCGTCGAGTACCAGCCTGGCGACCGTGTTTGGGTCTGGACACCGATACGCCGACGAGGACTCAGTGAGAAACTACTCCGACGCTATTTCGGACCCTACAAGGTCATCCGACGTATTGGAGCTCTGGACTATGAGGTCGCGCCAGACGGCATTTCGCATTCACAGCAGCGCCGCGCACGATCTGAAGTGGTCCACGTGGTGCGCCTTAAACCCTTTTACGGACGCTGACGAACTTCGCCATTTTTGTTCTTTTCTTTGCTACGAGTGCTTTTGTTTATTACCTTCATTTGTTTGCAGCATCGGGTCGATGCTTTTTAAGAGGGGGGTATTGACACGTGTACTTATCTTTATCGGGCGACCACGTTTCGCCGCTTAACAACTGTAATCGCACAGCGAGGGACGCGCCTGCATGTATCCGACGTTTCTGGAAAGTTATCGATGCATCTACCCGGCTGTCTGTTGTCGCCGAATCTTGTGTTATCTGATTTCATCGCCTAACGCGAATGGTGTAGAACTTTGTGGAAGGCACGCGGGTCCTAACGATTGGTCTCGAACATTCGACGACTGCTCTATAAAAGCCGACGCGCTTGACCCGCTGATCAGATTTACGACGATCGCCGACTGTGTTCGCCGCTCTCGTTGTGCCTTAAGTGTAGCCTGTTTTGTGGGCACAGGTTCGCCGAATAAAAGCTAGTTTTTGCCTTTCGCAGTATTGCTACTGTGTCCTTTGACATCACGACCACGTGACAATATCTTTAATTGTTCGATATACACACATAACCAGTGCCACATACCGAGTGGCCCATGTTGTCTCCTCTGCACGGCAGCAACCAGCATACATTAAGTGGTCCAGTCTAATAGCGTGGGTCGCTGGGCACGTGAAAGAGAGGTATGGGCAGAGAGACAGAAAAAGATATCCCAAAATTCTCAACAAATCCTGTACGCCTTAAAATAATTCCTGCATAAAACAGAACATGTGACATTGGCTCGTAGGTACCTTTGAAGAATACCGAACTCCTAATGAAATAGCACAACATATTGAGCGTCTTTTTAGATTTATTCCTTTTTTAATTAGACGCTGGTTATGAGCCACTCGATGCGGGTCTATTCTTGGTCAACCCTTCAGAATGAGCCGTTTGGACAAAGTTTCTTTCTCTCTCTAAAATAGATATGATCTCGACAAGCATCGTACATCGTCTTCGTACTCGTGACATTGCTGCGTAGCATTTCACGTTATGAATCTGCCTTATTTGGTGTTTGCATTTTGGCATAGCTGCGAACAGTGTAATGCATAAATATAAAAATTGCGTGAGATTAATGTTGTCACCTCCGTGCTGCATGAACATACATATTGCATTAGGTTACACGTTGCATAGAATGAAAGCAGACGAAATTGTACGCGTCGCCGTTAGCAATATAGCATTTCAAGAACGCTTTAAATAAAGCTCCACTTCACATAGATTCCAACATGTGCGTTAGATCTGCTTAGCTGCTAGATGAAGAGGCCCGTAATGAGGCGTGACAGGAGCGCCTACCGCAGAATGCCTTGTCATGGGGCAAAAATTATCTGCTTTATCGCGGGGTGTTTTTTTATCCTTCACATAATTTTAAAGAAATCGCCCATGGCATGTAGCACGATTCTACTTCTTGAGCTACATTATTATCAGAGACCGGCATTGTTCGCACTACAAACCAGAATGATTAAATTACTCATTTCTAGAGTTGCGCTTTTTGCTCATTCAACTCATTACTTTACGGCTCATATTGCGCCTTAGAAATTGCAGCCTGTGACTTCGACACCCATATCAACTTGGAGCTAGTGCTGACTATGACACGTGCACAGAGGTGGGAATTAAATTAATTTTGGAGCGTCAATGTTTGCAAAAGGCATTTTGTAATGAAGTAAGTGGAAAAACGCTTCATTTTTTACCAGAACTTTAACAGCGCTAATTTCAATACTCATGCTAGTTTCAAAATTTCTTCCGAGTGGAGGTGCCTTGTGAAACCTCTGGCTTCGAATGCTATCATCATCATCATCATCATCATGCTGGTTACGCCCACTGCAGGGCAAAGGCCTCTCCCATACTTCTCCAACAACCCCGGTCATGTACTAGTTGTGGCCATGCCATCCCTGCAAACTTCTTAATCTCATCCGCCCACCTAACTTTCTGCCGCCCCCTGCTACGCTTCCCTTCCCTTGGGATCCAGTCCGTAACCCTTAATGATGATCGGTTATCTTCCCTCCTCATTACATGTCCTGCCCATGCCCATTTCTTTTTCTTTATTTCAACAAAGATGTCATTAACTCGCGTTTGTTCCCTCACCCAATCTGCTCTTTTCTTATCCCTTAACGTCACACCTATCATTCTTCTTTCCATAGCTCGTTGCGTCGTCCTCAATTTGAGTAGACCCCTTTTTGTAAGCCTCCAGGTTTCTGCCCCGTAGGTGAGTACTGGTAAGACACAGCTATTATATACTTTTCTCTTGGGGGATAATGGCAACCTGCTGTTCACGATCTGAGAATGCCTGCCAAACGCACCCCAGCCCATTCTTATTCTTCTGATTATTTCCGCCGTCACTTACTGCCCTAAGTAGATGTATTCCCTTACGACTTCCAGTGCCTCACTGCCTATTGTAAATTGCTGTTCTCTTCCGAGACTGTTAAACATTACTTTAGTTTTCTGCAGATTAATTTTTAAACCCACTCTTCTGCTTTGCCTCTCCAGGTCAGTGAGCATGCATTGCAATTGGTCCCCTGAGTTACTAAGCAAGGCAATATCATCAGCGAATCGCAAGTTACTAAGGTATTCTCCATTAACTTTTATCCCCAATTCTTCCCAATCCAGGTCTCTGAATACCTCCTGTAAACACGCTGTGAATAGCATTGGAGAGATCGTATCTCCCTGCCTGACGCCTTTCTTTATTGGGATTTTGTTGCTTGCTTTATGGAGGACTACGGTGGCTGTGTAGCCGCTATAGATATCTCTCAGTATTTTTACATATGGCTCGTCTACACCCTGATACCGTAATGCCTCCATGACTGCTGAGGTTTCGACAGAATCGAACGCTTTCTCGTAATCAATGAAAGCTATATATAAGGGTTGGTTATATTCCGCACATTTCTCTATCACCTGTTTGACAGTGTGAATATGATCTATTGTTGAGTAGCCTTTACGGAATCCTGCCTGGTCCTTGGATTGACAGAAGTCTAAGGTGTTCCTGATTCTATTTGCGATTACCTTAGTAAATAGTTTGTACGCAACCGACAGTAAGCTGATCGGTCTATAATTTTTCAAGTCTTTGGCATCCCCTTTCTTATGGATTAGGATTATGTTAGCGTTCTTCCAAGATACCGGTACGCTCGAGGTCATGAGGCATTGCGTATACAGGGTGGCCAGTTTCTCTAGAACCATCTGTCCACCATCCTTCAACATATCTCCTGTTACCTTATCCTCCCCAGCTGCCTTCCCCCTTTGCATATCTCCCAAGGCTTTCTTTACTTCTTCCGGCGTTACCTTTGGGATTTCGAATTCCTCTAGACTATTTTCTCTTCCATTAACGTCGTGGGTGCCACTGTTACTGTATAGATCTCTATAGAACTCCTCAGCCACTTGAACTATCTCATCCATATTAGTAATGATATTGCCGGCTTTGTCTCTTAACGCATACATCTGATTCTTGCCAATTCCTAGTTTCTTCTTCACTGTTTTTAGGCTTCCTCCGTTCGTGAGAGCATGTTCAATTCTATCCATATTATACTTCCTTATGTCAGCTGTCTTACGCTTGTTGATTAACTTCGAAATTTCTGCCAGTTCTATTCTAGCTGTAGGGTTAGAAGCTTTCATACATTGGCGTTTCTTGATGAGATCTTTCGTCTCCTGCGATAGTTTGCTGGTATCCTGCCTAACGGAGTTGCCACCGACTTCCATTGCACACTCCTTAATGATGCCCACAAGATTGTCGTTCATTGCTTCAACACTAAGGTCCTCTTCCTGAGTTAAAGCAAAATACCTGTTCTGTAGCTTGATCTGGAATTCCTCTATTTTCCACTTTACCGCTAACTCATTAATCTTCTTCTTATGTACCAGTTTCGTCCGTTCCCTCCTCAGGTCTAGGCTAATTCGAGTTCTTACCATCCTGTGGTCACTGCAGCGCACCTTGCCGAGCACGTCCACATATTGTATGATGCCAGGGTTAGCGCAGAGTATGAAGTCTATTTCATTTCTAGTCTCGCCGTTCGGGCTCCTCCACGTCCACTTTCGGCTATCCCGCTTGCGGGAGAAGGTATTCATTATCCTCATATTATTCTGTTCCGCAAACTCTACTAATAACTCGTCCCTGCTATTCCTAGTGCCTACGCCATATTCCACAACTGCCTTGTCTCCAGCCTGCTTCTTGCCTACCTTGGCATTAAAGTCGCCCATTAGTATAGTGTATTTAATTTTCACTCTACCCATCGCCGATTCCACGTCTTCATAGAAGCTTTCCACTTCCTGGTCATCATGACTGGATGTAGGGGCGTAGACCTGTACTATCTTCATTTTGTACCTCTTATTAAGTTTCACAACAAGACCTGACACCCTCTCGTTAATGCTATAGAATTCCTGTATGTTACCAGCTATATTCTTATTAATCAGGAATCCGACTCCTAGTTCTCTTCTCTCCGCTAAGCCCCGGTTGCACAGGACGTGCCCGCTTTTTAACACTGTATATGCTTCTTTCGGCCTCCTAACTTCACTGAGCCCTATTATATCCCATTTACTGCCCTCTAATTCCTCCAATAGCACTGCTAGACTCGCCTCACTAGATAACGTTCTAGCATTAAACGTTGCCAGGTTCAATTTGTCTGCTGAAGTAGTTATTTAAAAAGGATTAGCGAATTTTTTTTATCGAATATGTATTCTGATTTCTAGTGCAAGTGTTGTCTGCCTGTTTGAGTAATCCTGCTCAATGAATAGATTTGTGCTATATTCCTCAGGCGAGCAATAAAACTGAGTTAACGTTACAAAGCACCCTTATAATAAACGTGATGTAGGCGTCTGCATTATGCCGAGACAGTTACCATACCACTGGAGTAGAAATTGAAACGAGGTAGTGTGCCAGGTCGAAATATCAGCAGTCCAGACTACCCTCATTGCTTGGTTATTAATAAAAGGACAATCGGACATCCATCCGTTCGTAGCAATTGCTACAAAGGAAACCTATACGGGTCCTCGAAAGAAAAGCCTCGGAGTTGCAGAAAACTTCGTCCTGGTCCGGGACTCGAACGCGGGACCACTGCCGTTAGTTCAGATAGTAGGGCGGCTGCCCCGGAAAGGTGGTGGTCCCGGGTGTGAGTCCCGGACCAGGACGAATTTTTCTTCAACTGCGAGGCTTTTCTTTCAAGGAACTCGTATTGCTTTCTTGTTTCCATTGTAGCAATTGCTACGAACGGGTGGATGTCTGATTTTCCCTTTATTAATTATTTCTCTCCACCTTGCGGGTTGCCGCAGAATTATTACGTCAAATTCTTGCCTTTGCTTCGAGTTGACAAATTCGGCTTCGCCCTACCATCTGCTAGCCACTTGTTAGTTTAGATGGTAGATCGGCTGCCCCGGAAAGGCGGTGGTCCCAGGTTACGGTCCCGAACCAGGACGAATTTTTCTTCAACTGCGAGGCTTTTGTTTCGACAAACCCTTACGGGTTTCCTTTGCAGTAGTTGCTACGAACGGGTGGACGTCTGATTTTCCCTTTATTAATTACTTCTCTCTGCCTTATGGGTTTCCACAGAATTATTACGTCAAAGTGCTTGGTTATATAGCAAGTGGTCACGCACCTTCGTGTCGTACAAGTTAAAGCCTTTTCTCTGGGTTGGCGCACGTGACAGAAAAAGTACATATATTGTACTTCTTGACCGTGAGCAAAAACGTGAGCGGCATGTCGAGCTCTATACGCACTGCTTTAGGGTACTGACTTTGGCAAGGGATTCCTTCGAGAGCGTGATGTATGTAGTATCTGTGGCCACCGTACAACTCCTGCGGTTCACTGCACGTCAACCGACATCGCAGCAGCATATTTGGGAATTGTTGCTGAAATACCAAGAAAAAGTGAAAGGTAAACGAAGTGAATTTTGAAAGCACATTTTCGGATTCCCTCCACAAAGAAAAGGCAGCCAGTGCAGTATCCAAAAAAAAAGGGAAAAAACGAAGCCAACAGTTTCAAAACATTTTTAATGTTTCCTGTGGCAGATAGCAAAAGTCTAGTCATGAGGGGTCTACTCGAGAGGCGAACATTATTTTCACATAAAAATGAAATGCATAATCGACGAATTAATAAAAACTAACTAATTAGGTTTTTAACTAATTACCTTATGGCACATACTGCAATTTACGAGTTCTATGGGAAGATACTGTAACGCATATCCACTGAATAAAAAGTGTGTGGATGTCACCATTAACGATATATGCATAGTCAAACTTGCTGTAAAAATGCACTGTCTTTCGACTTACGTTCTTAACAAAACGTTGTTTTATGCATTGAAGCACAAAAGAACCTGGAACGCCGATCCATTTCTCCTCAAAGTTCGCAAATTATTATCTCGAAACTGGTGCCATCCTGTGAATTCTTTCCCAGTTGATCAGCCTTGGGAACTCCCCGGCTAGAATTTGTAAATTGCAATATGTGCCATAAGGTAATAAGGTAAAAACCTATTTGGTAATCTTGTTCTGTTTAGTCGATTACGCATTTCAATTTTTTGTACAAGTAGTGTCTGCCGCTTCGAGTAGACCAGTCATGGGCTAGAATTGTGCTATCTGCCACAGGCAGTTTGAAATTTGAAAGTGTTCGCTGAAACACCCGCCATATTTATTTATTTATTTATTTATTTATTTATTTATTTATTTATTTATTTATTACTACCTCAAAGGCCCCATTGAAGGGGTATTACATGAGGGGGTGGAATTTCAGCAGTACATTTCTTCTATGGATGATCTGAATGACGATGAGTCGATCTGATCAACGATGGCGTTTGGCAGGTCATTCCAGTCCCTTGCTGTATGGACGAAAAATGATGACAGATGCGCAGAAGTGCGAGCAGGGGGCGGGTAGACGGCCTTCCCATGGTTTGTGCGACTTGAAATGCGATGGGCGGGGCTGATAATGGAGTTCAGAGATGGATGATAAAAGAATTTATGAAACAGACACAATCTGGAAATTTTTCGGCGGTTAGCTAAAGTTGTGAGATGAGCATTACGTTTTAGTTCAGTTACACTTACATGGTAGGAATAGGCGGAGAAAATGAAACGAGCTGAGCGATTTTGTACAGATTCAAGAGTAATTGAAAGGTTATTTTGATGAGGGTCCCAGATCGCGCATGCATACTCTAATTTGGGGCGGATAAGTGTTAAGTAAGCAAGGGATTTCACTGATGGGGGTGCTAGTCGCAGGATTCGTCGAAAGTAACCAAGGACGCGATTTGCCTCGTTAGTAATCTGTGAAATATGAAAAGACCAATTTAGATCAGATGTCAAATGGATGCCTAAATACTTATAAGTTGATACTGAAGCGATTTCTGCATTCCCAATTAGGTATTTTGAAGATGGTTGTGAGTGACGTCGGTGGAATGATAGCAGAGATGGTTTTTTTTTCACATTTAAGGACATTAGCCATGAATTACACCAGGTTAGTACGTGCTGAATGTCAGAAGAAACAAAATGTCATCGGTGTTAGTAATAGGCCGGTAGATAACGCAGTCATCAGCGAATATGCGGATGTTAGAACATATGTTAGCAGGCAAATCATTAATATATATGAGAAAGAGAAGGGGGCCCAAGACGGTGCCCTGAGGTACCCCAGATATAACAGAGGAATAAGAAGATGAACATTTATTAGCAAAGACAAACTGCTGCCGATTAGTGAGAAAGCTGCGTATCCAATTAAAAACATGTTCGTTAAGATTGAGACGAGAAAGTTTTAGGAATAGTCGTTTGTGAGGAACTTTGTCAAAAGCTTTTTCAAAATCGAGGAAGAGGGTGTCAATAGGAATGTTAAGGCCAATGCTAGAGCTAAGGTCGTTAATAAAGAGGGCTAACTGTGTTTCGCAAGACAAACCTTTTAAAAATCCATGCTGGTTAGGGTGGAAGAAGTTGACGGATACTAGAAATTTATAGTATAGTATATATATAGATTGCTTTACTCGGGTATACGGACGACTGATTATGCTGTTTCGGCGAAGGTGTTTACGAGAAGGAAATAATTAATTTGCGCTTTTGTCACAGTGTTCGTCAGTGTACGAAGTCGCTTTCTATGGTTAGCTCTAGGATGGAGTCAAGCAGGAACCACTGGCTGTGAGCCGCTGATTGGATCCAGCTCTCGTAGTTCTTTGCGTCTGAAATTAGGTGTCAGGCCGTTGGGAGGCAAGATAGTTGGCAATCGAGGCGTTCTTGAGCTTCTAGCGCCTCGTAGATTTACTTCTTTTCGCCATCTGTGCTCACGGTTGCTTGCGAGGCCGCTGTCGTTGCCATTTCAGATTGCTGTTTTTTTAATACTGGTGTAGAACATCCATCGTTCGACAACGTCCGGCTTCAGGACAAAACCCTGGTGGTGACGGCGGGGTAAAACCTGTTTACCTATGAGAAATGTATGCGGTACCTGGTATTGACTGCATGTTACCCTAGCTCCTACGGCTGCCCTGTGTTGTTTTCTCGCAAATCTTATGGCCTCGCGCGAGTCGTTGCAGGTCTCTTCGACGCCACATTCATTGTCATCTGCTGGCGGCGTCCGATGGTGGTCAGGCGTGTTGTGGCGGTAAAACAGCCTGGACGAAATGGTCCCTTCGCCTTGTCGTGCACCCGCTGATTTTCGCCAATCTTTTCGTGATTCAGGTGCCTAGAGCACAGAGATTGTGTAGTCGCTGTTTCTGTGCGCGTCTTTAATTTCTTGCACGGCAGAAGTCGTGGTATGCTCTTTCTTGTATTATCTAAAAGCAGCTCGCGAGTCTGTTAATGTACGGGTGACTGACCTCACTGCAGGGTGATTTGTCTTGACGTATGGACGAGTGTAAACATCGGACCGACAAATGTCAAGCAAACCGGTCCGTCGCGTCCTCATAATGACAGCACCGAGGAGTGCCAAGATGAGCTCAAACGGGCGCCATTCGCAACATAAATCGCGGAGAACGAAAACACTTGCAAAATCGCTGTTGCTTCAGTAGAGATATATAGGGTGTCTCAGCTAAATGTAGCCTAGGTTTACAATATTGTTGCGGGAAGAAAGCAGGCCCACGAGTGTAAAATAACTTATATTTACAAATGATGGATATGGCGTTCAGGCAACCGCCAGACTTCGTCTTTCTCTAGTCCAATTCAACGTCTTCCTTCACTTCACCGTAACATCACCCTCCCGGTGGGGGAGCTCCGTCCCGGTGCAAGTTAAACAGCCTCACTTATTGGGGGGACATAGGGCTTGAGCCTGGTGACGTGGACAACATCACTGGTTAAGTTGGGAGGCACGGAAGGCTGACCGAGTGGGGCGATCTCGTAGGTCACGTCGGACAGTTGGCGTAAGATCTGGTACGGACCAGAAAAACGGGACAGTAATTTTTCCGACAAGCCGACACGACGTGAAGGCGTCCAGAGAAGGACAAGGGAACCAGGTGAAAAATGGTGGTCTCGGTGCCGAAGGTCGTAGCGTCGCTTTTGAGAAGCTTGCGAGACTGTGAGGCGATGACGGGCGACATCTCGGGCTTGGGCGGCTAAGTCAATAGCATCGCGAGCGTAAGCAGTGCTGGGTGACTGTACTGCGGAAGGTAGCAACGTGTCAAAAGGCAAGGTGGGGTTGCGGCCGTACAAAAGGAAAAATGGTGAAAATCCGGCAGTGTCGTGACGGGACGAGTTGTATGCGAAAGTGACGTATGGTAAAGCGACGTCCCAGTCGCGGTGATCGTTGGAAACGTACATGGCGAGCATTTCAGTGAGTGTGCGGTTGAGTCGCTCGGTGAGGCCGTTCGTTTGAGGGTGGTACGCGGTAGCAATCCGATGTTCTGTAGAACAGGAGCGGAGCAGATCATCAACGACCTTCGATAGAAAGTAGCGGCCGCGATCCGTCAGCAACTGGCGAGGGGCGCCGTGGTGCAGGATGACGTCTTTTAGTAAGAAGTCGGCGACATCTGTAGCGCAGCTGGTTGGCAGGGCTCGTGCGATGGCATATCTAGTGGCATAATCGGTTGCTACAGCAATCCATTTGTTTCCTTTGATGGAAATTGGAAACGGACCAAGGAGGTCGAGGCCCACACGGAAGAAGGGCTCTGTAGGTATATCAATGGGTTGAAGCAAACCAGCGGGAGGCATAGCAGGCGTCTTCCGGCGCTGACACAGGTCGCAAGAAGCGACATAACGGCGCACAGAGCGATAAATGCCAGGCCAGAAGAAGCGGCGCCGCAGGTGGTCGTAAGTACGAGTGACGCCCAGATGTCCAGCAGTAGGAGCGTCATGAAGTTGCTGGAGCACGGTGAGGCGAAGGTGCTTGGGGACGACTAGGAGGAGCTCCGGGCCGTCAGGACGAACGCTACGACGGTATAAAGTTCCATCGCGCAAGGTGAACATCCGAAGGGACGGGTCATTGGGCGAGGAGCTTAGGCGTTCCATAAGTGTTCGAAGAACAGGATCCGTGCGCTGCTCGTCGCCAATGTGGAGGAAGCCGGAGAGGGACAGAATATTGATGTCCGAGTCTGCATCGGTAGCGTCCGGTTGATCCACGGGATTGCGGGACAGGCAGTCAGCGTCTTTATGCAGGCGTCCTGACTTATATATAATAGAAAATGTATATTCTTGTAGGCGCAATGCCCAACGTGCAAGTCGTCCAGTTGGGTCCTTCAAAGAGGAGAGCCAGCAGAGGGCGTGATGGTCGGTGACAACGCAGAAGCTCCGACCGAAAAGGTACGGGCGAAATTTCGCGACCGCCCATACGAGCGCGAGACATTCTCTCTCAGTAATGGAGTAATTTCGCTCGGGCGTGGAAAGGCGGCGGCTAGCGTAAGCGATGACACGGTCTTGGCCCTGTTGACGCTGAGCGAGGACAGCGCCGATGCCATGAGCACTCGCGTCAGTTCGTACTTCAGTGGGCGCAGAAGGCTCAAAGTGGGAGAGAATCGGGGAAGTGGTAAGCCGCTCAATCAGGGTAGAGAAGGCTTTCTCCTGTAGCGGTCCCCAAGAGAAAGAGGCGTCTTTCTTAAGAAGGTCAGTGAGAGGGTGAGCGATGTCCGCAAAATTTTTCACAAATCGCCGAAAATAAGAGCATAAGCCCAGAAAACTACGGACATCGTTCGTTGAACAAGGTACAGGAAAATTGCGCACGGCGTGAACTTTCTGTGGATCAGGTTGGATTCCGGCGGCGTTGACGAGATGACCAAGCATGTTAATTTCACGGCGACCGAAATGGCACTTGGAGGAGTTTAGCTGAAGGCCAGCCCTGCGAAACACGGAGAGTATGGTTGTGAGGCGCCGCAGGTGGCTCTCAAAGTTCGGCGAAAACACAATCACATCGTCGAGGTAACACAGGCATGTAGACCACTTCAAGCCGCGCAAGAGAGAGTCCATCATGCGCTCGAATGTAGCTGGCGCATTGCATAATCCAAAGGGCATGACTTTAAATTGGTACAGACCGTCCGGTGTGACAAAGGCGGTTTTCTCGCGGTCCATCTCATCGACGCTAATCTGCCAATAGCCGGAGCGGAGGTCAATTGATGAAAAGTATTGGGATCCGTGAAGGCAGTCAAGAGCGTCATCAATGCGAGGCAAGGGATAAACATCCTTCTTTGTTATCCGGTTGAGGTGACGGTAGTCAACGCAGAAGCGCCACGAGTTATCTTTTTTCTTTACTAAGACAACCGGTGATGCCCACGGGCTACTGGAGGGTTCAATGATGTCCTTGTCCATCATCCTGTCTACTTCTTTCTGTATGATGGCCCTTTCTGTTGCCGAGACACGATATGGCCGCCTATGAATGGGGCTGGCGTCACCGGTGTTGATGCGATGCGTGACAACAGATGTCTGGCCAAGTGGACGGTCGTCCAAATCAAAGATGTCCCGATAAGATGACAGGAGATGACGAAGAGCTGTTGTTTGCTCGGAAGGAAGGTCGGGGGCGATCATCTTAGAAACATCGTCCGCAGGCGTCGAGTACGAAGGAGTGGATGACAAAGGTCCGTTCGTACTGAGGAAGGATTCAGAGGTCAAAAAAGAAATCTGAAATTCTTCCAAAGGAGTGATATGCGCTATGGCGATACCGTGTGGCAAAACATGTGACGAGAACCCAAAATTGAGGATGGGCACGCGAGCGCAGTTTTCGCGGATCCGAATTAAGGTGCTCGGTAGGGCAATATTACGCGACAAAACCACGTCAGTAAGCGGCGACAGGACGTACTCGCCATCAGGTACGGGAGGACAGGGCGTCAGCAGGACATTTGTAGCAGCCTGTGGAGACAGCCTTGCAAATTCAGCAGCACATAAGCGGTGTGGAGCACAAGTGGTTGCGTCGGCAGGAAGCGGCAGGTCCAACTGTACAACACCTGCGGAGCAGTCAATTTGGGCAGAGTGTTTCGAAAGGAAGTCGAGGCCGAGAATTAGGTCGTGTGGGCAGTGTTCAAGGACGATAAATAGAACAACGGTATAATGGCCCCCAATGGTCACACGTGCTGTGCACATTCCAAGGACAGGTGACGTACTCCCATCGGCGACTCGCACGGTGCACGGTACGGCGGGGGTCAGAACCTTTTTGAGCCGGCGGCGGAGAGCAGCGCTCATAACTGAAAGCTGCGCTCCTGTATCAACGAGAGATCTAACAGGAACGCCATCGACTTCAATGTCCAGCAGGTTTCCACATGTAGGCAGGGTCAATAGAGGATTTGTGGGCCGGGTCGGAGTTGCAGCTTCACCTCCGGGAGCTGCACCGCCTAGTTTCCCGAAGCGAAGCGACCGGTTGCAGAAGGGGACGAAGAGCGGTGAACGAGAGGCGAACGGGACCTACGACCTTGCGGAGACGGGGATCGGCTGGATCTTGGTGGAGCACTGTCGGCGTTGATGTTCCTAGTCGGCGTATAGGGCGAGAAAGTGCGATTGTCGGGTACTTGGCTGTAGTGACTCGGAGACGACCACCGAGGAGGCGACGACCAGTGGTTGCGGCAATGACGGGCGATGTGTCCAATACCGGAACAATTAAAACAGATGGGTTTATCATCCGCTGTGCGCCATTCAGCTGGGTTGCGACGGAGTGGTGGAAAGCTTTGCGTCCGGGAGCGAGCGGTCGGAGAAATTTGGTAGGTGTTGGTATGGCGGACTGAGCAGAGAGATGGAATGCCCAAACTTGCTATTTCCTCCCGAACGACCGCTTGTATAAGGGAGATAGCGGGTACGCTTTCCCGACAGTCTGAACGAACGGGAGCCGGGGCCATGGCCTCAAGCTCACGGCGAACGATGCGCGTTATTTCTTCCGGTCCTGCGGGCTGAACGAACCGCGGCGGGTCTTCGCAAGAAGATGTCGCGGCGGTATTGGGCAACCGGTCGAAAGTTTGAGTGACGCGGCGGCCCTTCGCTTGTTCGAAGCGCCGGCACTCCTTAATAATTGCATCCACAGTGGCACAATCCTTACACATCAAGAGATTGAAGGCATCGTCTGCAATACCTTTCAATATATGGCCAATCTTGTCTGCCTCGGTCATGTTGTCATCAGCCTTGCGACAGAGGGCCAGCACATCCTGTATGTACACGACATAGGATTCTGTGGACGTCTGAGCGCGGCACGCAAGTTCTTTTTTAGCTGCCAGCTGACGACCGACAGGTCTGCCGAACAGGTCTCGCATTTTTTCTTTGCAAACATCCCAGCTCGTTAGGTCAGCTTCATGTGTGTCATACCATTGCTTCGCAGTTCCCTTCGGATAAAATATTACGTTTGCAAGCATCATTGTAGGATCCCACCTGTTGTTGTCGCACACTCGCTCGTACATCGTAAGCCAGTCCTCGACGTCGACGTTGTCCGTGCCACAAAATGTTCCCGGGTCCCGTGGGTGAGTGAGGATGACCGTGGGCACGGGCTGCCGAGGCGTTGTCGCTTGTGTCGGTTGATTTGCCATTGTGGCAGCAGGTAGATGACGTCCGCTGCGAAGTTCCGTGGTGGTACCCCGCACCTCCACCAAAATGTTGCGGGAAGAAAGCAGGCCCACGAGTGTAAAATAACTTATATTTACAAATGATGGATATGGCGTTCAGGCAACCGCCAGACTTCGTCTTTCTCTAGTCCAATTCAACGTCTTCCTTCACTTCACCGTAACAATATTTTGGTGCACTTTACGAGAACGCGAATAAAATAATCTTGTGGGCCACTTTATGGAACAGTCACGTGGGTTTTTGTATTCTATTTATGTGCATAATTGATCAAGAGGAATAACGAATGTTTTATAGAAAATTTAGACAAAACAACTACCAACGAGAAAATTGTAGAGCCCTCTGGGAAACGTCCGATTCGTCAGTATTTATACTCCTACGTAATATGCGACTATGTTCTCGGGGTCATAAAGAAAGCCCGCCGACTACACATTTGTGCTTCGCGGTTCCCAGTGCTCTTAATATTTAATAATTTATTTATTTAATGGAAATACTGCCACTCTCACTTGAGAACATGGACAATCGGCAATACAGAAGTTTACAATGGAGAATCGAGCTTTCGAAGGAATAAAATCTACATTTATTAAACATGCGAACTTTACAGACATACGCACACACGTACATACAAGAAAAATTAAAGCCATCCCTTGGGGTAGGATTAAAACGAATTATAGAGCAATAAACTGTTCCTAAGCAGCTTCCCCTACAAAGAAGGCCAACACGTAAATAAAACAAAAAGAACACCAACAAAGAAACAAGAAAAGCTCCTGAACAGAACTTTCGAAGCAAAGATCACAAATATACGTACACACTAAGTCAGATAAAGACTCAAGCGTTTTTTAAACACTGTTTTCCTTTATTTCGCGGTAACAAGTTGGTTATTAGAAAAGATGATGACGGTCAAAGTTCCACTTTGGAATTTCGAAACGACACACCCACACCGGCACGTCAGTCTGACATTAGGAAATTGAACAGTTTTTCTCGTATTTGGGTGTTCATTAAAATTTCCTGAAACTTGCTTAGTTCAGTCTTTGGCTCTTTTAGAATACAATGTAGATCATCTTTACTGATAAAAAATGAACTAGGCGGAAGCAAATTCCTTCAGAATTCACTACACCCTGGAGAGCTGCATTGGTGCATGAACTTTAAGGCAGCGTTGTCCAGAATCTAGTGACCTTTTGTGCTCGTTTTCAACATTTCCAATTAATAATAAATAAAAAAGGAAATTGCGGCAGAACCCATCTCGCGATCACTGTCAACGGTTTTCTGGATTGCGTTAGCGTTGTATATAGCGACGCAATGTATTGCCACCGTCGAAACGAGTTAAGTATGAGGAAGGTGCTGCAGTCGGACTCCCATTTCATGCTTTTCCAAGAACACTCAGTGTCACCTAGCGCTGCCGCCACGAAGCTTCCACGTGGCCTCTGAAGTTTATGGCGCGCCAGTGCGTGCAAACGTTGAAAAAAAGGCTGTTTCACATGCAGCGACCGGAGTAAAAAAAAATTGGTGCAGTCACACCTGCCGCAATAAGAGTTATAGAAAGCTCATTTCACACGACCGCGATTTCAAAAACACGCCTGGTGCGACTTCCAAGGTTGCTAGCTGCCAGATTTTGTGACCATAAGCCGCATAATTTTTTAAATGTGAAGAAAAAGCTTGCGCATTATGGTACTATTGAGCTATTTTTATAGTTGCGAAACATGCTCATGTTTCGTAATTTAAAAATGTTTTGAAATAAATTTGTTTTGGAGTGCGCAACAGCAGTTTCTGGAGTTCAGTGCGAGGATACATGTCGGAAGTTTAGCGTTGTGCGTTGTCTCATGTGTTTCCTCTGTCCGTGTGCATCTAATAATATATGGGGTTTTACGTGCCAAAACCACTTTCTGATTATGAGGCACGCCGTAGTGGGGACTCCGGAAATTTTGACCACCTGGGGTTCTTTAACGTGCACCTAAATCTAAGTACACGGGTGTTTTCGCATTTCGCCCCCATCGAAATGCGGCCGCCGTGGCCGGGATTCGATCCCGTGACCTCGTGCTCAGCAACCTAACACCACAGCCACTGAGCAACCGCGGCGGGTGTCCGTGTGCTTCTGTCTCCGCTAGAATATATTACAAGATGACCAATCAACAAGCCCATATAACTAGCCTAACCGCATATGCAGGGGCCGTATAACGTGAAACTATCCTAATCTGTTTTTGTTCTAATCTCCTGACGTCAAATTTACTAACCAGCGACGCAAGCATCGGGCGGTAACCCGCAGCGTAATACGCAGCCGCTTTCAGTAGCTATTGCCAGAGCAATCCATGGGCAGCCATCTTCTATTCCTTTAGGAATGGGGCAGCCTCCAACTATTCAGAAAGAAATTCAGTTTTGTTGGGCATATAATGCGTCTTCAACGCGTACACCTCACTTTGACAATATGAGTTCTCGCGGTTTTGTGAAGTCACGAAAGAAAAATACAGAAGTTAGGAATGGCGGCATGCGAACCCTTGTCTGATATATTTAATATGTACAGGCTCATTAAAAGCGATGAAAAACAATGGCTCAGGGGATCATGCGCCTTCTATATGAGACATCAACGCATCAAATTGCTGTCCCCTGCCCAGAGAAATTATTGCTTCACCGATTGGGAGTGCTTGGCTTTGGTTTGGGCTGTCGCCAAGTTCCGGCCATATTTGTACGGCCGCATGTTTTCGGCCATTGTATACAGACCACCACGCACTCTGCTGGCTGTCTTCCCTCCGGGACCCGACAGGAAGGCTAGGTCGCTGGGCTTTGCGGCTCCAGGAACTTTCGTTTGCTGTCAACTATAAGTCTGGACGTCTGCACAAGGAGGTTGACTGCTTCTCACGTTACCCCGTGGATCCTGCTGCGCATGATCCGGTGACCTACGTGATGGCTTCTACTGACATGACCGACATGCGCGCCGAACAACAACGCGACGAATCCTTACAGTCCATCATCGCCGGAGTGCAATCTGGTAGCACTGACGCCACGTGCCGCGTCTTCGTTTTGCACAACGACATCCTCTATACCGCCGTAATATGAACCCTGACGGCCCTAGGTTGCTCGTCATCTGCGATCCGTCGCTCTCGAACAACTTCACGATGCGCCGACGGCGGGACCTCTTGGCGTTTTGCGTAATTACGACCTCGTACGACGCCGGTTCTTCTGGCCGGGTCTCTACCGCTCCGTACGTCGTTATGTCACCACTTGCGAATTGTATCAGCGCCGGGAGAAACCTCCCCTGCCACCTGTCGGACGATTCCATCCAATTGAAGTTCCTTCTGAACCGTTCTTTCGCGTAGGCCTTGACCTGCTTGGCCTTTTCCGACGACGACTAGAGGGAGTAAGTCGGTCGCCGTCGCTACTGATCACGCGACACGCTACGCGATAACAAAGGCGTTGCTGACTAGTTGCGCAACAGGCGTAGCCGATTTTCTCCTCCACGACGTCGTTCTCCACCACGGTGCACCTTGAGAGTTACTTCGTTCTTGTTTCAAGTTGTCGACGACCTCCTCCGCTCTTGTGCGACTGAGCACAAGCTGTCCGCCGCCTACCACCCACAAACGAACTGTCTTACGGAACGTCTCAACCGAACAATCACAGAGATGCTGTCGATGTACGTCTGCAACGATCACCGCGACTGGGACACCACGCTGGCCTACGGGGCGTTCGCGTATAACTTGTCCCGACATGACACCGCAGGATATTCACCCTTTTATCTTTTGTATGGTCGTGACCCCACATTGCCGTTTGACACCGTCCTCCCTTCTGTGCCACATGTTGCAACTGAGTACGCTCGTGAAGTCATCGATCGCGCTCGCATGGCACGTCAAGTCACCCAATCTCTTTTAATACCCTCGCAGCATATCCAAAAAGAGCGTTGCGACCGGTTCCATCGCGATGTTAAATTCGCGCAAAGTGCTTGGGTGCTCCTTTCGTCACCATGTCGTCGGGTTGGCCTCTCCCAGAAGCTTCTCTCTCGCTACATGGTGCCCTATGAAGTCATACGTCAAGTTAACGACGTAAATTACGAGATTGCGCCACTACAGGTGATGGCGTGCATATAGGAATCTTCGCACGTTTAGACGGTGTCTGCATGTGCGTAGTTCCTTGAAAAGCGTCTTTCAAAGCTTACTTTAAAGAAAAAGTCAGTTTCGCCCGAAAGGCGAATCATTGATTACGATATCAAATCAGCGGACAGTCATACGATGTGGGGATAGTATTATCGGCCGTATCAACGTGTAAACATTGGCTTGTCGACTAAATCAAGCAAACGTGAACAAGCAAACATGAACACATCACACTCGATGTCCGCGCATACTCGCTGTCAAAACGCTAACGTGAGGAAACGCGGCAGCAGCACCGAGCGAAGTGACCTTAGTGCTGTCTATCGCTTCAACGCAAACTGAGCGCTGAGAACACACAGCACGCACAAAGTCACGAGCCGCCGACCCACGAACGCAGATCGCTCTCAATATACGGCCGCGCGACCACGCGCAGCCGCCATATGCGCAATTGTAGCCGGAGTAGAACACCTCCTTTCTTCCTTCCCCCCGGTGCCTCGCAAAGTTGGGTGCCTCATGTGCGGCGGAGGACGGCGCGCTTCCACCCCGCTTCCTTCCCTTTAGCGCGGGCGAGATTGAGCCGTGATTGTCGGTTCCCCTCACCCGCTTTAACTCGCACATACAGCGTACAGCGCCTGGTGACGATGTTCTCAGCCTTGGACTTTATACGGAACATCACGGCGACATCGAAGGTGACAGCAAAAATGAGCCTCTAATGTCCATATATGATTGCAATCACAATAATAAAATGTCACGTGGGGACGACTCAGAGTTTCAATTATTCCACTCTCTCAATGTTGTTGATAGACAGTATCTATATTTAGGCTAATGTTATTGAAAGCGCTTCGTAAGGCAGTCCCCCAATTTCGCATTTTCACGTTATTCACACGGCATCTCAGATAATGCCACAGACGACGCTAGTTCCGTATTGATTCCGTTTGACGAAAATTTCGAGGACGTAAAGCTTCGCCTTTAAGAGTGGAACACGCTGACATTTAAGAATGCTAGACTATTTCTCACGCTTCCCAGAAACTGCTGCTTATGTAACCATAGTGTTGACCGGGAAACGCTGGTGGCGAACGCTATGCACGAAGGCGAACCTTCGGGTAGAAACGCTACCTCCTGCGTGGGCCGCGGTGTGGCGAAGGCGAGTGCCATCTGGAGGTGTTGCAAGGAACTGGACGTGCCGCGTTATGGCCTTTGAGATTTGCGCGCGCAAATCTGGGCGGCTATAACCGCTCTATGAATGGCAGAAACGCTGGAAAAGGGGCTTGTGCGTTTTTTCAGTTTTAGCATTACAGCATTAGGTTTCCTCGTATATTCAATTATATTCAATATCAATTAGTTCAGTAACTTCCTTGCGCCACATGGAGGGCTTGGGTAGGCGAGGTTCCACGAGGCGAGGCGAGGCGAGACGACGTCTGACTCGGAACGCCGGCGCCGAAGTGGCCGAAGCGCGACGCCGACGCCGGGAGTTTTGTCCAGTGATAAGCGCGCCTTTCGAGCGATCGACCAACGTGAGCAACGCCCAGGCGTTGCGCGTCCCACCGTGGTGGCCAGGGCAACACCTACACTGTACACTCTCAGACAAAGGTACACCCCACACTACGATAATCGTCATCTGCCTCGCTTGCGTTTCTTTTCTGGAAAACACCGCGCCCGCTACTTTCCTGTCGGGAATGCTATGTTATGCTGATAACGCGCATGCCGTTCGTTACTGGGATGTACTGGGCTCGCAGCGTTAAACAAAGGAAATGCGGACGAGACAGATGACGTTTATTGTTGTGTGGCAAGATACAACCCAAAGGGTGTAATTTTGTTTTAGAGTGTAAGAAAAGTTTAACCCCTTTGAGTCGTATCTTGCCACACAACAATAAACGTCATATGTCTTGTCCGCACTTCCTTTCTGTAACGCTGCGAACCCGGTACCTCCCAGTAACTACCGGGATGCGCGTTATCAGCATGACATAGCATCGCCGACAGGAAATTAGCGGGCGCAGCGTCTTCAGGAAAGGATACGCAAGCAAGGCAGATGACGAATATTGTTGTGTGGCAGATTTACACGCTTTGGGGTTTACACCCCAAAGCGTGTAAACTTTTTTTAGAGTGTAGCCGTCAAACTCAACGAGGATGGCGTTCTCTGAGCCCCCTCCCAAGGCGCACTGCTTCACCTTCAGCTCGTCAACGAGCAGCAGCGCCGATGAAATAATCCACGCCATCGAAGAAAGCGCAGGGCCAGGAGGCCTTGAGACCTTCTAACACCACGGACAAGTGAAGTTCATCGCAGCTGTCGTGTCCGCAGCAGCCGCTGTCAAATTATCGTCCCGGGGCCCCTTCGTTCATAATGGTGCATAGGTCCCAGTAGCCCAAGTCGGACCACGAGTCCTACATTTTTGCCTTCCGTGTCCCCCCGTACGTGGGAGACGCCGCACTTGCGACACTCCGGTCTACATATGGAAAAGTTCTTGCAATTGAAGAATCACGCTAAAGTCGGCACCGGCATAAGGGTCATTCGCGTGGAAATGGCGAAGCCCGCGCCAAATTTATGTCAATACAAGACCATCGCATCATGTTTGACAACCGAGGAATTCAGAAGGTGTGCTCACGGAGTGGGACGGAAGGACACCTAGGAAAGGCATGCGATATACCACGTTGCGAAAGGTGCGAAGTCTTCAGTCACGAGACAGCCAAGCGCACGTCCCCTTGTCGCCGCTGCGCCGGGAACCACATCAAATCGGATTGCTTCTTGCCCAGATCCTATGCAGTGGCAGCCAAAAACACTAACACCCCTGTCATCAACGAAGACGGCGATCAATAAAAGCATCATGAACTCCCCAAGGGAACAACTCATTTAATTTTGTAAGTGAAACAGTGACTGCCACGTTAATTTCATTGTTTTACTTTCCTTAACATGAACAAAAAAATATTAACTTCAGACTTTAAGATAACACAGCCTGAAAATTGATAATCACAATTTATCATCATCATCATCAGCAGCCTGGTTACACTCACTGCAGGGCACATGCCTCTCCCATACTCCATGCCTCTCCCATACGCCGCAGTAACGAGGTATTTTCCATATTCGTCAGGTTTCTTTGCCATTGGGAAAAATTATACGCAATTAGTACGCCGCTGAAAGCACCAGAGTTAGAAGTCTTTTGGGAGTGCCTACAAATGTCGCATTCACACTTTCATAATTAGGACAGTAATTATCCAGTTAGATAATTATTTGCAATTGCCGAAGTCATCATCGTCATCAACATCATCATCGTAAGCCTGGTTGCGCCCACTGCAGGGCAATGGCCTCTCCCATACTTCTCCAACAACCCCGGTCATATACTAACTGTGGCCATGTCGTCCCTGCAAACTTAATCTCATCCGCCCACCTAACTTTCTGCCGCCCCCTGCTACGCTTCCCTTCCCTTGGAATCCAGCCCGTAACCCTTAATGACCATCGGTTATCTTCCCTCCTAATTACATGTCCTGCCCATGCCCATTTCTTTTTCTTGATTTCAACTAAAATGTCATTAACTCGCGTTTGCTCCCTCATCCAATCTGCTCTTTTCTTATCCCTTAAAGTTACACCCATCATTCTTCTTTCCATAGCTCGTTGCGTCGTCCTCAATTTAAGTAGAACCCTTTTCGCAAGCCTCCACGTTTCGGCCCCGTACGTGAGTACTGGTAAGACGCAGCTATTATACACTTTTCTCTTGAGGCATAATGGCAACCTGCTGTTCATGATCTGAGAATGCCTGCCAAACACACCCCAGCTCATTCTTATTCTTCTGATTATTTAGGTCTCATAATCCCGATCCGCGGTTGCTACCGGCCCTATATAGATGTATTCGCTTACCACTCCCAGTGCCTCGCTACCTATGGTAAGCTGCTGTTCTCTTCCGAGACTGTTAAACATTACTTTAGTTTTGTGCAGATTAATTTTTAGACCCACTCTTCTGCATTGCCTTTCCGGGTCAGTGAGTATGCGTTGGAATTGGTCCCCTGAGTTACTAAGCAAGGCAATATAATCAGCGAATCGCATGTTACTAAGGAATTCTCCATTAACTCTTATCCCCAATTCTTCCCAATCCAGGTCTCTGAATACCTCCTGTAAACACGCTGTGAATAGCATTGGCGGGAACGTATATCCCTGCCTGACGCCTTTCTTTATAGGGATTTTGTTGCTTTCTTTATAGAGGACTACGGTGGCTGTGGAGCCGCTATAGATATCCTTCAGTATTTTTACATACGGCTCGTCTACACCCTGATTCCGTAATGCCTCCATGACTGCTGTTGCGTACTCCAGGGTAGCGTACCGTACTGCTGCCGAGAAGTAGCGACGCCTGCCTAATGAAGCTCCACCGACGTTACTTATTGGGTAGGGTGGCGTTGTCGGCGGGCTGCAGGCATCCGGTAGACCATCGCGACCACGCAAGGGCAAGGCGATTTTCTAGTGCTAAACTTGCACGGTTTATTCAAAGGTATATGAAAGATAATGAGAAGAGCAAGAAGTGAGTAAAAATATATTTCGGAGCCCCTTAAATAGGCTCTCTACAATCGTGGGCGGGATCTTGCTTCCGTCGATGTGCCGTGACCGGCACAGAACGAGGGCCCCTCCTCCTCTGGTTTTGCCGAGCCTGCTGAAAGGAAGAAGTCGTCCCGCTTCCCGGAATTGTAGACGCCTGTCCACCTCTTCGGCGCTTTGTGGGTTCGTGGAAGTTCTGTTCAAGGTCCAATTCGAGGTAAGGGCCTCTCTAAACTCGCGCGCGCACGCACATACGTACGCACACATGCACGCACACACGCACACACACACACAGAAAAGAGGCTGGACATTGCGGGGATTCCGGCAGACAGGCACACTCGAGACGGTCATGGCGAATTAGAAAGTCACGCTTCATTTCGACGAGGCCTGGTAAAGGGTCCGGGGAAACAAAGTTGTTTCTGCACTAGGAACAGGACGCCCACAATAGCAGGCGAAGTCACGCCTCATTTCGACGAGGCAGGGTGAGAGGGTAGGTTGAAATTTCTTTCACGACGAGGTCTCAGACGCCAACACTAACACTGATGAGGTTTCGACTGAATCAAACGCTTTCTCGTAATCAATAAAAGCTATATATAAGGGTTGGTTATATTCCGCACATTTCTCTATCACCTAATTCATGGTGTGACTATAGTATATTGTTGAGTAGACTTTACGGAATCCTGCCTGGTCCTTTGTTTGACAGAAGTCTAAGGTGTTCCTGATTCTATTTGCGATTACTTTAGTAAATACTTTGTAGGCAACGAAAAGTAAGCTGATTGGTCTATGATTTTTCAAGTCTTTGACATCCTCCTTTTTATGGATTAGGACTATGTTAGCGTTCTTCCAAGATACCGGTACGCTCGAGGTCATGAGGCATTGCATATACAAGGTGGTCAGTTTTTCTAGAACAATTTGCCCACCATCCTTCAATAAATCTGCTGTTACCTGATCCTCCCCAGCTGCCTTCCCCCTTTGCAAAACTCCCAAGGCTTTCTTTACATATTACAGCGTTACTAGTGGGATTTCAAGTTCCTCTAGACTATTCTCGCTTCTATTATCGCCGTGGGTGCCACTAGTACTGTATAAATCTCCATAGAACTCCTTCACCACTTGAACTATCTCATCCATATTAGTAATGATATTGTCGGCTTTCTCTCTTAACAAATACATCTGATTCTTCCCAATTCCTAGTTTCTTCTTCACTGGTTTTAGGATTCCTCCGTTCCTGAGAGCATGTTCAATTCTATCCATATTATACTTCCCTATGTCAGCTGTCTTACGCTTGTTGATTAACTTGGAAAGTTCTGCCAGTTCTATTCTAGCTGTAGGGTTAGAGGCTTTCATACATTGGCGTTTCTTGATCACATCTTTCGTCTCCTGCGATAGCTTACTGGTATCCTGTCTAACGGAGTTACCACAGACTTCTATTGCACACTCCTTAAAGATGCCAGTTAAGTTTTGAGATTGTTCTTTTCTCCTTGAAGTCGACCAAAGTCTCTTCAAGGTGTTTATCGGCGTTGATGAAGCAGGAGGCAGGTTGGAGGTAACAAAACTTGAAGATATATTGCAACGGAAATATTTACACAGTCAAATACAGAGTTAGCAAAAGAACACTGATACAAAACACACAAGTAAACAGCGCCTTACTCTTCTACTTTTTCTTAAGTTAGAGCCTAGGACAACTGTCACTACATACGATCAACCGAGTCTCACTGTTCTACCACTAAGTGGTTACGGCCCAGACTAGCGTTGCATCGTACGGAGTCTTACTGTTCTATCAGGTTTAGTGATTACAGCCTAGACTGAGGAGCAAGCACCTCGTCTCGGTTGTTATAGGGGAAAGAGACAAAGAAAAAGGGCGGTAGGGTCGTTAGCCCATCCCACGGAAGCAATTGCCAATGAGAGTTGACAGTTTCTTAAGCCACAACCCAAAGGGATGGGCTTACTCTCATAAGTGAATCTATTGGAAAACCACCCTGTTTTCCCTCTTCCCACATCTTCTTCTCCCCCTCCTATTTCCACGTGGTCAGTGACGGCCTCGTCAAACACGCCAGGCATGCATGATTTATTGAGGCCATCTCGCACCTCAGCGGCGTTTCTAGCCAGCAAAGGGGGGGGGCTCGGGCGCTGGTGTCCCAACACCGCGTACCGTAGTCCCCCTCAAGGTTTTTCCTGGTAGAAAACTAATTACCGCTGGCGGCATCCGGACTCGGGTGCTCTTAAAACGACGCCGCGCCCCTCTCTACGGCGCGCACTGCATGTTGTAACACGACACAAAGCGGGCTCTCCCCAGCGCTCAAAACAAGATGCACGTGGCTGCCGTCCGAATGCGAGGGGCGCGAACCCCCCGCTCCGTACGCGCCAGACGTGGTCAACATTGCTAGCAGCTGCGTCTCTAATTAGCAGGGGACTCAAGAGCCGGCGCCACAACGTCGCGTATACAACCTTTGTCCGCTCGAGCTTTGTCCGCGTGGCCCCATTATGACCATCGGCGGAATGTCAACAAAGCCCGCGTAAAAGCATTTTCTCCGAATCCGTTTTCCGCCTCTGCACCGCGCCCCCCGCGGCGGCGCGCGCCTCGGCTCGTCACCCAACACCACGCGGGCCGTCCGACCCCTCAACAACAGAAACGGTTGCCGCCCGAGGCGCTGGGGGGTGGACGCTTCGCCATTCACAAAACGCATGGCCAACTCGCGGCACTGCAAAAGTATATACAAAACAATCATGCAGCCCTACGCCGTCCATTCTTCCTGTTCGACGATGAGCGGCCTAACACGTTCCCCCTAAAGAGTATACTGGGCTGATTTTCGCTCAGTGATACGATAAATCACTGCCGCGATTACGTAATGAACATTCTAACCACACCCTAGCCTAATTACATCACAACAACAAACACTTTCAAGTAACAAAGCCAGAAGAGAGTAAAAAGAAATACACAATACATGTCATCAAACTATTAAGCACACGATCGCAGTTCCAAACTGTAAGAGCACTCTAGTGTCTCTGGGTCTTGAATCGGCACTCACAAAGTCCGCAATATACAGCGCCAAGTGAGCAGGAACATTCACGCCCATCCAGTTGGCATGGCAGTATAGTATTACGCTGGCTTCCATGAGCTGTTGTGAAGCCTGGACAAAGCATCCGCGTTACCATTACTGACACCCTTCCGATGTCGCACTGACACGTGATATCGCTGTAAAGCCAGCGCCCATCTTGTCAATTTTGCCCCGTGTGGAGTCGAAGTTGTAAGGTACGACAATGGATTGTGGTCGGAAACAACGTTTATCTCGGCACCAAAAAGCCAGTAGTCAAACTTCTTTAAGGCCCATATAATAGCAAACGCTTCCCTCTCAATTGTCGACCATCGCGTCTGAGTCGGCGTGAAGCGGTGGCTGGCAAAGGCAATAGGCCTCTCCTTTCCCTCGGCTGTCATTTGCGCCAAACAAGCGCCCGCCGCCGTAGCTGACGCGTCTGTGAAAAGCCAGTAGGGCTCAGATGGGTCCGGAGTGCTGAGCGCCACGGCCTCGCACAGGGACTGTTTCAGCGTCTTAAACGCCGTCTGAGCTTCCTCTGACCAGGGTATGCTATTGGGTACCCCTTTCTTTGTTAACCGCATGAGCGGGCTCGCCACCTCTGCACAATCTCGGACGCACTCGCGATAGTAGCCGCACAGTCCTAGCAGGCTGCGTAGCTCCTTTTTAGTGCGTGGTGGCGCCACATTCTTAACTGCCGCTATTTTCTCTTCGTGTTCTGGGGTTGAGAATCTTGGTGCGCAACCTAATTTCTCGAGCATCGACTGTGTGAGCTGTGATTTGCAATTAGTGCCCTGGTCGGAACAGATCATTTCCGGAACGCCAGTGCGACTGAAAATTTCAATCAACGCGTCGCAAGTCGCCTTAGCTGTCAAAGAGCGCAGTGGGACAATCTCTGGCCACCCTGTGCAAATGTTCACCAAGCATAGCGCGTACCTATGACCTTTCGCTGACGGTCTGTCTAAGGGTCCAATGATGTCTGCATTGACAATTTGAAAAGGGTGATTTGGCCTAGTGGGAGGAGTTATAGGTACTCTGTCCGTGCGACGCCTGTCAGAGCGAATTTGGCAATCATGGCATGAACGACAATGCTCTAATACCTCCTTCTCCATGCCAGGCCAAAAAAAATTATACCTAATGCGCGCTTTAGTTTTCTTCGGGCCTAGGTGCCCTCCGCATAGTGACTCGTGAGCCAAATGCATCACCTCACTGCGCTTGTCTTTCGGAACAACTAGTTGTCTCACTCGGGTGCCTACTATTCAGTCCCAGTGGTATAAGAGTCCATCAGAGACGAACATGCCGGATTTCCCACTCCGAGCATCTTCCCACCCTTTCTTTAAGGTAGCGTCAGCTAGCTGCAATCTGCGGAACTCTTCTCTTTGGCTTATTGACGCATCCCTCTCGTCACCAATTAGCTCAACTTCCCCAGAAACACCTTCCTCTTCCAAAGTAACGTTGCAGGCCACTGCCTCGGCTTTCTCATTTGATCGCTCTATGATCTGAGCAGGCTCGGCCGGTGCTACAATGGATTCCAGAGAGCTGCTGGCCCTCAACAAATGTTCCCAATCTTCCTTGGTCAACAAACAATCTGTGCCCTCGACGAGCTCATTAGTCAACGCGCAGAGTAGGTCAACGTTCTGAGGTTCCGCTGCCATTTGCGGGCTATTTAACTTTACCGGCAACGTTGCTAGCTTTGCCTCAATAGTTTTACCAAATGCAGACACCAATCGTATCGTGCCTGAAGGCTCCACAATACATTGCGGAAGCAGACTCTCGCGTATGACAGTTATTTCACTCCCCGTATCTAGAATCGCATCGGTGGATACGTTTCCGCATGAGATCGGGATCAACTGTAGGTTAGTCATGCCTTCACCTCTGTGTTTCAAGGCCTCTACCTTTGCAGTAAGGACTCCATCAGGTATCCCACTTCCCGTCTCGTCGGCTATCACCACCCTTTGTGTCCTCGGCCTTGGCTCGGTAGCCTTCTTTGGCTGGTTTCCCTTGTCACTAGACTTCGGGCAATCCTTAGCGAAATGGCCTGAGCTGTGACATACGTGGCACTTGAGGGCGCTTTTCGCCACACGCGTCGGCTTTTGCCCCATCTCTGCCGCTGATGGCTTTGAGGCATATCCTTTGCCTTTCGCTTGTTCCAAAGTTTGCAGTACTTTGGCAATCTCAGGTGGCTTAAGCCATTCCTCGCCTTCTCGTAGCCTCACGTACTCAAGACCCTCTATACTAAGGCCCGCTTTTATACGATCCGCAACCATGAGTTCTGCCATCACTTCTACAGTGTCGGCTCCTCTTACTTGAAGGTAGTAGGAAAAATACGTTTTCACTCGCGACGCGAACTGTGACCACGTTTCCTCCTTCCGCTTCACTGCTCTCTCAAACCTTTGCAGATACTCTGCCGGAGAAAGCTTCAGTTCCATCAGCACTGCCTGTTTAACTGACTCGTAATCTGTACTCTCTTCCTGGTTGAGGTTACGCAGTAGGTAGCGAACGCGCTCAGTTAGAGCTGGCATGACTAAATGCACGCGACTCTCATACGGTACCCCGTAAGTAGCAAAAAGTCTTTCTACCTCCTCAAACCATAAGGGTACATCCGCGTCACACGGCAGGCGGAACCCTTTCAGCACTTTTGCGCATTGCTCGACGGAGTCGAAGCCCATTCGCCTCCGATCGCCCCGGTCCGACTCAGCGCTGGACGACGTGCCATTGAGACGTTCAGCATTCGTCCTTGCCTGCAACAGCCTTTCGTACTCAATCTGAAGCTGTATACAGGTAGTCTGAGCATTGAGCCTTTGAATTTCAAGCTCAAGCGTTCTTGTATCATTCGGAATTTGCAAAGGCTGAGATGCCTGCTGCGAAAATTCCTGGCTCTGACTGGGTTCTCTCATTTCATTTGACTTATCGGAATTTAGCCTATCGTCATTTGATAACTCCCGATTCCGATCCATTTCCGCCACCGTCGCACCCTCAACTCCATTAGACTCCATTGTCTCTGCGCCCCCGCGTGTCCTCACCATTTGCTCTACACATCAACTGCCATGCCAACTTGAGAAAGACGCAAGAAATCCTGCTCACCCTTTGCTGAATGCACTGTCGTTTTCGGATCTCCTCCACGGTGCCGGGCTTGACTGCTGTGGGATCTTCTCAAAGGTGCAGGAGGTGCTCGTTGGATGACTTGATCCCTTCACCACTGGTCCAGGATTCGATGTTGTAGAGCTCGCCGATCCTGTCGGCTGCGCCAGTTAAGTTTTTTTGATTGTTCTTTTCTCCTTGAAGTCGACCAAAGTCTCTTCAAGGTGTTTA
Source organism: Dermacentor albipictus (assembly GCF_038994185.2). Taxonomy (NCBI): domain Eukaryota; kingdom Metazoa; phylum Arthropoda; class Arachnida; order Ixodida; family Ixodidae; genus Dermacentor; species Dermacentor albipictus. The sequence continues at coordinate 3,835,286 of NW_027225573.1, read as the reverse complement.
TCGGCGTTGATGCAGCAGGAGGCAGGTTGGAGGTAACAAAACTTGAAGATATATTGCAACGGAAATATTTACACAGTCAAATACAGAGTTAGCAAAAGAACACTGATACAAAACACACAAGTAAACAGCGCCTTACTCTTCTACTTTTTCTTAAGTTAGAGCCTAGGACAACTGTCACTACATACGATCAACCGAGTCTCACTGTTCTACCACTAAGTGGTTACGGCCCAGCCTAGCGTTGCATCGTACGGAGTCTTACTGTTCTATCAGGTTTAGTGATTACAGCCTAGACTGAGGAGCAAGCACCTCGTCTCGGTTGTTATAGGGGAAAGAGACAAAGAAAAAGGGCGGTAGGGTCGTTAGCCCATCCCACGGAAGCAATTGCCAATGAGAGTTGACAGTTTCTTAAGCCACAACCCAAAGGGATGGGCTTACTCTCATAAGTGAATCTATTGGAAAACCACCCTGTTTTCCCTCTTCCCACATCTTCTTCTCCCCCTCCTATTTCCACGTGGTCAGTGACGGCCTCGTCAAACACGCCAGGCATGCATGATTTATTGAGGCCATCTCGCACCTCAGCGGCGTTTCTAGCCAGCAAAGGGGGGGGGCTCGGGCGCTGGTGTCCCAACACCGCGTACCGTAGTCCCCCTCAAGGTTTTTCCTGGTAGAAAACTAATTACCGCTGGCGGCATCCGGACTCGGGTGCTCTTAAAACGACGCCGCGCCCCTCTCTACGGCGCGCACTGCATGTTGTAACACGACACAAAGCGGGCTCTCCCCAGCGCTCAAAACAAGATGCACGTGGCTGCCGTCCGAATGCGAGGGGCGCGAACCCCCCGCTCCGTACGCGCCAGACGTGGTCAACATTGCTAGCAGCTGCGTCTCTAATTAGCAGGGGACTCAAGAGCCGGCGCCACAACGTCGCGTATACAACCTTTGTCCGCTCGAGCTTTGTCCGCGTGGCCCCATTATGACCATCAGCGGAATGTCAACAAAGCCCGCGTAAAAGCATTTTCTCCGAATCCGTTTTCCGCCTCTGCACCGCGCCCCCCGCGGCGGCGCGCGCCTCGGCTCGTCACCCAACACCACGCGGGCCGTCCGACCCCTCAACAACAGAAACGGTTGCCGCCCGAGGCGCTGGGGGGTGGACGCTTCGCCATTCACAAAACGCATGGCCAACTCGCGGCACTGCAAAAGTATATACAAAACAATCATGCAGCCCTACGCCGTCCATTCTTCCTGTTCGACGATGAGCGGCCTAACAATGCCCATAAGATTGTCCTTCATATGTTGAACACTAAGTTCCTCTTCTTGAGTTAAAGTCGAATACCTGTTCGGTTGCTTGATCTGGAATTCCTCTATTTTCTCTCTTACCGCTAACTCATTGTCGGCTTCTTATGTACCAGTTTCTACCGTTCCCTCCTCAAGTTTAGGCTAATTCGAGTTCTTACTATCCCATGCTCACTGCAGCACACCTTGCCGAGCACGTCCACATATATTATGATGCCAGGTTTAGCGTAGAGTATATGGTCTATTTCATTCCTAGTCTCGCCATTCGGGCTTCTGCACGCCCACTTTCGGCTATCCCGCTTGCGGAAGAAGGTATTTATTATCCGCATATTATTCTGTTCTGCAAAGCCTACTAATCACTCTTCCCTGCTATTCCTAGTGCCTATACCACACTCCCCCACTGACTTGTCTCCACCTGCTTCTTGCCTACCTTGGCATTGAAGTCGCCCATAAGTATAGTGTATTTTCTTTTGACTTTACCCATGGCCGATTCGACGTCTTCATAGAAGCTTTCGACTTCCTGGTCGCCATGACTGGATGTAAAGGCGTAGACCTGTACGGCCTTCTATTTGTACCTCTTATTGAGTTTCACAACAAGACATATGCCACCCTCTCGTCAATGCTATAGAATTCCTGCATGTTACCAGCTCAAGAATCCGATCCAGATCAGGAATCCGACTCCTAGTTCTCGTCTGTCCGCTAAACCCCGGTAGCATAGGACGTACCCGCTATTTAGCACGGTATATGCTTTTTTGGCCTCCTAACTTCACTGAGCCCTATTATATCCAATTTATTACCCTCTAATTCCTCCAATAGCACTGCTAGATTCGCCTCACTAGATAACGTTCTAGCGTTAAATGTTGCCAGGTTCAGATTCCAATGGTGGCCTGTTGGGAGCCAGGGATTCTTCGCACCCTCTGCTGCGTCGCAGGTCGGACCGCCGCCGTGGTCAGTTGCTTCGCAGCTGCTGGGGACTGAGGGCCGTGGTTTGGTTGTTGTATTCATTGGGAGGCTGTGGCCAAGTACTGCACCAGGGTGGCCAATCCTGCTCTGGTGAGCGAGTGCGTTACCGGTTCTGGTCACCGGGATCAGGCTTCACTCCAGGCCTGTTTATGCAATCTTATCAACACGCGATTTTTTTTAATCCGGTGGAAAATTACGCGGCAGCGGGATTTGAACAACGGTCCTCTTGCACGTGAGGCGGATGCTCTACCTCTACGCCACCACTGCACCGCAGGAACATTCATGTGGTCTTTTTATGCTTACACCCACATCGGAATCAGGCCGGAAATCAATTCTATTACATATCTTTGCAGTCCACATTGTATCAGTCTTTAATCGATAGTACTAAGTGCACTCGATCTGCCAAAGTGACTTGCGTCTGTCATGCAGCGTGCAATAACGATACTTAACGTATCTTGATACAGAGCGCTCATTCGGGCGCTGTGACCCGAGGTACAGGCACAATTATCTTGGCAAATTCAGCATGGAAAATGTGACATGGTTTCTTTATTGACAATTTAAAATGTGCAGGTGACATTAAAACGCGCCACAAGAGCGCTGAAAGCAATGAACTTGTGATAACATGAAGAATGATGAGAAGTAGCAAAATGATGAGTGCCAGTGTGTTTAACACTAATACTCAACTCAATGCGAGTTGTTGACTAAATGGGAGCAGGTGTATCAAAAATCACCTAAGGGCGGCGTTTCGGTCGGGATACCGATGCAGTGCAAGCACTTGCATATTTCTGCATAAACTTCCTTGTTGAAGCTTGGGAATCGGCCGCGACTGGCTCGTGATCAGGCAACTTCTGCCGCTAACTTGTCCAGACAGGCAAGACCGAACAGCTCCTCCTGGGCTGTCCTGATGGCTTCCTCTAGCCTCTCTACAAAGACTGCTTTATCGCAGCCCATGCCCATGCAGAAGACGAACGAGCCTGGATCGCAAGCCATGATCAGCTCTAGGGCGAACATGGTTGCCCTCGTGAGTTCCTTGTCCGCTAATAATGTGGTGGCGCATGCCGCCGCATGCAGTGTTGATATGCAGTGACTGCGAAATCGCCGAGTCGTGCAATTGCTGTTGTCCGTGAGAGCCCAACATCCTTACCTCGCGCAGACTGTAGTTTTCTGTCAGGCCGCGCTGCAGATAAGGCGTCAGGATTGTATCCTGTCTAGCATGTTCCTTGACAATCGTCAACTTTATGACACTCGTGTTCCTCCGCACAAAGTGTTCGAAACCCTGCGCCCTGGCTTATCTGAGGGATTTCTTGGTCCCCGTCAGTGACCTCAGATTTCGAGTGCTCCAGTCCCTGTAGAATGAGCAAGCTTGTACCGGCGGTGGAAACCATGTCCTGCTTGAACTTCCTGAGAACCACACTTTCTCGTAAGAATCGCGAAAGCTGTCTGGCAACGTCGTAGAGCAGTAGAATCCCCGGAGAAATAGGGTCGTCAGCATGTGCTTAACATTTATAAGACCCCGGAACAATGTTCCAACTCTGCCCATGGCTGGGCAGTGGAGCTCAAGGGAATGAAATGGAGTGTCCATTTAATGCCTAGGCGATTGTCTCCGCTTGAGGACGTGAAAACCCAGTGAACGCGATCGTCCAGTCCACTATCCTTGATCTCTCTGAGGAGCTGGCTCTGCTCGCACTCGCTTCCCGTTGAGACGCCAAGTTTCAACTTCATACAAGGCGAAGAGTTTTGTGAAAGCGCCCGCACGAACTGCAGGCAGTCGGTGCAGGAGAATCCGCAGCCCATCAGGTTCAGCGTCTGGAGATTCTCGTTCATTTTCATGGGCTCACTTATCGAGTGCACAGCGTGAATACCCAGACACGAATCAAGGAGACACAAAGTTTTCAGCCAACGACTGTTCTTAATCAGGGCACCCAGGTGCTTCCAGCAGAAACTTGTGTCCGGCATCCATGTCATGTCGGGGTTGGGAGCGAGGAGTCGCAGCGTCATGTTTTGGGCCATAGCAGAAGCTAGTGTGTCCAGACAGGCGCCAGCCGGGCAACTGCGTCCGAGCTCGAGCTCCATCAGCTGCGTGTTGTGCTTGAGCTTCTCGAACAGCTGGGTCAGGTTGCACGTGATATCGAGGCTTAGAATTTCCAAGGAGCTGTCCAGCAGCCTCGAGACCAGTTCAGCGCGCGTCACAATGTAGGGGATCCTCCCTCGCAGTTGAAACTCTCGCGGTCGGCGGTGCTCCTTGAACTCCTGCGCGTGTCTGGCCAGAACGGAGTCCTTCATGGTCACGTTCCCAAGAGCCAACCACTGCAGTCCATGGTTGGCAATCACCAGTGATGAGAGATAGATGCCCTCAGCTTCCATCAATGTTACCTGCAGTTCAAAGGCAATCCATGTGGCGAAGAAACAAACACGTCGCGAGGCGTCATACGTGACGAAAGTCGGACTTTTGTAGTCCTTTGCCATTTATATAAATATTTAATTATTAACTAAGATTGCAAACAAAATTCTTTCCCCACCTTTGGTTCCACGTCACCGTTATATACATGTTGCATGCACGGTCATGTTTTCCCGAGCAATGGGTTGTCCCGACAAACGCTAAACCGCTTGCACGACATTGCTTTCTCAGGCGCTTAGGAAAATGCGATTCGATGATGATTCATCTTACGCATGAGCAACCAACATGTAGCGTTCTGTGGTATCACCTCTACATTGACAGGCCGACGCTACGCTTTCATTTCGCCTTGAAGTTTCCGCGTGCTAAAATTGTAAAAGTATGAGCGAACAAGCCCAGCAGCACGTTCTTTTAACCTTTCAAATCCCCTAAAGGGAAACGAACATTAATCATGGCCAACAACGTCGGGAATATTACAATATAAAAAAATGCTGGTTTTGTTATGACTGATCATGTTTCCATAACCGCCAGCATGAATCTTGCCGTTATATTTAACAGTGGTTCAACGATTTCTATTTTTCTGTTGTCACTCGGATCCACCATCGACAAAAGTCAATTCTAAGGCGTTGGCTGCCAGAACCGCGGTCCGATAATTAGGCATGCCGCAGTGGAGGGTTCCTTATTAATTTTCACTACCTGGGGTTACTTTGGCGTGCACCGAAGTCTAAGTGCACAAACTTTTTTTTTTCATTTCACCCTCACCGAAATTTGGCCACAGCTGCCGGGCTATTCATTTAGTACAGATGGGCTATTTGTTTATAATACAGAAGCCGTCGATATTTTTTTCCCGAGTGATGAGCCATTCTCGCCAATGTTTACGTGGTTGCGGCAGGGTTATATGGAAGCCACTTGTCGCATCGGCCGCTGTGTAACGCAACTTGCACGTATATATCGCAGTGACTCGCTAGGGATGGTGGCACTTCTGTGCCTCTCTGACAAGATAGCCATTTCATTGGTGGCCTGCGTGAGCATGAGCTCGACTTGCGGAAGACATGCCTCTCCGCCGAGCAAATGCTGCAAGTGAAGGAGTGAGGAAAGCAATGATTGCTCACAATAATCCCAGATAATCCTCAATTTCTCGCTCCAACGCGGCCGTATTTACATGCATACTGAGGTTGTTTCTAGAGAAGTGTCGGCGTGGGAGCAGCGATAAAAACGCGGCTAAATTATATGTGGTTTCTTACACATCAATTCTTGCTTGTTTATGCATTGTTTATGCAGTGACCGGCGCCTCCCCCCCCTCCCCCTAAAAAACCATGAAAACAACGAGTTTGCGCTTGCCGCTGCTTTGCTTTGGCTGAAATCTTGCAGCAAAATCCCATTTTACGGATGATGGTCGGGTATAACTCTAGGCACCGTTACTTTGCTGGTTTCTCAAAAACAAAATGCCAATTTACGTTCGTCCAAGCATTTCACCATATAGGGGTGTTGATAACATGGCAGAAATGATTTCACTTGCTCACTCTCGTAGTCTTCTCCATGGTATTAGCATGTTTTTTCGGTTTTTTTTTTTTACATATAGGTACGTGCGCTGACGATGGACGCAGACGAAGGAAAATGTGCATCTTCTTTTTCTGGCCAGCTACGACCGCACTTGATTGCACTGCTTAGTTCGAGCAAGGCCGTGAGCCGGCAAGTATAGACCCGCATAAGTACACTTCTGAAGGGCCTGACAAGTCCCTTAAACGGCTTCGCAGTATTTGGTGTAATAATATGTTGCTCACATCCGCATACAACTGCGAAGGGGGTCTCGTTTTTTTCGCACCAGAATTATAGTAAATGGAAGGCACGACCTCACGCGGAAGATCAGCATCGGCATGTAACGCCATAGCAATCAAGCAACTGCGGCGCTGCCTGGTCCGTTCACTGGCTGTTCGCCCCCCCCCCCCTTTCGCATCTTTCTATTACACTCCATTGTTTGTCCATGCTAAAGCTGCGCGGTTCTTGGCGATAAGGGCATGTCACCTGGTTGCCGACCAGCGTCGTGCAGGCGACGTTGTACGGCGGTGTGTTGCGGGACGCGGAAAGGAAATTTCCCCGCCGCTTATAGCAATTTCTCGCGAGAAATTTCGCCCCCTAATCGGCGCTGGACTCTTGCGAATGCCCGTGGGCATCTGCACGAAATCGCCAGGCAAGCCGCAGCGCCTGGCTTCCGCGTCTCCTTGTGGAGCAGTTGGAAAAGCACGCGTTCTAACGGTAAGAGCTAAACAACACTGCAAGGCTCTGTAACGACAAGTCAAGAAGCCGCACTCGACTGTGCCACCGCGTCGGTTCCTTGTAAAAATCGAATCAAATTATGAGGTTTATTGTCCCAAAGCAACACACCGGCTATGAGGTGCTAGTAGTTTTACATCTAAGTAAACTAATGTTTATTACATATTGTTCCGATGATACTGGGTCCCTAGCCAGTTGTACTCAGAACAGAAATTATATGAAAAGGACAGCCCGAACCCACCACAAGCAACAACAGGAGTAAAATCAATCAAATACAAGAGGGGTTTTTAAGCAATTAATACCCAAATCATAAAATTTTCATTTATAGAAAGCCAATAAATACAAGTTGGCTGTTCAGCTAGGAGAGGACTTGCTGGCATGGTGAGTTGATTGAAAAAACCGAGAATTGAGTGATGGAGGATTACGCCGTCGGGAGTGTTCTTGCGCAGTGCTTTGAGTTTGTGGGAGGTAGTTGTGGTGTAGAAAATGTGACAGGGATTACGTCTGCTTCGTAAAGAAGATATATTTAGAAAGAAGACCAATGGCATGCAACCTACAGGCAGCGAACATTTATCTGGGATCAAGAAATTTATGGACCGAGATTCTTTTTTGGTAACAGCCGAATGCTCTAGCGGAATGCGCCACGGAGGCTGGACTGGTAATACAAGAAAGGAGAAATGAAAATTGAGGGGAGATAATTGCGGAATGCGGAGTTTTACAATTGAGACGTCTACTTAGGCAAGCGGGAAAAAGATTTAATGTTAGGAAAATGGGCTGAGGGTATTAAGGAAAAACGAAATAAAAATGTGCGCGTGAAAGAACCAGGAAAGATATGGGTAAATTTAAATTTTAATATTGAGTTTAACTGTCCTGAAACTGCACAGGTTTATGAGCAGGGTTCCGTGTTTTCGGTGTTCACCGATAAACATTGAAAACTAATCACCCAGGCGGTTCTCTCTAATTGGATAAAAACGGAAAAACACCAAATTGGAGCGGTCCTTGAAAAAGAAAAGATGGCGAAAATCACCTGGAATGTAGGATCTTTTGAGCCGCCAGACGAATAAAAAAATCTCAGATGACTCATTCAGACGTGCTTCTCACTTATCGAGCATATTTTGTTTTCGTTTCTTGTTGAGAAAGAGCTTTCACATATGCTAAAACAAGTAAAAAAAAAACTTTGTTTATGTAAGCCACTTGCAGAATATCCACACTCTAAAGTTCTATCTGGTGAAGTTGGCCTTGGCAGTATCTGGCGAGAGCACAGCAAGGAATGGCCGGTCCCGCCATGAACTTCATTTAATTCTCCTGCCATCCCCGTGTCAAGCAAGAACGTAGAACGTGCGTTCTCTGGACTGAGTTTCTCCGAGCCGAAAGGAGCCTGCTCCGATGGCTGACAGTTCTCTCGCAATGCACATGCCAATTTCTTTCAACGAAAATTACGTATTACTTTTATGCTCCTGAATTCGTCGCGTTTCACTTTTTTCCACTGGTTTGTTCATTAATTATTATGCAGAGTGTTTGGAATTTGTTCAATTAAGAAGTGTCAACTCAGGTGCGTTATCTTTTATGCGTTAATTGTATACTGCCGATTTACAACGCAATCGCCCATAATCACCGATTTCTCTCCGCCATTGAAATTAGACACCGAAAAACGCTGGTTCAAAGGGGAGCGGGGCAGAAATAAACACTCATTAATAACCCCCAGATACGAAGAAAAATACCGAAAACACCGAACACTATCAGGGATGCCATAATGAGGGATATCTCCGAATTAATTTCGACAACCTGAGTATTCAACGTGCACCCGAAGCACGGCACATGAATGTGTTCGCATTCGACCCCCATCGGAATGCGGCCTCCGCGGTCGGGAATATAACCCGCGATCAGCAGCACAACGCCACAGCCACTTAGCTACCGCGGGGGTTCATTCGATGCGTGTCGCACGAGCGGTTTGGTAAAAGTGGCCCTTGAGACGCCCGTGGCCCACGGCCTAGCCAGCCAAACAGGCCAGTCATAAGGCACCTGAATGCACGTTCTACGTTCTTGCTTGACACGGGAATGGCAGGAGAAATAAATGAAGTTCATGGCCGGACCGGCCATTCCTTGCTGTGCTCTCGCCAGATACTGCCAAGGCCAACTTCACCAGATAGAACTTTAGAGTGTGGATATTCTGCAAGTGGCTTACATAAACAAAGTTTTTTTTTTACTTGTTTTAGCATATGTGAAAGCTCTTTCTCAACAAGAAACGAAAACAAAATATGCTCGATAAGTAAGAAGCACGTCTGAATGAGTCATCTGAGATTTTTTTATTCGTCTGGCGGCTCAAAAGATCCTACATTCCAGGTGATTTTCGCCATCTTTTCTTTTTCAAGGACCGCTCCAATTTGGTGTTTTTCCGTTTTTATCCAATTAGAGAGAACCGCCTGGGTGATTATATTCAACGTTTATCGGTGAACACCGAAAGCACGGAACCCTGCTCATAAACATGTGCAGTTTCAGGACAGTTAAACTCAATATTAAAATTTAAATTTATCCATATCTTTCCTGGTTCTTTCACACGCACATTTTTATTTCGTTTTTCCTTAATACCCTCAGCCCATTTCCCTAACATTAAATCTTTTACCCGCTTGCCTAAGTAGACGTCTCAATTGTAAAACTCCGCATTCCGCAATTATCTCCCCTCAATTTTCATTTCTCCTTTCTTGTATTACCAGTCCAGCCTCCGTGGCGCATTCCGCTAGAGCATTCGGCTGTTACCAAAAAAGAATCTCGGTCCATAAATTCCTTGATCCCAGATAAATGTTCGCTGCCTGTAGGTTGCATGCCATTGGTCTTCTTTCTAAATATATCTTCTTTACGAAGCAGACGTAATCCCTGTCACATTTTCTACACCACAACTACCTCCCACAAACTCAAAGCACTGCGCAAGAACACTCCCGACGGCGTAATCCTCCATCACTCAATTCTCGGTTTTTTCAATCAACTCACCATGCCAGCAAGTCCTCTCCTAGCTGAACAGCCAACTTGTATTTATTGGCTTTCTATAAATGAAAATTTTATGATTTGGGTAATTATTGCTTAAAAACCCCTCTTGTATTTGATTGATTTTACTCCTGTTGTTGCTTGCGGTGGGTTCGGGCTGTCCTTTTCATATAATTTCTGTTCTGAGTACAACTGGCTAGGGACCCAGTATCATCGGAACAATATGTAATAAACATTAGTTTACTTAGATGTATAACTACTAGCACATCATAGCCGGTGTGTTGCTTTGGGACAATAAACCTCATAATTTGATTCGATTTTTACAAGGAACCGACGCGGTGGCACAGTCGAGTGCGGCTTCTTGACTTGTCGTTACAGAGCCTTGCAGTGTTGTTTAGCTCTTACCGTTAGAACGCGTGCTTTTCCAACTGCTCCACAAGGAGACGCGGAAGCCAGGCGCTGCGGCTTGCCTGGCGATTTCGTGCAGATGCCCACGGGCATTCGCAAGAGTCCAGCGCCGATTAGGGGGCGAAATTTCTCGCGAGAAATTGCTATAAGCGGCGGGGAAATTTCGTTTCCGCGTCCCGCAACACACCGCCGTACAACGTCGCCTGCACGACGCTGGTCGGCAACCAGGTGACATGCCCTTATCGCCAAAAACCGCGCAGCTTTAGCATGGACAAACAATGGAGTGTAATAGAAAGATGAGAAGGGGGGGGGGGGGCGCGAACAGCCAGTGAACGGACCAGGCAGCGCCGCAGTTGCTTGATTGCTATGGCGTTACATGCCGATGCTGATCTTCCGCGTGAGGTCGTGCCTTCCATTTACTATAATTCTGGTGCGAAAAAAACGAGACCCCCTTCGCAGTTGTATGCGGATGTGAGCAACATATTATTACACCAAATACTGCGAAGCCGTTTAAGGGACTTGTCAGGCCCTTCAGAAGTGTACTTATGCGGGTCTATACTTGCCGGCTCACGGCCTTGCTCGAACTAAGCAGTGCAATCAAGCCCGGTCGTAGCTGGCCAGAAAAAGAAGATGCACATTTTCCTTCGTCTGCGTCCATCGTCAGAGCACGTACCTACATGTAAAAAAAACCGAAAAAACATGCTAATACCATGGAGAAGACTACGAGAGTGAGCAAGTGAAATCATTTCTGCCATGTTATCAACACCCCTATATGGTGAAATGCTTGGACAAACGTAAATTGGCATTTTGTTTTTGAGAAACCAGCAAAGTAACGGTGCCTAGAGTTATACCCAACCATCATCCGTAAAATGGGATTTTGCTGCAAGATTTCAGCCAAAGCAAAGCAGCGGCAAGCGCAAACTCGTTGTTTTCATGGTTTTTTAGGGGGAGAGGGGGGAGGCGCCGGTCACTGCATAAACAATGCATAAACAAGCAAGAATTGATGTGTAAGAAACCACATACAATTTAGCCGCGTTTTTATCGCTGCTCCCACGCCGACACTTGTCTAGAAACAACCTCAGTATGCATGTAAATACGGCCGCGTTGGAGCGAGAAATTGAGGATTATCTGGGATTATTGTGAGCAATCATTGCTTTCCTCACTCCTTCACATGCAGCATTTGCTCGGCGGAGAGGCATGTCTTCCGCAAGTCGAGCTCATGCTCACGCAGGCCGCCAATGAAATGGCTATCTTATCAGAGAGGCACAGAGGTGCCACCATCCCTAGCGACTCACTGCGATATATACGTGCAAGTTGCGTTACACAGCGGCCGATGCGACAAGTGGCTTCCATATAACCCTGCCGCAACCACGTAAACATTGGCGAGAATGGCTCATCACTCGGGAAAAAAATATCGACGGCTTCTTTATTATAAACAAATAGCCCATCTGTAGTAAATGAACAGCCCGGCAGCTGTGGCCAAATTTCGGTGAGGGTGAAATGAAAAAAAAAAGTTTGTGCACTTAGACTTCGGTGCACGCCAAAGTAACCCCAGGTAGCGAAAATTAATAATTAGCCAGCCACTGCAGCATGCCTCATTATCGCACCGCGGTTTTGGCACCCAACGCCTTATGCTCCAACCACTGGAACGCGCCGGAAAGCTTCGGCGCGCGCCGAAGGGTCACATGCGTCAAAGCGTCGGTCGGAAACGCGGCGAAGCGGAACGTCGCGCAGCGATTATGTCTACTGCCGATGCTAGAAGTTTGCCGACGCGCGGCGAAGCTGCGCCGGCGTGCACCAAGGAGAGGCTGCGACGAGTCGCAGGCGTCAACCAATCGGAGGCTGCGGAGCCTCCGGCTGCTAGGCCTACGATGGCCGCCCGTACGAGTTCGAGTTCGTCCGAGATCGTCCGAGTTCCTTGGGCGTACGACGCGTGCGACAGTGTTCCTGAAAGACAGTGTTGTAATAGTATGCCGACGATGACACGACCGACGACCGTGGCTTGTGGCAGTGCGACGTAGATCCGAAGCGACTTCGAACGACGCCGACTAATCCAACGTGCCCACTGGGTTCCGCCGGGCTCGGCACGATCGTCTGCTAAAACAGCCAACCGAATCACGATTACCGCAACGTCTGTGCTTGTTGTGTGTGTATTTTGTTGTGCTCAAAACGAATGGAAACATGTTTACGAGTTCCTAAGTCTGGATAATCAGCACTCGCCTATCGCCGATGTTGTTTACGTTACGCGTAGGCCTAGCGGGTCCATCGAGTTCGTAACTGGCGAGTGAACGAGGCCAGCTAAGAAAATCTGTCGAAGGAAGTGAATTTTCAGGTCCGTTTGGTGCTGCAGTGATTTAAAATATGGCACTCCTGAGTTCGTGTGATGTGTGATGTGGTGAATTAATGAATTGTGTGGAAGTTGGGTGGGTCAACCGCGGCGTGTTTCGTGTGGTGATCGGTTGACTCAAGTTTCACGGGCAAGCTCTGCGCTGTTTCCAGTGGTAAAGATAACTTGCGAAAGCGAAATACACTAGTAGCCCAACTATTGGAAGTACTTACATAATCAGCCGTGCCGCCTGTTTCAGCTGACACTGTGCTCTTCTATTCGGCATGTGAATCCAGTTAGTACAAGTTCACTGTACTCATTCATCACTTCTTTCAAGTGCGTCCGTCTTTTGGGCTAGTTGGGGATAATTCGCTCGTGCAGCAATCAAGAACACTGACGCAGTGAAGCATACGTGACAACGCAGTCATGTTTGAGTCAGTGTGTCCTTATAGTTGAGCAGTGCAAAAAGAAATTATCTGTTTGCAACGTGTGCCCTGTGTGCAGTGCATAGCAGGACCTGCATCATGCAAGACCTATGCATGTAGCAGTGTATACCACGATTGCTTCGATGCCCGCTTCAGAAGCAGCAAGTACTGAGTCAATGAAACTGTAATTGATTTTTTATCTCACTTTTTGCTTATGGAAAGTGTAGATGTTGTGAGTGCACTGAGGGGAAGGTGAAAAAGTGTCATCAGTGTTTTGTGCAGTCGGTATGCTTACACTGCTGGAATCCCTTCAGCTTCTACTAAAATGTTTCTTGCTGCGATACTATAAATTGTAGTCAGGACAAAGATCTACTCAAAACCAAGTTACTAATGCATCTGCGCAGAATGTGTTTGATTAACAAGTTAACACTTCTACAACAACAATATGCCGATGCACAGCATATGTGCTTACAATAAATACATTCTGTAAAGGTGAACGACTGGGCCTACAATATCAAACTCTGTAGTAGCACCGTAAAAGGTGCTGCCATGCGTATCAGCCACAACGAAACTGCTGCACGTCCAACCTTCTTCCTTGGAGGCACCTCTATAAAGCCTGTTCGGGCCCTTCCCATTCTGGGTGTAACATTTAGCTCTTCTCTCAACTGTCACCAGCGCTGTATGTAAGCACCGGCCCATTCTTGGGCTTGTGTCCCGTGTCTCCCTTCCCTCATGACCTAAGGTTTTCCGAGCACTCTACACTTCTATCATTCTGTCACGACTTGAGTACTGCTCATCAGTATAGTTCCCGTACCAAACTCGCGACGCTAACAAACTTAAGCTTGTTCAGCGCCGGACAATACGCACCCTTTACTCCCGTCTTTTCGGTTGTCACAAGCTCATGCCAGCCTTCGAGGATTGCCTCAAACTCCTCAAGTAGCATAGCCTGCAATACCAACGCAACATTGCACTAGTCTATACTGCAAGGTGCTTGACGACTCTCTGGACAGCACTAATCTTTCTTCAGTTCGTCTGAACAAGTGGTCAGCACAGCCTCAGCCCTCATCGCGCCTCTATGGCCCGACACCACAACTCCATGGGTATATCTGGCATGCAGAGCTTTCTCTCCACCCCCGTGGCGATTTGGATTCTCCTTCCTTGGAACCAGACTGAATTGCCACTCCTGGGTGTTGTGCACCTGTCGAATGTGTGCGTGTGTGCCGTGCTGCGTTATTGAGCAAGTGTGTGTGCACGTGGTGGGGAAGGAAGTGTCTTCTGCATTCTGCAAATTCCTGCTCTAGATGGCTGGTTATCAGATGCTCTAACATACAGGCATCAGCCTTTAGTCTAGTGTGCCATGTTACCACTAAGATTATTATTATTATTATTATTATTATTATTATTATTATTATTATTATTATTATTATTATTATTATTATTATTATTATTATTAGAATCATCACTTTGACCACATTGATTGTGTTGAAGCCAGCGTGACACATAATTCAATATATTTCTGGAGCTTTGTGGGCCCTCTCTTCTGAAAAGAGTGCCAAAGATGTACGCCTTCTTCATGAAAATAGTGATGTTGTCTCGAACACTGCTGATGCCTTTGCAGAACATTTCTGTTTGCCATATGGTGTGAAATATGCTTCAAGTAACCTTCCTTCTCAGTCGTTCATTCTCATTCTTCTCATTCTTAACAACCGGAACCACTTTTGCGACTAGCCAGTCATCTGGGACCCGTTTTTGTTTCAGCGAAGAATTAAAAATGATCTCTAGATAGTGAGCTACCCATTCCGCATATCTGCGCAGAAAGGCATTTGGTATGCCGTCTGGACCTACAGATTTCTTATCGTTAATTTTAAGCAAAAGAGCTACAATGCCTTCATGTGAAACCTGAATATTAGGCATTGGTGATGTGTACGGGGATTCTAGAGAGGGGGGAGAAAGACCATCTGCAGAAATGTCAGTAAAGACAGATTGAAGAAAATCATTAAAGCATACTGCCATACGCGAGTTGTCCGACACAAGTTCGCCATTAGCGACAATGACACTTGGACCTTCGTTATTGTGCGACAAATGGCGCCAAAAACGGTGCGGATCGTGCTTCATAAAATTAGTTAATGTCACGTCATAGTAATTCGTTTTAGCAGCAGCCATATTTGTGCGCAATATAGAGCTTAGCGCCGAAATTTTATTATGAACTTTTTTTTTTACTTCTGTCTCTCAGGGTCAAATTTCGGCTTTAAATGTATAATTTCGCGGGTTATCCACGAGTTCTGTTTATTTATTTTCTTCTTCCGAGTTGGCAGAAATCTGTTTACGCAGTGAAAAACAATATCTTTAAACGCAATCCACGTCGCATTCACGTCATCCATCGAAGTGAATTCATCAAAACACAGCGAAAAATGATCAATAATGCTTGTGTCATCGGCTCTATCGAAGCACAGAACATGCGTAGTACTACCAGCCTTCGGGTATACAGCGGTAGACTTTATCTCCACATAAACTAGCTTATGATCCAAGAGGCCGGTTTCAACCGATACGTCGTAGTCTTCAAATCGCCCGTCTAGGAACACCAAGGCTAATATAGATCTTGATTTCCCAACTACGCGTGTACACTCATGAACTACCTGCTGTAAATCCTTACTGAAAGCTATTTCTAGAAGTAGTTCACTATGGGCATCTTCGCGAGGCTTAACGCTAAGCGTGAACCAATCAATCCCTGGCAAGTTGAAATCCCCAGCAATGATTATGCGACAGCTGCGCTTTTTAAAGCTCTCTAAGTAAAGCTCCATATCTTCAATATAGGAAATGGGCGATTTAGGCGGTCTATAAACAGTTCCAAGAATTATCCATGTTTTATCTAGCTTAATTTCACACCAGATGCTTTCATGTGTTGGAATGCCAGTAATTTGCACACAGTCAATATCGGCCTTGAATACAATAGCAACTCCGCCCCCACGAGCATCGCGGTCTCTTCGTATGATTTTGTAATTAGGTGGTACGAGCTCTTGGTCTTGTATTTCGGGTCGCAGCCACGTTTCGGTTATTGTAAGCACATGGGGATCGCAATTAGCCAGGATATATTCTAAGTCTCCAATTTTGTTTACTAAACTTCTAGCGTTCAGATTGATCAAGCGGAAGGCATTCGAATCATATTCTTTGTTCCGTCAGTCACCCCTACCAGCAGTAGGGCGTCTGTTAGGATACGGAACCTTCACACGGCTGCGCTTTGATTGATCCCACGTGTACACGTCAGAGTCCACATGTAGTTTGTCATAATTCAAGCGCACGCGATGCCGTCCTCCCTTTCTTGTTTCGCGGAATCCCAGAGCACTTTACGCTTTGCCAGCGTTTCTTTTGAAAAGTCATCAGAAATGGAGACGCCACTGCCCTTCAGCTTTCTGCATTGCTTGTAAATTTTCGCTTTTTCCCTATAGTCATACAACCTGAGAATTACAGGTCGAGGCCGGGCGTTTTCTTTTTTTCCCTATCCGTTGCATTCGTTCCACGGTACTCAAGTCGATGCCAAGTTTTTCTTCGGATACACCTACTAACACTTTCGCTTCAAGGTCAGCTAAGGATTCCCGCTCGCCTTCTGCTATTCCAAATACCACCAGGTTATTCCGCCTACTTCTGTCCTCAGGGCTGTCCATGCTTGGCTTCAGGCCGGGACTTTCTGCGCAAGATGCGTTCCTAATCCTAAGGGAAGAAGTTCTTAAGGGCATCCCGAAGGGAGGAGAGCATCTCCTGCTCACACTCGACCTAAAAGGGGCCTTCGATAACATCTCTCACGAAGCCATTCTCAAGGGACGGAACGACATCAGCTGCGGGGAGCGCATCTTTAATTACGTTAAATCGTTCTTGACGGGCCGGACGGCAACCATCGGAATAGGCCAGACTCGATCGGATACGATCGACGTGCCGAACAAAGGAACACCGCAAGGGGCTATAATCTCCCCGATTCTATTCAACGTCGCGATGCTAGCGCTGACCAAAGAGCTGCGGAAGATTCCCGATCTAGGTTACGCCCTGTACGCAGACGACATCACGCTCTGGGCCACCAAGGGCTCCCTAACGCGAAAAGAGGCGACCCTTCAAGAGGCCGCGACGGCCGTCGAGAGATTTGCGGCAGCGAGCGGGATGCGTTGTGCGCCAGAAAAGTCCGAGGTGATTCGGGTGCACGGAGGAGGAATCTGCAAGTCCCCCGGCCCTATCGACCTCTATCTTGAGGGCCAGAAGATCACGGAAGGCAATAAGACTAGGATTGTGGGTTTTTGGATCCAGAGCAACCTGAAAGCCTCCCACACCATCCAAACCCTAAGGTCTGCCACCAACCAGATCTCGCGGATTATATATAAAACGAATTACAAGAAGCCGCAATGGCATGCGAGAAGAGGACACGCTTCGCATCGTCCAGGCTCTGGTGATCAGCAGAATCACGTATAGCATGCCGTATCACTATCATTCGCTAAACAAACGCGACCAAGAACAAGTCGATGCCATCATCAGAGGCGCGTACAAAACGGCCCTGGGTCTCCCTATCACCACCTCAAACGAGAAGTTAGCGGCCCTCGGGATCCACATCTTCGCTGAGCTGTCGGACGCGGTTATGGCTTCGCAAAAGACCAGACTGCAGAAGACGGCGGCGGGCAGAGCCATCCTCCACCGGACCGGAACGGCAACGGAGCTCCGTGCCCTCGATGGGCAACGATCACTCCCGCCTGAGGTTAGAGGCAAGATCAAGGCGAACCCGATACAGAAGCACATGAGCCATGAACTCCATGAAGGACGACGCAAGGCTCGCGTCGACAGACAGCGCCGACAATTCAAGGGTGACCCGTACGTAACGTACGTGGGCGTGGCGGCGTACCCTGTAGGGGGCCTCTTCGCGGTAGCCGCCGTGCACGGAAGAGACAACTCCTTGACCCTCGCGGCCTCCGTAAGGGCAGAGACCCCAGCTGCGGCTGAGACCATAGCCGCGGAACTGGTAATAAAGCAAGAAGACAGGGTAGGCAGGGAAGTCCATGTCGTTACCGACTCGCAACAGGCCTGCCGTAACTTTACCAACGGACGAACACCGCTGCTGGCGGCTCAGATTCTAGGCCCGAAGCTGCAAGAATACCATCAAATCACGTGGACGCCGGGCACGCGGGTCTGGAGGGGAACGAGAGGGCGAACGCCCTAGCTCGAGCGCTAATCAACCGAGCGGGGCAAGACGAATTGTCTCATCAATCCCCACCATTTACCTTCATGCCCCTGCCGTCCAATTACTGCGACCGACTCGAGATCCAGTGACTGAACCGCAGGATTTATCCTCCGCCTCCCAGAAAGCTCAGCACTGAAGATGCCGTAGCTCTCCGACTTATTCAGACAAACACATTTCCTAACCTACACAAATACAGTAAAATGTTCCCACATACATATCGCGGCATCTGCCCCTGGTGGGGCGACACACGCCCTACACATCTTCCACATCTCGTGGGGCTGCGGGGGCAAACCTCAACACTTAAAGACGCCTAGCACGCAATTTGAGCGGTGGGAGGTACAGCTGACCGGCGATACCCTGGCGGGACAAGAAGCTCTCGTACAGCAAGTACGTCGAGCAGCCATGGCCAGTGGAGTCCTGGAATGAGGACACCACCCACTCGACCTCAAGAGCAACCACCTCGATGGTTCTAATAAATGTTTTTTTTCTCTCTCTCGCTCTCTCCTGCTGGTGCCGAAGTGTACTCTTTAACTGTTTTACTGTTTTAGACAATTGAGCGATTGTACTCGCCTGTTCTTTAAATATTTTAAGGCTGTTTTCAACCACCTTCAGTCGCTTGCTCATGCTCTCTAGATCTGATTGTATTGCCTTTTGGCATCGCACAATTCCTTTAACATCACCTTCGTTTCTGGCCCAGGGTTCATTTCTACGTCGCCAGACAGCAACAGACATAAAGATGCGAAACCGGAAAAAATCACTTCTGGGCATGGCAGACCAACAGCAAGGCGATTATCATTCTTCTAGCCATAATAATTGTAATAACTAACCTGTTCAAGCAACAGGAGGCGGTTAGAAGACATTGCATACGCTGTGCCACCGTGCCCATATATATATATATATATATATATATATATATATATATATATATATATATATATATATATATATATATATATATATATATATATATATATATATATATATATATTGCCGTCAAGAAACACGAAGCAAGATACACAGGCCGGTCTCAGCCTCAGTTTGCTTGTAGGACCATGCCTATGAATATGATACACATGGCGAAAACGATAATACATAAATTGATGACACAGGTAGAGTAAAAAATGAACGAGTAATAATAATAATAATAATATTAATAATAATTTGCACCAGCATCGATACCCTCGAGGTTGTTGCTGGGCACTTTAATAAACACCTTTGGTGGATGGATTGACTATTATTATTACGGACTATTTTATGTCGGCCCCTTTATGGAGGCAATCACACAACTTCTTGCATTTTGTTTAGTTTAGTAATTAATCCAGATACACTAATCAATTCAGTAAGTCATATATCTAGGGACACACACTTACAATGAGGAAATTGTAGAGTGGTCTAGGAAACGCCCTATTCAGCAATATTTAGATTCGTACCTATTACTCAATATTTTTTTCTGCCATCATAACGAAAGCCCGCGAATTTGCCTTTTCTGAAATTTTCACGTGCGATTTAGCTCCTAAATTCATTTTCTTTATCCACTCATGTCTTCGCAAGCCACGAGAGGGTACGGGTCACGAGCCAAGAAGGAGGAGGAGGAGGTCGTTCGAAAAGGGCGGATTTCTGGATGGCTACACCTTTGCACACCCTGATGGGCTCTGCATACGTCGACCCCTGTGAATGTCAGCCGTCGTCGTCAGCTTCGCTTCAGCAGACGACCAGTCCGCGCCTTGTGTCACAGCTTCCGATGCCGGCGTGGAAGGCGCATCGCAGAGCAGTGAGGTGCAGCACAGTTACCAGCTGCGGTCACGCATTCAGCGACCTCCAAACGCTTTCATGCTGTCTGCACATGGAAAGAGGCGATCGGTGGCCGCTGAGAACCCGAACGAGAACAACCAGCGCATGAGCATTCGCCTGGGTAAGCTGTGGCGTTCTCAGCGTCGCCGATAAGGAGCCTTACCAGCGCGAGGCGGCCGCAGCTGCCACCGTCCATCGAAGGAAGCACGCGGACTGCGTGTACAATACGCGTGAGGGCCAGCGGTGCAAGGGGCAGGAGCGCAGCAGCGAGCTCACGAATGGCACTTGCCGGGACCAGGAGCAGCAGCCGAGCATTTCCATGGCCGTGGCCCAGGATCGAGGCACCCCGCAGTTCCAGCAGCAACAGCATCCGCCGCCACCGCCGCAGAGTAACGAACGGCGAGCAACCAGCGCTGCCCGGGGCAGCGATTTGGGTGTTGGTCAGGGGATGCCACTCCCTAGGCCATCGGCGACTGTCACGGCCACGGCGTCGGCTGGCTCGTCTGCGCGGCCCTACAACATGCAGCGGTTCCCCGGTCTTCTGCCAACATCACAGAGTGGGGTGAACAGAGAAAACTCCGTGCCGACCACTCAGCTAATGGCTGTTCGCGCATTCAAACAGCCTAAAACGCCGTATGCCCTAACGATGCTCGATAATCAGCTATCCCCCACGCTCCTAGACGACTAAGACGACGACTTGTGAGCGGACACGTCGACGTTCGACCAGGGCGGAATCCGGGAAACCCTGGGCTCTGTCATCGGTGCCCCAGGCGAAGGTCAGCCGTCGTCGTCGTCGGCCGCTGGCTGCACTGCAGCATAGGACCGCCAACACGCACCGGCCAAGCGTTCGGCGGCTGCTGCTACAGACAGGGTACCTGCAGCATATGATCGTCCAATCTTCATCCGCAATGTGACGATAAGTGCGAGGATGCCGGGTTGCACTAATAGTTTATAAGTTCTATTCATCATGACAAAGAATATAAACGTGATGCAGTGGCTGTGACTTCTTTCTTTATTGAAGGAACAGTTACGCCCTCTGAGGTGTCACGAATGACTGGCGTCAATTACGCTTAGATGTCTGTTGCAGGTGCTGTCGGCTGGTCGAGACAACACGCCAGAATAACTGCGGAGAAGAGTGAATACACTTCGCTTTCTTAGGAATTGAAGTGGGATGTTAGAAACTCGCAAGCTCTATTCTGTTCCAGCACCAAGCTATAGTGGATTTGATCACCGCTTGCGAGCTTCTGAGGGCTGTTGAAACAAGACCGTGTTGGGCACAGCAGAGGTGGTCATTGAGACTTTTATAAGATAATATAGATCAACATGAAAAGTAATTCGAATTGACAAAGCTCGCCCATCTCTTGAAACGTCTCACGTGGAGACATAGACGCTCGTATCTTCATTGTAGCGTCGAAGAGCCACTCGCACCGTCCTCTAAAAGGCAGATGAGACATGGCCACCTTATGTGATAAAGGGTAACATAAAAAAGTTGATGTATAACTTGTTGCTGTCATTGGCTTTTAAGACTTGAACTGAAAGAGTTTTTCAGTTTAATACTAGATTTCATTTTGAACTTGTAATTATTAAGATGTGCTGTGATGAATTGGTTCGAGCGGTTAGCTGCAGTTTTATAATACTTTGCTTGTTTGATCATAAAGATTAAAGGGGCAGAGAAAAGGAAACTGAACAGCTTGACGTGTTCCCGTCTAAGTTCCCAGTACAGTACCCTAGCGCAGTGACCGAGTGAACGTACCCAGTCACCAGTTGCACATAACATTAGATTGCACATCCGCGGGATCGGCCACGAAAACGGCGAGACTGGCTTGCCTGCAAGAACGCGGCTGGTCTTCGAGAAGAATGCACCAAATTAAAATCCCGCAGAGCCCATCTAACGATAAATGTCGAGGTTCATCCTATTATCACTGTAGCGACACAGAGTATTGCCACCTCTTAAATGCGTAATGCGTGACTTCTGTATCCAGCTGGGCGCCTCTCTTACGCATCCCTCTTAAAGCCCCTTAAACTTCGCAAAGCAGTGCCACGCTTTGGACAATGTCGCCTCCTCCTCGCGCGCTCTGGCCGACGCCGCGTTGCTATTGGCCTAATAGCATCACGTGAGCCCTCGCGCCGTGCATCTGCGCCATTTTTGCTCGACGAGCGTTTACGGAGTGGCGACGACCGCATGTTGACGCCGTTGCTATGCTCGAGCAGTGTAGGCGGCGCCACAGTCGATGACGGAGCGTGAAAGAGAGGAGAAACGAGGAGGAGTGAAGGCGGAGGAGGAGAGTGTCGCTACTTTACGAAGTTTAAGGGGTTTTAATCCGTAAACACGCTGCGCCATCTAGCGGCACACCCGCCAAGTCCGCGCGTGGCACGTCTGTATATATATATATATATATATATATATATATATATATATATATATATATATATATATATATATATATATATATATATATATATATATATATATATTATATATATATATATATATATATATATATATGCCGGAAAGAGACGATGAACATTTTGGGAGACGTATTTACTTAACGCTTTTAGCTGGTGAACCAGCCTTCGTCTGAGTACAGCCTTGGTCACTGTACTCTGACGAAGGCTGGTCCACCAGCCGATAACGTTAATACGCATTCCAAAAGGTTCGTCGTCTTTTTCCTACATATGTTACGACTGCGTGCCCAACTTTGAATATATATATATATATATATATATATATATATATATATATATATATATATATATATATATATATATATATATATATATATATATATAAAGCAGGTTACGTTCCACCTAGCGCCGAATAAATTTTAAATTACTTTTTTATGTCATTGAATAGTGGCACATATGATTGGCATATAGCCAGTGAGTCACGTTGGCTTCAAAGTGGTTCATTGTAGAGCGATTCATACCCTCTGCCACATACCCAGTGATCCAAATTGGCGTGAAAGCGGTTCATTGAATTTTCACCTGACTTCATTTTTTGTAGTTATTCAAAATTTCTCAGTAGTGCTTCTTTTTAGACTCGTATAAATGATATCCTTACCTCACCCTATCTTTGGCCAACCTCTCATGGTGGGTATGAGCCGCTCTTGGAGGCAAACAAACAAACAAAAAACAAACAAGCGGCACATCCGCAGTGCCACATACCTAGTCATTTGTTTCTACGCTTGTTGTCAAACTCAGTTCCCCCCATCGGAGCGGCCCGATGCTCTAGCCATAACACCATAGCCGCAAGTTGACTCAAGCAGACCCGGTAACCCAAGTTGGCCTGAAAACAGATAGATAGGTATATAGACACCGGAAAGTGCGTGAAGTATCCTCAGAATGCTACAGTCCCATTAAAACATACTCCATAACTCGTAGCGATTAGCCGATGCTATGCAGAAAGCGATGGAGAAAGTTTTCCTCCGCATTAACTATTATAATGCCACAGCCAAACTTAGGGAATGTTATAAGGTCCTTCAGTGGCCCTGACGCATAGCAACAACAATTCGTGACTCTGGCTTTAGCGAAGAAATTCGAGAGACAGTCGCTGATGAATTTTCCGAAATAAGGTTGTGTCCAGGACGTGCTTTGAACACGACTGTTTCACAACTCTGTGCCGCAAACGCATGCTCTGAAATTGAAGCTCAAGTCGAAACGCCGTGACCATAAACCGAAGCGACATTGGCCGTTCTATTGAGAAACCGATATGCACGCTCGAACACAGCCTTCAGGAAACTGCTTAAACAGCAGCATGGGCTTGTTGGTTTTCCAACCTGGTGTTAACAGCGCAAAACGTAGACGGGGACACGACACGAGAAGACGACACCACGAGCTCTGTGGTGTCGTCTGCAGAAGACTACTACGGGTACAGATGGTACACGCTACAATATTTTGCAAAAATTTGGGTCTTCAAGAAATATGTTCAATTAGAAGTACACTAAATTAACATTTCCTTTTCGGAACACCTCCCGCCGGCCTGAATAACAGCGAGAGCAGTTCAAGTGAAGTGCCCAGAACAGTTCTCCGGTTAAGCCACGCCAATGTGCGAGGGGTTTGATAGATAGATACTTCCATTGGCCAGATCATTGTCTGGCCTTTAGGTTTGATGACGTGCGCATGTGCGTTGAGGTCGCAAGAATGTTTCGAATTCAGTTGGCGGCGTTACCTTAACACAGCGCTGACACCTTGGTTTTTAACAGATTACAGTTGTGCTGCTGGAACATGTTCGGGCTGCATTTCTAAACTAAAACTGTTTACGCCCTTAGGCGTGTTTCCTTGTCGCGCTGGTAACATCCTAACCGTTAGTGCATACCAAAAATTTATAGAGGACGACAACGGAGCTCTAACTAGACATACGATGACAATAGGCGTAGTTGAAAACTTTGTAATCATTCTGATCGCCTTCATCATCATCATCATTATCATCATCATCAGCTTGGTTGCGCCCACTGCAGGGCAAAGGCTTCTCCCATACTTCTCCAACTACCCTGGTCATGTACTAATTGTGGCTATGATGTCCCTGCAAACTTCATCTCATCCGCCAACCTAACTTTCTGCCGCCCCCTGCTACGCTTAAAAATAAAGTACGGGGTTTTACGTGCCAAAACCACTTTCTGATTATGAGGCACGTCGTAGTAGAGGACTCCGGAAATTTCGACACCCTGGGGTTCTTTAACGTGCACCTAAATCTAACTACACGAGTGTTTTCGCATTTCGCTCCCGACGAAATGCGGCCGCCGTGGCCGGGATTTGATCCCGTGACCTCGTGCTCAGCAGCCTAACACCATAGCCACTGAGCAACCACGGCGGGTCCGCTGCTACGAGTCCCTTCCCTTGGAATCCAGTCCGTAACCCTTAATGACCATCGGTTATCTTCCCTCCTGATTACATGTCGTGCCCATGTCTTTTTCTTGATTTCAACGAAGATGTCATTAACTCGCGTTTGTTCCCTCACCCAATCTGCTCTTTTCTTATCCATTAACGTTACACCCATCATGCTTTTTTCTATAGCTCGTTGCGTCGTCCTCAATTTAGGTAGAACCCTTTTCGTTAGCCTCCAGGTTTCTGCCCCGTTCGCGAGTACTGGTAAGACACAGCTGTTATACACTTTTCTGTTGAGAGGTAATGGCAACCTGCTGTTTATGATCTGAGAATGCCTTCCAAACGCACCCCAGCCCATACTTATTCTTCTGGTTATTTCAGTCTCATGATCCGGATCCGTGGTCACTACCTGCCCTAAGTAGATGTATTCCCTTACCACTTCCAGTGCCTCGCTACCTATCGTAAACTGCTGTTCTCTTTCGACACTGTTAAACATTACTTTAGTTTTCTGCAGATTAATTTTCAGACCCACCCTTCTGCTTTGCCTCTCCAGGTCAGTGAGCATGCATTGCAGTTGGTCCCCTGAGTTACTAAGCGAGGCAATATCATCAGCGAATTGCAAGTTACTAAGGCATTCTCCATTAACTCGTATCCCCAATTATTTCCAATCCAGGTCTCTGAATACCTCCTGTAAACACGCTGTGAATAGCATTGGAGAGATCGTATCTCCTTGCCTGAAGCCTTTCTTCATTGGGATCTGTTGCTTTCTTTATGTAGGACTACGGTGGCTGTGGAGCCGCTATAGATATATTTCAGTATTTTTACATACGGCTCGTCTACACCCCGATTCCGTAATGCCTCCATGACTGCTGAGGTTTCGACTGAATCAAACGCTTTCTCGTAATCAATGAGAGCTATATATAAGGGTTGGT
Organism: Dermacentor albipictus; assembly: GCF_038994185.2. Classification (NCBI taxonomy): domain Eukaryota; kingdom Metazoa; phylum Arthropoda; class Arachnida; order Ixodida; family Ixodidae; genus Dermacentor; species Dermacentor albipictus. Next base: position 3,809,461 of record NW_027225573.1, on the reverse strand, counting down.
CATATTCCGCACATTTCCCTATCACCTGACTGATAGGGTAAATATGGTCAATTGTTGAGTAGATTTTACGGAATCCTGCCTGGTCCTTTGGTTGACAGAAGTCTAAGACAATAACCTTATTAAAGCCCTCGAGTCGGTTCAGAACCGCGCGACACGATTTATCCTGTCAACTTATTCATACAATACAAGCATCTCGGCACTAAAAGCCCAAATAAACCTACCCTCTCTAGCCTCACGCCGTAGAATAGCCCGTCTTAATCTTCATAAATTCTTTCATTCCTTGCCTTTTGACAACCCGTACATAAAAAGAGCACATCGCATTGCCCGCACGAGTCACTCTAATACAGTATATCCCCCACAAGCCCATACCGTTACTTTTCAGCAATCATTTTTTCTGCGCACAACACGAGACTGGAATGGCCTGCCCACCGAAGTTGCCACTATTATCGACCCACTTGCATTCAAGCGACTCATCGGAAATATCCCTTTGTAATTTGTAGTATGTCTTTGTCACTAACTCCCCACTCCCTCATGTATTGTCTCAACAGAGACCTTTGAGGAAATGAATAAATAAACAAACAAATAAATAAATAAATAAAGGTGTTCCTGATTCTATTTGTGATTACCTTAGTAAATACTTTGTAGGCAACGGACAGTAAGCTGATCGGTTTATAATTTTTCAAGTCTTTGGCGTCCCCTTTCTTATGGATTAGGATTATGTTAGTGTTCTTCCAAGGGTTCCCGTACGCTCGAAGTCACGAGGCATTGCGTATACAGGGTTGCCAGTTTCTCTAGCACAATCTGCCCACCACCCTTCAACGAACCTGCTGTTATCTGATATTCCCCAGCTGCCTTCCCCCTTTGCATAGCTCCCAAGGCTTCCCTTACTTCTTCCGGCGTTACTTCTGGGATTTCAACGTCCTCTAGACTATTCTGTTTTCCATTATCGTCGTGGGTGCCTCTGGTACTTTATAAATCCCTATAGAACTACTCCGCCCCTTGAACTATCTCGTCCATATTGGTAATGATATTGCCGGATTTGTCTCTTAAAGCATAAATCTGATTCTTCCCTATTCCTAGTTTCTTCACTGCTTTTATGCGTCTTCCGTTACTAAGAGCATGTTCAATTCTATCCACATTATACTTCCCCATGTCAGCTGTCTTACGCTTGTTGATTAACATCGAAAGTTCTGCCAGTTCTATTCTAGCTGTAGGGTTAGAGGCTTTCATACATTGGTGTTTCTTGTTCCGATCTTTGGTCTCCTGCGATAGCTTACTGGCATGCTGTTTAGCGGAGTTACCCCCGACTTCTATTGGACACTCCTTAATGATGCCATAAGATTGTCGTTCATATCGTCAACACTAAGATCCTCTTCCTGAGTTAAAGCCGAATACCTGTTCTGAAGCTTGATCCGGAATTCCTCTATTTTCCCTCTTACCGCAAACTCATTGATCGGCTTCTTATGTGCCAGTTTCTTCCGTTCGCTCCTCAAGTCTAGGCTAATTAGAGTTCCTACCATCCTATGGTGACTGCAGCACACCTTGCCGAGCACGTCCACATCTTGTATGATGCCTGGGTTAGCGCAGAGTATAAAGTCTATTTCATTTCTAGTCAAGCCATTCGGGCTCCTCCACGTCCACTTTCGGCTATCCCGCTTGCGGAAGAAGGTATTCATTATCCGCATATTATTCTGTTCCGCAAACTCCACTAATAACTCTCCCCTGCTATTCCTAGTACCTATGCCATATTCCCCCACTGCCTTGTCTCCAGCCTGCTTCTTGCCTACCTTGGCATTAAAGTCGCCCATTAGTATAGTGTATTTTGTTTTCACTCTACCCATCGCCGATTCCACGTCTTCATAAAAGCTTTCGACTTCCCGGTCATCATGACGATGCAGGGGCGTAGACCTGTACAACCTTCATTTTGTACCTCTTATTAAGTTTCACAACAAGACTTGCCACCCTCTCGTTAATGCTATAGAATTCCTGTGTTACCAGCTATATTCCTATTAATCAGGAATCCGACTCCTAGTTCTCGTCTCTCCACTAAGCCCCGGTAGCACAGGACGTGCCCGTTTTTTAGCACTGTATATGCTTCTTTACTACTGAGCCCTATTATATCCCATTTACTGCCCTCTAATTCCTCCAATAGCACAGCTACACTCGCCTCACTAGATAACCTTCTAGCGTTAAACGTTGCCAGGTTCAGGTTCCAATGGCGGCCTGACCGCCTTGGGCGCACAGAAATATCCGACAAAATAGTTTCATATCTGTCCCAGTGAAATTATCTTGGCAGATAATTCTGTGCTCCCGAGGCTGTTAGAATCATTACATAGTTTTCAACTACGTCTTTTTTTGTGATCGCATATCTAGTTAGAGCTCTACTGTCGACCTCTATGAGCTTTTGTCCCTAACGGTACGGGTGGTACCACTGCGAAAACACCATTAAGGGCGTAAAAATTTTAGACTCTACATTCTTAGGCTGAAAAGTACATCCTTTGGGGTGTATATCTGCCACACAACAGTAATCGTCATCTGCCTCGCTTGCGTTTCCTTTCTTGAAAACGCTGCGCTCGCTACTTTCCAGTCGAGAATGCTCCGTCATGCTCATTACGCGCATGTCGTTCGTGACTTCGAAGTAGCGCGTTCGCAGCGTTAACGAAAGGAAATGCGGACAAGACAGATGACGATTATCGTTGTGTGGCAAGATATGAGCGAGAGGGTGTAAATTTGTTGAAGAGTGTACAGTTTATGTTCAGTCAATTACGTCATCAAATTTCGAGGCCTTTCGCCGTGCCATTGCATTACTCAGCTAGCGTGGGATAACGTTTACCGGACACAAAGCAGCAATTCTGCATGCTCCGCTTTCACCAATATTTTTAAACCAGTATATTATACTCACTTCCCGCGAAGGAAAATAACAAGGCCATTAGAGAGTAGGGAAACCTTGGCTTACTCGTGAGCTTCTTGATATGATTAAAGAGAAACATGCTTTATGTGCCAAATTTGTGCAATCTAGAGATGAAGCTTTGCTTAGAGTGTTTAAGAAATATAGAAACAGTCTAACAAATAGGATTAGGGATGTCAAAGATGCTTTTTTCGAATACTTATTAACCCTGCTAACCGACATAGCGATGTACTTTGGCGCAAATTGAATGCATTGTTACAGCCCAACTCCCACTCAGCTATGCCCGACATTTTGCACCACGATTGGCAGCAACTTTCCAGAGAAGCAATAGCATACGGTTTTAATGATGTCTTTAATTTAGCGCCCCACCAGGACGTCCATCACAAGCTCAACAATTACGCTGTTTCTTCCAGTAAACAGCAATGGTGCATCGCTTTTCCTTGCTCCAACTAGCCCCCGTGAAGCTTTACAGCTAAGCCGTATACCTCTACCGTCCAAGGAAATTTTCGTGTCGTCGTTGTAAGCAAAGAACTCCCCCATACGTGGGCCGATCGCGCAGATGGTCAAATGCTGGGCCGACCCGCGGCGGAGGTGCAGTTCGCCATTAACCCTTTCGCTGTCGGACAAATCTGGCCGTGACGCACCCCCAGTGACGGCTTGGTTTCAGGGAACGAGCATACCAGGGAACTAACCGCGCGCAGGGAGGATGCGCTTTCAATCGCCCGCACAACGGAGAGATACATGACGTTGTCTGATCAAGAAGATAGAGTGAGACGGAAAAAGATTAAAACAAAGTTTGAGGGGCTTTACATTTACTGCAGCAAGCCGGAAGCGAAGGTGCGGCGAGAGAAGCAATCATGTGTCGATCTCTCTTCGGAGAGGCAACGGCGCGCGCCTCTGAACTTGACGCGCCGTAGCAGACGCACTAACAGAAAAAAAAAAAACCTTCAAGCCAGCGAAGATAGCAGAACAACCCTTGAACCTATAACCACACGCGCGCGACGCATGATCCAGCGAACGCGGAGCGACCGCGCCACTGAGCAAGGAGAGAGGGGGGAGGGGCAGTCGCACCGTACTCTTCAATACATGTATCAACACAGTGCTGGGCGAAAATACGAACTTGTAGAAATATTCTACAGATGGCGGGGCCAATCCAGGAACGCCAGCTTTGCGCTCAGGCGCGAAATTTTGAACGCACGATAGAGAACGTACCGGTACGTCAGTGACACTGAGGGGGCGGGAGCGCCATGACGTACCGGTACGTCCGTGACAGCGAAAGGGTTAAGGGGCCCACATACACAGCTTCGCTGGTCATCCTTCTTCACAGAGCGGAAGGGCACCGTTTTTTTTTTTTTTTCTCGTATCAGCGCTAAAAGCAATAGCAAGTCACTGGATGCCGAATGTATCCAGATTCGCCGTATAATGTATGTGCTTGATATTATAAGCCCTATTCTCAGCCCTATTTATAACAGAATATTCTCTACGAGAACCTTTCCCAAGGAAGTGCAAATTACCCGTGTTGTTCCCATCTTTAAGCGCGGTGATAAAAATACACTAAATAATTATCGGCATATATCAATAATTCCAGCATCTCCTAAAGGTATTGATCAAATAACGCATATGCGATTACTACGATTCTTTAACCGTTACAACTTGCGTGAAGACTTTCAACGTAGCTTTAGAAAGCACCGTTCTACGGAAACAGCCCTCCCGAGTCAAGAATTTATTGTAGATGCATTAATAAGCCGTAAACATATGGCACTAGGCATATACATAAGATTTCTCAAAGTTCTGTGATTTAATTAATCATTTTATACTTCTTAAATTAGAAAAGTACGTTGTGCGCGGAACCGCCTACTCGCTTCTTAAATCTTATCTTTCCAACAGGCGACAGATCGTAAATACCAGTAACGCGAAATCTTCGAGGAAGCCAGTTATCACTGGTGTGCCGCAAGGAAGCATTCTGGGGCCATTTTTATTATTGATTTACATAAATGGCATCATACACTGCACAGATAACGCTACATTTGTTTCGCATGCGGACGACAGAACCGTTTTTAATACAGGCAACTTGGAATCGGATAAAGAAAGGCTAACAAGACGCTGTCGGATTTAGAACGTTGGGCCGCGATCAACTGTTTAAAAACCAAACCCTAAAAATAAGAAAGTAATTTTCTACATGCCTAGAGGTAAAACGTTGACCACTACCACGAATTTCCGCCTGGGTTGTCAGCAGTTAGAGATGGTCGATACCTTGGAGTACTTTTCAAAGCACCTTACCTGGAATGAGCATGTTAACTCCAATCCAAATTGTCATCTGCCATTGGTGTCATTGCACATATGTGACGCATTATCCTTACTAAGGTGAACGTAATACTAAATAATGCTCTGGTAGTATCTATCATGCAGTACTGCATCCTGGTGTTGGTCACAACTGGTGCGGCAAATTTGCACAAGCTACATTTGACAGAAAAGAGCTGTGCGTTACATAGCTGGTGTACATTATACTTACTCCACAGAACTCCTTCTTCCTAAACATAATATTCTTCCGGTGTTTTGTTTTTACAATTATAGGTTGATGTGTCATAAAGGTTTTGTTAAATTTGGTACTGATGATGCAGTTCCCCTGGCAAGACTACGAGTAAATACAAGTGTTCATCCGACCAGACATAAAGAGCTATGGTTGGTACCCACCGCCAGAACTTCCTATGGCGAACAATCTGTCTTACACAATACCTTCGCTGCTAAACATATTAAACCGACAAGATTTTGATTCCTCGTGTAAGCAGAACTGTGTTAGCAGACGATTTTGCATGCTTATTTATTTGAAGGACTAGTATACGCCTTCAATTTTTTTTCTGTTCTTGTTCACCGCTGCCGTTTCATGTTGTTGACAAATTGTACTACCATTTTACTTGTGCAATCGATTGCTATTTTGTTTCTCTTATTCTGTATTACTTGTCACTCACGACGCTTGTCCACTTTGAAGTCGGTGCAGCGGTGCTCAAAAAACAGCCTTTGATATCCAGCGATCGGGTAGATCCGCCATTTCAGCGGTTGTAAATTTGTTGAAAGAGGACAGTGTTGATGAGGTCGCTAGGTAGGCTGGTTTTACCCTGTCTATCGCCAAGACTTCTTAACGTTCTTTGAAATCGATGGTGACAAGTTTTTTTTTTTTTCTGTCCGCTCGAGTACCTTGAAAGAGCCGTTACAGGGAGGCTTGAGAAGGTAGGATGTCTTCACGCCGTACGACCGAGCCGTGCAACCGAGGTCTTCCTTGAAATAGGAGTGCACGCCTAGCATGACCAGAGGAAGGTCTCCAGCGCAAAAAGAGCGAGCCTGGCGGGCCATCAAGGCGGCTTTAAGTTGACGGTAAAGGCATTCAGCCATTCCATTTGGCGATGGGTGATACGCAGTAGTATGGATATGGTGGACGCCAAGCAGGCATGCAAGCTCACACGAGATCACATTCACACTGTCGGCCGCGATCGGTCATAACAGCGCTGGGTCATCTGAAGCGTGAGATGCAGCCACCGACAAACGCGGAAGACACTACAAGTGCCGTTATTTGAGTGAGAGGAAGTGCTTAAGGCCAGCGGGTATACACAAACAGTCTACACAAGCGACTACGTAGCATGCACTTCGAGATGGCGGCAGCAGGCCGACAATGTCGATCTGAATGTGATCAAACAGGGCATCAGGTGAGTGAAACCAGTGAATTATCAACTTTATGCGTTGTGTTGTCTTGGAGCGTTGACAGTGCAGACATTCGCAAGCACAATGATGCACGTCAGAGTACACACTCGTCCACACAAAGTGGCAAGTACGGGAGCCAATTTGATCCTGTTCACTACAGACCTTTTCAAATCCTGCTTAATCCTGTTTAATCCTGACCCGTTTATGTCCTGCTTTGTCCCAAGATGGCGATGACATAGAGCTAATGAATGAAACCGTAACTAGGTTGGCTTCAGAGGCAGCAATTCAAGTGGGAGGCAAGGCACCAAGGCAACCAGTAGGCAAGCTCTCCCAAGTAACAAAGGACCTAATAAAGAAACGACAAAAAATGAGCGCCCAAGTCAAGAGATTGGATAGAATTGGCGGAACTGTCAAAACTGATCAACAAGGCCAAAATAAGGGATATTCGAAACTATAACGTGAGAAAGACTGAAGAAAGCATAAAAAAGGGACGCAGCCTGAAATCGGTGAGAAAAAAACTTGGCATATGACAAACCAAGATGTATGCACTGAAAGATAAGCAGGGTAATATCATTAGCAATTTCGAGGATATAGTAAAAGCAGCGGAAGAATTCTATACTGACCTGTACAGTACCCAGAGGGGCCACGATACCTCCATTCAAAGCAGTAATGAACAGGCTGCAGAGACTCCTCCTATAACTAGCGATGAGGTCAGAAGCGCCTTGCAAGACATGAAACGGGAAAAATCGGCAGGACAAGATGGAAGAACAGTAGATTTAATCAAAGATGGAGGAGACATAACGCTTGGAGAACTGGCAGCTCTCTATGCGAAGTGTCTATCGAATGCAAGGGTCCTAGAAAACTGGAAGAATGCAAACATTATACTAATCCACAGAATGGGAGACGTTAAAGAATTGAAGAACTATAGGCCCATTAGCTTACTCCAAGTTTTATATAAAATATTCACCAAAATAATCTCGAATAGAATAAGGGCAATAATAGAATTTAGTCAACCAAGGGAACAGGCTGGCTTCAGGAAGGAATACTCTACAATGGATCACATCCATGCCATTAATTGTATAATCGAGAAATCCGCAGAGTACAATAAGCCTCTCTATATGGCTTTCAAAGATTTACAAAAAGGCATTTAATTTAGTAGAGATACCAGCACTCATAGAGGCATTACGCAATCAAGAAGTACAGAACGCTTACGTAAATACCTTGGAAAATATCTACAGAGGTTCTACAGCTACCTTAATTCTACACAAGAAAAGCAGGAAGATACCTCTAAAGAAAGGGATCAGACAGGGAGGCACAATCTCTCCAATGCTTAGAAGTATTCAAGCCATTAAACCGGGAAGGCTTAGGCGTAAAGATCAACCGCGAATATCTCGGCAACCTTTGGTTTGCCGATGACATAGTTCTATTCAGTGACGATGCAGATGAGTTGCAACAAATGATTGAGGATCTTAACAGAGAGAGTGTAAGAGTGGGGTTCAAGATTATTATGCAGAAGACAAAGATAATGATAAACAGCCGGGCAAAGGAACAAAAGTTCAGGATCGCCAGTCGGCCTCTAGTGTGTGTGAAGGAGTACGTTTACCTAGGTAAATTATTCACAGGGAACCCTGATCATGAGAAGGAAATACACAGAATAAAAAGGGGTTGGATCGCATACGGCAGACATTGCCAGCTCCTGACTGGAAGCTTATTATTATCATTGAAAAGGAAGCTGTACAATCAACTTATTATAACAGTGCTGACATATGGGGCAGAGACTTGACGACTGACAAAGAAGCTTGAGAACAGGTTAAGGACCGAGCAAGGAGCGATGGAACGAAAATTGCTAGGCATAATGTTAAGAAACAGAAAGAGAGCGGTTTGAATCAGAGAGCAAACGGGTATAGACAACATTCTAATTGACATTAAGAGAAAAAACTGGAGCTGGGCAGGTCATGTAATGCGCAGATTAGATAACCGTTGGACCATTAGGGTTACACAGTGGGCACCAAGAGAAGGAAAACGCTATCGAGGACGACAGAAGACTAAGTGGAGTGATGAAATTGGGAAATTCGCAGCCGCTAGTTGGAATCGGTTGGCACAGGACAGGGGCAATTGGAGATTGCAGAGAGAGGCCTTCGTCCTGCAGTGGACATAAAACAGGCTGATGATGACGAGTCCTGTTTAATCCTGCCCTATATAACCCAGTCCTGTTTGCCCCTGTTCAGAATTATTTTTTGCTGCATTCGTACCAGGTCCTTTCAGAATGAATTCATGTCGCTTAATATAATTCACTCTTTAAACCTATTTTGTACACTTGTCTATTTGCGATCAGCATTGAAGACAAGTAGGTCTGCATTATGTTTGCTCCAAGAATGCCACTTTCACATATAGGTTTGCCTGGCACTTTGCTCGATACAAAGAGGAACACAATTTTCGGCATAAATTGATTAGCACTGCCGACACTCATGTGATACATCATGAACAAGTTTTGTATGACCTACAAGTACGTTCTCCATGTATGACCTTCAAGAAAATGCACCCAGAAAAAGAATGTACCTCACTTTTATATTTGCTACAAGTATGCAAATGTAATTCTTGCAAGTTTAGTACATGTTTGATTACTCGTACTCTTCTTACTGCAGTGCTTTTTTGCTGTAATGGTTTGTTCACAAATTTACAGTAAAGCGTAATTTTGAGGTGGAATATGTCAGGCAAAGTATTGGCATGTACTTGTAAATGAAAAAGATAAGTACACTAGAACCCCGCTGTTAACGTTCCTCACTGCTGCGTTTTCCCGGCTGCTACGTCGTTTTCATCCGGTCCCGGCATAGCTTCCATAGGATCCAATGTATAAGGAACCCCGCTGTTACGTAGTAGCTGTGTAAACATTCCCGCGTGATACGTCACAACTTAGCACCCCGAACCTGCCTGGACTACAGCAGGCAAGCCGCGTCAACCGCCATTTTAGCTTTTGACAAGTTTTGGCCTGGCTTGGCTATAGAACTGGCTGCAAGAAGCCGCACGCCAGTTCGATAGGCCACCACTAAGTGGCCATTCGTGAAAAATGCTCTCACTATCATCACTGTGATTACAGTCACCGCATGGTTTTTGGACAAGTCGACTCATGGAGGAAGGAAACTTGGGAGAGGCCCTGACGTCACTCTTTGTGAAGCCGGAAGTTGGCGTTGCTCCGCCTATCGGGCCAGCTCTCCTCTCTTGTTTACATTTCTCGCGAAGCCGCGCCGCGCGCAACCGGGCTGCTCGGACGCGCGCGCTCCGCAGCAATACTGAACAATCGTTAGCACGTTAGCATGATTATGCCAAAGAGGGCAAAATTTCCCGCGGATATTCTTTCGTCCGTTGCCATTGCCGTGGCGCGGTGACTACGAGGAGCACGAGCCGCATGATGCCGGGGAGTTGCCTAATCCTGGCTTTGGAGAAGCCGTCGCAGCTCTGGAGTTCCTCCTCAGGTACGTCGCACCTCACAGCGACGCTGACAGCAATGCGGCCTTCCAGGCTATTGAGAAATGTGTGGTGATTTCTAGCGAGCGAAAGAAACGGCAAACCACCATTCCAGACATTTTCAAGTCCTAAGCGCACTCAGTGGAAATAAATTGTCTATAGTGGAAGCTGCAATTTTCATTCATTTTCGGAGCTTTCCTCACTGTTGCGTTTTCCCGGCTGTTACGTTTCTTTCCCCCGGTCTGGTGAAAAACGTATGAACGGGGTTCCACTGTATACTTTACGTAGGTATTTCTGTACACCCACTTGAGCTTTCATCAAGCGTGAAGTCCTCCGGTTTAAGCAAAAGCATGTCATACATGTCACAAGCACCGTTTATTGGACCTTCTAATGGTATTTCGATGCACCCAGTCGGCGAGAGAAGACCACTGGAATGTGTTGCATGGGTGAGAGCGAGCAGGGCACCTGAAAAAGTAAAGCCAACAATTCATTTTCACTCATGCAACAGGTTAACACATAGGCAAAAGCGGTTTTGCCTATGTTCACACAGGTAAGAAAAGTTCAGCATTCAGATCATAGGAGATAATGAACAAATCTTATTGAAAAATATGTGGTTTCATGCAATGCCTAGGCTTCAAGGGAAAGAGGATTACTGTGGAAAAATAAGTTGCCATAATTAGCAGGCTACTCAAACAAGTGTTATAAAACAAGATGGACACATTGTTTGATTAACAATAATTACTAGCATCGAAGCAACAGAATACAAGCATGAAATGTACCTTTGAAAACTACAACAGGTTGAGATAATAAATTACTCAGGAACTAAACCCTTATTAATGGGAAAATCAGACATCTACCCCTTCGTAGCAATTGCTACAAAGGAAACCCCATACAGTTTCCTCAAAAGAAAAGCCTCAGAGTTGAAAAAAAATTTGTCCTTGCCCGGGACTCGAACCGGGGACCACTGCCTTTCCGGAGCAGCCGGTCTACAATCTGAGCTAACCAGGCGGCTAGCAATTTTTCTTCAACTCCGAGGCTTTTCTTTCGGGGAACCCGTATGGGTGTCCTTTGTAGCAATTGTTACGAACGGGTGGATGTCTGAATTTCACTTTATTAATTACTTCTTTCTCGCTTGCAGGTTTCCGCGGAACTACTACGTCAAACTAAACCCTTCTGCCAACAAAGTAAATACCGTAGTGTAGTGCCTTTGGCATTGCGCTGCTCAAGCAGAGGGCATGGGATCAAATCCCGGCCACAATGGCTGCATTTCGATGGCAGGGAAATGCAAAAACCCCTATGTAAGGTACATTGGGTACACATCAAAGAAGACTAGAAATCCCATCAACTTGAAGTTTGTGATATGATGATGTGAGCCCAGGCCTCAAACATACAGGGATGGCACAATGAACACAGAGAGGCTTTAAAGACACGGGGACGGGACTAGGGTAACGTACACGATAAAACACACAGTTCACTTCATGAGTGTCTGTCGCTTAGGTAGTCAAGCACAGCGTCAATGTAGGAAGGCAACTTATCGCGTGTCGGTATCAAACACACAAGGCACGAAGAGACGCAACGATGAATCTGTAGCAGCGGGGAGGCGCAGGGGCTGGAGGCCGGGGCGGATGCCCGGCACACGACGAGCCACTCGCGTGAAAGCTGGGTCGGGACGTCTGCCCACCAGTGTAGTCCGTCCGAAAGGCTTGGCTGTACCTGAACACGCCGGCATCGGATGCTTGCCCAGCAGTGGAGCAGGCCGGTTGAAGCCCAAGGACAGCCCGGCCTGTTCTGACAGCACACCCAGGAACACCAACCTTGGGTAGACGAACTGCTCGGCTCGTTCGGCACAGAAGGCCAGCCCAGGAAGCTCAGGCAGTTCGCGTGGCTGCCGCTTCGGCCCAGACACCGGCCCTTCTCTTCCTCTTCGTCTGTCGCCGCCCCACAGCAGTCACGCACATTTGGCCACGCCATTCAAATAGTCCAAACTCCTATGAGTTTTCCCCGCAAGTTTAAGAAGTCGAGGAGGGCAGCACTATGGTGTATCAAGAGTCGCACAGTTCATGCTACAACTTTCATGTCACATTGATCCGGGTCTGTAGCTATTCTGCTTAAATAGTCTGCACCAACGTTGTCACAGCCACGAAAATACTCTACATGAAAGTCGTAATTCATAAGCAGTAAACTCCAACGGAGTACACGACTGTTCAAGTGCTTCGCAGAATTGGGGTATCACAGCAATTAGTGGACAGACAGCAGGATCAACAGTTTACCGTAAAGGTATACAGTCGCCGACCGTTTATTCGGACCTCACGGGGACTGCGGAAATGTCCGAATAAACAGGTGTCCGAAAAAGCAGATTAAGAAAAAAAAAATGAAATCCTTTATTTCCACGCACTTATTCGGGCTCGGCAGTAGGCTTAAAGAAATCGTGAATGTGCCGTTGCACGCTGTTCCGTTTACGCGCAATCAGATAAGCCTGAATCTCAGAGAGTGTCTGAAAGCAGAGTCACTGCTTGTAAACGACCCGCATGTAAGGCAGCGTAGCACATGGTGCGTCAACTTCCGACTCGGTCATCGTCCGGCGGTGCAGCAAAAACCTGATGAATGATCTCGCCGTCGTCGAGTTCTGCGCATGTCAGTACAGCAGTGTCACCACCTGTGAAACTGTCAGTGAGACGGTGTCCAGAACCGCAATGCAACCTTTGCGCAAGTCTCAGCGGAACATTTTCCGCGTCGGTAGGGAGCACATCGGAAGGCGACAAATCGTAGGCCTCCCGGCACCCGCTTGCCGGCATTACGCAGCGCAGTCTGCACGGGCACTGTCGGCGCCATGAGAGACATGACGCGATGTTTCCGTATGCCGCGTTGGATCGCCGAAACCTCGACACAGCACACAAAGCAAACACCGCCGTGCCGACACCAGTCACACAAATGAAAAAACGCGGCCTGCTCGCAGCGTCGTGCGCGAAGAAACAAATCAGCTGCTGGATTGTCTTGACATGGCTTACTAAGCTGAAACCGGAACTGCTGCAGAGCCACTCTATCGAACCAGGCAGAAACGATGATGATGAGCGGGGATTTCCAGTAGCGCCACTTCCGTTCAAAACAAAAATGGCATTCAGCAAGTCGAACCGTACACCAGTCAGACTCGGTGCTCTCGACCGAGTTGGCTCAAGGAGAGTCCGAAAAATCAGACGAGAGGTTGCAAGGTGTCCGAACTTTCGGCAGTTGTTATACATTATGGTCTATGGGGAGAATGGCGGTGCCGCGAAGCTGACCGAATAATCGGGCATGTCCGAATTTTTGGAGTCCGGAAAATCGGTCGGCGACTGTACATGAAATTTCTGCACCGCCAAACTATGGTGAGGCACTCCCTCTCAACTGTGGAGTAGGCAGCTTCACGTGGCAGAAGTTTCCGGCTAGCGTAGGAGACAGGATGCAAACGCCTGTCGTGTTCTTGCAAAAAACTGCTCCGAGACTTCTCGAAGAGGCGTTCGTGCGCAGCACAAAGCGTTTGCTCAAGTCTGGAGCCTTTAGTACAGGCTGCTGTGACAACAGCTCCTTTAGTCGCATAAATGCCTCTTCGTGCGGTGTCTGCCAATTCAGCCAGTTCGGAAAGCCCTTCTTCGTAAGGTCAGTGAGTGGATGGGCAAGCTCAGCATAGTTCGGAACAAAGTCCCGGTAATATCCTGCGAGTCCTAAGAAGGCCCTGAGCTCCTTCTTCATTTCAGGTCGTTCAACAGTGTTGATCTTATTGGCGGTGTCTTTCATGGGCTGTAAAACGCCTTGTCCTAACATATGGCCCAAGAAGCATGTTGGTGGGGAGCCAATTTCACTTTTCTTGGGTTTTATGGTTAGTTTGGCTGTGCGCACTCTGTGAAACAAGCAATTTAAGGTCTTTAAATGCTTGTCCCATGTTTCTGTGGCCATAAGAACGTCATCGAAGTAATAGTAAACATGAGATACATCTCCGACAACCTGCCTCATCTATGGGTTGAAGACAGCAGGTGCTGTCTTAATGCCAATTGGTGCAGTCCAGAGTCGCATCAAAACGCGGCTTTGGACTTCGGGGCGGCCATGGGTACTTGCCAGTATTCTTTTGTGAAGTCAAATTTAGAAAAATAATGACTTCCAGTGGGCTTCGCAAACATCATCCCTGCTCTAGGAATGGGCTCATAGTTGGGAACTGCAGTTTGATTACCGTATTTCCATGACTGTAAGTCCACTTGAATGTAAGTAGACCCCCCCCATATCGCGCGACAGGAAAAAAAAAAGAGCATACCCGAGCGCACATTGCATACGAAAATTTTTTCCTAGCTGGCATGGTCACTGGACTAATCTTCACTTGTGCCATCATCCTCACTAGTGCTGCCATCGTCATCGCTGCTATGGTCCTATAATGCGTCGTCATCCAACGAAATTCCACATTTGGCCAACGACCGCACTACGACATCTTGTGGCACAGCAGTCCACGCCAAATGCACCAAGCACACGCAGCCGACAGGGAGGCTCTTTTGATGGGTCCAGTTGGCGTAAGTTCGTGGTCTTCTGCCGCCACCCACTCGTACTCACGGCGGAGCAGGTCCTTAAAAGGCGAAGATCCGGGCTTGTTTCATAACCATGTCGCACTTCACTGGCAGGGACCGATCATGCACTTCAGCGACGTACCCCGCAAGCTTAGCTTTCAGCTCTGGAAAGCGTCCCGTTTCGGTCCGTGGAAAATTCTTCGCTTGCCGTCACAGGTGAAAATTTTGCTTTGCTACAGTCGCCACTCTTGCACCACCGGTTCAGAAACATTGAACTCACGGCCTGCTGCGCAGTGATTCGTTTCTTCGGCATAAAGGATGGCAGCCCTCTTGAACGCTGCTGTGAATGAGGGCCGAATGTTTAGTGGGCCTGGAGCACTCATGGCAACTGAGGAAGCATGGAAGCAGCACATAGCCGACAGTCGAGCGCATCAAACTAAGAGCTACAGGGAAACAAAAACATGTGGGCGACATTTGCTCTTCCATGAACTATTGATACCTCCTGCAAGCGCCGCCGTTGTGGGCGTGCTGCCGCAAATGGAACAGCGGCACTTCCATCGACTATCAACACCCCCATGGGTGTTGTGTGTGCTGTAAAACTCTTTAAAATGTTGAAAAAACCCTTCCAAAAAGCGAACAAATGCACAGGATAGTGAAAACTACGGGTAGGGCCATACAGCAAACCTAAAATTGTAACTACTTGTAGCTCCCCTGATATCTCGTTATTCCCGCCTTTTTGGCAGTGCCATGTTTTCCTTTCGATTGTAAGTCGACCCCCCCCCCCCCAACTTCAGATTTTCAAATTAAAATAAAAAAAGGTCGACTCACAATCATGTAAATACTGTAAGTTGTTAAAAGTCTACGTAGAGGTGCGCTGTGCCATTTTTCTTTTTGACCACTGCAATGGGTGCCTGATATGATGACTGAATTTTCTATGATGCCCAACTTCAGCATGTCCTGGACTTCTTGTTCCAAGGCATTTTTGACAGCAAATGGCATGGGGTATCGCCGGACTTGTATGGGCACAGTAGTAGTCAGTTTCAAATGACATTGCAGGATACAGTCAAACCTCGATATATCGAACACGGATATATCGAATTATTGCGTATATCGAACACTTTCTATATCACGTGGAAAATCGCATGCATTTTTAATTTTTTAATTCGAACGGGGCCGGATGTAAAATGGATATATCGAACTCCGCCGCCCCAGACCAAGTGCGCTCTGTTGACAGGAGGCGAGCTTTCCCGCAACACTCTCGAAGATAGCGGCGGCGCGATGGGCGTTCCAGACTGCTGCGTACGACAGCTCCCACATCGGTTGCGCCGAGGGCGCCATTTGAACGTAGCGGCGTACACACGCGGCGGCTTGGAGCCGGCCACGGCCGGTCTCGAGGGGAGCGCGCGCTGCGCGCGCTTTAAAGCGCGCGCTCCCCGGCCGTATGCCAGCCCGGCCGCCTCAATCACGCGCGCCCTCGCCCCCGCCGTGCGCGCGTGATCGAGGCGGCCGTGGAGCCAGTTCGAGCGCTTTGTCGGTGCTGAGCCACACAGCATGTGCATTGAGGACTTCGTTGGCGGTGACGACAGCACCGGAACAGTGGCGGAGTCAACAGACGTGGAGATCGCGGCAGAAGTGACTGCTGAGCGGCCAAGCGAAGACGCTGCCGAGGCTGATCCAGCAAGCGCTGATGTTGCCCCGCTCCCGACTGCAACTGAGGCTGTAGCTGCTTTGGCCGTTGTACGCCGCTACTGCGGCGCAATAGAAGGCACTGGACCGTCTGTTGTGCACCGTTTGGACTGTGTTGAGGACGCCGTGGTCAAGCACGCGGTTGCCAATATGAAGCAGGCTACGGTGCTTTAGTACTTTCAGCGAACGAAATAAATACTTTGTTTGAAGCTTCATGCGAGTATCTATTGCGCCACGATTGGTTCATTGATTGATTTGTGCTAGTTTTTTACGCGTTTTCTACGTGATTTTATATATCGAATTCTGGCTATATCGAACTATTTTGCGATCACCGCGCTGTTCGATATATCGAGGTTCGACTGTATCAGTCTTTCCAGGTAGATGGGAGAATACATCGTCATAGGTTGTAAGGGTAGCTTCAACTTGGAGTTGCTGATCCATAGTCAGTTGGTTTGAAATGGCGACGTCTTTTGACATCTGCGTTCGGACGAGCGATGGGTAAGGCAGCGCTGTCTTTTCAGCCTCTAGATCTGTCGCGTCATTTGTACCCCTCGTTGCCGCTGTTACCTCAAGCAATTCGCTGTTGGGTCGTTCTTCATATTTTTTTCAACATATTTATGTGAAATACCATTGTCTTGCTTTCAAGGTCAACAACATAGTCCAATGAACTTTCCATTTCTACAACGTTGAAAGGTCTCTTTCACATGAGTACAGTAAACTCTCAGTTGTACGAACGTCGGTTTATCAAATATTTCAGAATAACAAACTTTTTAAAAATCCCCGGCAGTTTTCTTATAGATTTTATGCAAAAATGTTTCACTTAAACGAATTTCGGAACAGTCAATATTTCAGTTTAACGAACTCGATCAGAGGACCAAGGCTTATTTTTACAATCAGTTCAATGAAGTTTTGCGCCCTGCACTGCAGGCGCAACCGATGCCTACGGTCATCAAACCGCCGCTCCAGCAGCAATGTAACGTCGCTGGTGCTACAGCGCCCCTGGGGCAAAGCGGCGATCTGTCACACCACCAAGCACATGGTGTTTTTTCCCGACCGGCTAGTCGTGGCATGGTTGTCGTCTCTTTCTTTCCAGTCTCGTCGGTTCCACGTGTGCCCATAAACAACCAACGTGGTTTTTTCATCGGCTCCGTTCAGCCTTCAAGTTCCAATTCAGTTCAGTTCAGTTCCAACCTTCCAACGGCAATTCGCGTGCCCACTTTCGAGATGAGCGCGACGAAACCGAAGCGGTTGTCTCTCTCGGACAAGCTGAAAATCCTTGAGCGCCTGGACAACGGTCAAAGGCAAGTGGACATTGCAAAGGACTATGGAATTGCACTGTCAACGTTGTCAATGATTGTGAAACAAAAATTGAAGCTTGAAGGAGAAAGATTGATCAATCCCACCAGGAAACGACTCTGCACGGGGTACTTCAAAGAAGTGCACGATGCCGTTGCAGTATGGCTTCGCGACCTATGATCTCAAAGCATTCCAGTGTCCGGCCCGATGATACAGGGCAAAGCGAAGGAATTCGCCTTTCTTCTGGATGTTCGTGGCTTCGAAGCAAGCAGTAGATGGCTTACACAATTTCGGGATAGGCATGGGATCGCGTGGAAAACGATTTGCGGCGAAAGCAAGGATGCCGACCAAGAGGCAGCGAGAACCTGGAGGGATGAAAAACTTCGCGATACTATCATTATCGGATATTCACTTGACGACGTTTACAACGCGGATGAGACTGGTATGTTTAATCGGACTCTTCAAAACAAGACAATGGCTTTCAAGGACGACAGTTGCAAAGGCGGGAAGCAGTCAAAGGTTAGAATTACGGTGCTCTTGTGTTGCAACGCCAATGGCACCCACAAGCTCAAGCAGCTAGTGATAGGGAAGTACGCGAAACCACGATGTGTTAAAGGTCTCCCTTCACTGCCATGTACCTATAAAAGCAACCAAAAGGCATGGATGACCAGGAATGTATTCAGCGAATGGCTCCTGACCCTGAACGAATAAATGAAGAAGGCAAAGAGAAACATTCTTCTGATAGTGGACAATTGCTCAGCCCTCCCTGTTGATGTCCATTTCAGCAATGTGCGTGTCGAATACCTCCCACCTAACTGCACAGCTGTGCTTCAACCGCTCGACCTGGGCATCATTCAAAACTTGACGGTGGAGTACCGACGGCGGCTGGTTAAGTAGATTTTGATTAATCTGAGGGTTGGCAGCAATGCCCCCATCAACGTCAGGCAGGCAGCCAAGATGGTGACAGGCTCCTGGTGGTCAGTAACTCTGGCTACCATTAGAAACTGCTGGCAGAAATCTGGCCTTTCCCCTGAGCAATGAATGCAAGCCTGAGGAACAGCGCAACGAGATGATAGACTCCGTGATGTGAACAGAGATCTGTCATCAGCTGGAGGTCGATAGCAATGCTTCGTTTGAAGACTATGCACAGTGCGACAGTGCACTGATTACCTGTGCTGGACAGACGGATCTGGAGATTGTTTCCAGTGTTCGTCCTGAAGAAGGAGAGTGCGTTGAAGAAGAGGAAGCCAGTTTCAAGCCTTATAACTCTAGCTAAGGTTGTAGGGTACATTGGAAAGTTGAGAGACTGTGTCTCTCAACTTTCCAGCAAACAGCAAGCTGTGCCAGAAGAAGTGTACAAAAACATTGACTCTTTGGACAGTTTTGTTACTTCCTGTGCTCTAAAAGTACAAGTGCAGAAGAACACAGATTATTTTTCTAAGTGAGAAAGGCAGCATTATAACTGTTATGAACCTTGTACTTGATGATATGTAGAAATTCCATTTCACACATTTGTAACACTATGGATGCCATGTCTTTTGCTCCATGAATTGCACTTCAAACTTTTGACTCTGTATGCCATGTCTTATGTTGGTCTAGTGAATATTCAGTTTAGTGAACTTTCAGTTAATGAACTATTTCCTTCGGTCCCTTGAAGTTCACTCAAGTGACAGTTCACTGTATCAACTTATTCCTTTCACCAGGCAGCAGAACAAGTACTTTGTCTCCAGGAGTGAGCTCTCACATCTTGGCTTTCCTGTCATAATACGTCTTTTGTTGCTGCTTCGCTTCCGTGAGTTCTTGCGTGGCGATGGCACACGTACACTCTAGCCGTTGACCCAGTTCCACGATGTATTCACAAGATTTTGTGTCGTTATCCAAAAGGGGATTTGTCCACGATTCCTTTAGCACAGCCATCGGACCACGGACATAGCGACTATACAGTAGTTCAAATGGCGAGTAACCGATGCTGCTCTGTGGCACTTCTCGGTACGCGAAGAGTAGCGGGCCGAGGTAGTGGTCCCAATATCTAGGCCGCTCTTCGCACATCCAACCTGGCGCACATTTTAATGTGCCGTTAAATCATTCCACTAATCCATTTGCCATGGGGTGGTACGGTGTGGTAGGCAATTGCTTAAATGACAAAAGACGACTGAACTCCTTCATCACAGCTGACATTAATTAGGATCTGCGGTCGCTGACAATCTCCCACAGTAAGCCCACTCGGGAAAACATTTCGACGAGTCCTTCCGCAAAAGTTCTGACTCGGTAGATGGCAGGGCGATAGCGTCAGGGCATCTGGTGGCAAAGTCAACCATAGTAAGGATGTAACGGTTGCCTTTATCTGAAGTTGGAGATTAAGGACCAATAATGGCGATGCCTACGCGAGCAAAGGGAGTGTCAATTACAGCCATCGTGACCAGTGGTGTGTGTCTGACTAAATGTGTGGCAACGTTCGTTGACAGACGTCGCACGATTTAACAAACCGTTTCGTCTTCAACGGGACACCTGGCCGGTAAAATTCAGTAACGATTCGATCCACCGTTCTTGTCACACCCTGGTGACCGGCGAGGATCTCTTCATGAGCCAACTACATCACCATCCGCCTGAGAACGTTTGGCACCACTAGCTGATCGAGAATTTTTCCCACCTGACAGTGTGTGCTTCCTGCATAAAATGTCATCCTGTAGGTAATATTCACTTGCGCGGCCATCCGCGCTCATCATCTTGCCGACCTTTTCGAAGCGTCTCCTCACAGACCCACCGTCCCTCTGCAAAGCTTTTAATTCCCTCTCGTGCATTTGAACATCCTGGCAGGCTCACAAAAATTGCAATAGGATGATGTGGGCCCACGCCTCAAACATGCACGGATGGCACAAGGAACAAAGAGATGCTTTGGTAATGACACGGGGACGGGACTAGGGTAACGTACACGATAACACACACGGTTCATTTCATGAGTGTCTGTCGCTTAGGTAGTCAAGCACAGCGTCAATGTAGGAAGGCATCTCATTGCAGGTCAGTTAAAAAATTAAATTAAATTATGGGGTTTTACGTGCCAAAACCATTTTCTGATTATGAGGCACGCCGTAGTGGAGGACTCCGGAAATTTTGACCACCAGGAGTTCTTTAATGTGCACCTACATATAAGTACAAGGGTGTTTTCACATTTCGCCCCCATCGAAATGCGGCCGCTGTGGCCGGGATTCGATCCCGCCACCTCGTGCTCAGCAGCCTAACACCATAGCCACTGAGCAACCACGGCGAGTAATTGCGGATCGGTATTACACACTCACGGCACCAAGAGACGCAACGATGAATCTGGAGCAGCATGTGGCGCAAGGGATGGAGGCCGGGGTGGATGCCCGGCACATGACGAGCCACTCGCGTGACAGCTGGGTCGGGATGTCTACTCACCACAGGGTAGTCTGTTGAGAAGGCTTGGCTACACTGGAACACGCAGGCGTCGGATGCTTGCCCAGCAGTGGAGCAGGCCAGTTGAAGCCCAAGGACAGCCCGGCCTGGTCTGCCAGCACACCCAGGAACACCAGCCTTGGGTAGACGAAATGCTTGGCTCGTTCGGCACCGAAGGCCCGCCGAGGCAGCTCAGGCAGTTCGCGTGGCTGCCGCCGCAGCCCAGACACCGGCCCTTTCCTTCCTTTTCGTCCTTCGCCGCCCCACAGCAGTCATGCACATTCGGCTGCGCCATTCAAATAGTCCAAACTCCTATCACAAAGTTATAAAAACCGGAAGAAATTTCAAGATAAGCAAACTCACAAAAGTAGAAGGCCCTGGCCATGCAAAGACCATATAAAGCCTTTCAAGGTAGGTGGCAGCAGCTGCTAAATTTCTTGCAAAAGCTAAATATAGCAGAAGCAGTATGTTTTGGTAGATCACTTTTGCAAGGTATTGTACTATTTGGCACCCGACATGGTGGGCATCTACGAGCAACAGCGATTCGTGCACAAATCGTAGCAAGCACTGTTGCACATAGGCATTGACGCGTCCAAAGCCTAGTCACACACTATATCGCGAAACTACTCGTACAACAAAAAAGAAATGAACCGGCAGTACTGCCCAAGGGCCGAGATGTTGTAGTCATGCTTTCTGCTTGATTATGTGCCACTGTTTCTTCCACCGTTTTTGACTGGCGTATCCCGTACTGATAACGCGGGTGGAGATCACTATGACCACTGACGAAGTGTAATTAGAAACGGCATCAGAAAAGGCATGGTAAGAAAACTGCAGCCCTGAACTTGTTAATAAAGAAAATACCTATAGCATAAAAAACATTATTTATTTATTTACTTTCGGGGCCCTGAGGCACTACAGAAAGGAGTGGGGGAAACATAAACAATTTGTGCAACTAACATTAAATTTAAGCAAAGGCATGTTGAATGGCGTTGTTGAACTTGGCAGTGTCCGTGATGGCAACGATGGCAGTGGGAAGATGGTTCCATTCCGTGCTTGTTTGGGGAATGAAAGAAGCACTGTAAAGATTAGTCTTACCTGACGGCACGCCTACTTTAAGGCAATGATCTGACCGAGGTGAAATGCAAAACGGCTGCGTGAGAAGCTGCTATTTTAATGGAGGGTTGAAGTGGAAAATTTTCTGAAATAGCGATAAGCGAGCACATTTTCTACGAGATGAAAGATCGGGTAAGTTTAGGGTATTTTTCATTGATGTAACGCTGGAATGACGCGAGTAATTTGATGAAATAAATCTAGCTGCACGGTCTTGGATTGATTCGAGGGCTAAGGTTAGAGTGGTTTGCGTGGGATCCCATATGGCGCATGCGTATTCGAGCTTTGATCACACCAATGTTCAGTAAATAATTACTTTAAGGGATGAAGGCGCAGATGCAAAATTACGACGCAGGTATCCAAGCATGCGGTTAGCATTATTACAGACGTACTCAATGTGGGTGTGCCATGAGACGTTATTTGTGATATGAAGGCCAAGATACTTGCATGAGTCAACAGGCCTTAGCTGATTACTGTTAAGAAAGTATAGGCGCGTGTCACTGCATTTTGAATGGCGGGAAATTCGCGTAACTTTACATTTCGTTACGTTATGTTGCGTTGGCCATTTACTGCACCAGAGTGACACATTATTCAGATTGTTTTGCTGTTTGCATGCATCATCTGGATTAGTAATTTTATGGAAAGTACGCAGTCGTCAGCGAAGAGCTTAATAGAGGAAGAAGTAATGCGGTCAGGGAGGTCGTTAATATAGACGAGGAAAAGCAATGGAACCAGCACCAATCCTTGCGGCACTCCCGACGTAACAGCAGAGGAAGAAGAGTAATGATTAGCTGTTACACACTGTGTTCTGTTAGTCAGGAAGTCTCTAATTCAAGATAAGACGTTAGGATCAATATTAAGTTTGCTGAGCTTAAGTATCAACAAATTATGTGGGACCGTATCAAATGCCTGGGCAAAATCCAGGAAAATGCAGTCAGCATCAAAACCTAGGCCAGCATTAAAGAACAGGTCACTGGTAAATGATAATAGCTGAGTTTCACATGAAAAGTGCTTCTAAATCAGTGCTGACAAGGGTTAAAAAATTAATCTGTTTCTAGGAAATTAACTAGGTGTGAATATATGATATGTACCAGAATTTTGCAAGAAATACTGGTTAACGAGATAGGGCAATAGTTCTTAAGTGAATGTGTAGTAGTACCTGACTTGTGAACAGGAACCACCTTCCCATCTTTCCAATCATCTGGCAGAATTGAGCACCGTAAAAACTGTTAAAAAATTCTAGAGAGAATAAAAGAATACATGGCAGAACATTTTAGAATTTTCTATGTGATTTCATCGGCTCTTGCAGACGAAGATATTTTTAAGCCACTAATTAGATTTGTTACACCGCCCCAATCTATTACACTGGGATCCATAGGTGGGAAATTCCAAACCGCAATCAAAGGGTTATAAACAGGTGACACTTTATGAAAAACTGATGTGAAAGCATTATTCAGCACAATGCAGCATTCATCGGCAGGAACAGCGATGTCGGAATGTTCTAAATGTATTTGCCTGTTAGTTTTGCCACCAACAACGCTCCAAAATTTACGAGGGTTACTGCACAAGTGCGAAGGAAGCGCAACAGTAAAGAAAACTTGTTTTGCCTCAGCAATCGCCCGACTATAAGCAGCGTTAGCGGCTTGATAATCTGACCAACGTATTGCAAGGTTCGAATGTTTCGCACGTCGAAATAAGCACTTCTTTTTGTTGAGTAGGCGGCATAATGTTGTATTGAACGACGGGGAACGTTGGTCAGATTTACCAATTATTTTGGGTACATAACGATTAATAAGGTACAGTAATTTGATTTTATACCAGTTTTCAATGACCGAGCGCTGATCAAACTCACCAATAAATTGATCAACAAAGCTTTCCATTTCTACTGTCACAGCCTGAGCATCGGCTCCAGAAAAATCATGGATACGCTTTATACTTTCTTTTATACAAACACGACCTTGGACATCACAATGGAACACTAAGTGATCCCTTATTCCTGGCTGATAACTAACTGCAGAAACAAGGCCAGGTGAGGAAGTGAGGATCGAATCTAGGGTGTTAAGAGCAATTAGGAGTAATGCGTGTTGGTTGGTAGACGAGCTGACTGAGGCTGAAATCCGAACATAGGTTTATGAATTCAGTACACTCAGACGAATTGTGCTCTAAAGAAACAAGTTGGGATTGCCATTTTATGTTTGGGAAGTTGAAATCGCCCAGGAGGAAGAAAGGTGAATTCGGATATCTTACAAATAATTTGTTGAGGATATAGTGAAGATCGGACCAAAAAGAGGATGAGGCAATAGGCAACCGATAGCATGCGTAAAAAATGAAGTCACGAGAGGAAAAATTTACGCGTACACAAATCAGTTCCAAAGAAGACGCAACACTAATAACTGAAGAGTTGAGTGCATCGGCAATGCCAATTAGAACGCCTCCGCCCGAGCATACCTATAAATGTTGTATGCTTTTCCACAATCGAATATTTCATTGTTATTTACTTTTGCTGACACCCACGTCTCAGTGAGAATGATAATATCTGCCCCGTAATAATCAATGATAGAAGAAAGCTAAGCACGCTTGTTGAAGATACTACGTCGTGTGTTTGTAAGAAGTACTGATAGATTGCTGCAAGGGGGTCAAGCTGAAGATAGCTACTGAGGCAGTGTTGGTGGGTTTGGGGCTACAGTTCCTTGGGGCGCACGCGGCTCTCGAACTGTCTCAAGTTCGCACAACGTATCAGTAGCTGCACAATAGATGTAATTCTTTTTATTCATTAAAAGCTTATTCGAGCGTAAAGAAAAATATTGGCCTGCAGCCTTGCCAGACTCAATTAACTTTTTCTGCGATTGCCGTGTTTCTCGGCAGATGTCTTCACTCATAGAAACACATTCATTTTTTCAGTTTTTTTTTCTCTGCGATAAAATGGATTCTCGTGTTTTATATGAAGGAAACCTGACGAGGCTTGGAAGCCACAAGCTGTCCCAGTCGGTGGGCTCTAGAAGTATTATGGCCAGAAGTGTTTAATTGAAGATGGCGTGAAACAAGGTCGCAAATGTGAGCTTCCGACTCCTCCCAGGTCTCGGACGGCTCGTCAGGGATTCCATAAAACACCAGGTCGTCCCTCCGTGACTGATCTTCAAGATTACCTAACCTTGATTTGAGCTCGGCGCTCTCACATTTAACAGCCGAAGAAACCATGCTACTAATATCTCCCGAGGGCTGCGCACCCTCTCAAGAGATTCAACAATTGTCTCGAGAGTTTGTAGTCTGGTTGATAGGCCTGAAACCTTTTGAGCAAGTGTTTCTTCGTATAATGTCTCTAAATGCGTGCGTTACCTCTGCATGACGGGATTCAAATTTTGATGAAAGCGCGGCTACGGCAGCAAGCACTTTTTCATCAGGCCCAGGGTTTAACTCAACGTCACCACACATCCGTAACTGTTTAAACACAAAAACGCACTGTTGTAATGTGGCATAAAGAACACTTGGGCACAGGAGGAACAGCAAGCATGCATTGCTAGAACGCTTAGCATAAAGGGATGCCGCTTCACCAACCTGCACAAGGATACTGAAAGGAGGAATTAACAGCCAACGCATGTCTGCCGCTCTCTCACGCCCACTGAAGGCAGCGTGGTGATGCCAGTCGCTTGAGTAGGCCGGTAATGGTGCTGTCGTTGTCGACGCCGCTGGTTCGCCCGAAGAAAAACTGTAGATGGTGCCCGGATTTCATCGATACCGAAGGCACCACTCATCCACCATCGGCGCCGAGAACTTCAGGTCCAGCGGCAACCGCGCAGTCGCCAAAGCGCCGGGTGTCGAAGGAAGCCATGTGCCGAGCAGAAGACACTGCACAAGGAAATTAAACGGAGAAATTGGCGGCCATCGCATTTATGGCGCAGCACGCCGGTCTGTACAGAGCACAGCGAGCCGACAACTCGCGGCGCACGTGTGAGCATGCATGTTGTGGAGGTCACTGGTGCCTTCTTGAGCTCATTGCCCTTTTTAAGGGGTCAGAAGAACACTCCGCCAAGATTGTCAATGAGATCGCAGCCGGACGTGAGCAGTAGGTAGAATGAAGTGGAATTTGCTACAAACTTACGATCTTGCCACTTTTTGGCAATATCGCAGTTGCACACAAAGTATGGAAACTTTTGTGTGATGACGTCTTCCCTACGTTTTCGCAGTCAAGATTTCGAGACATCGGGAGCACAGTGCCAAAGCACTTCGGCATAAGAAGTTAAATACGCATTGAGTTAACACTGCGCCAGGAAAAAAATTTGACTTGACTGATATCTCGAGATATCAGAGTTTGAGTTAACATGTGTTTAATGTATAATATCGAGTCCCCACTACAGCATGCCTCGTAATCATATTGTAACTTTAGCATGTAAAACTCAAGGATTGAAATTTGTTTAATACATACACTATATTCATAAGACAAAATGTTTCTAGAAAATAAAACGACAGCAGCTAAATTTAAAATAATTTCATAACAAGAAATTGTGAGATGTTTTGAGCAACAATCCACTAAGGTCAAGATTACTCCCGCCAGTTTTAAATGGCCTATTCTGCCTTACCTTCTTTACTTTTAACCAAAACTATAGGGGCAGTGTACATCCGTGGTGTTGAATGCAGCTAAAACAATTGACGCCATTCCTTGAAGAAGAGCATGGTATCGTATCAAGCAACAGCACAAGTGTGCCTTGTGATCATTAGCCTATGCAAGTGGGTTTCAGACTTCTTGATGACGCAGACCCATGCACAGGTTCACTAGTCACTGTGGGTCTCCTTTCATCAGTTTATGGCTGCAAAATCATGCAGATTAAAACATTAACCCGAGTTTGAACCTGTTAATGCATTGTTTCATAAGAATGAAATTGTGGTCACTGACCAAGTCAAGGCGAAAAAAACTCAGATTCCGGAGCAGAGACAGATTCCTGGGTTACATACACTATGGCAGGTAAGCGCGTGGGCCTTCTTTTTTCCTTCAGAAGGAGCCGACGCATATTTGGAACATCCAGAAGGGACAACGCATGGCAACCGCAGCGCCACGCTTTATGCTGCCAGCTGCGGGGACGCGCCGTGGCGTCATGCCTAACAACGTACTCTCATCACCAGCGGTTTTGCGTAGCTTGTTGTGGGTCGTGGCCAACGCCGTGGCCAATGTTTTGTCGTGACTGGTACGCAGACGCGGCTACGTGAATCTGGCGTAACAGTGTGCTGGCGCGGACGCGAGCCGAGGGTGACGCGACTTTCCGTCCCATCCATCGAAGCGCCCTCTCCGCCCTGCCGATTGATAGGAATCGGGATCTACGCCGGTGCGACAGTTTATGCTGCGAGGATCGCTGGGCGAAACCCATGCCGACAAGATCGGAACCTGTGAGATGGGGTCGTATTCCACCACTACTACTAATGATACGCAGCGCGATGCCCTCAAGAGGAAACAAAACGCCCTAGCGATTACTGTGCCGCTCACGTCCTGTTAATGCAATTCGGCATACATGGACACGGCGTGAAAGCACTGAATAGTGTTTTAATGTATGTGCGCTGGCACAAAACGTTATAAACAGTCCCGTTAAAGTTCACGCTAGATATCAATAAATGTTGCAGGTATGTGCCAATTTCTTCACCTAATTGCAGAGAACTATCTCAGGCCGTTATTGCATTGTTATGGCTTCCTCCATGTCCCAATATGCTGAATTTCAAGTACATTGAAGTTGTTGCAGATGCGAAATGCCACTTTTACGATGTATTTAGTTCACCTGTTAAATATAGTTTAAAAAGTTATGTTCAAAAAGAAATTCCCATCTTTTTGCAACTGAGATAAAAAAAATGTTAGAGGTGGAAAGCTGTTATAATGGCATTGTGCAAGCTAATACTTTAATTTAAGAGCACTGCTTTAAGTGAATTTCTAAAGCACAGCAATATTGCTTGCCTTTTTCTGTTTTATAAACTACAATGTACATCTTTGCAAGGCAGCCTGACCCTCTTTAAATTCGAAATATTGGACACAGACTGGGAACACTGCTTTCCAAAACACTTGCTGAAACTTCATTATCAGAACACCCTAGTACACTACGCAGATCCATTAAGAAGTGACAAGACAGTTTGACAATTTTAATCATTGAAAGACTTAGCGAAACCTTTTTTGGGTCGTTTTTTCTTGCTTTCAGACGCTGCACATTGCCTTTTAAGGCATGTTTTCAGTGTTTCTTTTTTTATGGGGAGGGCGTGTTAACATCTTTTACACCATGTCAATTATGTGGTGCCATAATGTGTTCTTGGATGGAGTCTTGCCCTTTCATTCAGTACAATATAATGTCGTTTTTTTGTGTCATAGGCCGTTTTACATTTGAGTATGAGTGTAGCATTTTGCTAAGTTTTGCCTCTGTCACCCAAGCTTGCAAGTTTGCTACCCACTGCTGCTGACGTGTGACACATGTGACTTTTGTTCAATAAAAGGAAGTCTGTCACTTATCCTGTGCAAGGGTTGTCTTTTTTAATTACAATTTGTTGCCTATATTAGTTCTTTTGTTGCATCTCAGATTAGGAATGGCTATCATAGTTGACATCATTTAACCATATTGCACACAATGTGGATATGTACTTGCAATATATGGCCACCATAAATATAAATAGAAGTTAATAATTCAAGAATAGTGCCTTTGCATGGTGGGACAGCCATGAATTGTAGCTACAAGGTACCAGCGCTGCAAGTAGCACTGTTTGTGCAGAATATAGTTCAACTCTACTACTTTCAAACATCATTGTTTTTGTCTGCATTTGTATAGCTCCAATTCCTGTGAACAACACACATCTGGTGGAAGAGTGGCTTGCACCTGCAGTTGGGCCCAATGAATAGCCAAATTTCTGCCCGTTTTCACGTTATTAGCATATTAGTAGAGGCGGTCGTTCTTATAGTAGCCTGTTTGCCCAGTGTAGAAGCCACTTCGGGTGTCAGGATGTTGTACACATCTTCGGCTTTGCAGGGGACACAGCATCTGCCACATAGTTTGTCACAGGCCATGTGTTTGGGGCAAGTTAGGTTTACTCACTTGCAAAGGGAGAACCAAGCTTGTTGGATAAGAATTAAACTGCCTGTACACTCAGTGGCCTTCTTCATTTTGTGTGACATATATGGTTATAGCTACCCTTGCTTTATGCAATTCTTGTCCGGCAGCAGTCCTGCTTTTGAAACACTCGGGATAGCTTTCAGCAAGCTGGACAGGAATAGCACTGAAAAACCAGCAGATGTTAATTGTCGCACTTGTCATGCGAAGCTTCATACAGTATGATGAGGACGGAAATTAATGAGGGTGTTCCTCAAGGCCTTGTAGCACATGTCATGAGTTTGGAGCAACGTGATGTATAGCACTTTTCTGATCGCATACTATAGGTTCAGCAGGTGTGGCCATGGTTTAAGTGCAGTGCAAGGTCAACAAAACAGATATCTATGAGCAGCACCCTGGTAAAGGAAACACTGGGAAAACTAATGGAAAGCCGGTTGAACATGTAATTGACCAAGTTGCTGGCTTCATCAAGCAAAGTGTGATAAAGAGAAGGAAGTGATGAACACATCAGAATGTTTTTGCATATAGACACTGCTAAGGTTCTCAGGCACGCCAACAAGTCTTAGTGCGCAGGCTATGCATGGCCAACTACATATGCCTTCTGTTTGGACAAAGAACTGCTCAGTGTAACTGGATGAAGATGGAGTGGACAGAAATAAACGGCAGCTCCATTAATCTGGTTTCACTGGCATCAACACTGATTTGTAAGTCCGCATCGCCATACTCCGCAATGCCTTCTTGGGTGACATCAACAAGGACCAGCTTGAGGCAAAGGGTAATAGACATCTTTACAAGATAAAAATGCATGCATGCATGGAGAGCACTTTGTGTCCAAAAAGTAGGCACTTCCACAGGGGCACTGGAAAAGGAACATATTATTGACAGTGGGACAAGACAAGCTTCTCTGCTACTATACACCCAGCATTGTTGCCATGTAACGACATCTGAAACAATCCCTCTCAAAGAGGAAATCATCTTTGTGTATCCATAAAGAGAGCAGCAGGCAAAGCCCCTCCAGCAATGATGCCAGCTTCAAAAAGCCCACTTGCACATCCTGAATGCTTCCTTCTTAGACTTTGCTGGGTGCAAGCATTCTACTGTCCAAAAGTTGTCATTGAGAGCACTGTTCGTTTGGTTGCAATACAGTTCTGACATGATCGCAACAAATTTCCCTTCCTAGTTCGTCTGGAGGCTCACGGTGCTCAAGTAGCAACACCATGAGATAAGCAAGATGACTGGATGCCTCTAAGCCCTTGTTTGTTTATCACACTGTTTTGTTAGTAACAACCATGAGATCCGAGACCAACAAGCTCACGTTTGGCACTCTAATGGTTACTGTGGAGGATCCATAATAAAAAGCACAAAACAGAAAATTCAACGGAAAGGATAAGGCACCATTTAACACTTAGTATTGCTGCAGCCCACCCCCTTTTATTTTGTCTGGTCATGCTACATTTTTTTCTATAGATAGGCACGAACTTATCCTGTGCGCAGCTTACTGCAGAGAGCATAAGTGACATTCCCAATCGGTGTCCGATTTATATATACACTATGTGCTGGCTCAAAGAGACTCGAAACACTGCAATGGAAGCTTCTAGTAGAAAAGGTACCTGGAAGAAAAAAAAACTGTGCTACAACCACCTTGGCAACATCTTGTCCCCTTAATAAAAATTGTGCTTCCGTATCAACTTCAGCCCTCCAGTTTAGAGTAAGTACCAGTGCACTTATGAACAACAAATCAATTCTCAAAGAGCACGTGCAGTCCAGCCAGAAGCATAGGCATGAATCCGCATTGTGCTCCAGCATTGAAGGTGAATAATGCATTACAAAATGGCGAATGTGTCTTAGTAAGCTTCCCGGCAATATGAATTTGTAATGTACAAAGAATTGTCAATAAAGCTTACCAAGAGCACAGATGCACTTGCAAATTATATCACAATTAAAAATAATGAGTAAACCTATGTGCCCTTTCCACTCTTAGTATGATTTACTGCACGATGCTACACCCCTGTATTGCGGTGTAGCAAGCTACGAAAGAAACGTTGCATAATTGAGCTTTTTAAGATTACCTTTTTCGCAATACACTTATGTACTGTGGTGAAGCATACTAAAAGTGGAAAGGGGCCACTGACACTGGACATAAAAAGAGTTCTTTAATTATACACTCGCGCAACCGCCGCCTCTCAGGTCGCCTGAGTGGACATACTATGCTGGGTGATAGCGGTCCCCTCCCACTTTTAGTATCCTTCAGCGCGTAACTAAAATGTACTGCGGCGAAGAAGCAGTACATTTGTATTGGGTGAATAAACAAATGATTTTTACAACAGTACAACAGTACAGAAATAAACGTGCACCATGCATCAGTCTACCACATGGAAGAGAGTCGCAACAAAAGGTAGCTGATTCACAAAGGCTGTGTAGCCCGCTTATCAGTCGTAAAGGCTATTATGTGAAATTCAAAATTTCAGACACACAGAAATATGTTTATATGTTTACGTTCGTACTCCTTGCGTAATAAGACTGCCAGAACTTCCACAATAGGAAGTAATTTACAACACACAAATGCAAACACAGACATATGCCTTATTTTCAACTCGGTTGTCATGCAAATGACATATAGCACGGAAAAACGTGAACATGCTGTCTGTTAGCATCGTAAACTTCATACTAGGCAAGGAGCACACCACAATCCCGCAACAGCCGCTAATGAGACCAAAACGGGAGCACATATCTGTGAACGTGAAAATGGAGACCCCTAAGCCACTCTGCTCCTCCACCACCCCCCGCTGCATGGCTGCACCACTCGTTTCAAGCACAGCACACCTAACACACGTTCAGCGTTGAACAGTGCATGGGCGGTCGACGCAGTCGCATTTACATGACTTGTAGTGAGCAGCATATTCCTCGATGTCCGTTAAGCAAAGTCGGACACGGCGACGTTACATCGCGGTTCGTAGAACTTCGCTGCGGAGGCGCTAGGCCAGTTCGACATTTCAATTCTCAACGAAGCACGGGTCACACAACGCAGATTCTGTACTGCCAGAGCTCACCGAGGCAAAAGTCGCACTGCCGCACCACTACTACTCGCGGCATTCCGCCATGTAACACAGAACCTACCACCAACACACAAGCAACGCAAGCACGATCACATAAGCAACGTTGAACAACACGCCGTCCGCGCGAGCCAGAGAACGAACACGCCACGGCGTCGCCCAGCGCCACCATCATGCCTTCTAAAAAATCACTAAACGATCCTCTCCCTAGGCACCTAGGATAAGGTTACGTGAGGGATTTTTGTACGACAATTAGAGGCACGCGAACCTGCGTCGTCTGGAACACGGTGTAGTCCAGTCAGGTCTAGTCAGCAGGAGAGCACCGGGAACGAGAGTTATCGCTTGGCGCCGTTGCTAGGAGTGACATCACGGCGTCCCGCAGGTGCGTAAGCCAATAGCGTGGTGCTGCGGTTGCCATGCGTTGTACTTTCTGGATATTCCAAATACGCGGAGCTGACTGCCGGCATATTCTACGGCGGAGGTTACTTTTGCCAGGATCGGGTGAAGCATTCTGGAGCGTTAAATTCACACCTTTGCACAAAATGGCAGTTTCAGATTCAGTGGGCTTGCACAATACAAGCTGGAGATAACTTCTTGGTTTGAATGGCTTCTTTGGATTTTAATACGTCAAGCTTGCTTGCGACTGTTCGTACAGGTGGTCCCTTAGCGTTGCCGTGAAGTTGATATGGAGCTGTATCACCTGAAAGACGTGAACAATGTCCTGGCCTAGTTGACACCCTGTGAAGAATGCGACAGTTTTCAAGCCCCCATTTTTTGTCAGCATTCTTGAACTCCTGACTCTAGTAATTTCTTCCTGGCTGACCGAACTATCTTGAGGCCGCACACTGACACTACCGACGTCTTCAAGCACAGACTTTTGGGTACAAAGTTCTTTGCTTTGCTAGTCTGGTTCAAGGAAAGGTGGCACATACAGGTGGCTATTCCGGACGCGACTAAGACAAACCAGTGGGCCTCGCTTAGCACGTCTTATACCCCTGTCAAGCGGGCAAGTTAAGTGCACTTACGGCGAGTGCACTCGGTTTTTAAGTGCACTTTCCCAAATCTTAACGTCGCAGCGGAGTGTACTCTCAGGTGAGTGCACTCAAGTCCGAGTACATTCACGGAACGCACTTTGCTGGCCGAGTACGTAGCCTCGCCGCCAACGGTTTGAAGGAGTGCCTAGCCTCGCCGCCAACGCTTTCAGCGACGCAAAATGTAATGCATAGAAAAAGGACACAGAAGTTCATTTCAGTTAGTGAACAGCTTTTAACAATATAATTTGTGTTTAGCGAGAAGCGAAACCGCACAATAAAGAAACGAATTTATCATGTACGCAACTAACGGCGCGAGAATGATGCGGCACTGCGGCGCCGCCATGTTCATTCAATTCGTGTTCATTTTGGTGTGAAAGTGTGCTGACCATGCCGGTCGTGCTTTGAGCCGTGTGCGTGGCATTTTGCAGTGTAGCTAAATATCGAACTCGCCGTCTTTGCTCATATATACTTGCTCATATTCTGTTCTAGCAAGATCAACTGCCGCCTCGCCGCACGCCGCCATGTTGTTTTGGATTTGCTAGGCATTTGTCTTGGCCAGCATTGACTTGCAACAGATTTATAATAAAAACGTCTTCGTTTTTTGTTAAGACAAATAGATGAAGTTTGTTTTTATATATAATTCTACTTAAAACAATCGCTTTTTAGCAGCTTTCTCCTGTTAATTTACATCTTTAAAAACGCGCTCTTAGTCTGTCGCCATTTTTTTTTTTTTACTGGGAGTGCACTCTGTTTTCCCGTTAAGAAGCGCGTTGCCTAAAGTGTGACTCAAGGTCCAGAAGTGCACTCCCAGTAAGTGCACTTAACTTGCCCGCTTGACAGGGGTATTATTTACACATTCTGTAGGAGATATTGTCAAAGGTTTGACTAAAATTCATCGAGTCTAGTAACATGATGATAAAGTTGTGGTAATTGACCAAGTGACTATCATCATGTTACCAGCGAGATGAATATTCTTTTATCTTTGACTAACTCCTACAAAACTATGGACAAGACGTAAGCAAATTGGCCAGTTCGTTTCACTAGTATCTAGAATAGCCACCTGTAAAACCACCTGCCCTTCAACAACACTTGCGAAGTGAAAAGTCGGCACATGAAGACAACAGCTTGGGGCCGCAAGATAATTCGGCAAGCCAAGAAATTACTGAGAGTACGAGTACAAGCATGCCAACATAAAATCAGTGGCGTGGAAGATGGTGCATTCTTCACAAAGCACTAACTACAGCAGATCATTGTTCAGGAGTTCCCGAATGCACAACTCTATGCCAACTTCACGTCGACTCTAGAGAAGCACCTCTGCACAGTTGCAAAAAAAAAAAAAAAACACAGCTAGATGCCCCAGGGGAAATGATCCCACTGAAGCCATGAAAGTTGTGTTTACCTTGTCTTCCTACAACTACTCTAAACCTAAGACTGCTGTTTTGCACAAGGGAACAAAGATCAACAGTGGTGCCTCGTCCAACACAAGTCATCTGTGCCGTGGAACGTGATGTCAGTCAGCCCTCTTCCGAAGACGAGGCCCGCACCTGTGTCAGTGTGCT
Organism: Dermacentor albipictus; assembly: GCF_038994185.2. Classification (NCBI taxonomy): domain Eukaryota; kingdom Metazoa; phylum Arthropoda; class Arachnida; order Ixodida; family Ixodidae; genus Dermacentor; species Dermacentor albipictus. The sequence continues at coordinate 3,774,644 of NW_027225573.1, read as the reverse complement.
GTACAAATTGCAGAAGCACAGCCTACAAGCTTGTCTGCCTTGGTGTGAACAAGGAAGCCGCAAGGGCTCCAAAACCCGTCGAACCAATGAACCAAAACCAACGAATCAACTTTGCTTCGTGCTGAGTCACCTCATGGTGGCTTTTCCTACAATTCTTTTTAAGCAAAGATAATGCTTGGTTTGTAGTGTAGGCATGTGAATAATGAACAAGGCCGGCATCGCTATGTGTGAAAAAAAAGCATGCAACAAAGCACGTACAGTACACAGGTGCAGTGTCTATCAGATACCATTTCGTGCAGTAGATGCTACATCAGCTAAATCGGCCAATGTATCAATGACTGGCTGCATGAGCAAGAAAACTTGATGCGTGGGTCAGCTAGCAGTGGAGGGGCACTGCTCTCGATGCACATGCACTTGTGTTTGAAAGCTGCTTGATTGTGGCAAAATATAAAGACAAATACAGCGGAGAGATATCTTAGGCTTTTCTTGTATGCATGACGGGGAACCTAACACTAGCTCCCCACGCAGAGGACTGCTAGAATGTGAGACTGCTTATTATCATTGTAAAACGGGTGTCACACTAGCCACGCCATGTGTCCTTTTGGTTTTTGTGCGAGCAGCATGTATTCAGATTTATCTATTCTGCCCCTTTCACCTTTCGCACGATATCACTCTGCGAGTAATACAACTGAACTGTTAGTAGTGGTCCGTCCTGTTGCCTCCTTTCCTTCCTTGTCAATTGTGCGCCAAATAAGGCTTTTTTTTTTTGTGCGTGAAATAGTGCTACTTTAACGCATAAACTAGCTCCATGGCAGTTTGCAATAAAGGAGTGTTAGCATCCTCTCAAAGTATGTCCATGCAGAGCAGTGTCAAAAGAGGGCCTTCAAGAAAGAATGTGAGTGTATTCATCTTAAAGGCCAACCCTTGTTTTTTTTTTTCTTAACATATTCTTCGATACCGATATTGAGGTACAAGCTCACCATATCATATCACCTTGTCAATGAAGCAAAGCACAGTGGTGCCCAACTGTTGCGGGACCAACTTGGATGTGGAGATCGGCGCAGATCAGCAATGTAGCATGCCCTACTTACACTTCTCCAGGTCCAGCCATCCCATAGCAGCTATAAAACAAGTGAGCTTAGTGTGACAAGAGAGACAATATAAAAAATGACGCTGAACAAAGCAACTTTTGTGAAACATAAATAGGAACAAAATGCAGACATTGTGCCCATAACTAACGTCACTTTGAGCAACAAAGCATCCAAGTTAAGAAAGATTATATACATGAGCTATCCTTGTGAGAAAGATTAATCGAAAGCCTTCTTTTTGCCATGCCCCTCCCCTTATGCACGGATGGCTCTCTGGTTGAGTAAACTGGGCTGATCCCAAGTGCAGTGTAATCAAAGGCTGTCACTTGGTGGGCCGATCCCGATACCATTGCATGACTTGTACAATAATTTTAACGTGTATTGCAATGCTGGCCATCCTGCAGTCACTGCAACATCATAGCACCCATAAGGCTAATGGTATTACCTGATGAGGTTAACTAATAAGTGTCCCCAGAAGCATAACTCGGCGTGTGTACCCGAAGGCCATTATTACACATCGACAACTATCCTTCTATCGCTTCAATCTAATTTTCATCAACATAGTACAAGCTTTAAGCATCTGCGCAAGCTTAATGCACCCGGACAACATAAAGAATACCACAATAGCTCCCTACCCAGTTCAGCCTTTAAAACAAACAGTGGCAAGTTCCGTACCATGTTTTGAACAAGCGAAATTATTCTGGAATTGCATAAGGCTTTTCCATACATACAAAAATAACCAGTGCTACGACTTGCATATGGGCATTTTGTAGATGGAAAACACCAATCACAATGGTTGAAGCTTGGAAAAGTTGGCAAGAGTTCGTTTTGATGGTGCTCACGATGAAAGTGAAAGAGCGCTGTGCTCCTTCAATCTCAGTCTGATTGTTATTTCCTCTATATGTGCGCACTGTGAACACCACATCTGCCTGTCCCTTACATCTTTCGTGTGTAGGCACTGTGAATAGAACTGAAAGGAACATAAAGACCAGATGATGCTACATTGGCAGGCACGTACCCAGGATTTTTTTTTTTTTGGCGGGGGGGGGGCAACCTAAGGTAACTTTGCTATGCAAATGAGGGGAGGTACTTTTACTAGTACAAATGTGAATAATGCCCACCATTCGCCATAACAACGCGTAAACCCACAACAGAGAAATGAAATAAGGTGTATTTTACAGGTACGCCTGTGCGATACACCTCTCCTTTACTTGGCAAACGAAGAACCACATCAAATGAACTGGCGCAGGAAAGAAGCGCAAGAAGAATACTGCCAGAAACAAGTAAAGAAGCGAAAGTGTAAAATAAAGATTACTTTCGCGGAATAGAACCTAAATAATCTGCAGTAGGCAACAAAGGCAGATGGACCGCGCGGAGTTGTGTTACTCCGCCAGCCAATCACAGACGCAAACAAAATCGTCATGCGGCCTTTTCAAAATGGCGTCATACATGATACCTCTGGAGCGTCGGCTGTTCTTGAAGAGTCTTTTCATCGCTGGAAGCAATGAGGTGTGCAACAGACATGGACAAAATGTATGGAGTCTGAGCATATCACTCTTCAAAAATCTGCGGTGCAGTTCATTTCACTGCTGAACCTGTTTTACTCATGCTTCACTGCCAACTGAAGTGAAACTTCCCAACAAAAAGTTGTAGCGAAGAAAGCATGGTTTTTCAGTTCAATAAAGAATTAGGCATTCGCCATTCCACTATAATAGTCGAGGAAAAAGGTTTAAATTACGTGCTAATAATCATACTTTTGTAGTTACCGCCTTATTTGGGTAACAGAAAAAGTTTGAAGTACGAATTATTTGCAGCCTCGCGTGAGGAACAGTGGTTGGTGGTTATGAAGACATGGGCGGGGTTTCATTGCAGACTTAAGATGTATCCGACTATAGTAGCGTTTTTCGAATTAGCTCTGGAAGAATTATACAGAAATATATATTTTCGGAACAATCACAGTTCTTTTGGATCCCTCGTTTAGTTCTCTAACAACTTAAGTGCCACAACCGACTCGTATCGTTATTTGAGAAGTTACGTAACGATGCATGGCCACCAGTCGCGTACAACCGCGTATGGTGCAGGAAGCTGCGATTCTACACATACTGTGCCCACCTCGGAAGGTTAGAAAAACACCTACCTAAGCACAGCAGAAAAGTGGCTACGTTAGGCGGCTCGACTGATAACTGCAGAAGCATCATTCAGAACACACGAAATTGTCCTCCACTTTTGGCGGCGTTTTCTCTACTTCCTTTTTAAATAAAAAGATGTTGAACGATAAATATTTTCTTAAAGAACGGTTAAATTTGTTAATTTTCGCTTTTCCTTCCTGTTGGGCTGTTGCGTTGGCTCACTCCCTTAGTGGATTGCTTAATTTCTCGAATCCTTGCGACTCTTGATTCCAGTTGACAATTTTACACGAAAAGAACTGTACAATTAGGAAAAAAACATACGAGCTAACGGGTGACAGTCATATTGCCTATGAGTTTAAGGGTTATTGCAGGATTTGATGATGGACGCTGTCTCGCATTATTATATTTTCCACCTTATCTAACCCATATCACGTGTATATGGTTCCGAGGATCTGTCAGCGTCGCGGCGAGCCTTCACTTGAGGAAATAATGAAACAAAAAGAAAGGTTACACGCAATTGGCATTTTCTCTGGCCGCAACTCGTTCCACGTGCATACAGACCAGCTGACCACAAACTGAATCCCTTTCCTGGTCCCTAGATCAGTCTAAACGAAGAAGGTTGAACTAACGCAGCAACAACGATGTGCGTGACTGCTGAACAGACGGTGACAACTGAATGCATCTGGAGTTAATCACGCGGGCATCGAATTGATGAGGAAACTGGCCTTCACATCCTAGGAGATGCCAATAACTACTGCCATCCAAAAGGAGTGAAAAAGGCAGCAAAATGTTGACCGCCCAATAGCTGTCAAGTCTCAACATTGATTTGGCGGCGCTTAGAAATGTGCGTGAGAAGTGGTGGCGTGGGCGGGGATGAGGGGGTATGCATCTTAATTTCGGAGGGGGCCCGGGCCGCCCCCGGCCCCCCTTTGTACGTTGTACGTTGGATAGAATGAGCAAGAAACATACCTTCTGATGCAGTACATCTTGATGAAACAGTTTTCTACCAACATCCTATACCTGCCACTGCACTGAAAAAGGCTTGTTCGATTTGCTGTGCAAAGCAAGGTTGCTTTAACGAAGATTGCATTTGTTCCAATTATTTCGACAAACTGGTGGTTATGGAGTATTGTGGAAAGGTAGCATCATTGAAAACCACCTCGATTCTTGTGTAAAAAATAATCATGCAGTCAACTCCAGAGATCAAGCTAGGTACAAGTATGCAGCAGTCAGACTGGTGAACTGGTCTTTCCACGACTGTTGAGGTAAAAACAAGTGCTGAAACATTCCCGACACATTCAACACGTTTTGGAGAAGAGAGCATATCAGAATTAAAAATGTTAAAATGCAAATATTTAGAGTTATATGGTGCTTCTCTGCTGTAACAGTTTGTCACTCCTCCAGTATGATTCATGAGCTTACTACTGAGCAAGATCCTCATTGTGGATTTTCAGGGAACGATTACAATGAGGAGCAAGGGATGTGACATCTCTGAGCGCCTGAGGACAGTACTGGTGATTATATATCACAAACTACTGACATGCAACATAACCTTCGGGCAGTGTCATCTCATGCCACATGATTCAGACAAAACGTCACAGAAAAATTATTTGAGCTGCATTAGTAAATTACTCTACCACAATAACAAAAAAAATAAGATAGCTATCAACAGAGGAGGCTTCGTATGCCAGAAAAGACAGAATAAAAGATGGACGGTGAAACCACAATAAAGTTCCCGCACCAGCTTGCTGTGATGCCTTGAATTTTGACACAGCCTGCTAGGGGTCTAATTAATTTCACTTTGGCAAATATGGGCAACATTGCATTCTAAGTGAGCCAAAAACTGAACTTTGCAAGTTTTAAGCGAGTGAACTGAACCGCAACAGCCAAAATACAAGAAAATGCTCTGGAATGCATAATGTGCCACTAACATACTGGCAGTGAAATCCTGGCACGAAATTTGAAAAATTCTATTTTCACCTTCATTTTCTCTCCTTATAATTAAGCTCTTATTACAAAATTTAGCACAGAAAGCGTCTTGAGAGAATACTTAATCCCTCTAAAATGACTGGGTGTTTCTCCTTAGCATTGCTTTAAAGCAAAAACTGCAAGCTTGTTTACAGAGTCATGTGACCCTAGTCATCCTATATGCATTCAAACCGTGCACTTATTCTTGGCCTCGTTTAAAGTCCCTTGGTATTCCATGCAACATAAAACTGAGTAACAGGAGTCACTGTAAAGGGGAAAAAAATGGAATGCTCCATTTGTGACATAAAATGGACCAACAACAAATTTCTAAGGAACTGGGTCATTTGTGGCACAATTAAATGCTCATTCTCGGAAGTAGTTATACCTGCAGCAGTTCCAAAGTTATGTAGAAATTTCGTAAGCAGAATTTTTCGATCAGCATTTCCCCCCCCCCCCCCAAAAAAATAGGAGCCCCTACGCCAGCAACACCAAGTGGGAGCAATGCCCATAGCCCACTTCACTAACTGTGAAAGCAGAATGATGGGTAGTTTTCGCAGTAATGAGTTCAATTTTAGTTAACCATTTGCAAAAACCCCTTCAGAAAATAAAATGCCGCAATGATATGCTGCTGCATCTGTGGTGCCCTATTTTGGCAACGTATGCAAGTCGTCGAGGATAACTTCTTTTTGGGTAAGTAGGAGCTTACTTAACATGTTGCTCTTCAGCACAGTGCGAGGCAAAAGGAAAGGAATGAATGAATTTGTTGTTTTATGGCGCAAAGGCCAATTATGACCAAAGAGCGCCAGTGGTTGCAGTGGGTAGATTAATTGCAGAGGGTAGTTGCAACGAGGTTGCAGTTGGTAGATTAATCCTGAAAGGTTTGTGTGACGTAGCTGGAAAGGGGCCTAAAAGCGATCTCTGTAAAGTGCGTAAAAGCTATGAGTAATGGCAATGACTAATGAGGAGTACTAAGAGCACAAAGGATACATTGTGATAGAATGACGATATCTAAAAATACATGAAGCCAAACGTCTGCAAGATGCACTACTGCCTCACGAGAGCCCTTGAAACCGAAGGGCCTGAAGGCACGTGCTGCACAAAAATATTATCATAGCGGCATCCTCTGGAGAGAGGATGCGCTACAAATTCGTAGGGATAACAACATGTCAAACAACATCGTTTAAGAAACTTAAGACGGCTCTGGCGTTAAACAAGGGTTTTGTACCAAGAAACATTACAGGATGAAGGGGCATGTGCTGCCGGTATGCTAGCAGAAAGTGTTTCTTTCTCCCTGTTTCGGCTTCCCGACACTCCGGGAGGATGGTGAGCCTTTCACCGCATCTACCGCTGGATGGTGGTTCATTTCCAGTTAGCAGAAAACTGTGTGTGGCATATGTGTGTCCTATTCTGAGATGGCAGAATAGGACATCTGTTCGTCGTGTTTTCGTTGCGGACGGCCAATAACCTAGTTTTGGTTTAATTAAGTGAAGCTTATTATTTGTTTCAGCATCCCATAAGCGCTGCCAGTGACTTCAGAGTTTCTTTCGGATGAAAGGCTTTAGATCTAAGGCAGGTATAGCAGTGGTAGGATGGATATCTTGTGATGCAATTGATGTGGTAATTTGGTCAGCCAGCATATTACTCTCAATGAACCTACGTCCAGGTACCCAGCATATAATGACTTGCTGCTGAGACGTACAATGGGCAAATAACGGAAGAGAGCTCGGTAAGTACAGGGTTTCGATGATTGCGGAGGAACATTAGCGCTTTTACGACACTTAGAGAGTCCGGGTATATAGTGTCTTTGTGCAGCTTTGCTTTTTTGATATGTTTAACAGCAGATAGTATTGCATAAGCTGCCGTGGTGAATATGCTTGTTTCCGGATGCAGTGCATCAGATTCGGAGAAGGATGGTCCGATTGCAGCATAAAACACGCCGGCATGCGACTTAGAAGCATCAGTGTAAAACTCTATGCACGAGTACTTCGATTGAAGTTCTAAGAAATGCATTCTAATATGTGCCTCCGGGGCATGTTTCGTCACCTCTACGAATGACGTATTGCATTCTATGGGTTTCCACTGCCACAGTGGCAATGGCTTAGCTGGGACCATCAGGTTTTGCTGAAGAATTGGAACTTGCATTTCCTCGGCAGGCTTTCTAATGCACAGAGAGAATGGTTCTCTAGCTGCAGGTCGATTATTTAAGAAGATTGCAGATGTCACGTTGTTTATGCTTACATAAGAGGGATGGTGGGGGTTTGCGTACACTTTTAGAAAGTACATGAAATTGGAGTACGACCTCTGAAGATGAAGTGACCACTCATTAGCTTCAACATAGACTCTCTACAGGACTTGTCCTGAAGGCACCGGTCGCCAAGAGGATACCTAAGTGGTGAACAGGGTCAAGCATCTTCAAGGCACTTAGACTGGCAGATTGATATACTATGGCCCCATAGTCTAAACGTGCACGCATAAGCCTTTTGTACACGTTCATCAGACACTTCCTGTCGCTACCACATATTGTATGTGATAAAAGTTTAAGAAGGTTCATTGTTTTTAGACATTTCTCTTTTAGGTGCCTAAAGTGTGGAATGAAGGTCAGTTTTGAATATAATATGATTCCTAAAAATTTGTGTGGTGGGACATAAGGTACGTGCTGTCCATGTAGTTCTACACTGGACTCTGGAAACAAGCCTCTTTTTCGTATGAAAAGAACACATAAGCTTTTAACAGGATTCAGTTTAAAGCCGCTTTCCTCTGCCCATTTACACACTTTGTTCAAGCCAAGCTGGACATGTCGCTCACAAATAGCAAGGTTACATAACTTGAAACCTAATTGTACGTCATCTACGTATACCGAATAAAACATACTCAGCGGTATAGATAAGCGCAAGGAATTCATTTTGATTATAAAAAGGATACAATACCTCTCCTTGCGGCACCCGTTTCTTGTGTAAATTGCGTGGATAGAGCATTGCCTACCCTAACACAACATGTATGATTTGATAAGTAACTTTCAATTACATTAAGCTTATTCCCTCGAATACCAATTTCTGAGAGGTCTCGCGAAATCCCATATCTCCAAGTCGTGTCATATGCCCTTTCCATGTCTAAGAAAACAGAAAGAAACTGCTCATGGATAAAGGCGCCGCGCGAATGCCTGCCTCAATGCACACGAGCTGGTCAGTAGTCAACCTACCCTCTCTGAAGCCACACTAATAAGGGTCGAGCATTTTTTTCGATTCAAGTAAATGTAAAAGACAACGATTTATCATTTTCTCGAAGAGTTTGCATAAGCAACTTGTGAGTGCTATTGGACGGTAACTTGAAACGTCGGATGGGTTCTTGCCTTGTTTCAAAACCGGTACTACGATAGCTTCTTTCCATGAGGATGGGAGGTATCCAGCAGCCCAAACAGAGTTTAAAAGTGCCAGAAGTGTCATCTGTGTACAAGTGTGTAGATTTTTAGTCATGTCATACACGATTTTGTCAACTCCCGGTGCAGAGCTCATACACAAGCTCAACGCAGCTCTAAGCTCGGCAATATTAAAAGGACAGTTGTACGGTAGGTCTGGTCTACATTTACGGTTTATTGACTTAAGTTCTGCTTTTTGTTTATATTTAGGGAATGTTTCTGAGTAGGTTATAGAGCATGACAGATGCACAAAGTGTAAGCCAAGGGCATCGACCTGGTTTTCTAAGGTATTTCCTCGCTCCTCAATCAAAGGTTGATCTGCTGCCCTTTTAGCCTTCTCAGCCCATTCCATACTTTAGGCTCCTGGGTATAGGAATTGGTGCCTGAGAGAAACCTCTCCCAGCTTGCTCTTCTAGCCTGCCGTCTCGTGCGCCGTCCTTGTGACTTGATATGTTTAAATGCAATGAATTTTCCACCGTAGGATATTGGCGCAATGTGCCCCATGCCACATTTTGTCTTTTGCGTGCTTCTCTGTAGTATTCATTCCACCAAGGAATATGTTTCTTAGATGACTGACGATTTGTTTGTGGAATGAACTTTTTGGCTGCATCAATTAAAAAAGCGGTAAAATATGCTACAGCATTATCTGTGCCAAAATTGCATATAAAATCTTGTGATAAGTAAGTAGATTCCTTAAAACGCTTCCAATCAGCCGAGTCAAGTTTCGAGCGAAGTACCTGTGGACGAATGTCGTGTCGTGTTAGTAAGCTTGAAGTTACCAGCAAGTGGTCACTCCCACATGGATTTTCTATAACATTCCATTCTAAGTAGGAAAAAAGTATAGAGGATCCAAGCACTAAATCTATTGAGGAATATTAATTATGTGCAACATTATAGTATGTGGGTTCTTTCCTATTAAATAGGCACACGCCAGACGTCACAAGAAAGGATTCAATCAGTCGTCTCCTCGAATCAGTCCTGGAATCTCCCCAGAGACTGTTATGAGCATTAAAGTCCCCGACCATAAGAAACGGCTCAGGAAGTTGGTTATTAAGTTGAGAGAATTCTGTTTTGCTCAGGTAACAGTTTGGTAGTATGTAGATAGAGCAGACGGCTTTTAATTTATTAAAAAGAATTGCTTGAACTGCAACTGCCTCGAGGGACGTCCAAAGGGGGCAAGTGTTGGCAAACAACAGCTTTATTGACAATTATGGCTACACCGCTGGATGAGGTGTTAAACTCGTCACAATCTTCACGAAAAATAATGTATGCCCGGAGAAAATTTGTCTGTGTAGTTTTTAAGTGCGTTTCCTGAACACAGAGTACCTTTGGATTAAGTTTGTGTAAAAGTTCAGTAGCGCCGTCAAGATTGTGTATTTGTGTATTGTGATTGTGTCAATTTGTGTATCCATTTTGACAGAGTTTGATACTCTTGTGTTCTGGAAAGGAAAGGTTAGTTCACGGGCCTGTTGGATGTGCCATGACGTGGGTTTTGTCTTTTTTGGAGCGGTCGAGAGAGGCTTGCCGCTCCTTTGGCGCTGTCTGGCCGGTCGTTGTGTCTATCGCCTCTTGCGAGGGGCTGGACACGCACTCTTCCGAGCGCTTTGTTTGATGTGAAGGCCTCGGCACGTTGGACAAGACCTTCGAGGCCACCTGCCCGGAGGTGGATGGCCCTTTTTGCTGGGGTGGCAGAGCAGCGCTAGCTGCAACCGCCACGGGGGCAGATAGCGTAACTGCCGACTCACTGCTTGTGGGTCGGACAGCCACCAGAAGCCGTTGTGTCGCTGTCTCCCGACGCATCGCCTCAGCAAAGGTGTTCTTGTACTTTTTTTTTACTTTTCTTTTTTTCCAGGATGGGCACGACAGCGGGCACACGGCATGCTCCACATCACAGTTTACACAATGGAAAGAGTTCTCGCAAGCTTCAGACGAGTGTTCATGAGCACTGCATTTTGTACATTTGGCGGCCTTGGCAGCTCTGCGAACTGTGGCCGAAACATTGCCATTTGAAACATCGGAGGCAATTTGGCACGTATGGCCTAAGACAGAGCTTGATGTATCCGGCCTCGATTGACTCGGGCAGGACACTTGAGCCGTATGCGAGTATCAGGTGCTTGGTTTTGATTTCTTTCCCATCCCGCGTCATCTTAATTCTACTGACATTGATTACATTTTTCTCACTGAAGGAAGTCATCAGAAGCGAAGAAATGACAGGAAAGATTAAAAGTGAGAGATAGAGACAAAGATTGAAGTAAAGTAAAACTCTTGCTTGGGCTAGTTGGTTCATGCTTGAATGAGTAAAGGCAAGGCGCAAAAGACAAGGACTAAAGATGGACACAAACGACAGGACCCGTGCCACTCATAACTAAGTTTATTTCCACAACAAGCCTGCCTTATGTAGGTCAATCAAGCTGAATCACACACACATTCAGTGAACTTCTGATGCTGAAAAAGTTCACTGAATGCAGGACATGTGTCGTGTACCAAATCCTACTAAGCTGTGGTGCAGCTATATCAAACAAACAGGTCGATGTTTCAATGAGTGTGCAATGGAACATTGCCGTAATCTGCGCAACAATGAAGGGAGCTTCCTTGCAGAGCATTGCAGAGACTGCACTAAATGCTGCCCTCAGTTTGACAAAATTAAATTTTTGAAGTTTGGAAAATACAGGTTCGAGCGGGAGATTGTGAAGCTTATTTTATCAAGAAAGAGGGAAACAATGTGTCAGCAGGCCATCCATTGTGCTTAGTGACAAGGAGACTACTTCTTTAGAAGGTTTCACTTAAGCTTGATGTCAGAGTGATTTCATTTAGGTTTTTCCGTCTGTCTTCCTTTCATTTATTTAGCTTTTATTTTGTTGACTATTTTCTAGTGCCTCTTACAGGTTCGCCTTTTTTAATTTTTTCGTCTTTTTTTCTTTCTTTCCTTTTTTTTTTTTTTTTACACAGACGCTGTTCTTTAGACCCTTTATCGTTCAACTGTTCTGTCTATTTCATTGCTTGCCACATGTTTCATTTTTCGTGCGGTCACACGTTTTATCAGTTTTTTAGGTGAGCGACTATTTAGAGATTTTAGTTTTGACGCAGACGCTGTACTTAGACGCCCTTCCTTCATGTTTTTCCGTGTTATTCGTTGGTCATTATTCCCATAATCGTGTGGGTTTTATCACCGACTGAGCCTTAGGCATTTGAATGGTGTTATGTTTTGGATAGTTACCCGCCATTGTTGCTCAGTGGCTATGGTGTTAGGCTGCTGAGCACAAGGTCGCGAGACCGAATCCCGGCCACGGGATTCGATCTTGCATTTCGACGGGGACGAAATGCAAAAACACCCATGTACTTAGATGTAGGTGCACGTTAAAGAACCCCAGGTGGTCAAAATTTCCGGAGTACTCCCCTACGGCGTGCCTCATAATCAGAAAGTGGTTTTGGCACGTAAAACCCCATAATTTAATTTCAATGTTTTGGATAGCTGATAGTGAAGTGTAGACAGTATATTTTGTTTCGTTTTTTTCTTCCTGTTGGTTTGGTAAAGACTGTGCTCGATGAATTGTTTCCCGTGCTGCTCCACGTGTGGTTCTTGTTTGCACATTTGATCTATTGTATCAGATATGATTCCCGAGTGGTCAATGAATTGCTGTATTGTACTTCTAACGTTCCGTGCGTGATTCGGCTTGATTGACCTACATAAGGCAGGCTAGTTGCGGAAATAAACTTAGATGTGAGTGGCGCCGGTTCTGTCGTTTGTGCCCTTCTTCAGTCCTTGTGTTTTGCGCCTTGCCTTTACTCATTGAAGATTGAAGAGGAGGACAGGTAGAGGCGACTGCCGATTTCCCCAGGTGGGTCAGTCTGGAGGTGCCGTCTATGTGAAGCAGAGGCCGAAGAGGTGTGTTGCCTACCCCGAAGGACCTTAAAGGTCCAGACACCTAGCATCGGCTCAACCTCCATGATCCCCCTTTCCCCAGACATGGCTAAGCCGCGCACGGCTACATGCGGGAAGCTCCAACCCTCATAGTGCTCGGGTACGTGGTGGCGCAACACCAAACGCCTGCTGACACAGACGCCCCTGCGGGGAGGAAAGACGAGCGCTACATTTACAACTGCTTCTTGCAAAAAAAAACAGAGCACCCCCATATATACACAAAAATGCACATGTGCAAACGCATAAAACAAGCAAAGGACGTCAGCCAGCCGAAGGTAATGTTATCAATTTTTATGTGCTCAGCAATCTGAATTCCGAATCATACAGCGCAACAGAAGTTTGACTCATGCAAGATAGACAAGTGGTATGGATATGGAAGGCCTCTAACAGTTCCCGTGCAGTTTTGTTTTTGCTTCTGCCTAGGATCCTGACGTTAAAAAACGCTAGTCCAAAATCGGGACAAGACCTGCAATGTGCAGACAGGTGCACAGTCGTATCTTTCTTTAAAATATTTGCGTGCTCTCTGATTCGGTCGTTCACGCAACACCCAGTGTGCCCAATTTAGCACTTGCCACAGCTGAGTGGAATCAGGTAAACCACTCCAATGGAGCAATGCACGTAACGCTTAACGAGCGGTACTGTACACCTGTTCATAGGGGCCACCTGTGATTTGGGGGCAGAGACAGGCCAGCTTGTTTGGGATGGAGAAGACCACAGGTACTCCATACCTGTACACCACTTTCTTGAAATTGTGGCTAACGCTGTGAAAGTACATCCCGTACCTTCACAGAATTAGGCCAGAAAATTTTCTGGCCTTATTGGAAGGCTATCTCAAAAGTACTTTTAGTCTTTTTGACAATCAACTGTATTTAGTCAACTGCACTCACGTAGCGCCTATGCTATGTGACCCATTCATTCTGAAATGGATATAACCCTCGACAACTGTTTTAAGAACATGCACGTGATAAAGGTTTTTAGATATGTAGACGATTTTTTGTCCTTTTGGACAAACAGTGTTCTTCAACTGACCATGATGAAACCAGCGCGGTTATAAGGCTTTTTAAACTTCATGGCAAGGGCCTGTGTTTTACCCATGAGATTCCGGTGGAGAATGTGCTGCAGTTTTTAGATTTAAATATGACGTTTTTAAAAGAACATGTTTGTTGGTACTGCTCACCATGCTCTAAAAAAGAGCTGTTACCATACAATTCCGCACACTCGAAGGAAAATAGTAAAATGATGGATTGCAACAACCTGCCTGGGGTATGCGCTTCAAAATTTCCATTCCCACTTCATTCTCACTTGTGACCACTGCAACAGGCCGAGTGACATGCGTAACCAGCAGTTAGTGGGACCACATTTTCATAACCTGCAATTTTTTATGCCATCTGAAGAGGTCAGCCTCAAGCTCCATGCTGCGCTGCACTCGAGAAGCATTGTAAACTGGCAACATTCAAATGTTATGCTGCATGGTTTGTTGCATGCTTCGGGAATTTACTTAATATACACATAGCTCATAGGCTCCACTTGGAGTACTGTGTGAGGTGGCAAGAAAACAAATTATAAACTAACAAGGAGAACATTCAACAAAACAAGTCAGAAAAAAGAAAAAAAAAACACCCTCATAATGGGATTATGTATCTGGCAGCTAGCTTATAAACAAAGCAATTAGAAATGTTTTACTACTGGTAGTACTTTAGGGTATTACATGTAGACTTCCAAGCTTCATACACTTTTAAGCCACCTTTCGTGGCTTTTTGTTTTAAGGTCCCTTTCTCTGTAGTATATAGGAATAAATACCCCCCTCAAAAAAAAAAAAGAAAAACATTAATACACAATAGTGAATACTTAGGAAAATGTAATTAAGAACACAGGGTCTGTGTGGGCACAGATGTTAGAAGTCTACATGAAAGCATAATAATAAAGGTGGGCAAAGCCTCTCTGCTTTTGTAGGGCAACCTGTACCAAGACATACAGGTAAAAGGATACACATGCCTCACAACACAGTCCCTAAAAATATCTGTCACAATACAGTGAGTAAGTACATCATGCCTATCTACAACAGCCCCTACTTATAATTAACTCAGAGGGGGCTACCTATGTAACTTGATCGAATTGAAGGTGGGCCAAATTCTAAACATACGATTCAAGTAGACCGAAATGGAAGTTATAAATATGACATCTACAGCAAAAGTGTTGTACTACATTATGTCACACCTGCCAACCTGTGAACATTATATTTTGTAAAAATACTGCAGACACTAAATTCTTCGTTCGGAAGATAGCACACTTTTTTAAAGCTTGCTCTCAGCAGCCACATTGTTGCATACACACACACACACACATTATTAACTATTATTTAACTTGAAGTGCAGCACAAAAAGCAGCAGCGAACTTGAAACCAGAAACTGACAACATTGTTTCTTAGATTACAGAGCTTTTTCAGTGCTCTTTCTGCTGCCGCTTTAGGCTGATTCAGGAATTTAACCAAACTTCCCTAAAGCAAGTGCCCCTCTCGTATTCTCGTTAGAGATATTGCGTTGCTAATAATAGTACAAGTACCATTACAATCAATTTTTTTACATGCATTTC
This sequence comes from Dermacentor albipictus, assembly GCF_038994185.2. Classification (NCBI taxonomy): domain Eukaryota; kingdom Metazoa; phylum Arthropoda; class Arachnida; order Ixodida; family Ixodidae; genus Dermacentor; species Dermacentor albipictus. Next base: position 3,759,530 of record NW_027225573.1, on the reverse strand, counting down.
AACAATGGCATGCCACCCATCTCTCAACAGCTTTAAAACATCTTAACCAACAAAACTTCATTCTCTTTTTAAAGTGACATTCATAAAATTGTAAAATCAGCCCACATTTTTAAACCCACGAAAAATTCAGGAGAGTTGCAAAGTATGAATGATACCAACAAAACCTGCAGCTAATGCAGCGACTGCGCTGTACGCACTTTGTCGCAGCATGCCCATTGGATACTTTGCCGAGCTGTTGAGGCTGCAGAAGTGCCGCAGGTGCATATGTGGTGGTGCCTCTGGTTCACAAAATATTGGCATCCCTAAGCAATAAGAACTGTTTAATTTATTGTAACCCCTGCTGAAACTGCGCACTCGTGACATAACAAGATCACGTTACCTTTCGAAAAGTCTCGTGCAACCGGTTACATGAAGGTGCATCTGCTTGTGTAAATATCTGATTGTTACAGCAAAGGCGGTTATATAACGCGTAAATCGAACTGCAGCAAACATGAACTTACTATGAAAAGCTCTTCACACAAACGTACATACATACATCTGCATAGAGTGAAATGTGAATTGTACGATCAAGAAAATTGCTTAGGACACGAAAAGCGTCTAAACTAACTTGTTTATGCGGCGGCGGAACAAAGCACTGTCACAAAGGGCGATGCGCACAAAATTACAACAGATCCCCCGTTTTTCAGACACAATACAGAAACGTGAAATATTTTTCGTAAAAAGAAACATTGCTGTTGTAATTTAGGGTTCTCTGCAAGATCAGAACACTTTACAAATACACGAAAACACACAGGATACACGCTGTCTGACGACACTATAAACAGAAGCATTTGCATACAAGCTAAAGATCTGGCCATGCGTCGACACAGCAATCGGGTGCTATCTCGCCCAGCTGTCAAGACGGTTAAGACGACACATCGACGTACTTCTAGAAATGCCTATACCACTTCTCAATTAAAAATTATGTACACGAACAGTAACTTCACCTGCTCAAATTTTTGTGCCCATTCCGATCAAATAAACACCCGCGTTAGCGTGCTCCATAGGAGAAAGCAAATAAACCATAGAAAAAGCTGTTGGCAACATTAATACGTTTTAGGGCAGTTTCCATGCAACGTTTTGCTAAATGTGCACTGCGACATGAAGAACGAACATTTCAAAAGCACATTTATCAATTTTGTTGCTTTACTGATTATTTTGCGATCCGTAAAAGAACGCGCACTTCACGAACCATAGACCACAAGAATGCGCGCAAGCGCCGGACTTGCCTTTCTAGGCGTACTCGGGAAACGCTCCTTTCACGGGCGCCGCGGCATCGACCGCATTGACGCTCCTTCCGGAGCAAACACAGTTGAATTGCGGATCACCTACAGCACACTACAGCACAACCTTCACCAAATTCTTCCGTACACTGTGATACGATGCGAGAGTGCCAGAGGAGATACTTGAGACAGGCTTTCCACGAGCCGGGAACAAAAGCTAGCGCGAAGGGCAATATTCGACATCGGCGCACCACACGAAAGAGACTGCGAGCTACATTACGCGGTCCCAGCGGTTTTGGTATTCTCAATGTATACAAAATGCACCACAATTTATCTCGGCACAGCCTACGCACGATTAAACAACCACATCGACCGGCATCAACGCAGCAGGAGCGCACTCACATGTAGCGACAGCTTCTGAAGACGGGAAAATAACATCTAATTTTACCGCCGCCACCGGTGCCGCCTCCTGTAGGCCGCCACCGAAAGCGACCATTCGGTGATCTCCTGGGCGTAGTATTAGGTGTTCTGTGGTAGTACAGTGAAAGCTCGTTAATTCGAACTTCAATAATTCGAATTTATGGATAATTCGAACTGTACTATTTGGTCCGGCCAAGCACCTCAGAAGTCTATGTATAAAAAAGTCCGTTAATTCGAACGCGAGAAGGTTCCCTCTCGGATAATTCGAACTACGCTCGCCTGGCACACGGCCAGAGAAACGCGCCTACCGCCTACACACATGGCTACATCGCCTCCGGAATGGAGAAAACGGCGAGAGAAGGCAAAATTGGAAAAAATCTAACCGGCGCGGGGTCAGCCAGAAGGCAGCGGCGGCTGCCACCTCTCCGTTCTACGTAACCTCTGAAACTTCTTGTCCGTTGCGAATCTCGGAGGCTTTGCAAATCTTATGCAGCTGCTATTGTTGTGCGGAGATAGCGCGGCAAGCACCAAAACACAGCGAATCAAGTGCGTTGCAGCTGCGCTTGCAATCAAGAACCAACGAATCGGGGCCTTCGCCACCTTCGCATGTCCAGCGTCTTTGTCTCGGCAGTCTTCATCGGTTGTGCACGTCTGTTTTCAGCTTAGGAGGTATCGGCCGTCGCGATTCATTGTGATAGTGTTAAGCCTCGGCTAACGTTCGTTTCGGTGGACATCGGTGGTGAGGCACAGTGGGACCCAGAGCTTCGACTTGAAGATGGCGTGTGCGGCACACGCCATCACTTTCTGTCACGTCAAATTTCTGACATGCCCTACTGCTTCCAAATCGCAATGCTCTCCTTCACTTTCGTTAGTTCGAACTTTCGTTAATTCGAACTGAAGCGGCTTCCCCTTGCGGTTCGAATTAACGAGCTTTTACTGTATTTCGATGTTATGCGAGTTGTACAGCGTCGTGTACGGCATGTTTCAGCAACGCTGCTTTTAAGAGAGAGGACAGCAATCTGCGTAGCGGCCGTATAGACGTCTCAAGACCGGGAATCGGTTTGAAATTCGCAGCATATCGTAGTTTGGTTTGTGAACGTTCCGAGGTGTTCCTGTTTTTCTGCGCCGCAATTAACGACACATTTGGAATGGAGCAGTGTCATCGACACATTGTTTCGCCTTGTTTTTTGTGTGTCCTTTTTCGAGTGTGTACTGTTCATGAGTAGTGCCCTCCATGAATCGGACGTTGCTGCCACGGTGGCTTGATTTGTTGCTTTATTGTGAACGTACTGGTGCTTTACGGGTGTCACACGGCGCACTTTTGATCCCGATCAGGCCCGATCCGCATCGAGTTTCTCGTTTGTGATTGGCTCCTTTTGGGCAAGTTGCGCTCGGGAGCCAATCGCAGTCGAGAATTACGATCCGGATCGGGCTTGATCGCGATCAAAAATGTCTTTGTGACACCGGTATATGAACGTCCGTACTGTATGTCGCCGGCGCTTTCGTGCACGGCTTGCGTTGTTTGCATGTGTGTGCGCGACCACGTGCTGTATGCGTCGTTCGCGTGTCAGCGCTTTTCAAACGTCTAAAACAAAGGACACGGCTTGCGAAATCGTTTTATTTGTGCGTATGTGTGCGTGCATGCAGCTTTATTAAACGCTACAATGCCAGCCATTGGTCGCAGAGCTTGAGAATGGCCCCAATTTAGCACTAGGGGCTAAATTGTCTGGATAGCGAAAAAAAGAAGTCCTTCCCCAGTTCTGTTCAAGCATTAAACTGGTATGCATGATACCATCCAGTATGGTTGCCACAAAGCTTCAGATTAAACCAGCTTTTGTGCCAAACAGGCGCCCCTGTATGGTACCAGTGCGTCCAGTATACGTCAGTTTAGTTGCAAACGGGCCCCTGTTAAGACCTATTTCTGTGTAAACGGGTCATGCCAAACGGGACCCGGTTCAGACCTGTTCGTGTGTGAGAGGAGCGAGCGTTTGAGAAGAGAAACGAGAAGAGCGTTTGAGAAACGGGAAGAGCGTTTGATTGGTGTGTTGAAACAACCCTGCGGGTGACCGTCCGATGCGTGCGTCGGTAGTTACGCAAATTTGACGTCAGGAGATTGGAATAAAAACACATTGGAATAGTTTTACGTTATAGGGCCCTTGGTCCTGTTTATACATGTTTGTTGCTACACAGGTGCCTGTCGAACCCAGTTTAAACCTGTATAACCCACTTTGAATTTAAATAGGAATTTCCAATAGCTCCAGTACGATGTATAGCTTGTCAAATACTTGATGGCGGAGTCGGAAAGGAACGAATGGGCGTGTTCGACCGCATTAGAAGCCCCAAATGATAGTGCCTGAAGAAAGTGGAAAAGGCACGTCAAACGGCGCTCATGACGTAAGCGGTCCCGTAGCTCGACCATAGAGTAACTTTATGGCTCGACATCTAAACGCTGCGCCATGGATGTTTCTTCCAAGTGTGGCCGTGGGTAGCGCGTCCGCACGGGAGGAAGCATCTGCAGCTGCGTTGACTGGGCCTTCAATGTATGGTTCGTCCATGGTGAACTCGGAGATGAAATTGAGGTGCCGTATATCACGTGCGGTGTATATATAGAGAGAACTTTATAGAAAAGAGCACACGAGCGTAGTTAGTTCTTCCGCTCTGCAGTGGGTGGTCCCCTCAATCCAGGAGTCACAGCGGCCTAAGCTGCCCTTCTCGCATGGTTGACCAAGTTGAGCTGGTCCGTCGATTCTGAGCTGGACAGTGCTGCCTCCCATTGTCGTGAGGTGGGGTGTGCTTGTGTGCAGTGAGGTGTGCTGTGGTGTGGTGTGAAGCGCCGGTCTATCGTGCGCTTGCCTCGTCTCTGGCGCTTGCACTCCCTATGGAGACGGACACATTCCGCCGGGGTGAAAGGCCTTGGATATATGTTTGTGTGGCTGCCCGGGTCTCTTCAAGCCATTTCTGCACCGTACGGGTCAAACGCAGGGGGGTCATAGCCGAAAAAAAAAAAGTGAAATTTCTGCAGCAACAATGCACACTCGTAACCCCTTTAAGCCCTCATGAGCACCAGTGTGAGTTTGATAAATGATATACCTTCTATGTCATCCTGAGCTCTCTCGAACGCAGCCATCCATTCTCTAATCGAAAAACTGCCGGCCTACGCCGCTCGGAACGCCGCGTGCGAGGCTCAATTTACCTCTGATTGCGTCATGCGTGGCAAGCCGTGCGTGTGCGCTTTCAATGAGTGGCTTGCTTGCTCTACAAAACAATGCAAACGTAAAGGGCGTGGGTGGTACGGTTTCAAAAATACAAGCGACAATGCCACAGAGAACATGATTTCGTTACATGTGGTCATAGCAAGCGAGCTTGTGACCTATTTTAAAGACGTCACACGTCACAAACACACGCTGCACACTATAAAGCAAGGACATGGCGGTCGACATCCTGCTCACGTCGCCTGTTTCAGGAAGCAACGGACATGGCACTCGCCCCTCTCGGGCTGTGCAGAAAGGACGAATAGCTACGTGCTCCTCTCAGATGTGTCTACGCACAACGCGCATGCATTCTACTCGGCTCGCTCTACAGCAGCTCCAGGTTAGTCACTCGACACGTACTCTATGCTGCCGCATCCCTTGCGTATACGGAGTGGCCGACTCGCTGGGCACAGCTACGTGATTGTGCGAACGCCAAGTGGCCTTGAAGCCTCCTCGAAGGCCAAGGATAACCCGGTATAAAGTCTTCGGACCCTCCCATTATCGACAGCATACCTTGCGCGGCGTGCTTTATGGCTTTGTGATGTCATTTCCAAAGAAGAGGCCGCTGCCACTACAAACATCTGCTGCTTTGGGACTTCGTGGAGTTGCAAGTGGACAATCCGAGATAATAATTCAATAAGTTATATTGTTCTTATTTATACTCGATTTGTGAAAGTCTTTTCCCTTTCTGGCATCTCGGCGCACCATTCATTTAGCATACGCTTTTTATTTTAATGACGCAATTCACGGGCGGTCGCCTCGGGTGCAACCAAGAATAACGAAGTTTTCAAGGGGACTCGATAGCGTGTGTTGTTTGCTATGCCACGTACGCAGTGGTTGCATTGCCATTCATTGGCTCTCGCTCTCAATAAGGCAAAACTGCATTTGTAACGCTTACGTCCATGGTGTAAAACTTCTGCAGAAAAAAAAAAGGCAGTGCAGAAAAAAAAAAGGAAGTCTTACACCTGGGACCGAAAGCAATTCGCCCACATCGCTATTCTTGTGTATGTCTATAACGTTACAGCGTGGTAATTTCATAAAATGCACGACTCAAACGACTCAGTCAGACAATTAAAAGGTGTGGTTTTTATGCATCCTACATAAAACTACGACCTACGCGGAGTCGGAAAACATTCATTCGAAAAACTCGCATATAGTGTAAGCGAGTACATTGACGGCCGACGAGCGATCTTCTCCGCATTATCTCCCTGCTTCTTCGACTGCGACAAAAGTGAAACGCTAGAAATTGGAATTGACCTTGCTTTGTCCATCTACATATATTTTTTTCTGTTTCGTCCACGTCATAGAACCCTTTTCATCCTCAGCTTCAGCCGCCGTGGGGGTGTAGTGGGAATGCATGACGTTGCGCTGCCCGAAGGCGCGGGATCGAATCCCGACCGTGGCTATACCATGGATATTTCAATGGGGGCGAAATGGAAACACGCCCGCGTATCATGCACGTGAAAGAACCCCAGGTGTTCAAGACTAATCCGTAGTTTTCCACCACGGCGTGCCTCATAATCAAACAGTGGCTTCGCACGTAAAACCTCGGAATTTTCATCAAGCTACACTCGCTCTTCGCATTTTCTAGTTCACGTCTGTGCAATGTAATTGCTCTTTCCTGTTATTATTTCAAAATCAGTGTTCTCAGAATATCCGAAACACACCACATTGGCTTTTTCAAGCGCTAATGCAAGGGGGCACCGGACCCTCCGCTGCGAGCATGTCCCATACTGTGCGACCTTCGTACTGTCACCGGCTGACTACGTCGAATGTTTACAATTATTCAACTTCCTTTCCCTAAGAACATCGATCGATATATCGCTTGTTTTTCTCAAGTTTGAGCGCGAATATCTTTTAGCATAATGCTTTCAAATACAACATTTTCTTCCCGGAAGGTTGCCTTGTGCGCGGCTAACTGCTGCGAAGTACCGGGTTACCGCACATGTGTACTTCTACGCCCTGTATATATATGTATACGGCTGAGCTGCATTACCGTTACAACGGCTGCCGCTTTCGGTACGGTCACGCTTATTATTTGTCGTTTTAGAACTGCATTTATAAACGGTCAAATCTTAATTTCCTATACTTCTGTAGCATTTGAAAAAAAAAATTGTTTTTTTTTTACATCCCCAGCTTCATATGCACCATATCGCGAATAAAAACAGACCTTACCAGCACTGCCGCCTGGTATTGATGCGTTGCTTCTGCGGCACTGTGCTAGCTGTTGGGCATCGATCACGCAAACCAGCGAGCTGCAGCGCATGCAACTTGCGTTTGGTTTGCGGAAGAGGTTTGCGAGCCACACAGCCTGGCAGGTAGGGGCGACTAGTACGCGTGTCCGACCCCTTGCTGGGTGAGAGCCGCGTTTAAGGGCACGAAAACAACAGTCAGGGACGCCCGTTTATGGAACGATTGCGCCGTCGCGATCCTGGCAGCTGCTCGCACGCTTGGTGAGTTCAGATCTCTACAATTTCTCATTGACACTTTTCGTCTAATTATAATATTTGAGACGTCGATTAAGTAAGACTGATTATGTAAATAGGCGGAATGCAAAAAATGATCTGAGTATCTCCAAGCGACGGCAAACAACATTTCCTCGGTTCTGTCCAGCTTCGTGGGATTTGCATATTTTTAAGTCTTGGTGCGTGATAGCTGGGACACCCCGTGTATCAGGATTTCGCTTCAAATGTTTATTGCACGAATAACTGAGAAAACTTAGGGGCAAGCCATGTAAGAGGGCTTGCGTTTCAAACAGTTTACATGACATTAGTAAATGCATAACAAATATACTGTAATCGCAAATACACAGCCCCCTTCTATAATCATGGGGCAATATGAATAATAGCATTCGTTATCGTAGCATACTTTTTGCGCTCGTGTAATACCTCGCGGAACTCGAAAACTGCAGCAAGATAGAAAGGGCACACGTCCGTGAACTCCAATACTTCCACCTCCTCTCGCGCCGAGCACGCAGAGGTCGCCAACCGGCCCTGACGCTACACGCCCTTCCGTCGGCCCTCAAACCTTGGGGCGCACGCGCCGCCAGAGTTCTTGCCGCTGAATCTTCGAAACGCATCGGCTGGATGCGCAGGCGCACGTCTCGGACGCATGTGGAACCGATATCGAGCAAGCTAGTCCGATTGCTGCGGCCGCACGATCAAAGCGTGGCGCTAAGGTAATCCCATCTATGGTAATCCGCCGAACGTGCGTCGATCGGGAAGCTTCGGTGCCGAACACGTAGGAAACGCGTGCGCTTTAGCTGTTCGTTAGTTCCATACGAATAAGATGGAAGATGTACTGCCTATAAGTTTCCTACTTGCCTGGTAGCGTTGTAGTTTGGTCCGGCATTCGCGCACATCGGTGGCACCGACGAGCACTCCAAAAGCGTCGCTTGCTCCATGGCCACTGTGGTTGCATTACACGCATTTTAAAGCGCAGGTTTCTACACCTAGCCCACCGCGGTGTCACGTCCGTCAGCTCGGCAGTGTCTGACCCGGTATACTTGTGGCTATATACGTGACCACCGCGATATGCATAAGCCGGAAATGCTTAAGGTCCTATAGCATGAGCGTAAGTGGCGTTGGACGTACCTCTGTTCTGCGTAACCGAACCATGTATCAGGGCGTAAAAGCTGTACTTCTAACGTAGCCTCCTCGGCGCTTCTAAAGTACACAGCCCCCGGTACAAGATATTGAACGGCTCCTTTCTTGTTCATTTTTAATCTGGACTCTTTCATTTTTGAGCAGCAACGCATGGGCCTTCGAATGTCCCAGCTTGTATAGCTCGCAATAGTGACCAACAAAGAATGGCCAGCGAGCGCACCTCTGTTCGGCATGATCAGACATTAATTCGTTATATGCTATAAAAAGTGTAAGTATGCTGTCGTCTTTTGCAAGCGCACAGACCTCTTAATGGAATAGAGCACACTTTTCAGCGGCTTCACTGATTTTCGTGTATTTGTTCAATTTGGCCTACCCAGTTCTTTGTCCACTGCGTGCACACTGCACATTTTTTAACACCCTTAAGAATATTAATAGGGCGTTTTGCAACTTTGCACCTACTATTACCACCCAGCCCACGGCGTTTAGCGATTATTTTATTCAACATACCCCATGATAAGGGTGCGTTAAAGAAAATCAGAACGCAATAAATATTACTAGCATATACGAATGTTGTTAGTATACCTATACTGCCACGCTCGATACTGCTGAAAAACGGCCTTGCAAATATAAGATTGTTAAACTTCAAGTGGTAACAAACCGATTTTTTGCTACTGAAACTGCGACCTCACGCAAGGTTTCTCATGAAAAGAAGCCGCTTGAGTTTCTGGGGGAGCTTATAGATATATTGCCAGCTAACGTTAGTCAAACTGTTCAACTACTATGTGTATATATATATATATATATATATATATATATATATATATATATATATATATATATATATATATATATATATATATATATATATATAGTCATATCATAAGAAGCCAACAAACACTGACACCAAGGACAACATAGGGGAAATTACTTGTGCTTAATAAAGGAAGTGATGAAACGATAAATTAATGGAAATTAAAGTGGATGAAAAACAAGTTGCCGCAGGTGGGAACCGAACCCACAACCTTCGCATTTCGCGTGCTATACTCTACCACTTGAGCTACCGCGGCGCTATTTACCCATCCACTTTCTTGGGTATTTATGCGTCCTAGAACCCCAGATATATATATATATATATATATATATATATATATATATATATATATATATATATATATATATATATATTGTGGGGATGCGCGACCCTCGCGCCTCCCCTGATGTTTTTCCCGCATAGCGCGTCTCCTGTAGTGCGGCTTCGCCGCACATGCGGTGGTCGGAATGGTACAGGCGCAGTCCGAGAGATGGCGCGAGTGTTGCGCTGCTAACGCCGCGAGGTTACTTGGGCGCCGAAAGGAAGGCGCTTGCGCTCTTGGGTTCGAGCCAGCAAGCGGGACGCATGTGCTGCACGTGCAGCAACGCTCTTCCCCGGCGGGTCGCTGAACAGCGCGGACATTCCGCGCGCGTGGCGACCGATGCATCTGCGAGGCCGCCTCGCGTGGCCGCCTTCGAACGCGCCACGATTCGCGTGACTATACACGCGAACGACCAGGCGTGGGGATCCAGCATGGGGCGAACATATTCGCTCGCGAGGACGCGGTGAGTCGGACTTCTAGATTTGTCGCGCGCCCATCGGCATGTTTTGTGGATAGCAACTCGGCTAGCAGACATTGATGTATGAAAGGTGCAATAAATGCCCTTGTGATTGTTTGCACTACTGTGTTGTCGTTCCTTTGTCCCAAGAGTACGGGAGGAGAATCCCACTTCAGACCCCACAATATATATATATATATATATATATATATATATATATATATATATATATATATATATATATATATATATATATATATATATATATATATATTATAGGCAGTTTTTATAAAGGCAGCTTTTCGCGTGCGTACAAGGGCCACGCACGTTTATATCTCCTTCCGTTTCTCTACCGCGGGTACGCTTTAGAACCACGGCGCTGCAATTATGCTTCAGTAATTTTTCTTTCTTTTCCTCCCTTATACTCGCTCTCTTAACCACTACACACAGAAACAAAGCAACAGCGCTCGCATTCGATCCCATAAATGAGAAACACACACACAGGTATATATATATATATATATATATATATATATATATATATATATATATATATATATATATATATATATATATATATATACACACACACAAAGAGATAGAGAGAGAGAAAATTATCAGTCATAGCGCTCGTAGTCAGCCCTCTGGGCCGTTCACTTTTCGAAAGTAGTCTTATTGGGGTTATTATAGTTACACAAAGGTATTTCGCTGTCGTGAGCAGCAGTCCTTGGGATAGTTACTCGGGCTAGCTTCCCACGCTAAGCGTGACGCGCTCGCACCTACTTAAGCTTTTCCTAGTCTCTAGAGTCGCTCGAGTTCTCTCTCATCGACGGGCGGCCATTTTTTCCAAGAAAGTATGCCATCCAACCACCATCGCGGGCAACATCAGTCTTTTCCCACGGAAATACGAGGCTCTAGACAGGAGCTATGGCGCTTCAATGTAACCTGGGGCCTGACGGACCAACCAACTGAGCTATCTCTCCAGTCAACATCCAAGGGCCACGAATTCAAATCTCCTGTTCTCTTCCTTTTTTTTGTTTTCCTTTTTTCTCTTCCCTCTTTTTATCTCTTTTCTTCTAGTTTATCACTATACTAGGGAATTGCATATCTTAGCAACGACCGTCCGCACAGGCACCCTCTTAAGAAAATAATCTCCTCTATTATGTATGGCCACTCGTGTGCAGGTCATAAACTACCAGGTTTCTCCAGTTGAGTGCCATCCGTGCAGTTTAACCGAGCTCAGATTGGTCCACCTTGACTGATCGAAGAAGGCACCACTGTAGGTTAAATGAGGCGTACAACCGCTGCGGTCGCGAAGACGTAGAGCATCCGCCTCGCGTGCAAGAGGACCGTGGTTCGAATCTCGGTGCCGCGCAATCTTCCACCGGAAAAAAAAATTCGCGTGTTGAGAAAATTGCATAAACAGGCCTGAAGTGCGGCCTGATCCCGGTGACCAGAACCGGTAACACACTCTCTTACCAGAGCAGGATTGGCCACCCTGGTGCAGTACTTGGCCACAACCTCCTATATGAATACAACAATCAAACCCCGGCTCTCAGTCCCCAGCAGCCGCGAAGCAACTGACCACGGCGGCTGTCAGATCTGTGACGCAGCAGAGGGTGCTAAGAATCCTTCCCTGGCTCCGGAGAGGCCGCCATTGGAATCTGAACCTGGCAACGTTCAACGTTAGAACGTTATCTAGTGGGACGAGTCTAGCAGTGCTATTGGAGGAATTAGAGGGCAGTAAATGGGATATAATAGGGCTCAGTGAGGTTAGGAGGACAAAATAAGCATATACAATGCTAAAAAGCGGGCACGTCCTGTCATATGGTCGTGTGCTACCGGGGCTTAGCTGAGAGACGAGAACTAGGAGTCGGATTCCTGATTATTAAGGATATAGCTGGCAACATACTGGAACTCTATAGCATTAACGATAGGGTGGCAGGTCTTGTGAAACTTAATAAGAGGTACAAATTGAAGGTCATACAGGTCTATGTCCCTACATCCAGTCATGATGACCAAGAAGTCGAAAGCTTTTATGAAGACGTGGAATCGGCGATGGGTAAAGTCAAAACAAAATACACTATACTGATGGGCGACTTCAATGCCAGGGTAGGCAAGAAGGAGGCTGCAGACAAGTCAGTAGGGGAATATGGCATAGGCTCTAGGAAGAGCAGAGGAGAGTTTGCAGAACAGAATAATATGCGGATAATGAATACCTTCTTCCGCAAGCAGCTTAGCCGAAAGTGGACGTGGAGGAGCCCAAATGGCGAGACTAGAAATGAAACAGACCTCATACTCTGCGCTAACCCTGGCATGATACAAGATGTGGACGTGCTCGGCAAGGTGCGCTGCAGTGACCATAGGATGGTAAGAACTCGAATTAGCCTAGACTTGAGGAGGGAACGGAAGAAACTGGTACATAAGAAGCCAATCAATGAGTTAGCGGTAATATGGAAACTAGAGGAATTCCGGATCAAACTACAGAACAGGTATTCGGCTTTAACTCAGGAAGAGGACCTTAGTGTTGAAGCAATGAACGACAATCTTATGGGCATCATGAAGGAGTGTGCAATAGAAGTCGGTGGTAACTCCGTTAGACAGGATGCCAGTAAGCTATCTCAGGAGACGAAAGATCTGATCAAGAAGCGCCAATCTATGAAAGCCTGTAACCCTACAGCTAGAATAGAACTGGCAGAACTTTCCATGTTAATCAACAAGCGTAAGACAGCTGGCATAAGGAACTATAACATGGATAGAATTGAACATGCTCTCAGGAACGGAGGAAGCCTAAAAACAGTGAAGAAGAAACTAAGAATAGGCAACCCGGGACTCGACACCCGACCTAGCCTTCATGATGAACGTCGAGGACGTGGGTTGGGAGAACACCGCCATGGAGTTCGGCAGCGACCACTAGATTCTCAAGACCAACTTCAAGGTGTCTCGGAGTAGGGTCAGGGAATTCATGTTCATCGATTGCGACCATTTTCGCAAGATTCGTGAAGAACCCGGGAGAGCCAGGGCACCCGCCACTCTCGAAGAATGGTGTGAAGGCATCCGGAACGACGCTGCCGCAGCCACCAAGAAAGTGGAAACAGATCTCGACGCCGAGCGGATGGACAGCAGACTCGCCCACCTGATCGAGGCCAAAACCACCCTGCTCTGCCGATGGAAGGGTCAAAGGCTCAATCGCAGACTCCGAAAGAAGATTTCGGAGCTCAACAAGGTCATCGATGACAACTGCAAGGTGCTATGCTAGCAGCAGTGGGACGAGCTCTGCGAATCCATCAACGGACAGATGCGCAACGGCAAATCCTGGGTATGCTGAGGCACCTTCTCGACGAAAGTGGCTCGAAGTCAAATCAAAGGCATACGTTGGCTCGGGCCCTTCACGAAGCCACCAGGTCTCACACGGTCGATGAACTCGTCGCAAAACTCATACAGAAGTACTTGCCTGTTCGTCGCGACGGAGATCCGTAGACCCAACTCCCGGACTACCGAGGCCCTCCACGCCCCGAGCTGGATGAAGACTTCGCCATTGCCGAAGTCAGACAGGCCATCTTCGCGCTCAACCGCAAGTCTGCGCCGGGTCCGGGCGGAGTCACCAACAGAATGTTGAGAAACCTAGACAAGTCAATTGTCTTTCTGACCGACAAGATAAACGAGTCCTGGAAGAGTGGCATTGTACCTGCGCAGTGGAAGACGGCCTGCACGATGCTCATTCTCAAGCCCGGCAAGGCCCCGAACATCGAAAACTCGAGGCCGATTTCTCTGACCTCCTGCGTCGGCAAGGTCATGGAGCGCGTCGTCCTCAAAAGGCTTAACGGGTAGCTCGAAGACAACGAGGTTTACACGTACATGATCGGCTTCCGCGCCGGACTCTCAACGCAGGATGCCATCAAACTAAGCAAGCATCAGATTGCGGATGGCCGTTCCAGAGACGTCAAGGCTCTGCTTGGTCTGGACCTCGAGAAGGCTTTCGACAACGTGCTCCACACCTTCATCGTCAAGACCATTTCAGACCTGGGTCTCGATTCCACATTCCACAGCTACGTCAGCTCTTTTCTAACTGACAGGAAGGCCAAGCTTCGCATTGGAGACTTCCGCTCCGAAGATGTGCCCCTCGGAGGGCGGGGCACTCCTCAGGGCGCCGTCACCTCCACAACACTGTTTAACATCTGTATGATTGTTCTTTCCGAGAGGTTGGCGCGCGTCGAGGATGTCAAGCACACCATCTACGCCGATGACATCACCATATGGTGCTCCCGCGGCTGCGAGGGCAGAGTCGAAGAAGACATGCAGGAGGCGATCGACTTGATCGAGGAGTATCTCCGCCCCACCGGACTTCGATGCTCCCCCGCCAAGTCGGAGCTTCTACTTTACAGAAAATAGAAGGGAGGCAGACCGAAAGATTGGAAGCCAGTCTCCGAAAGGAGCGTCAGACTTCGCACTTGTGACGGGGGGATAATACCCAGGGTCGACGTTATTCGGGTCCTGGGCATGTTTGTCGAATTCAACGGTGGGAACGGAACTACTCTCCGCAGGATCATCGCAAAGACGGACAACGCTTTCCGCCTCGTTCGCAGAATCGCAAACCGGCATCGAGGCATGAAGGAAAACAATCTTCTCAGGCTGATCAATGCCTTCGTACTTTGCCACCTCACGTATAGGATTTATATGCACAACTGGCTCAGAGCGGAGCGAGACAAGCTCAACGTTCTTATCCGCAAAACAGTCAAAAGGGCTCTTGGGCTACCCATCAGGACCCATACCGAGGATCTCTTGAAGCTGGGGGTGCATAACACCGCCGAGGAGATTGCGAAGCCCAAGAACGCGCGCAACTCAGTCGCTTGACCACCACGGCGGCAGGTAAACGCATCCTCGAAGAGCTGGGTTACCACCCAGCAGAATTCCCGATAGCCAGTACCCCGATTCCTAAGTGCATTTGAGACAAGTTCGTAGTGGCCCCTGTGCCCCGAAGCGTCCATCCCGTCCACAACGAGGGCAGACGCAAGGCCAGAGCAGCAGCCACCCTCAAACAGATCAAGCAACACGACATTAGAGCAAGCTTCGTCGACGCCGCGGAGTACAGTGACGGGAATACCTTTGCCGTCGTTGTGGTCGACTCGAGGGGAAAGATTTCCAAGAGCGCCTCCATTCGCACTTCAGACCCCGGAGTCGCCGAGAAAGTCGCCATCGCCCTCACCCTGCTAGACCATCGTGGGTCCGAAATCTATAGTGATTCCAAAACGGCAGTTAGGGCTTTTCGGAAGGGTTGCATCGCCAAGGAAGCTGCTCGTCTTCTCAGCGGCTCGAGTCCACATGCTCTCACAAACCATTCAATTCATTGGTTTCCCGCTCACGTAGGGTCTGTCGAGGATGCTCCCCCGAACCTCAATGAGTCTGCCCACGAGGCTGCGCGTGACCTCACCGACCGCGCTTCCTCTATAAGGAGCACTGACTCCCATCCTCTCTACGGTCACAGGGACGCTCCTGCTACTCACAACGAGATTATTAAATATTTCTACATGTCCAGAAGGGTCTTTCCACCACCTCACCCCAAGTTGAATAGGGCGCAAGCCGTTTCGCTTAGGCTTCTACAGACTAGCACATATCCGTGTCTGTCCGCTCTCCACGAGGCTTACCCCGACGTGTATCGCGACGACGCCTGCCCGTCCTGCGGCCAGGCCTCCACTCTACCTCACATGCTCTTGGAGTGCGGCTCGACAGACCCCAAGTTCATCAAGGAGGAGTGGGACTCGCTTCTGCGTAGCCCCGCTCTAGAAAAGCAAATCCTCGCCGTCCGGCGTGCCAGCGACCGGGGGGCCGGTGGGCTAGACCTGCCGATCCCGACGTGGGACTAGCCGGGTGCGCGACGAGTTCGCGTCCTCGCCGAACCTGCAATTCACTCACTCACTCACTCACTCACTCACTTACTCACTCACTCACTCACTCACTCACTCACTCGCTCGCTCGCTCGCTCGCTCACTCACTCACTCACTCACTCACTCACTCACTCACTCACTCACTCACTCACTCACTCACTCACTCACTCACTCACTCACTCACTCACTCACTCACTCACTCACTCACTCACTCACTCACTCACTCACTCAGATGTATGCGTTAAGAGACAAAACCGGCAATATCATTACCAATATGGATTAGCTAGTTCAAGTGGCTGAGGAGTTCTATAGAGAGTTATACAGTACCAGTAGCACCCACGACGATAATGGAAGAGAGAATAGTCTAGAGGAATTTGACATCCCACAAAAACGTCAGAAGAAGTAAAGAAGCCTTGGGAGCTATGCAATCGACCCGCTGAAGAGGATCAGGTAACAGCAGATTTGTTGAAGGATGTTGGGAACATTATTCTAGAGAAACTAGCAACCCTGTATACGCAATGCCTCATGACCTTGAGCGTACCGGAATCTTGTAAGAACGCTAACATAATCCTAATCCATAAGAAAGGGGACGCCAAAGACTTGAAAAATTATAGACCGATCAGCTTACTGTCCGTTGCCTACAAAGTATTTACTAAGGTAATCTCAAATCGAATCAGGAACACCTTAGACTTCTGTGAACCAAAGGACCAGGCTGGATTCCGTAAATGCTACTCAACAATAGACCATATTCACACTATCAATCAGGTGATAGAGAAATGTGCGGATTATAACCAACCCTTATACAGAGCTTTCATTGATTACGAAAAAGCGTTTGATTCAGTCGAAACCTCAGCAGTCATGGAGGCATTACGGAATCAGAGTGTAGACGAGCCATATGTAAAGACACTGAAAGATATCTATAGCGGCTCCACAGCCACCGTAGTTTCCATAAAGAATGCAACAAAATCCCAGTAAAGAAAGGCGTCAGACAGGGAGATACGATCTCTCCAATGCTATTCTGTGTTTACAGGAGGTATTCAGAGACCTGGAGGGGGAAGAATTGGGGATAGAAGTTGATGGAGAATACCTTAGTAACTTGCGATTCGCTGATGATATATTGCCTTGCTGAGTAACTCAGGAGACCAATTGCAATGCATGCTCACTGAACTGGAGAGGCAAAGCCAGGGCCACGGTTGGTCTAAAGCCAGGCAAAGGGTTGGTCTAAAAATTAATCTACAGAAAACTAAAGTAATGTTTAACAGTCTCGGCAGAGAACAGCAGTTTACGATTGGTAGCGAGGCACTGGAAGTGGTAAGGAAATACATCTACTTAGGGAGGTAGTGACCACACGGATCCGGATCATGAGACTGAAATAAGCAGAAGAATAAGTATGGGCTGGGGTGCGTTCGGCGGGTATTCTCAAATCATGAACTGCAGGTTACCACTATCCCTCAAGAGAAAAGTGTATAACAGCTGTCTTACCAGTACTCACGTATAAGGTAGAAACCAGGAGGCTTACGAAAAGGGTTCTGTTTAAATTGAGGACGACGCAACGAGCTATGGAAAGAAGAATGATGAGTGTAACGTTAAGAGATAGGAAAAGAGCAGATTGGGTGAGGGAACAAACGCGAGTTAATGACAGCTTAGTTGAAATCAAGAAAAGAAATGGGCATGGGCAGGACATGTAATGAGGAGGGAAGATAACCGATGCTCATTAAGGGTTACGGACTGGATTCCAAGGGAAGGGAAGCGTAGCAGGGGGCGGCAGAAAGTTAGGTGGGTGGATGAGATTAAGAAGTTTGCAGGGACAACATGGCCACAATTAGTACATGACCGGGGTAGTTCGAGAAGTGTGGGAGAGGCCTTTGCCCTGCAGTGGGCGTAACCAGGCTGATGATATATATATATATATATATATATATATATGTATATATATATATATATATATATATATATATATATATATATATATATATATATATATATATATATATATATATATATATATATATATATTTCACCCTTTTGCTGAGCGCGACTATGCAAGCGTTGTTCTGCGCGAAGCTTGCGCACAGCAGGGCGACCGAAGACTTCTTTGAAAGAATGGGTAAATGCTGTCCAGGTGGAAAGGTTGGATTCGTGATTCCGGAACCAGAGATTAGCGACTCCAGAAAGATAGAAGATGACGTTAGTTAGTTTAGCTTTGTCATCCCATTTGTTATGCGCACTCACGCGATCGTATGACGAGAGCCAATCCTCCACGTCATGGTCGTCGTTGCCGCTGAAGACCGGAGGACCTCGTTGGCGTCGAGCACCGGAGCAGACGACAGGCGATGCCAGGGGAGGATCGGGCTGCGCGGCGTTCTGAGGCATAGTATGCGGAGGGAGGAGGAATAAACTTTTATTGTAGAACCAGCACTTTATGATGGCCGGGCCTACGCCTCCCACGAAGGGACGTCGAGGGCTTGCCTCGCCGCCGCCTCGCGGGCTTGCTGGGTCGCCCAGGTTTGGTCGTCGAGGGCGGAGCTCCGCAGAGCCTCATGCAACCTCGACGAGAGAGTCGTGGTGTTAGTCTGTGCGTACTGTGCTGGGCACTCCCATAGCATATGCGGAAGCGTAGCCGGGTGAATTCCACAGCACCGGCAGTTGGGGTTAGTGTAGACGTCCGGAAATATAAGGTGGAGGCGGGCGGGTGAAGGGTACGTGTTTGTTTGTAGTAGACGCAGGGTGGTAGCCTGCGCCCGGCTGAACTTTGGGTGAGGCGGGGGGAAGATTCGGCGACTCAGGTAAAAGGCCTTAACGAGATCGTTATAAGTGGTCAGACTGTCCCTGGTGTCCAACTCATCTCCAGTGACTCCGGCGCGGTTGACTAGGCCTCGCGCAATGGAGTGGGTGACCTCGTTGAGATTGGGGAGGTGTGGGTGGACAGGGCCCGCATGGGCCGGGATCCATGTTAGGGAGATTATGCTGTCTTTAGAGTGTGGTGCCTGGCAGAGGATGCGAAGAGCTTGGGGAGAAATACGCCCTTTGCTGAAGTTAGTAACGGCTGAGCGAGAGTCACACACTATGGTGTGACAGGTGGGATCTAAAGTGGCCAGGGCGATGGCCACTTCTTCAGCCGTCTCTGCAGTGGGGGTAGTGACGCTGCAGGCATGGTGTAGGGCTCCATCGCGTGTGGCAACGGCCACAAATCGTGTGCCATGGGAGTATCGGGCTGCGTCAACAAATGTGACGCCAGGTACGTTGGCAAGGGCTTTTATGATAGCTCCGGCCCGAGCTTGGCGCCGGGCCCTGTTATATTCAGGGTGCATATTTCTAGGGATAGGGTCTATGTAGATCCAGCTACGGATGTCGGTCGGGATCGGTTGTTTGGGGCCCTGTTGCTGATGGTAGGTGAAGCCAAGCGTGGACAGAATAAAGCGCCCCGTTTCAGTATGGGTGAGCCGTTTAAGCTGAGAGCGTTGTTGGGCTTCAATGAGTTCGGAAAGGTTGTTGTGAACTCCCAGTTGGTTGAAGAGTTCAGTGCTGGTGCAATGTGGGAGACCAAGTGCTTGCTTGTAGACCCCTCGTATGAGGGTGTCGAGCTTGTTCTGCTCAGCCCGGTACCAGTTGAGGTACGCAGCAACGTAGGTAATGTGGCATATGACGAAGGATTGGACGAGTCGGAGAAGGCTTTCTTCTTTGAGTCCTCCTCGACGGTTAGATATACGTTTAAGAAGTCGTAGGGTGTTCTGAGATTGGGCACAGATCTTGTTGAGAGCTAAGGTGTTGGAGCCGTTGGTAGAGATGGTGAGACCGAGAACCCGGATACTAGGGACGTGTGGGATAGGACTGCCATCTTGAAGGCGTAGGGTGATGGCGTCACAGGGTCGGTGATCAGATTGGTGTTTGGGAGGGCGACCCCGCTGAATGGGCTTGTATAGCAGAAGCTCCGATTTAGCCGGCGAACAGCGCAGTCCAGTTCCTTGGAGATAGGCTTCAACCGTGTCAATCGCCGTTTGGAGGGCTGATTCCACTTGACCATCACTGCCTCGGTACGACCAGATGGTGATGTCGTCGGCGTAGATGGTATGGTTGATATTGTCGACTTGCTGTAGTTGCTTGGCAAGACCAATCATGACTAAGTTAAAGAGCATGGGAGAGATAACTGAACCTTGCGGGGTGCCTTTGCTGCCAAGGGGAAGCTGGTCTGATCGTAAATCCCCGGCCGAGAGGGTAGCCGTGCGATTGGAGAGAAAGTCACGGATGTAATTGTAGGCTCGCTCTCCCAGCTGGAGGTTGGAGACCTGGTCAAGGATAGCTGCATGGGAAATATTATCAAAGGCTTGGTATGCGGACGGCATCTGCATTTGGAGTGCGGCGCGTTCCCGCAGTACCAACCAACAACGTCTCCAGAGAGCGCTAGCAAATATATCGGCCTACCTAAATCCAAGGGGTCTGAAATTGTCCCCCGACAAAAGCGTTGCCATGGCTTTCACGCGGAGGTGTATGGAAAAATACCCACTAGTGTTGGGTGGTCGCGCCCTTCCATGCGTCAAGACGCAAAGGTTTCTTGGAGTGACGATCGACAGGAACCTCACATGGCCGCCCCAAGTGAAAAAACTGAGTGAGAAGATTTCCTCGGCGTCGCACGTATTCCGATTTCTAGCCGGATCACAGTGGGGCAGCACCTGTCGATCAATGGTGCTCCTGCATAAGGCCTACGTCGATGGAACACTACGATATTACCTCCCGATCCTGCACAAAATATCTCCCACAAGCAAGAGAAAACTCGAGGCAGCACGAAACAACTGCCTTCGCGTATGTCTTGGCCTTCCGAAGGGGTCGTCCCGCTCAGGGACTGTAGCAGAACCTGGATGCCTGCCTCTGGAAGTGCTATGTTCGCAGGAGACACTTCGGATACACCTCCGCCACGTCATTCATACGAAGACTCACTTTTTAAAGGATATTTCCAGAACCCGTGCTACATCTAGCTTTGGGCAGGCCGTCGGAAGCATATCTATTTCGATTCCTGCTCAGGCGTCACAAATTATGCCGCGAAACATTTCACCATGGACACTGTCCCCACTGGAAATCATGCCATACATACCTGCAATCAGTGCAAAAACGAAAATGCCTCAAGCAGCGACTTATCAGATAGCTTTAGAATATATGCACAAAGAATACGCATCCGCAACGCACATTTTCACAGATGGCTCTACAACTCCACATCGTTCATTATGCGGACTTTTTGTTCCCTCTACAGGACAACGATTCTCGTTTCGTCTTGAGCGAGCGACATCATCTACTTCAGCGGAGCTATATGGCATTAAGGAGGCCCTTGTGTATATACTTCGACAGCAGCCGCCAAAGACATGGGTGATATTCACAGACTCAAAAGCAGCCCTACAAACTATGTGCAACAGGCACAAGCGTTGCAATAATCAACCAGCAGCATTTGACATTGCTTATCTTCACCACAGGGCTAAGATTGCTGGGCATTGCATAAAGTTCCAGTGGATACCTGGCCATGCCGGCATTTCGGGAAATGAAAGAGTGGACGAAGCTGCCAGAAATGGACTCCAATAGCGCAAGTTCAGAAGAACATATTTTACAAAAGCCGACGCTTCAACCATGGCAAAAAAATATGCCTATCAAGAAAAAGACCGCATCTTGAATCTGCCGCTTCACCAAAATAACTTCCTACGTTACATTGACCCAGAAATGAGACCGAAAATTCCACGACCACTTCCTCGACACTTAGAGACATTGTACCATCGTCTTCGACTGAACGTGGCATATACGAACAATTATCTGTACCGCATAGGACTTACCACTAACCCATACTGTGATAACTGTCGCAACTTAGAGACAAGTGAGCACATATTACTAGAATGCCCCGCGTACCGCGACGAGAGATAATTTTTTGAGCACCAAATGGACATGATTCGCCACGAACCGTTAACGTTACCGAGCATCTTAGGTCCAATGCCCGGCCCTTCAGAACAGCGACGGGTTTTGTATTCATTGTTCAAATACCTGACAGAAATTGGTCAAATGGGAAAACTTTAAAAATTGCATCCTTCCTATACAAAAGCCTAAATTTACCCGCCATGTCACGTGTAAAAATTAGTATCAGGTCCACTCGGACGTTTCATATTTATTTTTATCCTTTTTCTTTTCTCCCACTCTTTTCTGGAATCTTTTTATCCCATTCCCCATCCCTATACAGAGTAGCACGCCAGCGGTTATATACGCGCCGGCCAAATTCTCTGTTTTTCTAATAAAGAGCCCTCTCTCTCTCTCTGAGGCATAGCAGAAACGGTAGGGAGCGTCCGGCTGCGGAGTTCCAGGTTTGGGAAGGGCCCAGCACGTCCACCAAATGTCAAAACGCTCATATAGCAGAGCACCGTAGCGAGAGGACACATAGCTTCGGCAACACAGGCACAAGGCTTCCAACCACTCGTTGTCGTCCTCTTTCCCTATGCAGTGCCTACTGCTCGTTCTTCTTCAGTACAATATATTGGAAGGCATACTTTCTTGAAAAAAAAATGGCCGCCCGTCGATGAGAGGGAACTCGAGCGGCTCTAGAGACTAGGAAAAGCTTAAGCAGGTGCGAGCCGAGCGCGGCACGCTTAGCGTGGAAAGCTAGCCCGAGTAACTATCCCAAGGACTGCTGCTCACGACAGCGAAATACCTTTGTGTGACTATAATAACCCCAATAAGACTACTTTCGGAGAGAGAACGGCCCAGAGGGCTGTACTACGAGTGCTATGACTGAAAATTATATATATATATATATATTCTCATTTAGGGGATCGAATGCGAGCGCTGTTCATTTGTTTCTGCGTCTAGTACTTAAGAGAGCGAGTATAAGGGAGGAAAAGAAAGAAAAATCACTGAAGCATAATTGCAGCGCCGTGGTTCTAAAGCGTACCCGCGTTAGAGAAACGGAAGGAGATATAAACATGCGTGGCCCTGCTACGCACGCGAAAAACTGCCTTAATAAATTTAGAGACTTGAGAAAACGTTCGTTATTTTTTAGGTAACAGCAAATGATTTCTTTCAAAAAGTAGGTCATTTTCTTTTACTGACATCTCACTCAACTGCGGTAAAAACAAAACTATGATGATTAGCAGCATCGACCTAGCAAACATTTCAGACACATACAAAATTGCAGACAGACGCATAGCCACTAATGTCTCCTTTGCATACGTAAGGTTCGAACTGATACTTACTGACAGGCAACAATGCTAGTGGATGGTTCAGCAGTTTTCCTTAAAGTTTATAGGCTTGGCAATCAGCATTTAAAAACGCCTTTCACATCTTTACTTCACAGGCTGTAATATTGTTCCCGGAGTATGTCCCAGACAGCTTTGAGGCCAATTCGAAAATGGCATGACGGCAAAAATGAAAGCAACTTCTTAAGTCATCAGCACAAAGGTGTCAGCAGTTCACATAAATTTGTCGCTGAAACTCATATAATGTACAAATTCATATATATTATATAAAAGCGACATATACATGTTTAGATTTGGGGCTAACATGTTTTCACAAGAGAACACCGCAAAACATCAGCCGATGCAAAGAAAGAAAAGAAAATAGAATTCAGTTACGACATTAAAAGAACGTCGTTTCACCCAAAAAGCGAAGCATTGATTGCGATAGCAAATTAGTAGACAGCTATACGAAGTAAGTAAAGTAAGTAGGTAAAGTAAATAAGTAAAGTAAGTAAGTAAGTAAGTAAGTAAGTAAGTAAGTAAGTAAGTAAGTAAGTAAGTAAGTAAGTAAGTAAGTAAGTAAGTAAGTAAGTAAGTAAGTAAGTAAGTAAGTAAGTAAGTAAGTAAGTAAGTAAGTAAGTAAGTAAGTAAGTAAGTAAGTAAGTAAGTAAGTAAGTAAGTAAGTAAGTAAGTAAGTAAGTAAGTAAGTAAGTAAGTAAGTAAGTAAGTAAGTAAGTAAGTAAGTAAGTAAGTAAGTAAGTAAGTAAGTAAGTAAGTAAGTAAGTAAGTAAGTAAGTAAGTAAGTAAGTAAGTAAGTAAGTAAGTAAGTAAGTAAGTAAGTAAGTAAGTAAGTAAGTAAGTAAGTAAGTAAGTAAGTAAGTAAGTAAGTAAGTAAGTAAGTAAGTAAGTAAGTAAGTAAGTAAGTAAGTAAGTAAGTAAGTAAGTAAGTAAGTAAGTAAGTAAGTAAGTAAGTAAGTAAGTAAGTAAGTAAGTAAGTAAGTAAGTAAGTAAGTAAGTAAGTAAGTAAGTAAGTAAGTAAGTAAGTAAGTAAGTAAGTAAGTAAGTAAGTAAGTAAGTAAGTAAGTAAGTAAGTAAGTAAGTAAGTAAGTAAGTAAGTAAGTAAGTAAGTAAGTAAGTAAGTAAGTAAGTAAGTAAGTAAGTAAGTAAGTAAGTAAGTAAGTAAGTAAGTAAGTAAGTAAGTAAGTAAGTAAGTAAGTAAGTAAGTAAGTAAGTAAGTAAGTAAGTAAGTAAGTAAGTAAGTAAGTAAGTAAGTAAGTAAGTAAGTAAGTAAGTAAGTAAGTAAGTAAGTAAGTAAGTAAGTAAGTAAGTAAGTAAGTAAGTAAGTAAGTAAGTAAGTAAGTAAGTAAGTAAGTAAGTAAGTAAGTAAGTAAGTAAGTAAGTAAGTAAGTAAGTAAGTAAGTAAGTAAGTAAGTAAGTAAGTAAGTAAGTAAGTAAGTAAGTAAGTAAGTAAGTAAGTAAGTAAGTAAGTAAGTAAGTAAGTAAGTAAGTAAGTAAGTAAGTAAGTAAGTAAGTAAGTAAGTAAGTAAGTAAGTAAGTAAGTAACTAAGTAAGTAAGTAAGTAACCTTCGATGGTTGTTCGCGTGGTTTTCCCATCGGTGATTACTGAGATAATACACAAACACGAACAGTAATTTTTCAGCTGTTAGTACGTTTGTAGAACGCGACACACCGAAAAAGCACTGAGGGCGGAATGGAAAGCTGGGCAAGTTGATGAAGTTGCAGAATGAGACTTGGAATGAGGAATGGAAACACGCCGAGATTGTAATGATTCCCAAACCAGGTAAAAAGCTACAGGTAACGAACTTACGACCAATCTTCCTCACATCGTGCTTAGGCAAATTATATGAGACGATAGTAACAAAAAGACTACAACATTGCGTGGAGGAAAACGAGCTATACCCTTATAGTATGTTCGGTTTCCGATCCAAGCTTTCGACACAGGATGTCCATCTGCAAATTAAACATGAGGTTCTCAGCAACATACCATACAACGGAGAACACATTTTAATGGCACAAGACATAAAAGGAGCTTTTGACAATGTAAGCCACGCGGCAATCCTGGAAGGCCTTAACAGCGTAGACTGCGGGAAGAAAGTACACGGATACGTCAAAGCCTTCCTCTCCAATAGAACAGCAACAATAGGTTTGGGAGAGATTCGATCGCAAAAATTCCCCACACCAAACAAGGGGACACCCCAAGGTTCAGTAATTTCCCCGATACTCTTTAACATCGCAACGATTGGCCTAGGGCATAAACTAAGCAAAATCTAAGGCATAAAACACGCTATTTATGCAGATGACATCACCATCTGGGCCACTAAAGGCTCGCTGTGCCAAAAAGAAAGCTATCTGCAAGAAGCAGCCACTCGCGTGGAAGAATACGTCGGGGAAAGAGGCCGTGAGTGCTCCACGGAGAAATCCGAGCTTCTGAGAATTACACGGGGCAAGAAAAGCAAAGAAAGCCTCAACATATGGCTAAAGGGGCAGCCGATACCGGAAAGCCAACAAATCAGGATCCTTGGAATGTGGGTGCAATCCAACCAGCGCTGCACCCACACGCTGAAAACACTCAAGCAGTCAACAACCCAAATAGCACGCATGATCACGCGGGTGTCACAAAAGAGATATGGGATGAAAGAAGGAGACACACTTAAGCTGGTTGGCAACCTGGTGGTCAGCAGGGTCGCATACTCACTCCCGTACTTCAACTGCACCAAACAGGAAATACAAGAAGCGGACACAATTTTACGCAAAGCGTACAAAACAGAACTTCACCTGCCGAACAATACATCGACAGAGAAACTAATGGCACTTGGTTTAAGCAACACCTTCGAAGAAGTAAAAAAAGCCCAAAGTATCGCACAGCTCATGAGACTCCAGCAGACCAAAACGGGAAGGGAACTGCTAATAAGGCTAGGCTTCGCGGAATCAATCAAAGAAACCCAAAGAACGGAGGGGATTCCTGATGAATATCGGAAAACATACACTGTTAGCCCCCTACCCAAAAACATGGACCCAAACCTCCACACGGCGCGAAGGGACGCAAGGGCGAAATACGTCGAAAAGTACCTGGCCACAAAAAACACAACAGTATACACAGATGCTGCAGTATACGCCAAGCAAAGAGGCACAAACATAGTAAAGACAGCTGCGATAGTAATAAGCCACGACTACAAAGAGATCAGCAGCGCGTCAATGAAGGACTGCTCGGTAACGGAAGCTGAGGAAATAGCCGTAGCTCTAGCGGCAGTGGAGGGCTACCGATCCGAAAGGTCTTTAACAATACTCACCGACTCGCAAACTACGTGTCGGAATTACATGAACGGCAGAATAGGACGCAGAGCACTTCACATCCTCCGCTCCTGCAGGGCTAACAACAAAATCAGGCATACAATTTTCTGGGTACCGGGACACGCTGGAATAGAAGGGAACCTAAGGGCGGACAAGGCAGCTCGAGAGCACACAAACCGAGCGGCCACAAGCACCGACCCTGAGGAACCCATACCAGTCAACCCAAGCTACTCAGACATATTGAATTACTATAAGGAGGTCCTAATCAAATACCCTCCACCCCACAACAGCCTAAATCACCATGAAGCAACCTCTTGGAGGAGGCTGCAAACAGGAACATATCCAAACCTAAACACACTGAGCAAGATGTTTCCCACCCAGAATAGAGACATATGCCCCTGGTGCGACGCCAAGCCCACCTTATATCACATTACATGGGAATGCGTTCAGAATCAACAATTCCTTCAAATAAAAGACCCGAGTGCGGAGCAGTGGGAGAGGGTGCTCTCCAGCAGCGACCCGAAAGTCCAGCATGGACTAGTAAGGCACGCTCGCCGAGTAGCCACCCTCAGTGGTGCCCTGGAATAGGGGCGTCGACCGTGCGCAGATGGGGAAGAAGACCGTGAAGATGGCCGACCACATCTGCCGCCGCTAATTTCTACCCAATTAGAGCAAATAAAGTTTTTCCTCCTCCTCTCGACCGGCAAAAGGTAAGTGTAGCACAATCAAGGCGCAACAACGTCCGGAGGCTCACGGAGCACAAATATGGACAGGGCTGTGTTCGTGTACATGCGCCTTCTGATGTCCTTGGGTCTGAGCGCTCACCTGTTGTCTTTAGGCACCCGGAACAACCTTGCAGGACTTGTTTTTGAGGTATGAGTCGTGAAACGGGTGAAACGTCGGGGAGCGCAAGCACACGGCTACCAAGGAGCACGAAACTGACGAAACTACCCATGCCGGTCAACGCATGGTCAATGCACAGCCGCGCACGCTTCCCGATAAGAGCAGATAACGAAAAGTGAAACGTCATGCAGCGGGCTAAGCCAACACCCTCTAGAGAACTTAAGGCCTTCAGGCTGAATCAGCATAATCTTGATCAGCATAATCTAGATTGGAATAAGTACATGTGTCCCCAATAAAATCGTTCATACGCAATTGTGAAGCTAATAGAGTGCGTTACATTCATCATTGCCGCGCCATAAAAACCATAAGTACAAAAATATGGAAGGAAAAGTTTTTAAGGATTCAATTTATTTAAAGTAATAGGTATGAAGTGTGGGGTATAATAAATAATACTAATTATTATAATGCACAAAAACGTACATTACAAAGACGACAAAGCGCGACGCTATAAAAAGCTGCTGGAATCAATACCTGCACATGTTTTACAAAGCTGTTTTGTATCTGTGCCACTAAATAAATGCTTTGTAAGGTGCCTGCTGCTCATTCCGCAGTTTAGATGAATAAACAGTGTGGAGTGCTTAATAAAAGCATACGGCTGCTAGGTGAACCAAGCCGCGTTCCCTTCGTCGAACCCGTATCCCCGAGCGTGCCGATGGCCTCTTCTCCGTGACGTCATTCGCCGAGCGCTCCGGCCTTCTTGTCTAGGAGGTGTTGGCTAAGCTGGCGCCGGGCCGGCGGAACCACACGGCGCGCGCGCGGAGACAGTCGAAGGAGAGGGAGTTACGAGGGAGGGCGAGGAGATTGGTGGGGGGAAGGGATCGGCCACCTGGATCGGCGCGCATGGGCGCGACGATCTACGAGGCCACGCTAGGGAAGCGGATTTTCGGCTTCGCCCTGATCATAGATTGCGCCAATTACCTCTGCCACCTACAGTTACTGTATGGGCAACCAGCGCTGAAGCTTCGCGTGCCGACAGCAGCGCCGTAACACACAGCCTAGCGAGCGGTAGACACAGTTTCCAGTAGCACACGCAGTGATTTCGTGTCAGCAAATTCACCGATTGTCTTGAGTCACACTTTTCACGGCTCCTCAAACGGCAGGGAACCGACGTGCCATGACGTAGCAGCGCATGCGCTCTACGCAGCGCGCATGGCCATGGACAGAACTTGGCTGGCCGCATCGGGCTAGACAAACATTGATACAGGCGCACGTTTCTTATCGCTAAATATGTCGTGCCATCTTCGTAGCCTCCCTATCGGACGGTTTCAGCATATTTTAGTAACGCATGAAAAATGTCGTAGCGCCTCCTGGCCAGCGCTGGTTCCCCATATGCTGTATAGCACATACTGTATAGCATATACAGTAACTCTACTGCCCCCGAAGCCGTGGAGTTTCCCACCGCGGTCCTTACTTCTTATGGTTGCGTGCTGATTTGCTATCGCAATCAATGCTTCGCCTTTCGGGCAAAACTGCGACTTTTTTTGTAGTACGTTTACCGCGCCATCAATGCTATGGCTTGCCTTTGATGTAAACATGCACTTTCAGCCCTTACGCTACACTAAGTGTGGCAAATAAGTACTGCAACACCAGCTCATTCAAACCACGTGCTCAAAGCAGAATGTTGGTATGATACCGCTTACGTTTCAGCCCAACATGCTGCATGAAATTATGTATACGTAAGCGACACGCGTAGCCCAATGTAAAAAAATAAATGTGAAAAAGAAAGAAGAAACGGAACATTTTTTTTCATTTTTACTCAAGAAAATTTCATTTAGTGGAAGCAAAAGATATTATTTCATTTAAAAAATGACCGTTTTCTGTTTATGGTGGACGAAAGATTATTTCTTGAATTTAACAGACTTTCTGCCCATGAGGTAATCAATACTACCAGTGAAACGAGATTCGTGCGTCTGTTTACCATCCTCAATTAACATTTTTGTGCAGTTTCAGCAATCGCGCAAGTATAGGCAGGTACATCTCCTGTGCACGAGTCTCATTTTCTCAATGAGCTACATCTGCAGTCAGGGCGAGTGATGCCGCTCAGACCATGGCTACATAAACCTCTGGAATGGTTGCCTGGATGTGTCGCGTAGGGCCCTTAGCGCCGGATGTGTTGCCATCGGACAAATGTCACGTGCTCTACCTAGCGTGCTTATCTGTATATGCATGATTTGTAACAACTGCATCGCAGTATTTTACTGTCTCTTACTACGTGGAAGCTGCAGTCACGAGGGGAGCAAAAGTTACTGCCTTCATGGAATAAGATTGCCTAATAATTTTTTTCTGTGAAATTACAGAAAAGCAACAAAGATATTTTAGTAAATTCACAGAAAAAAGAAGTCAAAAGTAGAGATCAGAAAATAAATGTTAGGAAAATTGTCCTTTTCTTTCTTTTGCGAGCTATTTTAACAGTGAGCGCTCTGATTTATTGAGGTGAGCACCACATTTAGCCCATAGAACTGTGCTTTCCAGTTTTCCTACGTCCTCAGCGTCACTTGACCGGACGACCGTCCAGAGTGCAGTCGGTAGTGCTGCAATCATTGCAAAGTTTTCTTTAAATGACTTCCGCCACTGAAGTTGTCATTCGCCTGCCTGCGACCTTGACTTTCTCGTGGCAATTCTGTGCGCCGGTTGCCAGAAGGGCATAGTACATCCCCCTTGTCACCGTAGTTGTGCAAGCAGAAATACATCTGAAAAATGTTTGGAAAACATATCTGGAGACACTACCACATACACATCCGACACCAGGTAGCGAGCTCTCTTTTTGCGAGTGTGAACAGAGAATATGATAGGCTGCAGCCGTATACATTCATGCCGGCGTCCTTAAATGTTAACCCTTTCTATGCATGCTAAAGCAGTGCCCTTTAAAAATAGGGGAGAATTAACGCGTTCCATATGTATTATTTATGCGTACCCAACGAAACAAACATAATATGTCTGGCCCGATTTAATCTCGGCCACCAGCGGAACACAGTATCTCAGATCGTCTTTTGCGAAAGCTAGCAACAGAGATCAATCGAGTTCGCGAAGACATAGAAAAAAGCTTTTTGTTCGTGTACTAATCCTCGTAGTTTCAGCAAGTTTATCGCGATCCACGTATCTCTTCGGTTACACACCAACATAGGTATATGGCTGCAGGGGCCACTTTTATTTAGGCTTTCCTTTATTCATTCAGTTCTGGGAATTTACGTGCCGAAACCGCGATCGCATTATGAGGCGCGCAGTGGCGGGCGACTCCGGCCCGCTGCTCCGGAATAATTTTGGCCCGGAGGGGTTCTTTAATCAGCGCCCGAATCTAAGTACACGAGCGTTCTTGCTTTAAGCCCCCATTGAAATACGGCCGCGGCCGCCGGGATCGAACCCAAAGCCTCGAGCTCAGTACACCGCGACGTGATAACCACTACGCTACCGCGGTGGATCATCTAGGCTTCGCGGATGTATACGTCCCTCTTTCCCGCCTGTAGCTCGGCCTGATAGCGGAGCAGATCAGCTTCGATTTCTATCTTAGTAGCTCTCGAGCATAGATTTCAAAGGAGGCATAAATACACAAGCACGTCTCACAGTGGGGGAAAAAAAAAACTGATGGTGAGACCTCCTGCCCCTCCCCCCCCCCCAAAGAAAGATAACTATATAATGAAAAGCATCCGATTATTCAGAACAGCTAACATCATACAGTGTAGACCAAATATCAGGGTGTGCAATACAACAACGCAAACCAACAAAACTAGGGAATTACTTGCCGCCTATTTAACAAATATAAATGCATATTAATTTTAAATGAATCAGTCGGAACCCTCCTGCAAGCAATAAATTCCATAATGAAACAAATGAAAAATTCGCAACGAGCTCGCCGTAATCAGCTCTATAGGGTTAGGTACTAACTAAGTAGTTATTTGTTGTGGAAAAAATCAGTCAACGGAACATCAACATGCTGACTAGCATGTGGCGGAAAGCAAGATTTCCAGACACGCGCTTAAACATCAAAATAGCAAAAAAATATCCGTTCAGGTTTTTAACAGATGAAATACTATGCGCGAAAAGAACCAGTGAACCACGGTTGGACACAAGACCGCTAAAGGTTATTATTTGTATTGCTTGATTCTGAATGTGCTGAACTAGCGATAAGGAAGTGACGTACTTGTGTCCCCATGATGAGATGCGATAGCTGCTGTGACCATGATGGAAGGCGTAATAGAGCGACAAAAGGGTTTCAAATTTGAAATAAGGACTAACTTTTAGCAAAATTCAAATTCCGTATGCGGCTTCGCGTGTAAAAAAATTAAATGATAGAGTTTTACGCGCCAAAACTACGATCCGAGTACGAGGCACGCCGTAGTGGGTGCTCCGGAAATTCGGACCAGCTGAGGCTGTTCAACTTGCACGTATATCTAAACACTCGGATTTCGTCCCCATCGAAATCCGGCCGCAGTGGCCGGCATTGGATCACGCGACCTCGTCCATGATCAGCAGCCCAACACTGTAGCCACTAAGCAACCGCAACGGGCCGCTTTGCGTCTAAGCTTATGGAGTCTTACGTCTTTTGCGAGCTCAACCACGAAGAACGTAGCACTGTCCCTAGCGTAGATGACATTGTTGCCTAAACAAGCAGAGAGAGCGCAAGGAACGGTTCGAGGAGCAGACGAGGAGATAACAAAATAAGATTCGCTAGCATTGAGAACGAGTCTGTTCTTCTGACATCAGTCAGTAACATTTGTTATTCCATCGTAAATAGTAGCAGTCAGTGAATTCAATTGATCAGCTGCAGTCAGAATCATAACCAGGAATTATGGGCATTTCGTTCGGCTTCCCTTTTTCGCCAGCATGTGGCGTATCGACCTTAAAGAATTCGACATTCGCGCTAGGACGTATGGCACCATGACGCGCAACTAAAGAAAAAAGAAACGCCACCACGAGACTGACGCTTCACCACGGCACTTGGAAGCGAGTGCGCCTACGTATCGGCGTTATCACGAAGACGGCCAGCTACTTGCTCGACCGGCAATGAATCCAGCATTTTGCTAGACACCCGGCCAGACAGCTCGTCGGCATTCCGGGTGAGATGTCAGGTCGAGGGTACGGCTCCCGCGAAGCTTCCGTTGAACATTTCCTCGATTGCTCTCTCTTTTATTTGTGCGCCAGTGTGGCCGTAGGCTTGCGTATAAGTCAGCGTTCTGTTTCTTGAGTTTCCTACGGAACCAGCGTGGGAGTGGTTTTATGAGAAAACCGCTGCAGGGATTTCCATTATTTTTATCTTAATTAAGAGATGACGTTAAATTACGCTGACTGCAGTAAACAGAATTTTGGTTTAATGCATGGAATTGATTACATGAATTGCAGGAAATCTGTAAACTTAAAGAACAACAGAAGCACGAAGTTCACAAAGTCACCCAATTCAGTACGTAAAACAAATATCGTATTTTGGAGCATGAAAAGGGAACCCGTTTGATGTGTGAATTTACATGCTATGCAAATTTGCTACAATGTTTGTAATGGCTTTGCAAATACAGCATTCGAAAATCCGTGCTATATTTCAGTGTGGTGTATGATATTCTGACATTCTTACGCGCGTTCTAGGTTTACGCCTCAACAGGACATGGGGCATCCAAGACGGCGGAAGAGGAGGTAGACGACGTGCGGCTGGCTAGCTGAAGGTGAGGTCGCTGGACAATGTTCGATGTCCGCAGATACCTCCGCCCATTTGTATGTTTATTAATAAGGTGTACGTAATAGTTGGCGGAGTTTCAACAATGGCCTTAGCGGACACGGGCGCAACCGTTTCAGTGATGACTCTTGCGTTTCAAAAGCTTCCTAAGACGGAACGTGATGTTTCGCTGGGACCGTACCGATACGACTCCCGGAGTGAGTGGGGAGCTGTTGCATCCTGTCGGGGTGTGCAATGTAGACGTTATCCTGGGCGGTCAAATATTTAACGCACAGTTCGATGTTCTACTCCATTCCACGCTCGACGTAATCATTGGCCTTGAAATTTTTGAAACCGCTTGGGGCCACTGTCTACGGCAGAACGGGAGAAATCAGTGTAGGTACGAGCTTTTCGGCTGCGTTTATGGAAATCTCGCCGCATCACGATAGTGCCATTTGTGTATCCAGGGGTACAGTTGTGGCTCCGTTATCTGCAACCTGTGTTTCAGTCTCCCGTTTCCCTACCAGCGATGGAACGTTTGACGCTGCCGTGGAGCCCGTTCATCTGAGATGCATCAATAGGAATGCTCTGTTTCCGCATTGCACGCTGCCAGTTGTTCACGGACGCACTAAGTATTGGACTGCAAACTGTTTCAGTGAATCTGCAACACTAACACAGGCCCCGACACTTGCCGCCAACCGTGAAGGTCAAGTGCCGTCACTCGCCGTTCTTACAGAGGCCTCTGATTCTGCGGATGAACGCCATTTCGTTAATGCATGCCCTGCCGAGACTCCTCCGCTCCAGCTATATGGTGAACAAGTCGCTCAGCACTAAGCAGCGTCCCGAAGTGGCAAATACTCTGCTAAAACATGCCGGACTGTTTGACGTTTCACAGTGTCAAAGATTGGGGTACCATTACTTGCACTCTCCGAACCGGAGGGGATGGCCGACAACAAACCCACACCGGGTGCATTTACGGATGGTTCCAGTGCTGACTGGCGATAAGGTCCGCGCGCCTGACGGAAGCGTGGACCAGAGGCACGAGACGGGAGGCGGCGTTAAGACGCACGCTCAATTTAACAAAATAAAATCATGCCAGTGACATGATAAACACAAAAGAATAAGCAAACTGTAAGCAGATGGTGTCAAGCTTCGCGGAAGGCGTGCGGGTCACACAAAACACACACTCTGATGCGACGCGCGACGCAAAGCCAACTACGTGGAAATGTCTAACACTCGCGAAAAGAAGAATAGCCGACACAAATGAAAAAATGGCTGTGGCTTAGGTAAGGTTAAGCCCAGGATGCGAAGCATACTAGCCTTTATTTTAGTTGTTGAACCACTGTTTAGCCTGGTGAACTGCTGTTGCTTGGCTATATTTGGTTCGGCTAGACGAAGAAACAACTCATGCATTACTTCTTCGCCTTCAAGAGTGGAACGCGACAGCGTTCCCGTCGACCCGCCAAGGGGTGTAAGACAATGGGCTACAGGGCAGCGACTACGCGTCCCGCATTGGACGCGGTGAGCGTCGAGCAAAGCAGCGTTCGGCGCGGCAACGAAATGTGCGCCTGAGCAAGAGACGCACGCCTTAGAAACAGCGCGTTTCTAAGGCAACACCGCATTCACTAGAGGCGCTTTTGTACCGCTTTGAAGCGTTGTACTCGTGGCTCAGTGGTAGCGTCTCCGTCCCACACTCCGGAGACCCTGGTTCGATTCCCACCCAGCCCGTCTTGCAAGAGTTGAGCCAAAGCCACTTCTCCTCTGTCGTGACGTCACGGTGTCACGTGATTTCATGGTCACCGCCGCGCCTGAGGAGCTGGGTTGAGCCCTCGTAATATGCTTCGCATAAAAATACACGAGAGAATAAACGCGGCAAACACTACACTTCAGAACGGGACATTCAAAAACGAACACGCGATGAATAAGTAAATGAAAGACGAAACGCGATTAAAGAAAAGAGTCCGGCGGAACGTCCTGAGAGCATGTTGGAT
This sequence comes from Dermacentor albipictus, assembly GCF_038994185.2. Taxonomy (NCBI): domain Eukaryota; kingdom Metazoa; phylum Arthropoda; class Arachnida; order Ixodida; family Ixodidae; genus Dermacentor; species Dermacentor albipictus. The sequence continues at coordinate 3,724,471 of NW_027225573.1, read as the reverse complement.
GACGAGGATTTTCTGTGGCTTGCTCGCCGAGGTCTCGATCTGAAGAAGCGTCGGGCTCTGGTACCTCGCTGCCGAAGATCTTGACGGACTTGCACCGTCAGTCGATCTACCGGCGAATACTTCGCCCTGAGGGTTTCAGCCTGCGGACCACATGTTCAGCTGTATCTCGGTACACAACCGCGCCGCACCATCTCCCAAACTACTCTGCCCGCTCGCCGCGGCTAGCTCGTCCTTCGTCACTCTCCGTCGACCCACGTGACCAACCGGTCCGGCGAGCTCGGGGGCAATGGGGAGCTATCCTCCCTATCGCCGTGTAAGCGGCGCTGCAGCGGCGCTGCAGCGGCAATGGCGGCCATCTCGAGATAATAAGCCGCGTTTACATGAATGCGACAGTGTCGCATCGCATCGCATTTCTAGCGCATCACATTCATGTAAACAGCAGTAATGCGCTAGGAAGGCGCATCGCATTAATGCGCCAGGCGAGGGTAGATTTACGGACGCGAGTCGACTCTCGCGGAGCATGTAAACGCAGGATCGTCGCATTAGGAATGATGGGAAGGAATTAGCCACCAACATGGCGGCGCTCCCGGCTGCTTGCTTCGAATTGAATTTGGCCTTGCTTTTGTAAAATGCACTTCGTTCGCAGCAAATGATTGTGTAAACGGCTTTCGCTTAGTCTCAGGCCGCTTCGACGACAGAGTATTATGGATACCCTTGTGGGGTTTTCGAGATCGCTCCTCGTTTCGAACGAGTCGAAGCCTAACGAAACAAACATTCGAGATGTCAGCGCTACCTATCGCTAGTGTCGGAAAATAGCCGCAATGAAGGCATATGGCCTCTGAGGTCCGAAGACCTCGCTGGCCAACTAAAGCTGCAAAACACGTGCGCGGCTTTGCGTCCGCTACACTATTAGCCCCGAGAACGAACTACAGGGGCGCTGCGAGCGCCGCTCGCGTGACGTCATGGCAAGGACTCGCGCCTGTCGTCTGCTACAGCTCGGGCGGTGTCCGGGCGCTTTCGGCGGTGTTGTCGTTTGCGCGCCCTCGTTCTCTTTGCTTGTATACTTATGGCGGTCGTCTCAAATATATTTTCACGACGTCTTCATTTGCGAAAATTTATTCAAAGAGCTTATTTCTTAGACGACAATGCAGCTCTCGAAGGCAACGCTACAGTGCCAGCCGAAGGAGCGCAGACTGCAGCCCATTGCGGGTTTTTCAATCGACAACCGCAAAAATATAGAAAATAAGAATTCACGTATGATACGATACTTGCCGCGGTGCAACAAGTATGTCGCAGACGCTGGCTATATATGACTTCTGCAACAGTTACAATCCGCTAAAACTGATTTGCTCACGACGAGTAGTTCATGGTGTAATATCGAATTTTTGCGTTTCTTCACAGAAACGCTCGGCGGTACCACGAGGACTTAGCTAATACTGCTGTTAGGTTCTACAAGTACAACTTGCTTCTTTGACTGCTTCTTAAAATTAGGCGGTTCTTCACGTGCTTATTTTAAGCGGCGGCAATTTGAAGTAAAGCTAATGAAGGCTTACGTCTATTTACAGAATACAAAATGGAATGTACCAATATATATTCCCTTTCTGTGCTACATGTTCAAGTCACTTGAGAAATTTACTGGTGTTTGTTGCTTGAGGAATATACATGGCGAATTTGTTTGGCGAACTGACACAGGCTACTCGGCCTAAATTTTTTAGTGAAATATGCCTGTTGGACCGCATGCTGCAGCCAGAAAGAAGTCGAAGCGTCAATCATTAGTAGTATGGGACATATTGAAGATAATTCCCCTGTGGAGGGTCAAAAATCAAGTGAATATATATGTAAGTCTTGTGGTGTTTTCATTATGAATGTTTGCGATTGGATTGGAGCAAACTTTATTTTGCCTGCAGTTGGGCGAGGTTCTCTTTTATGTACCGACGACGCGAATAGTTCTCCGTTTGCACAATTAAGCAACGCTGGCGCTGTAGTAGCTCGAGAATACTTTAGCCATTCCAATTGGAGCTGTAAAAAATGCTTTATGGTTTCAATTCGAAATAGTAGTGAACTGATGAGTTTCACGAACAAAGCGTGCCTCGCCATACCGACAGTCGGTTGCTACCGTTGCGTGATGGGTGTGCCATATTGTCGATAAAGGCTGCTGAGGGCCACTATGAAACATTTCATCGCTTGCAATTGATTGGCTCTCGATCTTAACAACGAAGCTTTTCTCTCAGGTGATTGCTACTATGGTATTTGTGAATTAACTATGTAAATACTCTACATGACGTGCCGTCGTGTTAGCAGCCATGAGCGATTCGTTTTTTGGAGTCCTGTTTCTGAGAGGGGTGAAACTAGCAGCAAACTTTTTCATAAAAAATAGTCGCCTAACTCTTTCTTTTACGTATATTTGGCTAGAACAACTCACCAGTGTAATAAGAATCATGATGACAGCTTCGCTGGGCAATGTCTTTCTAACACGGATAACATGCTGACGCCAATTACCAAGATTTTCTTTCGTGTAAAATGCAATGTCTCTCATAGCTAAATTCTAAGGCAATGTTAAGTGTTTAGCCAAGCATCGTACACAACTTCGCGTATTGAATTTGCAGACATTCTTTTTACGCAAAATTTATGGACAGAGACGGCGCATATGTGCATTGTAAAACCAGTAGCCCCGTTCAACGTTACATAGCTTGCGATATCCAAGCCCCAAATTTTATTGACTCACGTGCTTTAGGAGAAGAAACTGTGGTTCAGGCATGGCAGCAGAAAGAAGCCGACATACCCTTCAATAAGTGGCGGCTCGAGCCACCCATACCCCAAGCATACACGAAGGGAACGAGCGCGCGCGGCCGCCGAGCGAGACGGAGCGAGCGGCGTCCTGGCCGTGACGTCACACGCGAGAGGGCGCCACTCCTAATTCTCGCCGCTAATAGCGTATAGCGTATGCTATAAGTTGCGTACGCTACACTAAACTGTCTATTTCTCGGCACCCGAACACCAACGTGCACTCGGCCTACTACCGGAAACCAGTTACACCGGAAGTCGGTTGGGCGCTGCATGTAAACGGCGTCGCATTGCCTTTCCCAAATGCGCTTGGAAATGCGATGCGCCACTGTCGCATTCATGTAAACGGGGCTATAGACGCGGGCACGCACTCCGCGGCACACAGAAAGAGTGGCCACCATCGCATAGATACGGGATCTGCCCAACCTTTGCGACGGAAGCCTTTCGGAGTCTCGCCATCGGAACGCAAGGTGATCAACGACCGAGTCTGCGAAATGCTAAATAAGAATGTAATCCAAGAATAGTGTAGTTCGTGGGCAGCGCCAGTGATTTTGGCTAGAAAGGATAATGGTACATGGCGAATTTTGTGCTCACTGTCGGCGCCTCAACACCAACACTAAAAGGGACGCGTATCCTCTTCCACGTCTTGATGATGCTATCGCCTGCCTTTCATTAGCATCGTATTTTTCGTCCGTCGACTTGAGGTCGGGGTATACTGGCGGATTCCTGTGCACAAGGCAAACAAAGAGAAAGCAGCATTTGTAACACCAGAGGGACTTTTTGAATTGAATGTGATGCCGTTCGGGCTGTGTAATACGTTTGCAAGTTTTGGGCGCTTCATGGACAACATCCTGCGTGGTTTTAAGTGGGAAGTGTTCATGTGCTATTTAGACAATGTAGGGATTTTCGAGTGCATGTTCAGTGAGCAAAACGCACTTCTCGATCTCCTGCTAGACTGCTTGGGAAAAGCGGGTTTGGTGCTCAACTTGAACCAATGCCATTTGGAGAGTGTCAAACACTGGTTCCGGGCCACCTACTGGATAAGGGCCGCCTACGACCCAATCCAGCGAAGAGTGCTGCTGTTAAAGCCTTCAAACACAAACACGACTCCAAACACGACACCAAAGAACACGTCGTTGTCTATGCGAGTCGCTCCTTAAGCAAGACCGAGCGCAACTACACCGTTACAGAGCAAGAATGTCTTGCAGTGATTTTCACAGTACAGCGCTTCCGGTCATACTTTTACGGGCGCCTCTTCACAGTGGTGAGAGACCATCATTCTGGCTGGTGAATCTCCATGATCCATCAGGTCGGCTTGCGCGTTGGGCACTTCGTTTACAGGAGTATGATTTTACTGTTTCTTCACACTAGGTCCTTCTGTAAAAATTGATTATCAAAATACCACATACCCATTACGATCACTCACCTCGAGAACACTAACTGTTCCAAAATATAGCACTAATTATGGATCATTTACATTCTCGCATGCCGCATCGCAGATATGGAATGGATTACCAACAGATCTAACAGCACAAGGGCCATTTATTAGCTACTAAACTACCCTTCCCTCTTTTATGCTCGCGTCACTTGCTGAATGAGTATTTACCATATTTGTGCCGTCACGCACATTGTTATTTTTTCTCACGCGCTCTAGGGCTTCTACAGCACCATATAACATATGGGTCGTTCAGTGTTCGCATACCCTAGACCCTAGACCCTAGACACATCCGGGAGGGGTGCATGCCCCACCGACTCGGATCCCATGGATGCAGCACCGACGACATACCACGAGATAACAAACTACTACAAGCAAAAAAGGCGAATGTATCCGCCTCCAAATGCAAGCCTCACGCGAGCGCAAGCCTCAATCCTGCGTCGAACACAAACTAAGTCGTTCCCCAGCCCACATTGGCTGGCCATAATTACCAATGGGCAATGGAACCCAATATGTCAAAACTGCACAAATCAAACATTGGCTACCCAAAATTACATTCTTTGGGGGTGCGAGGGCTTACTCCCTCGCAGGTCGCTCCTGCCAGCTCCCTCACAACAGACGTGGCAGGAGCTGCCCAGAACGCCCGATGAAAAACTACAAAAAGCCCTCGTTGCCTGGGCCGAAAGGGTCGCTCCTCGTGAGGGGCCATCCTAGGACTCGGGCCTGCCAGATCATAACTGAGCAGAATCTCAATAAAGTTGTTACCACCACCACCAACATAGGGGTCCGCTTCAAGACTCCTACGAGAACAATAGGGCCCCACATATACGTTTACCTAGGTCAACTAATCACAGGGAACCCTGGCCATGAGAAGGAGATTCACAGAATAAAAATGGGTTGGATCGCATACGGTAGACATCGTGAGCTCCTGACTGGGAGCTTACCGTTATCATTGAATAGGAAAGTATAAAATCAGTGCATTTTACCTGTGCTGACATATGGGGCAGTGACTTGGAGGCTGACAAAGAAGCTTGAGAACAAGGACCGCGAAAACAGTGATGGAACAAAGAATGCTAGGCATAAGTTTAAGAGACAGAAAGAGAGCGGTGGTGGATCAGAGAGCAAACGGGTATAGAAGATATTCTGATAGACATTAAGAGAAAAAAAAATGGCACTAGGGCAGGTCATGTAATGCGCAGATTAGATAAATGGTTGGACCATTATGGTGGCAGAATGGGTACCACGAGAAGGGAAGCGCAGTAGAGGACGGCAGAAGACTATGTGGCGCGACGAAATTAGGAAATTTGCGGGTGCTAGTTATAATCGGTTGGCGCAGGACAGGGCTGATTGGAGATTGCATGGGAGAGGCCTTCGTATTGCAGTGGACATAAATAAGCTGACGACGATGATAACCTTTATACCATACACGATGTACATCTCTTCCCATGATCAACAAAGAACTTGAACTTGAGAACTACAACTTGTAGAAGCGCCCGTCGGCACGCCGACGCTGGCTGCCTCTCGCGCATGCCGCTTCCAACGACGGAATGCGGAGCGGACAACTTCGATCGCTATATCAAATCACTGGAGGCAGGATTTACTGATATTAATGCCTTCAGGATAGAGCAACAGAAAGACAGAACTTTAGAGCCACTGATCCCTACTGTGATCACTTCTGTGGGTATATACAGGGCGCATATCTTTCTGGCATGTCTTTCCTTCTCTATAAGCTCTGTCAATTTTGGCCACAGCAGGCGCTAGCTATCCCTAAATCATAGCTATATGAAAAGCAGACTGCAAAAATAAAAATAAATCCAACTGAAGAGCCATGTCAGAGCAGTTATATAACAGGATGACCAGAATCGAACAAAGCGCATTCGTGGATCACAGAGAAAATAGATATGAACGGGGAAAGATCCACATCCACCCGTCTTGTAGCACCAAGCTACAGAGGCAACCCCTACGAGTGTCTTAGAAAGAAAGCTATGCAGTTGATGGACAATTCTTGGGACAAAGACGAATGTTTTTTCAACTTCAAAGCTTTCTTTCTAAGAAATCCTTATGCGTTACCTTTGTAGCTTCGTGCTTCAAGAGGAGTGGATGCCAATTTTACCCTGTGATGGACTTTCACCACCTTGCGGGCTTCTGCAGAACTTATTTGCCAGAAAATAGAGATCAAGAAAAACAAAGCGACCTGTTGAACAAGTTTGAATAGGTCATATGGGAACACAGAGATAAACAAAGAAATGCGCGTACCCTACCCTTCATTGTAACAGTATTTTCTCTGTGACTCAGGAACGCGTATAGAAGCTGCGGGAATGTCAACGGAAGACTCACAGAGAATGTGGTGTCCCCTTGGGCGACACAGCTCGTGTTTCCTAAAGCGAAGTGTTGCGTTTCTTGCTTTACTTCACTGTAGACTTTTCTGTGACTGAGACTTTGATAATGCATGCACGTAACACCTGCGATGTTCGCGACCCCAGGGCGTGGATTGGCTTGCTAGAAACGCGGTTCCTTTTCTGCACATCCTGCCTCTACATTTACCAGAATACCAGTGGCCGAATTCACGCAACTTTTCGCTCGTGAGAACTGTTCGGCCCTGTCCAGTCCCGTTTGCTAATGTATTTGCTGCTACTCTTCCTCGACGCCTACTCTTATGAATGTCTAGATAGCGTAGAAACGGTTTCGTGATTACTGGTCAAACTTTTGTTTAAACTGAATGAATGAAATTCTAGGGTCATACGAGTGAGAAGCACGAGCTGATTGTGAGGTATGGTGCAGTGGTGAACTCCGGATATTGTGGCCTCCTGGGAGTTCAGAGCGAAATGCAAACATTATTCCATACAAGCATGTAATGGCGTTCACAATTTAATGTGCGGTCAAATTAGGAACTGCGGAATGACTGAAAGGTAAGCAAGTTGGTGGCGGACTCAAAGCTATGCCTGGGGAGGCGCCACGCAACACATTCAAAAGACGAGACACGAAGGAGACATAGAAGGCATGACTTGTCTATTTCCTTAGCAACTCGGAAACGATAGACTTCGTTCAGATATCTGGCGCACCATGACAATGACACTAATGAAACAAAATAACAGCATGTCACCAGCTGCACGTAGAGTGGCGTGTTGCTTTACGGAGAGAAGTGTAAATCTGGAAACATGCTCGTTGGTTTAAGAGATGCGGCTAAGATCGGCCAAACGAAAACTGTATTTCCCTAAATTGAGACAATCCATAGGTTGCCTAAATGTGAGCAATTCTTATTGAACGACGGAAAGTTACCCTACACATGTCGGCTTCTCCACGCCTTTACTGAAGATTCTTTATACCACCGGCGGCACTGCTGCCTGCAGAATTATTCCATCAGGGAGGAAAATGGAAAAGAGGAAATTCAAAATGTCGAGCATCTTTGGTTATCAGGTACAATGAGTGGGAAAAAAACTTGACTGGGCGTTACGTATCTGTGGACCGGAAATATTTGCACAAAGAAAAATAAAGAGTTAGTGGAACGCATAAGTGCAGATATTAAGTGTTTCGGGAATGATGCCGAAATTATCCTATTAGGTGACATGAATGCCCACATACAGGATTTAGATGGCTATACCGACAACGGGAAGTCAATGCTAGACCTTTGCAAGCAACATAACCTCGTTATCGTGAATACAGGGCGGAAGTGTTAAGGGCAGATCAAGTGGGAAGTGGGAATACGGCAATCGACCATTGATTATTGTCTCATGACAGAAGGAATTCATGGTAACTTGAGAGAAATAGTCATTGAAGAGGAAGGGTACCGCAGTATAGGGAGTTACCATAAACGCATCATTCTGAAAATGGCATCTGTAGTTGGGAACGAGAGCAAGGAGTGCAAAATGGCCCCTTCAAATTTCAACGCTGAGAAATGTGGAAAGAGAAACAAGATGTTCGTTGGAAACCGAAAAGCTGGTGCAACAGGCAAATACGAGAGGCGATCGCCGAACGACAGAAAGCATCCCGAGAGCACAGGCAGGCAAGGAAGGCGCAGTTGCCGCAGGATGAAGTAGCCAGTAAATTGGAAATATACCGGGACAAAAAGTAAATGGCTCAAATACTAGTCCAGGCAAATATAAAAGGTGAAAGTGAACGTTGGTTGTCAGAAACACGGGGAAAAAAGAAGGCCGCACCTAGAAAATTTTGGAACAAGATAAAACTTTTAGGCAGGAAGTCGACAACAATACAACCATATATCCTAGACAAAGATGGAAACAGACTGGAAGGAGAAGCGGCATTAAATTACATTCGAAAAAAAAAACAGCTGAATCTTTCCAAGGCGATGAGGAGGTTGTATTTGAAGAAAGAAAGAGCATGAAAGAGAACCACACGGAAAAGGAGCTGGTGCTGCTAAATTGCAACTGAAAAAAAAGGCGAAGAGAAAATTCCTAAGCGCACAGCCACAGGGCTAGACGAAGTTCCCGTTTGGCTGATTAATCATCTAGGACCAAAATGTAAGCAAGCTCTGGTGAAAGCAGTGAAAAAAAAATGTTAAAACATAGACGAACACTAGACAGTTGGCGTCAAAGTAGAATGAATTTAGATTACAAAGGCAAGGGCGAGAAATATAGAATTCACTCGTGTAGAAATTTCACCATTGCATCGGTAATATACAGGCTAGCAATGCAGGCAATCAAATTAAAGCTGCTAGCATGGGCAGAGAATAAAGGCATTTTGGGAGAACTTCAGAATGGCGTCAGAATAGGTAGGTGTTTGGATGATAACCTATTTCTTCTTACTCAGTGTATTGAAATATGAAGAGTACAAAGCAGACCGTTATTTGTGGGCTTTTTAGACATTAGAGCAGCGTACGACAGCGTAAACCGCAACATATTGTGGAATATTCTGGAAGGGGAAGGCTTAGGTGACGACTGTCTACAGCTTTTGAGAGAGATTTACTTAGAAAATACTGTTTGCGTTGAATGGAAAGGGATGAGGAGTGAGGAGAATGTTGTTATCAAGAAGGGACTGAGGAAGGGGTGCCCTTTATCCCCACTGCTGTTTATGATGTACATGGTGAGGATGGAGAGGGCGCTAGAAGGCAGTAATATCCGGTTTAATGTCTAATACATACATGCGGGTACAGTAGTAGAGCAGCAGCAGCTTCCAGGTTTATTTTATGCGGACGACATTGTGTTGCTAGCTGACAAGCAAAGAGATTTGCAACGTCTGGCTAATATCTGTGGACATGGAGGCGAGAATTTTGGTTTGAAATTTAGTGTTAGAAAATCAGGTGTTATGGTATTCAATGAAAACAGTGAACAGATAGTGACAATACAGGGCCACGAAGTACCTCGGGTAAAGGAACATAAATACCTTGGTATATGGATAAACGAAGGATATAGATATATGGAAACACAGGAGTAAAGAACAGTGAAGGGGAAGAGAAATGCAGCCATAATGAAGCCCAGAGCGCTATGGGGATACAATAGGCACGAGGTGCTCCGAGGTATGTGGAAAGGTGTAATGGTTCCGGGACTTACTTTAGGAAATACGGTTGTTTGCTTTAAATCAGGGGTACAATCAGGACTCGATTGGAAACAAAGGTCAGTGGGTCGCCTCGCATTGGGCACTCATTGGGTGATATGGGCTGGACTAGTTTTCAAGTGACGGAAGCTCGCAGTAAAATTAATTATGAAGAACGACTGAGGAATATGGAGGAAGGTTAAGGGTGTGGGAGAGTGCTGAGGCATTTGTACAGGAAAAACATTGATTCAAAGTGGAGAAAAAGGACTAGGAAGCTTACCAGCAAGTATGCGGCCTGTAGGGTGGGCAACACAGCAACAAAAAATGTCAAGCGGAAATACAGAGGCTGAAATTATCTCATGGGTGGCGGCAATGGAAATAGAGCTGCCATGAGTAACTACTTAAGAGGAAAAAAAACAAAAACCATGAAAGAAACAATTTATAAATCAAAGGGAAGCTCATCACTTTTCCAAGCGAGATCACAATGCCTTAGAACACGCCCCTATAATGCGAGATATGAGAAGAAAGAAGAAGCATGTGATTCGAATTAAATTATGGGGTTTTAGGTGCCAAAACCAATTTCTGATTATGGGGCATGCCGTAGTGGGGGACTCCGGAAATTTCGACCACCTGAGGTTCTTTAACGTGCACCTATATCTGAGTACACGGGTGTTTTCGCGCTTCGCCTCCATGGAAATGCGGCCGCCGAGGCCGTGATTCGGTCCCGCGACCTCGTGCTTAGCAGCCCAACACCGAAGAAGAAGCATGTGCTTGCTTCGGTAAAGCTAGGGAGACGATGGGGCATGTTTTATTATAATGTGAAGACATCTGCCCAGCGGTTGATTTAGGCACCACTGGTCTCCTTGAAGCCCTTGGGTTCAGCGAGAGCAGGGGAAAAGTAAACATGTCCGCAATAGAGAGTAGTAGTAGATTGGGAGATTGGTGGAATGAAAGTAGGGAAATGACAAAAAACCGAGACGAGCAAAAGCAAAGTTAAGGATAGGGGCTCAGAAAATTTGGTTGTGGGAGTCCATCGCGCTTTTTTGTTCCTTATTCTTTTTTGTTCTTCTTTAACCTTGGTAGGACATTAAGCACTATAATATCAAGAGCTTGGGGGCGCAACCCACCATACCGTTCGAAAGGGGACGCTCATAACATCCATCCATCCATCCATCCATCCATCCATCCATCCATCCATCCATCCATCCATCCATCCATCCATCCATCCATCCATCCATCCATCCATCCATCCACTTCCATCCATCCATCTATCCATCATCCATCCACCATCCATCCATCCATCCATCCATCCATCCATCCATTTCCATCCATCCATCCATCCATCCATCCCTCCATCCATCCATCCATCCATCCATCCACTTCCATCCATGCACCCATCCACTTCCATCCATCCATCCATCCATCCATCCATCCATCCATCCATCCATCCATCCATCCATCCATCCATCCATTCATCCATCGATCCACTTCCATCCATCCATCCATCCATCCATCCATCCATCCATCCATCCATCCATCCATCCATCCATCCATCCATCCATCCATCCATCCATCCACTTCCATCCATACATCCATCCATCATCCATCCATCCATCTATCCATCCACGCACCCATCCACTTCCATCCATCCATCGATCCACTTCCATCCATCCATCCACCCACTTCCATCCATCCATCCATCCATCCTTCTGTCCATCCATCCATCCATCCATCCATCCATCCATCCATCCATCCATCCATCCATCCATCCATCCATCCATCCATCCATCCACTTCTGAAGTGTCAGCGGAGTTACGCGCTCAACCCAACCGCTAATCTTGTAATGTGCCACTGATTGTAAAAGCTGTAATACGTGTCGAGTCCGCTTTCACATTCTAGCGTTAGAATGAATTTTTTTAAAAAGGAAAGGCGTCAGTTAGTTCTCGGGCATGCTAACAGTCTCCGTTCTTGTTGATGTTTCTTCCCCGAGAGTATAGCAAGTGTTGCTCCGCTTACATTCTAACAGAAACAAATAGTCGATAATTTCTAATAGTGAATTCTCGAATCGAATGCCCATCAAATACGGAAGACTATTGGATTCGTATTTGACATCGAGTATTCGCACACCTTCATCCGGGAAATGCTTAGCGCTTGTCCGGCGGAAAAATATTCAGCAGCTCTATTTCGTTGGCTCGTGTCTTGTAATCAGCAGTTAAATAGGCGCCTGAACCGACATGTCCACTGCGAGGAGGAGGAGGAATAAACTTTTATTTTGGAAAAAAAAAACCGACATGTCCACTGCGAGTAATATTTTTTTCAGAATCTTTTTCTTTCTTTCATGAACTTTCCTCTAACTTGGTGGCTTCCGCAGAGCACGTTTGTCGCAATAGGAAGAGCAAGTTTATTAGGAAGAGGAAAGGGGTGAAAGCTTTCAGAACCGCCTGGTTTGTGGCCTATCTCTTTCATTAAAGAAAATGAAATTATGGGGTTTTGGGTGCCAAAACCCAGATCTGATTATGAGGCACGCCGTAGTGGGGGGCTCCTGAAGTTTGGGCCACTTGTGGTTCCTTAACGTGCACCTGAATCTATGTACACCATTGTTTTCGCATTCCGCCCCCGGATTTCCTCGGTTACCCGGAAGTAGTGAAAGCAAAGTAAATAGAACTGGGGAAACCCCTACCTACATAGAAGGAATAACAGGTTTAAAGCCCATCAGAAATTAAAAAATGAGGGGCGAAGAAACCTCAAAGCGCGCAATTAAAATAAAAGCCAATGTGAAAAAGAAAGGTGGGCATTGTAACTCCGAGTGTCCTAAGGCCCGGTCAGCGAGGGCACAAAGGGCTCGCGTGGAACGCTTAATGAGATGGAATCATGAGGTGTGAATGAGAAGCACAAGTGCCAGGTAGCAAATGCCCGAAGAGAAAATATAGCTGGCAGGCTTCAGTCAGCATTAAGTACCCGAGGACAGCAATGCTGCCAGTGGCGGGGCCCAGGAAGGAAAAGCTGTAAAACTAATAAAAAAGAATACTAATCACAGGGCAATGACCACCAGAATGAGAACGGTGCAACCAAACGGGTCATCATTGCCGACGAAGAAAGCAACAGTAACGGGGAGCACACTAAGGGAGAAAGAATAAAAATTCAGAAACACAAGAAACAATGGACTCAGATGAAGAGAGACCATCAGGCGAAACATATGCGAAGACCTGGGGCTTTTACCACGAGAAGTTCACAACGCAACACTGAACAGTTTGAATGAAGTCGCTTGCGACTTTCAACACCTGTTCAACGGCAGAGGCTGCGTTCGACGCCTCTACCGCATGGTCCTGCACCAAGACGCTACGCCTGTTGTCCAAACAGCGCGACGTGTACCTTTGGCTCTGGGAGAACCGCTTGGGGTAGAACTGGAACGCACAGAGAGGGCTGGGATCATCCTCAAAGTCACTGAAGACACAGACTGGGTGAATCCTCTCGTTATCGTTTGCAAAAATGACTGAAAGATTCGAGTGTACATGGACCCTGGAACGATAAAAGAATGCATAAAGCGAGAACACTACGAAATGCCAAGGCGAGAAGACATAGAAGCTGAGCTGGCGGGCGCAACCGTATTCTTCCGACGTGATGCAAACCTGGGGTTTCCATCAAATCCTATTGCACGAAGAGACGTCCATGATTTCCACTTTTGCAACGCCGTTCGGTCCGTTTCTTAAGGTTGCCTTTCGGTATTTCATCGGCATCTGAAGTGTTTCAGAAAACACTGAACAAAAATTTCGACCCGCTTTACGGCGTAAAAGTGTACGTAGACGACATACTAGTTTGGGGCACCTCCCGGCTGGAACACAACAAACGCCTACGGTTGGCGCTACAAGCAGCCGAACAGGCTGGTCTCATTTAATCCTGAGAAGCGCACAGTTGGCGCTGAGAAAAGAGAGTTACTAGTTTATGTTATGAGTGCAGAAGGTATAAAACCAAGCCCTGCACTAGTTAAAAGCATGCTGGAAATGCCCGCGCCTTGCGATAAATCAGGTGTCCAGCGAATTCGCGGGGTTGTCAACTACTTTGGGAAATTTTACCGACGTTGGCGCAAAGTACACTTCACGGGAGCTTAGTCAGGCTAGACACCGTTTTCGTATGGACAGAGAATCACGCGAGCGAATGGAAGCTGCTATGCAACAGCGTGAGCGAACAACACCTTCTGTCAGTATTTGACCCGGAAAAGCCGACGAAAGTGTCTTGTGATGTGTCATAACAACGCATGGAAACCCGTGGCTTACGCTTCTAATGTGCTCCCCACGCTCACCAGCGGTATTCTCAAGTGGAGAAGGAGGCAATGGTTATCGTATACGGGTGCGAAAAATTCCACCACTTCGTCTACGGCTGCAAGGTTACGGTGGAAACAGACCACCGCCCTTTATTTGCCATCTACAAAAAAAGCACTTGGCGACATGCCGCCGAGGCTGCAGCGGTTCTTTCTTAGGCTGATGCGGTATGACAATACAATGTGCTTCGTTTCAAGAAAGAAACTTTTGCTCGCAGATTTGCTATCAAGGACCTCCGTCAAGGATTATACGGGCATCTCGAGTGATGACGCAGAAATTCATGCTGTAAGTATGGTTTTCTCGCTTGTGAGCGACGACACGTGGAAGAGACTGGCAGCAGAAACGAGGAACGAGCCGTATCTAAGCGGCGTTATAAAATGTTTAAGCAACGACACTCAATTTGAAGGGCCGCTCAAGTCATCTGAGGGCGAACTGTCTGAAGTTCGAGGCGTTATGCTCAAAGGCATTGAGGCGTTCAAAGGCATTGAGACATTTGCTCGAACTTTCTGTGGCCAAAGCATTGCCACTCCTGCCTAGTATTCGAATACCGGAAAGAATTGGCTCACAGAATTTGCATTGTAGGTCTTGTCGCTGTGAGCCAATTCTTTCCGGTATTAGAATACTAGGCAGGAGTGGCAATGCTTTGGCCAGAGAAATCTTGGAGGCATGTCATATTAGAAAATGAAAAAGAGTGCCTGTATTAGCGATACGACGGTTGTTTGGTGTAGCAAAGAAGATAAGTTTTTGGAAATGATCCTCTAATCTAAGCACTTCTTGATATGATGTACTGGTTGACTTGGTGGGAAGTGCGCTTGCGCGTTCCTGGTCTTCAGTGTACATAAGTCGGCGAAGCGTTCTGAACAAAATTTAGTTGCGAGTTAGCGCTTGTCCTGCTCTTGTGTGTCTATCTTCTGTCCCGGCTTGTAATCGCGTTTACCAGTATTTGAGTTGTTTCGTAACCCTATACGCCCCAAATGTAAGCAGGCCTGCAAACAAATTTAAGTTGGCCCGCCCCTACTATACAGTGGTGTAGCCAGAAATTTCGTTCGGGAGGGGGGGGGGGGGTCACGTTAGAAAATATACATTGGAAATGCGAAGTACAATAGAATGCACAAATGCGAAGTTAACGCTTGATAAGAGGAAGAAATGTGTCTCTGGAAACAAAGCTCACTGCATGTATCCAGAAAACCTCGCAACAAGCTATTTAAATATACGTATAAGTATCCAATAAATCTACGTATCTAAGCAAAAGTCACTTTATACCGAATGTGTCAGCTATATTTAGCCAGAGATAAAAATATGCCGATGCACTCTAAGATGACGCGATCGAGAGCATGTTGCTTACTTTTGTTTGTAGCGTGTCACGCTATTTTTGGTATTTTGCCTAATTAGATTTTTAGTCGAGATTAATAAACCAACTTCTGAAGTAACGAAGCTATGAAAAAAATTCTAATTAGAAAATTGCAGAGCGGTTTGCAAAACTTCTGAATAAACAGTTTCTGTCTTTCTATATATCTATTAAGTATTAGTATATTTCAGCTTACTGAGGATGCCTGCGAAATGCACAACAGCAACTGACATACCCGCTTGCGCGTCGTGATTGCACTGCTCCCCAAGTTCCGCGCACAGACAGATAGGCACGCTGCCGCTTAAAAGGCGACAGGGCAGTGACGTAGATGTTGGCTGTTCCATTTACGCCAGCGATGTGCTGCCCTCGCGAAAGTTTGTTATAGCGTTAGGCAGACACAGCGGTTATCGCTTGTGCTTCGTCATTTCGCAATAGCCGTAAGCAAATTGAACATCCCTTATTAAACGAAACTGAGTTTTCAGAAGGCTGGAAATGGTAGAATAAGAGTATCCCAAATGACTGGACGCAGCCTTTCACTGAATTTACGTTTATTTTTTATGCGCTTTCACGGCAAGCGCTCGAAGAGGTCACCTTCTCCAGCGATACAACACTGGGATCTTCCGAGCAAGCTTGCTCATTGTTGCGTTGAGCCCCGTCGATGAAATGCTGTGGCAGACTTCAATTATCCTCTCCTATAAGGCTTCTGGAGTCGTCGTTTCCGTCGTGTATACGTGATCGTTAATATAGCCCCACAATAGAAAGTCAAAACGGTTGAGGTCGGGTGACCTTGCCGGCCACAGGATAGGCCCGTTTCTCCCTATCCATTGCCCTGGGAAGATAACATCAAGCTATGCTCGTGCTTAACTGCAGGTGTTGACTGGGGTCCCATCGCGCTGATGCCACATTGCGTCAAGCTGGGCTAGTGGCAAGTTGCAGCAGAAGTCTTCAACCGGCCCTTTGAGGAACTCACTTGCATACCTATTGCCGGTCATAGTGTTGCTAAAAAAACACTAGGCCAGTGACTGTGCTGTCATATATTCCACGCAAAACGTTAAAGCTCCGTTGGTATTGGTGGCGGGATCGTACTAGCCAGTGGGGATTGTGCTCAATGCAATAGTGTGCGTTGTGCATATTTACTTGGCAATTTGGGGAAGTTTGCCTCGTCAGTCCGGAAACCTTGGTGAGAAAGTTAGAATCCTGCTCCTCCTGAATCAAAATCCAATTCACAAAGTTGAGTCTCTTTCGGAGATACCTTCACTCCAGGCATTGATGCAACTGCAGGTGGTAAGGGCGCAGTCCAGCTGTTTTCAAGATCATCCAGGCAGTTGAGCTGGACACAACCAGCTGTGCGCTCACGCTGCGCGTGTTAGCGTGTGGATTAGCCGTCATGAAATACAAAACGTTGCAGCTAACCTCATTATTTATGAGGGAAGCTCTGTGCCTCTTTCTTGTGAAGCTGCCGGTTTTCTTCAGTGAATCCTAGGGGTTGAATATTGTCATCAGGCTCGGTCGCGTACCCGGGTGCCAGCTTCGAAATATTCTTGCAGCCTGTCCGCTTGCAGCTCCTAGGGCAAGGATCATGCCTGCTTTTTTGTCGTTTGAAAAAGGCGTCACGAAATTGATTGCGCTTTAGCAGCCGATGCACGATAGTGTGTTTATCGCTGTCTGGAACTATCCCCTACCACCATCCCGACGCGCCTCAGTCATTTTACGCACCGCAGGTGATGACAGTTGCTAGCTTAAATCAAACAGCCAACGCTTGCGTCGCTGCCCTGTCACTTCTTAAGCGGCAGCGCTCCTATGGCTGTTTGTGCGCGGAACGCTTGGGAGCAGTGCAATCACGACGCGCAAGCGGGCATGCCACGCTGTGTTTCGTGTATTTATTCGGACCTCGAACTACTATTCGAGCTCCGAATAACTATTACTGCTATTCGAACTACTATTCGAACCACTCTGCTACTTCGTAATCGGGATTTTTTTTCCTAGCTTCGTTGCTTCAGAAGTTAGTTCATTAATCTTGACTGATTGTCTAATTAAACAAAATACTAAAATAGCGTGACGCATTGCATACCGAAGTGAGCAACATGCATTTGGTCGCGTTATATTAAAGTGCATCGGGATATTTTTACACGCTGGCTAAAGTTAGCAAAAACACCCTCTATAATGCGTCAAAGAAGGCAAATAAACATGTTGCGCAATCACAGATTCACAGATCACAAAACACTGGGCGTGGTTGCTCACTGGCTATGGTGTTAGGCTGCTGAGTACGAGGTCGCAGGATCGAATCCCGATCACGGCGGCCGCATTTCGATGGGGGCGATATGCGAAAACGCCCGTGGACTTAGATTTAGGTGCACGTTAAAGAACACCAGGTGGTCGAAATTTCCGGAGTCCTCCGCAATGCGTGCCTCATAATCAGAAAGTGGTTTTGGCACGTAAAACCACATAATTTTAGATCACAGAATCTTAAGACCTGCCCCCTTTCCCTCCACTCCACTCTCCCTATGCATCGCGCGAGACGGAAGGCGCCGCGCTTCCTCCCCACTTTTCTCTCTTGTGCACACAAGACTGACCCACCGTCGTCGGCTCACCCCCCCCCCCCCCCCCTCTGCTCTTTCGGCTCTTTCACTCGCACATGCAGCGTGCGGCGAGCGCTGGCGATGTTATCCTCCCTGGACTTCATACGGAACATGACGACGACGACAGGTATGCGCCTTGAGTGTCCGTACGATTGCTATCGCAATAATATACCGTAATAAGAGTACCAGGGAACTGAAGAGTCCCGTGGCCCATTACTTTTCGCAAAAGAAGTAACAAAATCGAACTTTCACCATGCGACAATTCGCTGCGCCGCGACATTGTTTTTTTTTTTTTTTTGCGTATGTGTGCGGGGCGGGGCCATGGAAATGAAGAAGCGCAAAGGAAAGTACGTTGGCCACAATCGAATGCCTACATGGGGCACCTAATGTAGCTACGCAAGGAATATTGAAGAAAACGTGAGACGCTTGGTCCGCAGAGAGCCATGTGCATGCTGCTTGTTATCCTACACTGGTGAGATAAAAGGCTTTCCGTAGACGTTGCCGTAACATCGAAATCATGGTGATGCCCTCAGGCGAACGCGTTGCAATCTGTCGAGTCCCCACAACGGTGGCGGCGAGCGACGACTGCTTCTTTCTGTCGTCGGCTACCCAGAAATCATCGAACACTCTCTAAGGCCAAAATCCACTCGGCCAGAGAAAAACAAACGCGCGCACCAAATTGCGCCGCGCGGTTGTCAGGGCAACACGTACGTGAAAAACGCATGATATCTGGCTGGCTCTGGCAGCCCGCGGGTAGCGATAACAAGAAAATTGAAGAAGCTCAATGTGTCCTTGCGAATAAAACTCAAGGTAGAAAAAAATAAAGACGAACGCAATTACCTTTGCTGGCTTTAGCGTTTTGACATGGATGTACGACTTTAGAGAAGTCAGTGCAGCGTTGGCGTCAAATGTTTATAACAACATTAAACTCACAAAGATCCGGCATCGTAAATGTAAAGCACCACTTTGGAAATGTCAATGCACCTTTTATATCAACACTTAATGTGATCTTTATACCCATAAAATTTCGGAATTGAAGTCCATGCAGTCCGTAGATTCCGCGGCCTCCGCGAGATGCCGCGACGAGGCCACTCGCCATCGAAGTGCCCTTGAAACTTTGTGCCCAAATGGGGACCTTTGCGTTATGTGACTCCGGCAGGTGCATGGGCGTTGCCACGAAATCCTGCCCGAGTTCACAATGTTCGTGCTGAAATGTCTTTTCGAGCGTGAAAAATGCATTCCAGACAAAATCCAGAATGATTTCAGGTCCCGCGGTTTGTTTGGTCGGCGGTGCATGACAGCACGAAAGAAATTCGGGGGGGGGGGGGGGGGGGGGGCTGGAGCCCCCTAAGCGCCCCCCCCCCCGGCTACGCCATCTACTATAGGCTTCCCTGTGCATTTTCTATGGAGCGCTATGCATCCCTATGGGTATAGATAAATCTGATCATATGGGTATTGTCTGATCAATTTTTTTCAATTTCAATTATTCCTTCTCGATTATACAGGTATCAAACATCGTAATTTTCACTACTATATAGAGTAAATGTCTTCGCAAATTAAGCATTTTAGTGCAGATACAAGGCATTACGCTCTTCGCGTGACGAACAGATTTTGTTGGAGTTCTCGCCGAAGAATGCTTACGCATGAAAACAGATGACAGCTAAATATTCTCATTCAAAACTTATGCGCAATCAAGAGTACAATTCCTTTGATAAAGGAAGTCTTTCTAACTTTTCAATGCCTACTTTTCTGACCATTGCTTAGACACAAGACGGAAAAGTATCATCATCTTGCGGATTTGCGTGACGGAAATTGCGCGACGTACGTACATCGGACAGATTTTCGGTGTTGCCCTACATAAAACACTTTCGTATTAAATGGCTACAGCTGCCCTTATATAATCACGGCTGTGCTGTTTGCGTGCGGTCACACCAAAAAAAAAAAAAAAAGCTCATTCGACAATGGTCTCCTATCGACGTGCGCGATTGAAGAGACCCCATTCTACCGTCCTTGTGTACGCAGGACAAAAGCAAAACAGGTGTGTGTCGGCACGATGCGACGTTCGTAATTTAGACCAGCGTCCTTCCAGCCTATGAAAAGCGAATGAAATCGTCCTGAAGAATGCCGGACTACTCAGTTCTGCAATAGAAAGGCTAAAAAATATATTTAAATAAATAAATTTTAGAAGGTACAGTCAACCAGTCGTTCAGACACATGAGCTCTGAAAAGTAATCCCAATTTTACAGCATTCGGCTTGCAGTTGCAATGACCCTAAGTTCATTCCATAATTTTTAGTTTTAGCCAGTGCCTTGGAGACCCTGACAAGCGAAACAAATGCAAAAGAAGATGACTTTCGCTTAAGCGCAAAAAAAAAGACAAGAACAAATGAAGACAAAAAGAAAAAAAAGATGCTTGGGGCAGGGACGTGTAGCATTGAATCATGCTTTCTTTATTGGGTTTCACGTGCCAAAGCCCCGATTTGATTATGAGGAACGCCATAGTGGGGGACTCCGGAAATATGGACCATCTGGGTTTTTTAACGTGGACCTAAATCTAAGTACACGGGTGATTTCGCATTTGGCCCCCCTTTGAGTCGTGCTAACGGCTGGCAAGGAGAGACAGGGGTTGCGAGCCAAGAGTCATATATATCGTATGCAATTACATTATTTTAATCAACAATTCGTATAACCGTTACCGGCTGGAATAATTCTGCAACAAGATTTCAATTAAGACTTGCGCATATGCCACAATTAGACAGAACAACTACCGGTGCGAAATAGGAACTGGAACAGTTGGAGTGAGCTGATGCTAACAGAACTTTCGAACTTTCAACCACGAACTCACTTCGGCTGATATTTCCCCTATCCACATGTGCACCTGCATAGCCACTAAAAAGTATAAATCACACGTAAACCAATTGCGCTATGGTACGTGCAGTTATACCTGAGGCGTCTGAACGTGCGAGGAAGCTTTCTCTCACTGAATAAGTCGAAGCGATGCGAGATCGGTTACAGGGGAAAAGCTGCGCCAGCGATCTCCACTCCCGATAGGTTGCTCACACACGCACGCACACACAACACATACCCCCCCCCCCCCCCCCGACACACACACACAGACACACACGCACGCAAAGTTTGCAAGACATGTGCGCTACCACTTCAGTTTACCCCGAATACGAAGCTGCAGCGAGCAGCTGTCCGTCTACGACGTTTTCTAGGCTACGCATGTACACAGCAGGATTCGACAAGTGCGCTCCGTGGTAACTATCCACAACGGCGCATCCTGGTCTTGCTTACGCGATCACAAATGTCCAACGTACAGTACCGCATTCACTCGAGCAACTGGTAGGTACGTAGGTATTCTGTATAGCACCGTAGGCGAGAACGCGGGGCGAGATCGTGGAACGTAGTTGAATGGTTAAGCGCTACGCCCAGAACTGTATTTTAGGTTATTTTCGTCTCACTCGACTGCCCGAGAGTTTAGACACAACAGCTTAGAAGGTAAGTTGTGCAAATATATATAATAAAGTTTTAATGTTGAGCAGTTGGGCGTAAACATGCTTTCACAGAATGCTAGTCAATCGCGTAACAAATGCCTAGTCACAATGACCCAAAGCATTATTTCGTTCCATTTGCACTAAAATAAACATTCAACAGCTCCCCAAGTTCGGAACTATTATTATGCGCAGAAATAAACTGAAATATAACGAATAGGTCGTGTCCAAACCCCCGCCCCACCGACTGCTCTGTTCAAGTGACAAAATAACAACAACAATCTCGAACACTATGGTTTCTCTCGCTAGAATATATACGCACAAAAGCAGTTTCGAGGTGAAAATACGTCATAGGCGCCATCTTCTTTGACGCTATCTCTAAATTGTCCAAAAATGCAACTGATAAATAACTATCTTGGCAACAATGTAAATTTCACAAAACAGCAGTCAGCAAACACTGATAACTCAAAATATATTTTTTTAATAACATTAAATTAGTTGCAATACGTAATAATATGAGTGTTGGACAATAATAAATTAATTTACGCCAAAATAAATTGACTTTTTTTCTGAATTTTCAAAAATCTGGCAACATAAAAATTTAGCTAAAGTCTGGCCACAAAGCAGATTCATTATTTTTTTTTACTATTCTAACGGCGTTGCATGTACGCTAAAGTTCAATATTACATACAAGAGTTTCGCGGCAGTAAAGAATTTGTAGACGAGGTGTATCCTGTTTTGGAAAATGAAAAAAATATTATTTTACTCGCAGG
This sequence comes from Dermacentor albipictus, assembly GCF_038994185.2. Classification (NCBI taxonomy): domain Eukaryota; kingdom Metazoa; phylum Arthropoda; class Arachnida; order Ixodida; family Ixodidae; genus Dermacentor; species Dermacentor albipictus. The sequence continues at coordinate 3,702,250 of NW_027225573.1, read as the reverse complement.
GCGCAAGGTACCGTTATATACAGAAATTCATGAAATCCAGGCAGCGTAAATAGACATTTTGTTCGGTGTCGCGACAATAGAATGTCTCTATGATTTCACAACTGACACGAAACAGCACAAAATAGCAGAACATGCTCAATTCTCGTTCCAAATTAAACAACGCTGATAGTAGCAGCGCCCATGAGTCACCCACTCCGTCCCCGCCATATGCCTCCGAGATCTGCACTTATCGCTCTTGGAGGGCGACTTGAAGGACAATTTAATAACAAAATTAATCACAGTTTTAATGCCATGTTATCAAACGCTCCCTAGATTACTCCAAGTTTGTACTCGGCCAACAATTAAATATAAGGAATAGTGCAATAATTTCACTTGTAATGGCCGCCTTTTGTACCACTTCATGCACATTATTGTGGAACTTGCATGATACTTTTCTAAGAAGGGACCGTCAAATTAACCCTCTGGAAGCTGCTAAACAAAAAGAGTTTATAATAACGGCGCAAATGTTTTGAAACAAATTGTTTTTATTTTTAGCAATAGATGGCGCGACACAAGCTGAGTCGTCTTTGCGTGATGTGTTACTGCGACATGCTGCGAATTTTTCGACTACTGAAGCGGCGTGATTCTATCCGAGGCTGGGAACGCTGAGAAACAGCCCTAGCAGCATTGTTAAGATGGTCGTGAAATTGCTGTGGTCTGTTCTGCGCCTCGGCTTCGGTTCACCGAGCTGGACCCAACTGGAAGGTTTTCTTTCAATGGCCAAAGACGCTGGGATCATGATGCTACACTGCGAGGTGATTTCATACGCCATCTCCATCCCAACGAGAGAATGTGAGGAACAAAGGAGCTCTTCCATGCACCACAGTCGGTAACCAATGCTAGCAGCGGACGCGGGCCTGATACGGCATCCCTGTGTGGGGTTCCAACCTCGTTGCGTGGTAATTATGCCGACGTGTTGTCATCTGTAAGCTCAAAAATTGCAGTGGTGTGTCCGTGTGTGTGCCGTACCGGTCTGACAGCGACGTGAAGTGCGTGAGTGGAAAAGCTTCGACAAAGCGGCCCTGTGTTTTGGTTGTAGCGAGAGGCCTACTTGTGCGCATCCGATTATTTGAACGCGAAGACATCGGTGGTGCTTATAGCAGACGACTGAGTTGTTCAGTGGTTTGGGACTTGTGGTATGTTAGCATAGCATTCGTTTTCAACTTGTAGCGCGCATTCTACGCACTCTGTTCGTACAACCAGCAGTGCGCCAGTTGTTGAATACTGGCTGGTCATCGTGATGTTAAGTGCGTTGATGCGCTGCTCGCTCGAGCACGGACACTCGTCTTGCTGAAACTGTCGCTTGCACGTAAACACGGTACACGTAAGGATGCGAATGTCGGAAACATAGAAGGTTAATTATAGCCATGACTTTACCGTTTGCGGTAGCACCGTTCGTGACACAAAATTGTCTACTCGCAATTATAGCGTACGTACTGCCAGAAATAAAATATGTTATACACTGCATTCCCGTCTGTCTTTTACTGAGAAATAAAGGTGGTGTATAGAAGATCACAGACTATTTTGCAAAGTGAGACTGTCTGGTATGCATTACTCCTTATTAAACTGCTCGCTCGTTAGCGATCAGATTTTACGCAAGGAAATCATTTCGAGGTGCATGCATTTTAGTACCACATTTAGGTGCACTATTGCTTGTGTCGTTCAAGATATATCGAAATGCGCGTTGCCTAATTCGGTGCATAGCAGATAGTGTAGTTGATGTGACAGCTGGTGCACCTGTACACCCTTGGTGAGCGTATACTTCTACAATTGAGGTGCCTAGATAAAACGCCTTTTTTTTTCATCTAGGGACCCGAGTTACAATGGAGCTACAGTTGTTCCCTCTGTCTTTGTAATAGCGAAGCAGGGCGCACCCTTAAGCGTCTTGTTTCGTCTTTATAGTATCAGATGGCGACACGGTCTAGAGACAGCAAATTCTACTCTGACACGGTACTAAGCAGCTTTAGCTCGGGTGCTCCTGTCTAAATACATGTAAAAGGAGAATTCGTTTTTCTCGGCAACCACTATACCAAATTTGACGACGTTTGTTTCATTTAAAAGGAAAACTTAAAATCTAGTGACTGTACCTCTCGAATTCTTTATTTAGACTGCCAATATTTTATTGAAAATGCGCAAATTTCCAAATTTTCAGAGAACGATACTATCAAGCTTACAACTCTGTAACTCAGCAACGACAAATGATATAACAATTCTGTGAATTGCACCTAATAGTGCATCTAAAGCGGACAAAATTGATATGTTACACGTGAATCTCCAGAAAAATAGTAGTATGGAAATACAGCTTTTGCAGAACCCTTGTAGACAACGTGACAAATTCATGTAAGATATAAAATCACATATAGAATTTGTCCGCTTTGAATGATCTAATGGATTCCGTTTACAGAACTGTGGTGTCAGTTCTCGATGCAGAGCTATTAATTTGTAAACTTCGTGCTTCTATATTTTCGAATTTTTGAATATCCCTGTAACAAAATTCAGGCCCTAAATCGAAATTGCGCTTCCAAGTGTCACTAGACTTTAACTGTATCTCTCAAACGCCATAAATTTAATCAAAATCGCTCCAGGGGTTATATCAGAAAAAAACGTTTTTGCGTTTTACATGTATTTGAAGAGGCCGCGTCGTAGTTGCGGCCGTAGTAAAGCTTCCTCCCAAAAGGAGTCGACTACGGCCTTTGAAAAGAACGCACGTGTTTAAAATTAATCCGGAGTTACCCACTACGGCGTGCCTCATAATGAGATCGTGATTTTGGCAAGGAAAGCCCCATAACTGAAAGAAATTTTTTTTTACGGCATTTGAGTGGCAACGAGCCAGGGGTTCAGCGAGAAGAGTCATTCATACCTCGCGTTTCGCCTAAATTCTGACAGATATCGCGCCACTGGTTTACGAAGTGGTTTACGTTTGCGAAGGTAGGCGCAGCTGTGAGATGGAGGCGCCCAGAGCAAGCGCGGTGCCTGCTGCTTACGTACGAAGTTTGAGCTTTCCAGGGATCATTCAGTCACACAGTAGATATGATTATTTTTGCTATTAAAGGGCCCCTGACCCACCCAGAGGTCGAAATTGAGTTGTGGTGTTTTTCAGTTGTGCACGAGCCTGCAGCAAGCACGTAGCCGCGAGATTGTTGTCGAAATGGTGCCGTAATAGCGGAGTTGCACGCGTTTGATGATCGAAGCATTCCTGTCTCTGCGATCCGGGCGTGGCGCTCGCTCGTTTAACTCTACGCTTCCCTCTCCGTCTCTTTCTCGCCGAGTGATCCGTCAAGTGTCACGTGGCGTAGGTCGTCGCTTTGCGAGACGCTGTCCACTTCTGCTTACCGCTACTCGGCGTTTCTCGGCAACCCGCTCTTGCTGGCGTGTCGGACCGTGCTGGTGCGAAGCGTGCCGCGATGCACATCCGGTGTTGCGGAAAAGCCTAGACAGGTTCTCCAACGTATATGGGTCCGTGCGGTGACGCGCCGTGCCGAAGCAGCTCCGCTGGAGATGAACAGCCGCCGTCGCCGCCTTCCCCAGATCGTGGGGACGATATGGGTAGGCACGCTTTCGCCCACTGGCTGTTAGCCCGTTTCGCGCTATATGGCATCATCAATGTAGGTGCGCGTGCGGTCCAAACGTGGCGAATGCATATGCAGGGGAGAACGTCTACTGCAGGACAACTTCTTCTCGGGCGAGTTGGTGTTCATTCAACGTGATGCTTTTTAGGGCAAAACAATCTCACCGTTTTTTTTCCTAGTTTTTTTGCGCTAAAGAGCATCAGGTTCCCTGCAGGGAATTCACAAGTTGCTCAAGCAAACGATCTCTACATTACACGGCAACCATATTTTCCCAGCATATGTCTGAATCCTGGTGTCCTCGACACGGCGTACTACGCTTTCCGGGAGCTCGGCATGCAAACGGATGAAGAGTTACACAAGTGAACAAAGCGTGCGTTCATTACAACGCTACTGAGTTAACTAATTGAAACAGCTCCAATGCGCTGGAGCCAGGCATTGCGCAGGTCGTCATCACGAAGCAGCCGGTGTCGCGTCGTTTCGTTCTTCCAGTCGGCGCTCTTGCAGCCAAGCACCCCACGCGGACGCCTTCTAGCCTTCGCAAAGCACTGTCGGACTCTGTTCGCGCAGCTGATCAGCGGACCTCTGAGCACGACTGCGCTGGAACGCGAGCGATTTGGCACTTGCGTTGCGGGCCGTAGTTACCGATTAGCAAGTGCTCACGAGCAAGCGACACGACGAGGGAGAACTTGGAGCGCGCGTACCTGGTAGCAGACTAACGGGAAGTCGTATTTCGACCAGTCGACAGCGTCTGTTCCTGGTGACGTCACGAGATGCACCCTAGTGACATCACGACGAGCGCTGGGGTTAGCGGAAAGGCACAGAGGGGAGCAGGGGATTGCTTTTTCGATTTCGTGGAGAACCCGCGGCGCGTTACGCGGATGCGTTTGGCATCATTGGTCGTGACGGCATCTGAACTCGATGGGCGTGTTTACATGAAAATTTGAAAAAAAAAATAAATATTGGAGCTGGTTTAGGGACCCTTTAAACGTTCGCACGAGCCGCCAATAACACCGGCAGGATTCGCAATCAGAAACTGGGGCAGATAGCCCTCTGAGTAGAAATAAGCAATCCGTGTATTTGCGGAAAGAAACACGAAAAATATAGATCCGACGCACTCCTGGAATCGATATTGTGCGAAGCCTTTTGCTAGTGGCTGGCTACCGAGCACGGTTTGGGTTGACGCGAAATTGTTACCAGACTGACCACAGTATTCGTGAAAGACGAACAGCTATGCCGATTGGTGGGTTCTACATAGGCACTTGACGAACGTAAGCGAGAGAAACGCGGATTGTGACGTCATCAGTGACTACGTGGTATATAATCGTACATACCTAGGCTGTCGTGTGGTGTATGGGACAACGATGGTGTTTGCAGTTCGGTAATGAAATGTTTGCACGTTGTTAAGAACGGCCAGCTGCAGTGCAAGTCTTGCCAACCAGTTGCGACTGTGGAGGCAACATGCCGGGAGCGTCGCCGCACACCTCAAGCCACGGCGTGACTAAGTCGACTGTGTGTGAACAACAATACGTGTGTCGTCGACTCTCCGTCGCTGGAGCCGAGTTCGAAGAAGTCGCCATTGTAACTAAACGGGCTCGGCGGACCAACTATTGTTACTGAGCCACCAGAACGTCTGCTGACACTCCTTGCCACGCGCCGACCAAGACGCAAGACAATGTGCTACCCGGGCACGCTACTCGGGACGGCTCTGAGTTCTACGGAGCCCCTCTGACGTCACCTCCGGGTCATTTCACTTGTGTGTGTGTGTGTGCGTGTGTGTGTGTAACCCGTCCCGGTGGAGAGGCGGCCTGTTTAAAATGACTGGGCGAACGTTTTCCGTCCCCTTGGAATCAAGGGGGGACCGAGTGCTTATAAGGCGCTGTTGTGCGGATGCTCGACACACTTTCTTAAGCAGTCATGTTAGACAGACACTCTCTCTCAAGCAGTCATGTTAGACTGATATAAATACTGTAAATAAACCCATATTCCTCGTTCTCGATGAGAAGCAGTCCTTCCCTTCATCAACGTCCTCAGCGTGGATAAGTTGGACGACGGCACGGGCCAGCTACCTTCTAATTCATGCCCGACTCCAATCTTGACAACGGATCACGAGCGATGGGATTGAACCCCCAATCATAACAACTGGCTGACAGCGGTGAGATGGACTTTGCGACGTGGTGCTGTATCTGCGGTGAGTGCTTGGTTCTTGCTTTGACTCTCTAGGCTTCATTTTGTGGCTGTTCTGTTTAGAACTGTAGGGAAGCTAGATTGTTGATTGTTAGGTACGTTGTGTTTTCCTAGCTAGATTTAGCGAGCAGGACCAAGGCAGTAAAGCAGCAATCATGGAGTTAAGGACACTGCTGAGAGACGAGTTGTTGATTGCTGGTGAGGTACTGGGCCTAGATGTACGCAAGGAAATGCTAAAATCGGAATTATTGGAGCTAATTTCCGATCAGGCCAGTGAGGAAGAAATTGAAATGGGGTTTGAACTTCTGAAAAAGAGAGGAGAACGAGAGAGAAAAGAACAAGACAGAGAGGAACGCGATAAAGATCGGGAGTTAAGAAAAATGCAACTTGAAAGCAAACGTTCGGAGTTCTCTCGGGAAGTGAAGGCGCTCTGGGACGATCAAGTGAGGCAGAATTGTACCACATGGACAGGCTATTAAAGCCATTTGAGGTCGGGACCGACATAGGCTTGTTCCTAAGCAATTTTGAAAGGACTTGCGAGAAGATGAACTTCGGTCCGAGTACATGGCCGCAGCGGTTGCTGTCTATGTTGCCGTGATTATGATATATATATCATAATCACGGCAATCATATATCACATATATCACATGTATCATGTATATATATCATATCACATATATCATATCACATGTATCATATCACATATATCACATATATCATATATCACATGATATATCATATCATGTGATATGATATATCATATGCCGTGATGCATATGATTACGCAAAAGTTAAGGCTAGTCTCCTTTGTCTAGTGTAGCCTCGCCTAGGCTAGTCTCCTTTGCCGAAAAGCCGAAGCTTTTCGGCAAAGGTTTAGAAGCACAGGCAAGAAAGATAGCGAGGGGTATCCGCAGTTTGCATACGGCTTAAAGCACAACCTAGTCGAGTGGCTGAAAAGCTCGGAAGCGTACGACAGCAGAGACATGATCATAGAATGCATGTGTCTAGAGCAGTTTTACAAAACCATCCCACAAGCTGTGAAACTGTGGGTGCAAGACAGAGGGAATGTAAACATTGTGGAAAGGGCGGCTGAATTAGCCGAAGAGTACGCAACCCGTAGAAAGTTCAACGCCGCGGACGGAAACTGGGACGGTCGAAATGGACCGCGGAAACCATTTCCGTTCGGGTTCGCAGACTAGACGATCGGAGCCTGTAGACTAGGAGGAAAAGCCCGTTGAAAAGAGCGAGGAGAAACTTAACGGAGAAACCACACAAAAAGAACAGAAAGGAAAATTAGTACCTTTTAGGCCAATCCGCCGTTATAAATGCCACAAACTGGGACATATAGCTCTAAACTGCGGGAAGCCTTGCGTAGTTTTTTCCTACGTAGAGGAAAAAGACGAGAACATGGAACTTTTAAGCCCCTAGCTTCACGACCTGCAAGTTAATGGAAAACCATGCCGAGTGCTAAGAGACAGTGCCGCCACGATGGACATTGTCCGTCCGTCTTACGTGACGGTAAATGACTTCACCGGAGAAGTAGCATGGATCAAAGAGGTTGTAGAAGAACAAAGCGTGTGTCTGCCCATGGCCAAAGTCAAAATCAGTGGACCATTCGGGGAGCTGGAGACTGAGGCTACAGTTTCCAAATTTTTGTCACTGCAGTACCCTTACATCTTTTCGAATCGTTCAAATCAGTTACTGCGTGAAAAAGGGCTTAAACTGGGAGAGGGCGTAGTACGTACAGGCATAGACGCGAGGCCAAGCTCGTAAAATTGCGTCGCTTTCGGCCGAAAATGCACAAGCTGCTCCAGCGGAAGTAGCAAAGGAGATAACTGCAATAATCGAATCCGAGATAGGCTCGAGTGATGAAAAAGCAGTTGAGGAAAGCCTGCCAGCTGACCAGTTCAATGAGAGCGTAGCTCTAGAGTGTCAAAGTTCAAGGCTGCAGGAAGAGCAAGCCGACGCACTCACAAGTGACACAGGGTCGTTATTATCACCGGCCTCAAAGAACTTTGATCAGCTCTTACGTGTGGAAGAGAGTCATTGGCAGTCGAGCAAAAGAATGATGAGAGCTTAGCTAAATTACATCACTCAACCAAAGAAGGCATTGGTAGGCGAAACGTGACGATACATGAGAGAGGAGGATTGTTGTATCGGCACTACAGAGATCGAAAGGGTAGGATTTTAGATCAGTTAGTCGTACCTACTAAGTATAGGGAGGACCGTTTGAGTCCCTGTCATGGAAATGGGTGGTCCGGCCACCTAGGCATAAACAAATCAAAGGAAAGATTGCTTATGGAATACTACTGGCCTGGCTGTTTTAAAGACGTAGAAGGCTTTGTAAGATCATGCCACGCCTGCCAGCGTTCTGGTAAACCAGGAGAGACATGGAACGCTCCCGTGAAGGTAGTGCCCTTAATAACAGAGCCTTTCAGACGACTTGTAATAGACATGGTAGGGCCTCTTCCAAAAGCAAAATCGGGCTACAGGTACTTGTTTACCATGCTGTGTCCGGCTACAAAGTTTCCAGAAGCAATCTCTGAAAGAGCCCAGCTCCACAGAAGTAGTAGACGCGCTTTTGACAGTGTTTGCATGAGTTGGGTTTCCAGCCGAAATTCAGGCAGATCAAGGGTCAGTATTCACGAGCGCACTGACTTCCACATTCTTGCAAAAGTGCGGGGTAAAGTTAATACACACTTCTGTCTATCACCCTCGGTCAAACAATGTAGAGAGGTGGCATTCGGTGCTTAAGCGAGTTTTGCGTGCGCTCTGGTACGAGCACAAGGAGGACTGGGAGAACTGTCTGCCGGCAATTTTGTTCGCCTTGCGATCGGTTCCACATGAAGCGACAGGGTTCTAGCCAGCAGAACTAGTGTATGGGAAGACACTCCGTTCTCCACTGAGAATGTTAAGAGAGATGTGGGAGGAAAGAGGGGAAAGCCCAACAGTGGTTGAATATGTGCTAAATTTGCTGGAACGGCTAAGCGCAACCCAAGACCTAGTAGGAAAGAACATGGGAGTAGCTCAAAAGAACGCCAAATTCTATTACAAGAACACGAGGCTTCGTACGTTTAACGCCGGAGAGCAGGTAACGATCCTCAAACCTTCAAGAAATAACAAGCTTGAAGTTCACTGGGACGGGCCCGTTAAAGTGTTGCACAAACTTTCAGATACTAACTATGCTCTGAAAACGCCCGGTTGCAAGAAGGAGGTGAGGATATATCACTGCAGTTTGATGAAGCCGTATATAGAGCGGAGCGGAGTCGTTAACTATACCATCAAAGAGCAGGATGGCACTAGTACCAAGTTTAAGGAGTATAGGGCGACCGCCAACTCTGAAATCGGCCTAGAAGATGTAGTAGAACACTCGGTAAGCTCGCACGCTCTAAGACCCGAGCAGCTAGATGAGCTAAAAGGGGTGTTAGGGGAATATATCGACAGGTCCAGCGATCGGCCAGGTAGAAACGAACTAATAACGCATGAAATAGAGCTGACATCAACCGAACCAGTTAGATCAAAGCCTTGCAGGGTGTCTACAAGACAGAGAGAAATTATGGAGGCAGAGATACAGCGCATGCTAGAGTGTGGCGTTATTGAGCCCGCTGAGAGTGACTACACGTCACCGCTAATACTGCCATAAACCCCCTAACAAGGACCCTCGTCCGAGTGTTGACTACAGGAAGTTAAATGCCATCACTAGGGATCAGCTGTACCCGATACACAACCTTGAGGAACGAATTGAAAGAGTTAGCGCCGCTAAATACATTTCAACTATAGATCTCGTGTGGGGGTACTGGCAAGTTCCCCTTTCAGAAAGTGCCAGCTGCTATGCCGCATTCATCTCACCTGTAGGCACTTTTCGCCCTCTCGCACTCCGCTTCGGGCTGAAGAACGCCCCGTTTAGCTTCTCTAAGTTAATGGCTATTGTCCTAAAAGACTTGCAGGAGTTTGCCTTGCCATATCTGGATGATGTAGCAATTTTTTTCGGACAGCTGGGAACAACACGTATCGCACCTCAAACAGGTGTTCTCACGGTTGAGGGAAGCCGGCTTAACGATGAAAGCGGAAAAGTGTAGATTTGGTTGTTTACAGGTTACTTATCTGGGCCATGTTGTCGGCCGAGGCACGAGACGGCCGGCCGAGCTGAAAAAAGCTACGATTGGACAATTTTCTCTGCCGCGCATGAAAACAGACCATCGTTATTTTTGGGACTGGTGGGGTACTATCAACGGTACATTCCGAATTACTCGCAAATGGCAAGTCCATTAACGGGCGCCCTCCGAAAGGGCGCACCGAGTAGCGTACACTGGGATAAGCACAAAGAGAATGCTTTCCAAAGTTTGAAAACGCGATTGGTTTCTCGTCCTGTACTTCGCGCGCCAGACTACACAAAGGAATTCATAGTTCAATGTGACGCAAGCGACAGAGGTATGAGCGTGGTACTTAGTCAGGTCGGCGACGATAACGAGGAGCATCCTATCCTCTATGCCAGCCGTAAACTAAATGTAAGAGAGGAAGCCTACAGCGCTCCAGAGAAGGAATGCGCTTGTTTAGTTTGGGTCGCCCAGAAGTTGTCGTGTTACTTGTACGGAGCGAAGTTCATCTTCGAGACCGACCACTGTCCTCTGACGTGGCTCAATGAAATGTCAGACAAAAATGGCCGCTTTCTCCGATGGAGTCTCACTCTCCAAGAGTACAACTTCTCCGTTGGATATAAGAAGAGAAAGTTGCATAGCAATAAGGATGGTTTGAGCAGACCAATTTGAATTCTACGTTTGAGGGTCCCTCCTGAATTTTAGGGTTACTAGTGCAAATTTTATTTCGCCAAGAAGATCCCATCTCATAAAGTAGGACTCCCTCCATGATTGCTGAATTTGTCAGCTCGAAATTGCTTCAGAAATTGGCATAGCGAAATGCAGGATTTTTTCGTTTCTGCACTTATGTTTTTTTTGGAGCCTAGCGGGTCTAAAGTGAGAGCCAAGGCACGTCATCTCGGCGCAGAGCCATGTTGTGGGGTTCATTTTGCAGTTGCCTGTCCTTGTTAGATGTTTTGGGGTGGTGACATCATTACACAAGTTGTCGCTGCGAGCCAAGGCATCACCCCCTGGCCACCAGCCGTTCCCTTCCTGCCCAGTGGTTGTCAGCACTAGACAGTTGAGATTTCCAGGGCCATGGAGGCGCTGTTAAGAACGGCCAGCTGCAGTGCAAGTCTTGCCAACCAGTTGCGACTGTCGAGGCAACATGCCGGGAGCGCCGCCGCACACCTCTAGCCACGGCGTGACTAAGTCGACTGTGTGTGAACAACAATACGTGCGTCGTCGACTCTCCGTCGCTTCAGCCGAGCTTGACGAAGTCGCCATTGTAACTAAACGGGCTCGGCGGACCAACTATTGTTACTGAGCCGCGAGAACGTCTACTGACACTCCTTGCCACGCGCCGACCAAGACGCAAGAGATTGTGCTACCCGGGAACGCTACTCGGGACGGCTCCGAGTTCTACGGAGCCCCTCTGACATCGGATCCGGATCATTGCACCTGTGTGTGTGTGTGTGTGTGTGTGTAACCCGTCCCGGTGGAGAGGCGGCTTGTGTAAAATGACTGGACGAACGTTTTCCCTCCCCTTGGAATCAAGGGGGGACCGAGTGCTTATAAGCCGCTGTTGTGCGGATGCTCGACACACTTTCTTAAGCAGGTCATGTTAGACTGACACTCTCTCTCAAGCAGTCATGTTAGACTGATGTACTTTCTCAGACAGTCATGTTCGACTGATATAAATGCTGTAAATAAACCCATATTCGTCGTTCTCGATGAGAAGCAGTCCCTCCCTTCATCAACATCCTCAGCGTGGATAAGTTGGATGACGGCATGGGCCAGCTAACTCCTAATTCATGGCCGACTCCAATCTTGACAACGGATTACAAGCGATGCGATTGAACCCCCAATCATAACAACGTGTAAGACCGGGAGCGATCATGAGGCGGTAGAGCGTCGCACAGTGTGTATAAATCGTCAAGGGCTACGAAGTACTGGGTTCAGTGGCATAGCCAGGGGGGTGACTTATTCAGGTATCAAAATTTTCAGAAATTGGTGATTATTGCATAACTGAAAAAAACAAAGAACTCAAGTACCAATGTTGAACTCTATAACTCAGTCGCAATTTCGTGAATTGCAGCTATTAAACAATGTAAACCTTACAAAACTGATTTATTGTTCACCAATGTAAGGTATGCTACCATATACTAAATATGCTAGATATATATTGCGAAAGTCCTAGATATACTAGAGCTTTTGCAAAACCTTCGTGAGCTTTGTCAAAATTTCACTCAAGCTGTAAATGCATACGTCGAATTTTTGCGCGCTGATGTTCTAACAGATGCAGTGGACAGAACCGCAATATAGGCTTTCTTTGTTTCGGTGCAAAGTTGTGGATGTGTAAACTTTGTGCATAAGTTTTTCTTGTGTCTGAAACTTAGCATTTTCTAGCAAATAAAAAAAAAGATATGAAGCCTTACATTAAACTTGTTTTTCTCACAGTTGTTACAAGTTATCTTGTTCTGTCGAATGCGTCAATTTTCCTCGAATCGGTCCACCGGTTGTCCAATGAGACTATTTGTGCTTTACAGGTATTTTTATTAGGAATCGGAGTTGGTGCCCGCAAGGAAAACCTTCGCCCGGTTTGTGTCGTTCTACATGTGCCCATCCTGCTGTTGATGTGCACTGTTACAAAGCAAGATGTTTTCTCCTAAGCGTTCTCCATCACATGGGACGCCGCAAGCTAGGCGATGTACCCGCCCACAGGTAGCCAGCCGACAAGGGAGAGGTTACGGCGAATTGTATCGATGTGGTATTTATTCCGTTCGCGAAACCTTCGGCTTCTGCGGGTCCGGCTGCTATAATTATTTACGGTGAATTTTTTTTTCTTTTATACACGGAAGACGCCGTGCACACCGTTCTCTTCGACTTCAGCTGTTCAGGACAGGGCCAGTTACGCCTACGTGATCGCGTTCGGATTGTTTTTGTCTCCGAGATATTTGCGAGCACAATGCCACTCCCCGAGTCTTTGCCGCGCATTCTCCTTGACCTGTGCTGGCGCTTCCAGCCACTCGCGGTCACAAGGACCAAATTTCGGTACCCTGTGCTGTTTGCGAGTAAAATATTCTGCACCGTATATTTAGCGCATTACCTACGTCGCATGCCGTTCACTTTCTTTGCGATGCTCGCCTATGCGCACACGTTCGGTATCAGTGCTTACTGTATTGGTCATGGCAGCAAAAAAATGACCTTCCTTTTCTCCAACAGCAGACAAATGGATGAAGAAACCGTTCGTGCTTGTGAGGTGCTTGCACAGCTGGTAAAACAGGGGTTTCCGGTAACGTGTACACTTTTCGCCATACAGTGCACGTGCAGCGGCACTGTTCTCGATGGACCGATATTTCCGTTCCATACATAGCACGATGTTCGAACTCATCCTGGAAAACTCAATGGAAATAAAAATTTGGGGTCAATCTTGCACTGGAACATATTTTTCGGAAAAACTGCTGCATAAGTTGGATTTCCCGCAGGTGGCATATTCCGGCTAGTTTAGTTGCTCTTGCTCAAATATTTTCAACCTGAATGAAAGCGAAATCAAGTCCTTGTAGCGCCCATTAATTGACTTGAAAAGCACGCCTGAGCCCCCTGCCACAGCGCAGCATTGCTGATAAAACGGAGGTAATCTCAATATATATGCCTGAAATTCATACACTGAGTCCACCATATTTAACCATTTCCCTCTCTCTCTCGAGAGGGAGAGAAATCTTACGGTAACCTCCAAATTATTATTTTTGGAATTATAACGATGAAAACGCAGATCACAGCAGTCATAAAAAAAAAGGCCTCGTCGATGTATGCATCTTTTATGTAGTCTCGTTTGACATGAGTAATTTCGTCGCTGAACATAATGCATTCAGGCAACTCATAATTTTTTGTATCCCTTATTTGACATTTTTGGCAGTATGTGTCATCACTAATCGGAATGGCTTAGAGTCCTACATGTGATGTCTGTGGCTGCAAGGAGAACATAGACCACTCATTGTGCCGCGGCCCGCAACATGGCATACAAAGACAATCACCGCCCAATGCACTGAGGCAACTAGATGATCGTCCACTGAACGCGCAGGCACTACTGCGGCACCGGTACCGCCTGTCATCGGCACAGAAGACAGAGAAGTTACGTTTGCGTTTTTTGAACACAACTTATTTGTGCGACGGCCTCTGATAGCGCGGTGCTGTCCAGACACGTGCGCACATTCACAGCCTCTCTCTCTCTCCCTGATTTCTATTCCCCCTATCCGTTCCCCCTTGCCATCCTTGCCTTTTCCATTTATTTTTTCTCTCTCTCTCTGCAGCCCACTTAACGCTTCGAGCAGGTGGTAGCACCATACAGGTGGTATCGCAGGCCTGTTTTTAAAAGTAGGCACTGTATGTCCTTTAGTGCATTCTACCACAACTTCATACTGATAATTCAGTCGCATAGCAGCAGCCTCCGTATATTGCATGAGATTTCCTTTATTTTGTCGAACAAAATTTGTTCCTGTAGGTATTTAAATTGTGCGACTGCCGGCAGGGTAGTAATTACTCTCATTATTAGAGCTCTCAGTGACGCTTGTCGACTTTTAAGTGTTTTGATCGGTGCAGCGTAGAGCTCCGCACAAAAGCCCTGAGCTGTTATTCTCCATTTCTTCGAAATTGCTAGTGCATGCTGCTCGTGTGTCTCATCATTTTGCTGGCATATAAAAGGAAACCATGAAACCATCTTCAGGCTCTCGAATGCGATGTCTTAACAATGCGCATTATTCTTAGGTCGGTGGCATGGCTCAAGCGTTGTTCCCCAAAGCTGTTCGAGTCGTACTACTCTACTTCTAGTTTGCGAAAGTCATTCACAGGAACTATTCAGCATATCGCTCATACATTATAGAGCAAATTGCGGGTTTCGCGTTGAAGTGCTAATTTAGTGTTCAATCAAGCTTACATGCTAGGTATGTCGTTCGTAAAATATTTATGGAGCGGGGGGGGGGGGAAGGGGTGTCACGACAGAGCCCTGTTCCTGGTAACAGTTTGGTCCGAGTATTGAGCACTGAGCTGACATTCCAACATGATGTGGAGTATAGGGTTGTCAAGACAGATTCAGTATAAATAAGCACATAAGTCGGGAAGTTGGCGTTTAGCTGCTGAACATGCTGCGCTCCTAAGTATCCATAAGTATGTAGAAGATCGCAGCTTTCAACCACAGTATCAAAATCTAGCCCAGAAATACATATTGTAGCTACTTCGGGACACACTGGCTCGTGGAAATATTGGCCGTCAGCTTTAAACACGAGATTTCACTAAGTGGTAGGGTTCGGTGGGCCTCGTTGTTGCTGCGCTCGGCCCAGTCAGCACGCACAGTAATGTGCATTCTTTTTGCATCGGCACAGTAATTGTTGCCACGGCGGTGGGTCCCGTCATGGCACAGCAAGAAATCTGAATGAGACGTCTCGAATTCCTACATACACCCGCCGTGGTTGCTCAGTGGCTATGGTGTTGGGTTGCTGAGCGCGAGGCCGCGGGATCGAATCCCCGCCACGGCGGCCGCATTTCTATGGGGGCGAAATGCGAAAACACCCGTGTGCTTAGATTTAGGTGCACGTTAAAGAACCTCAGATGGTCTAAATTTCCGGAGTCCTCCACTACTGCGTGCCTCATAATCAGAAAGTGGTTTTGGCACGTTAAACCCGATAATCTAATTCCTACATACTAATTCAAGTACCACGGTTTGGCTATGAGGAACGCCATAGCGCAGTTGCTGGCTCCTGTTGTCTTTGTCTGCGTAATTTCTTTTTACCCATTTCCGAAATATCAACACACGAGACGTTTTTTCATCGACCTACATTAGAACGTATCTGGCATGATTAGGAATTGTACCGGCGACTTCATGCTCAGAAACACTTTCCCGTTACCGTTGACCGATCCTGGCGGGACACCCGGCCATGTAGTAAAAGTGTACGTTACTGCTTTTTGTAGGACTCTTACTAACTTACTTTTAAAAGCTGTAACAAAGCTTACTTTCTCACAGGCGTAACTGATCGTGGAAGAATTTGTGGCAAGGAATTTGAATTAGTATTTGTTCTTAGCAAAATAGAGTTTGCACACAGTTGTGTGCCCGAGTACTGGCTTAACGCTCAAACTGAGTTCATCACGAGATGCCCTAAATCTTCCAGACGAATATTGTTTTTTGGAAGTGTAAAGCGCGATCGAATTTCAGCATCGTGGTTTCTCTTGTCTCCGACGAATACTTAAATTTGGCCAGTGCCAGCATAGTGGAAAGGGCACGAATTCTGAACTTTACCATGGATTTATTTCTGAACAGACTACCAAATTTTATTTTTTCGTGACGTACTGAGGCAAACTTCTCCAAGATTTTGCACTTTGTATGCCGTGCCATTCACTTCCAGAACTACTAGTCGCGCTGTCCTTTTTCATATTTCGCAGGATTTCTTTCAATATCCACGCCTGTTGAGCTTCAACTACTTTGTTTAATGTATCGGCTCATATAATGGATTGTCACGTTGAATACAGCCACATTCACTTGGACCCGAGGCTCGGCGATCCGTTTTCATATGTTTCAACATCACTTCGTCTTTGCACTAAGCATCACGACAGGTATCCACGTACAATCGAGGACACCGTACAAAACCATAAACAGTGCTTATTGTGCACTGACAATTTAAAGACAAATTTGGGGGCCCCGAACTAACGACAGAATGCAGGAACAGTTCGAAAGTGACGCTAATAGAAAAGGGGGTAATGGATGGCACAAACTCATTAGCAAACGGTGAATGCTAAACATCGCCAAGTGGAGAACGTGTAAATCATGCGGCTGCTTATGTCACTCTTTTCTTTCAATGACTTGAACGCAGCTTGTGATACAATAAATACGAAGAGAAAATACAATTTAACGATCGACCTGTGCGCACAGTCGCATTTCGGAGGGGGCAAAGAAAAAGTGACTGAGTCTAGGCACATGAATTCATGCATATAGTCAGATGTCGGATGAAATAAATCTAGAAAACTTGAAGCCTATCTACGCTAGCATAGATCGGATTCGAATGTGTGTTTCACTGCGCTCGATCAGCGCTACAGATGTCGTGAAAGGAGCAATTCCTATATTGCTGAATTTAGGCCGGCTGCAGGTTAGATATAGAAACCTGATTATCCCTGTCGTGGCTCAGTTAAACTTGCAAAACAGCTGAAACGCTGCTATAGACGAGAAAACCATGGCCAGGCGGCGCTACTGCGCCTCTCCTGACAGCGACCCAATGTGGAAATGCCAAGTAGCGCGGTCGCGTCGTGGCGCAGTCTCCGCTTTGTTTATATTGTGCCGTCGGCGGTTTTCTTCGCTGCTCGTTCTCACGGCGCTCCGTTTTCGACGGCGGCAGACCGCCTGCTTGCGCAACAGCGATGCAAAGATTGCCAGGCGGTTTCAAGAAGGTTGCCGACGCCGTCTGCTTTCTTTCGCGGCGGCAACCTCACGATAGGGGAGCGTCTGCTTCCGAACGTGTACGGCGTTGAACAAATTGTGGACGGTGATGTGAGAGTGAAAGCCAAGTGCGTGTCACAGGTGTCCGACAAGATCGTAGACGACGTCGAGTTAGAGGTACGCACCATGTTCAGAAATTTAGCCAGTTTTATTTCAATTACAACATAAGTCACACTGGCAGCAGGAACTTCTGCTGTCATACTACTCGATGACTGCAGATCCATTGGGCTGCTTTTTGACGGTTCCGTCACTTCACAAAGGCATGTTCTGGAGTCTGTTTCACACGTGTCTTGCTGCTGCTCAAGAGCTGCATCGCTGCAGTACGAAAGCACATGTCCCGGTGGTGCTGACTGCTGAGAAGACTGTTGTGATTGCCATTGGTCTGTTTGGCGCCGCTTCCATCTGCATCGCATATGAATGAAACAGTATGTGTGCCTATTTGTTGTGGGGATTAAATTACTCCCAATAATATGTTTGCAAAGGTAACGTTCCTTTGATTGTGTGCATATATTATTCTACAAGAGTGGCACCACTACAAGTTATGATACTTGCACACTTAGATACTTAGAAAGCATGGGCAAACAACAAACATAACGCGCACGTCTCGAGCGGCTGCTTTCCGATCTGCCGCTTCCCGACGCACGCGACGACCGCGGCTTGCATTAAATACGGTCTGCTACCACACAAAAGTAGCGCGCGGCCCCTTTCGTTACCTGCACATCTAGTAATTTAGGTTGCAGCGTTTGCAAAAGGTAAATAATGCTCTTGAGCTCGTCCATGTCGATCGCGAGGGAAGGCACAGTGCGATCAAATAAATTCGGGGGTTCTAAGTGTTAAAACCATGCAAAAACCACGAAATCATTATGAGGCCCGCTGTAATGGGGAGTCTCAGGAATAATTTTAACCTCTGGGGGTTCTTTAACGTGCACAAAAATCAAAGCACATGGTAACAAGGGCGTTCTTGCATTTAGCCCCTATCGAAATGCGGCCGCCGTGGCTGGGAATCGAGCACGCGTCGTAGAGCTTAGCGGCGCAACACGCATGCATTTACCGCTAACAAACGGCGGATGCCACCACAATTCAACAACGCGACACGACTAAACAAACGGCCCTGCACTAAAAACAGGCATATGACTATTCCGCTTTCAAGATATTACACGCGAATACGAAAGTATGAGACTTACTTGGCACGGCGCACTGCAGTTATCCATGCTTGTCGTCTGTCCTTCTCGCACCACTTCCCAGGAAATCTGTAGAACTTCACGGGTGGCGTACGTTCTTTCGTGTTTTCGAGGATGCTGTGGCAATCAACAACACATCAGTATTGCGTGCCACCTTTCCTGGCTGATGAGGTCGCACTCGGCATCGCAAAAACCACGCGCACGAGCGCTCCCGCCGTACAGAACACGGGCGCGCGCCAGCGCAGCGACGACCCTCGAAACTTCCATCGGTCCGCTAGGGGAGCATTCGGCGCGGGTGCAGCGCGGGCAAACTTTAGGTTGCCTCGTCTATGCACGACTTTGGAGCGCCACCGGGGCGCTCTGAAATCGCCATTCGAAGATGGCGTGACATTTTTCGAGCTGTTAATGTGCAGGAAGCAGATTGAGCTCTGGCTATTACTCTGGCTATACGAAGAAGGGTCACGAAGACGAACGGCGCATTGGCTTCGATGTAAGCGGCGATCACGCGCACTGCAAACCGCCAGAAGGCCCGCGTGGCAAGAAGCGCATCTACGCCTACGTCGTCGCGCCCACAGCGTCGCCATTCGGATGCATGAAGACAAGTCGTTCAAGGCACCCTCACGTACCATACATTTAGCGCCCTTACTTATAGCACCCTAAATAAATCTTCCGCTGTACTCCATAACGAAGATTAGATAACCCTGATGCCACATATCTTTTAGAGCTGCGTTTTGCTACGGCACCAAAACCAAACACTTTCAAGAAAGGACGGCGTGATCTGCAGCGCTATTACCGACAGGAAGCTGTCCAGGTGATTTTTAGTAGTACACACACAAAAAAAGATACCTAGAATTCTGTCGGTGTAGTGTACGCCATAGGTGCCATTGCGCTTGCGCGCATTATTCGTCGTCAAAAGGGTGCGAAGCTCTAGGAGGCCAGTTGATCATCACTACCTCTATGGGGGCTTAGAAGAAACAACTAAGCATCCTCACCTATCCCACAGCGTTCTCAATTCTACTGTTTCAATTTTACCGGTTTCCTTGAATTTGTTTTCACCTTTTGCGAGCTGTACATCTTGCCTTTTCTCGTGCAGCAATCAAACGAAATGAATCCAAATGGGCAGCTTATGCTGATCGCAGTATGCGGACAAAGCAAGCTTTTCCGCCACGTGGCAGTGGGATGGCTTGCACGGTCTTGCCTCACAGCCGAGAACTTAGAAAGGGAGTGCATGGTGCTTTACGCCGGGTACAACACTTAGCGGAGACTCTCAGAAATTTCCTTCTTTGCTAACTTTACCCACTTTGCGGTATGTATGTAACCTCTTTCACCCAGTGAGCCAAGTTGTGACAAGCTTCAGCCACTAGATGTATGCTGGTTGCAGTCTTGCGGAGCGGAAAACATAGGCCACTGGGTACGCAGCCGAATAGACAACTTGTTGGCTGCTGACTGGCCAAATAGGCAACGTCGGGTTCTTGGTACGTGTTACTGGTATATGTGCACATTCCTGGCCAGTCGTCCAGAATGTATGCGCCACGGTGACACAAGGGGTGTGTAGTCTTGACCATATTACAGCGGTAGCGCTGCATCCACAGCAGACAACTATGCATCGAGCGCGGCCACTTGATGGAGAGCCGTTTCAGCGGAGTTACAGCCAGGGTACTAGGAATACTATGTAGTTGCAACTGGGGTGCTGTGATGACGACAAGATATACTGCATCGCGGTGTCATTCGGCAAAGAGGTTCGCAGCGAGATTGCCATTGCATTCGTCCGCAGTGGCAATAGGGTGTGTCGCTGCACTTCATTGATGCTAACTGCATTAACGTCGACATTCATCGCGAGATGGGGTCCCCGGCACCTTAGCTTTACAAGAGGTTCATTACAGCTACATAAATTAAACGGACGTTGTGCGTCACGTTGTCTGCCTTTCCAGCTTTGCTTTAACGGGTAGGAAAAGTATAGGTGCCCACTAAGGAGCCATAGAATGATGAACCAAATTTTCACAAGAAACGTCGTGCATAGCTCATTATCAGCGGGTGGAGCTGATAATGAGTTATGCACGACGTTGTCGTCGTCAGCGTGGTTGGGTACAGATGGCGTCGCGGCAATATATATAAATGTATATATATATATATATATATATATATTTATATATGTGTGTGTGTGTGATTCGTGCTGCCTCTCGCTTCAACGCGAACTAAGCCCCGAGAATACAGCGCACACGAAGCTCCGAAGACTCAGCGCACGCTGTCCCATCGCAGATCGCTTTCAAGGTAGGGGCCTGAGCAGCAGCGCCATGCGCAGCTGCCGCCGTAGTGCGGTTTATCCTGGTTCATAATGGTTCGGCACGGATGGATGAGGCACTAAACAGCGATATTGACTCCTAATGATCGGAACTTTATGAGCGCACATGGCGCCGCCGCCCGCAGTTGTTTGCTCCCGTCATCAATTCAACGTGCGCCGGCGTCCGCAGGAGTTCGTGTCGCCGCAGCGCTGTCCTTTATACTGGTTGGATCAAGTTTCATAACATTGATAATGACACCGGGTGGCGTGTAGGTGAGCGAGTGGCACAATGCTTGAAAACTCCCAGAGCAGTTTCTACTTGAAATTGTTACGGATGGGATGGGTTTATTTACAAGATGATAGGTAGTTCGCGCAGAGCAAGGGACAGGACGGTCATGCAACGCCAACAGGCAGTGGCCAGCTCCTCGCGCAAACCTCTACTTTCTCTTCCTTCGGGTGTGTCCTCCAGCGTGATAGCTTCTCCAGGGGCAGATTTAGCTCTCCGAGCGAGTTATGTAGCCCGGTGGTAGTACACCTTGAGTCGGGCTAGGTGCACGACTTGCGTTTTACTTGACCACTGGTTGCGCTAAGTCACTCTTGCGATGGCACATGTCACGTCACTCAAGCATTTCAGTATGACATATGAGCCGCTGTATCGTGACCGAAGTTTTGTGTGCAGCCCCTTTTTCCGTACCGGTGTCCAAAGCCAAGCAAAGTCCCCAGGAGCAAATGCGACGAGCATATGTCGAGCGTCATAACGAGCCTTGGCACGGCCTTTAAGAGGAGAGAGTCCGGAGGCGGGCCAGTCGACGGGATTCTTTGGCACGAAAAATAGTTCGGCCTATGGAATATTTATCATGTGTAGACGAGGAAGGATAGTGTCGATAAAGCTTTGGGGGTTGCGCGCATACAGAAGAAAGAAAGGCACATAACTTGTTACTTCAGGATTTTCAGTATTGTAAGCGTACGTAACAAACGGTAAAATAGAATCCCAATTTTTTTTATTTCTGGAGACATACATGGCAAGCATGTTGGTCAGCGTGCGACTCGTGCGCTCAGTGAGGCCGTTTGCTTGCGGGTGGTAAGGGGTCGAGTGCTGGTAATCACATCTACAAAGACGTAGTAGTTCTTCAACAACGTCTGCAGTAAACTGCCTTCCACGATCACTAATCACAACGCGTGGAACACCATGACACAGAATCACGGAGTAGAGCAGGAAAGATGAAACGTCAGCTGCTGTAGCCGAAGCACGTGCCGCCGTCTCAACATACCGGGTCCATATATTCCACACGCACACAATAATCCAGCGACGTCCGGTAGTAGAAATGGGGAAGGGACCCAGCAAGTAGGAACCAACTTTTTCAAATGGCAAGCTCGGCGGCTTAACTGGCTGCAGGGTACCCCCCAGAAGGGGTCGTTAACTGCTTATGTCGTTGGCAAATTACACAGCTGGAAACGTACTGCTTCGCCGTCTTCCAGAGCTTGGGCTAATAAAAACGTAGGCGCAGGCGGTAGAGCGTCCGAGCAAAGCCAAGGGGGCCTGACGTGATGTCATCGTTTATGGCCTGAATGATCATAGGTCTCAATATCTGGAGAACCACGAGGAGAAGTAGAGTGCCGTCAGCAGAATACTTCGTAGTATACAATAAACTGTCAACAATAATGAAAGTGACATGATCTTGAACTGTAACGCGAAGAGACACAGACAGAGACTAGAAGCAGACAGGACGAGCGCTATGTTGCTATCCTTTTGCAATGAAAGGTGAGCCCCGTGTTGGTGACCGAGTGGCGTCAAGAATAGGTCTAATGGAAGCATAATGCTTTTGCTCACGCCTGAAGGCGGTCGCATCAGGAAAGTGTTCAGAGATGGTAAGGAGGTATTCATCTAATTCATCGTCCGTATCTCGCATGCTTGTTGACGGATGGCGAGATAAACAGTCAGCATCGGTGTGACAGCGACCACTCTTGTATGTGTGGAAAGATCGTTTTCTTGAAGCCGTAATGACGATCCATCTAGGTAATCGGCCAGATGGATCGCGTAGTCCAACCAACCAGCAAAAAGAATGGGGGCTGTCACTATCGTGAAGTGGCGGCCGTACAAGTATGGTGGAAACTTGTGGGTGGCGAAGACTACCGCGAGGTATTCCAATTCGGTTATGGTATAATTCCGCTCAGCCTTGATAAAAGTACGGCTTGCTTAGGCGATGACCAGTTGGCGTCCGCCATGTATCTGTACGAGTACTTCTCCGACGCCCACCCCACTAGCATCGGTGTGAAGCTCATTTGGGGCCACAGGATCAAAGTTGTGCAAAATAGGAGCGAAGGTGAGCAGGAAGTTTAGTTGACGGAATGCAGACTCACACTCAGGAGTCCATGTAAAGGGTGTGTCCTTGTGAAGGAGTGCCGTGAGCGGCTGAGCTAGGCATGCAAAGTCCTTAATTAAACGACGAAAGTACGAACATAATCCGAGCAAACTGCGGAGGTCTTTTGCCGTCTTCGACTGCTGGAAGTCACGAACGGCTGCAAGCTTCTGCGGGTCTGGGCGGACGCCTCCTTTGTCGGCGAGGAAACCCAAAACAAGTGTTTGACATGGGTTCTAAATTTATTTGGCCTCGATGCCTTCTGACAGCTATCGCGTGGTTGTACCTAAAGAAATTACTGATGCTTTGTTCGGCTATTCTTCAGTCAGACACAGACACACCCACACGCAAGCACGCACACACACTCAGTCTCGATAAACACAAAATAAAAATCAACATAATGTAGTCAATCCCTTCTTTTGCTGAGAAATACAACACGCTATTATCGTTGATCATATCTTGTATGCACTTTATAACTGCGCAAACATAAATGAAAACACAATGATTCTACATGCTTTCAACAATATGGCAAGAAAAAATATGCTGTCATTTTTATATGGGAAACACTTAAAGAAGAATGCATTGCACTCCGTGACCTCCCTCGATGTAGCGCATGCTGAGTTTCTGCCGCGGAATCCAAGAAATACAATCTTGATTTGCACGGTAACTTACCAACCACCAACCTCTCACTGTGAAGTTTGCAAAAGTACACTTTCGAGAGAATTTTTTATCAGCTGAAATTCATGTAGTGTTTCGTCTGCATAAAGCGGGGCTACTTGGTGTGCACGCGCGTGTATGTAAACAGTTTGCGATACCGTAGGTCTTCTCATTCGACCAGTTAGTTACATGTGTTTGCACATTAGTAAGGTTGTACACGTAGGCAGTGTCATATCAAAAGAGAAAAGTTAGGCCCAAACAATGAAACGTTCCTTTCCTTCGAGCGCTTCCTAACCTTACGTGAGGCCTCCTTACAGCGAAGGACCGATGGAGGAAGCAAGCATACTCTGAAAGCTCCCTTCACCCGTCCTCACGTAAGGAGCGGTTGCCGCCATGCCTGGGTTCGAGATTATCTCTTAAAAGCTTTAGGCGAGCACCAGAACACCACTATTCAACAAAAAAGGTTGTATCGTCACACAATCTTTAAGTTGATGACCTAATATAGAGAAGCGTGGACGCTTTTTTCTAGTTTTGTTTATTAAACCTAAAGAAGTAGCGTATTACGGTGCAAAACTTGATGTGATCCAGCAACGCTGGTACGCCGGCGTCGTGCAACGCCTAGCAACGCTTCCATGCCGCACGCGTGACTGAAACGAACGTGCCTGGCAAAACGTACCGTGCTCGCGCTTCTCCGAAGGTGGGCGACAGCACGCACAAGCAAACGTCACGTGGTTAAGCAGTGAGGCGAAGCGCTCGTTCAGGGCCAGGAGCGGCGTAAGGACGCATGAAGGTAGCTTGGTCCAAACAATAAAACGTTCCTTTTAGGTGTGTGCGAATATTGAAATTTTCGATTACGAATCGAATACGAATAAGGCGAAGAACTCTCTTCGAATATCGAATCGAATATCGAATACATGTGTAGTATTAAAAAATTGCAAGAGAGGTAACAATAGCTTTATTAGCCTTTTAAAAATAAGATTGCATTCTACAAGGTTGCTTCAAATTAAAGAGGTACTCAATTATAGATAATGGACTCAGGTAATGCCCTCAGTCAGGTAAAACGCTTGTTACAGATTGTAGTGAAGGAAAATTAACTGCTCAATATGGCCAGAAAGTAAACGCTCTCTATGCACTGTCACATTTCTACCGGTAGAAAAGACTCTTTCACTAGGAACTGAAGTGGCAGGGATCGCCAAGTACTTCCCGGCGAATGCACTTAAAAGCGGGTACCTGAAGCGGCCAATGGACTGCCACCACTCACAAGGATTCATGCCCCTTTCCAGAAGAGGCTTTTGCGCGTAGTCTGTAACTTCCCCCTCAGGGGCAGATGCCAAATGTGTCTTCTCTTTGTTCATCACTAGATCGTCAAAAGCATTCTATACACTCGATGCCACCAGTGGACACGAAGTCGACGATGGCACGGCGGTGTCTCCACGGTGTTCCACGACGGCTTCCTGGAGCTCCCTTGTCACAAGGTTTTTCAGCCAGATCATCTGAACAGATGCCTGATGAACTGTGGCCATAAAGCGCGGATCAAGAAACATGCCTAGGCTGGCCACTTCATCAAATTTCCACTCCGCACAAAGAGCCTTGATACATTTTGAATCAATGTTAGCAAACCCTGAGTTGCCTTTGCAACCTTCAAGGCAATGGGGCATTCCAAAAATAATTGGAATTATAAAGCTTGGTGAAAAAGAAACCGAAACTGATCATGTCTCAAATGCCTGAAGCAGATAGACTGAAACAGAGCATACAGATAATGGCAACTCAGGGTTGCAAAGGCAACCCTGAGTTGCCTTTGCAACCTTCAAGGCAATGGGGCATTCCAAAATAATTGGAATTATAAAGCTTGGTGAAAAAGAAACCGAAACTGATCATGTCTCAAATGCCTGAAGCAGATAGACTGAAACAGAGCATACAGATAATGAGCGGATCATGCGAAGTTCTCAGTTAATAAACATGTTCTTAGGAGAATGCGGAGCAAGCATACAATTGGTTAATTGCTCAATTATTCGCAGTCTATCCGAATATTCGCCGTTTCCACCGTTATTCGGCCGTCCTCGGATATTCGTGAATTTCCGAACATGCATTTCTCGAATGGAATACGCTTCGAATATGGGAAAATATTCGATTCGTATTCGAAATTCCGAATATTCGCACACCCCTAGTTCCTTTCCTTCGAGCGCTTCCTAACCTTACGTGAGGCCTCCTTACAGCGAAGGACCGATGGAGGAAGCAAGCATACTCTGAAAGCTCCCTTCACCCGTCCTCACCTAAGGAGCGGTTGCCGCGTGCCTGGGTTCGAGATTATCTCTTCAAATCTTTCCGCGAACACCGTTATTCTATTAAAAATGTTGTATCGTCGCACAATCTTTAAATTGAATAGCTAATATAGAGAAGCGTGGACGCTTTCTTCTAGTTTCGTTTACTAAAGTTAAAAAAAAGTTGCGCATTACAGTGCAAAACTTGATGTGCTCCAGCAACGCTGGCACGCCGGCGTCTTGCAACGCCTAGCAACGCCTAGCAATGCTTGCATGCCGCACGCGTGACTGAAACGAACATGCCTGGCAAGACGTACCGTGCTCGCGCTTCTCCACAGGTGGGCGACAGTGCGCATGCGCAAGCGAATGCCATGTGGTTAAGCAGTGAGGTGAAGCGCTCGTTCAGGGCCAGGAGCGGCCTATGGAGCGGCGTAAGGACGCATGAAGGTAGCTTTGGAGCTACCTTATGCTGAGGAAGCACCAAGGAAGCCTTCACCGAGGGCCCCTCAGTAAGGAAGCTTTCAGAGTGACATAAGGTAGCCTCACCACAATGAAGGCTTCCTTAGTGAGGTAAGGAAGGTTTCATTGTTTGGCTTCTTATGCTGAGGAAGTGCCAAGGAAGCACCAAGGAAGCCTTCACCGAGGGCGCCTCAGTAAGGAACCTTTCAGAGTGACATAAGGTAGCCTCACTGCAATGAAGGCTACCTTACTGAGGTAAGGAAGATTTCATTGTCTGGCCCTTAGAGTGTCCTGTGTTTGCAGGACACTCTACTAGCTTGAAAAGTTTGCAATGATTGGGGCATTCTCATACCTTTGTTAACTTAGTATGTAGGAATTAGAGTTCCAAATGATAATTGCTGATCTGCTTTGACCTTTAGCAAGTTACTTCGAGTCCTTTCCCTGTGTGAAGTGTGTGAATGAAAGCAAAAGCGTTAAACTGTGACTTGTGTGCACTTTTGATGGGCGAAAGAAACAGCTATAAGTAATTGGTTAATATATGAATGCATGATTCAAGATAACGTTTTTCCGCAGTCTTTTGTTTCACTGACATGCACTGAATCAGCCAAACAGGAGGACACAGCCTTACATTTACTGACATGCAATGCGAAATTTTTAAGCAACAACATTCAAAAATGCCGAGAAGCAATGTTTTACCAACAAAACATGGTAGTCAAAGTGCGCTTGTTGAAGAAATATGTTACAGTGGTGGGCCAGTCGAGAAAACTATGTTTCCAGAATTTCCAGAAAACCATAATTCCATGTTTTATGGCAATAAGTTTAAGCGTAGAAGATCAGGAACATGGCAGAAAAAAAAACACTTAGGAAAAAGCTGCCTAATTAAGCGGATTCTGTGCTTCGATTTGGCCAATGTTACCGTATGGCCAGCGAGCTGGCAGTGCGTTTGGTCGCCACCGAAAATGCACTTCTGTCAGCATTACGGACTTGTTTCTACCGCCACATATATCTACAAACGGTTACCCTGAAATAGTCAAATCACAGGTTCATACAAATGCAAGGTATTCTCTTATAGTTGCGAGTATCACTTTAGCGCTTAATATATTGAACCTTCTACTTTAATCTGATCACCTTTCATATGAAAACAGCTCGGCCAATTTAGTTTCTCATATAGCCTTCCTTATGCTGTTATTCTGCGCTGTGTGCTGCCAAAACCAGAACTGATATTACGCAGGGTTAACGAGACCACAACCACACACACGTGAAGAGAAAGAGACGGATCTTCCTTGCACCTCGCATTATGCGTCTTTGCTAATCCCAGGTTACTGAGGTGTTGTTAACTATAAACCAATAAAAACTTGTCCATTAACATTTTTTCGAAATGTAATTTTTGTATGTTGTGTTTTCGAGCGCACTGCGTGACTTCACGGTGTTTCGCCTTTTCATCGCTTGTGGCTTAGTACATGTCTCAAAGGAGGACGCTGTGTCTCGAGTGAAAACCTTGCGTTCATGAAGCAGCCCCGAGAGAGCGTGCCACGAGTGAGGCGTGCACACGAAATTACACAGACGCACGCGTGAACCACGCAAAGCCCGATCCAGCGTCCGCTGTTGCACCTTTCGCTTCCAGGGATTTTGCCCAGGACTGCGTCCACACCTGGAGGCGGTCGAACTTCACGATCGATGTTGCCGATGTACCCAAGGGGTCCGCAACTCCTGAATGACCACGTGAGGCACTTTTCTTCCTTTCAGCTTTGTGGCTCGCTGCGCTGAAGAAAAGCTTTGTCACACGCCACGGTGGCTAAGCGGTTACATGGCGCTTTACAACTGAACTTGCGGTATCGTGTACTCTCGCCCGTGGTAGCCGCCTTACTACTTTCTTGGACCCCCAAGACATTGCCACTAAATTATATCTGGACGCTCAAGTTTATTGCACCAACAGCCTAATCTGAAACACCAACGTGAAAAAATAACTAATCGGAACATCTATTCCTTGTAATATAATAAGAGTGCTATGTGCAATCGTTCCGTTGCCGGTCTTAGGCAAACATGATGATTCAAATGCGTTTTGTTACGCTCGAATTAAGCCGCTGATATCAATGTAGGGAAAGTTACAAGCGCAACGCCAAGGCATAGTCGCTTTCATTTGTTCGCGTAACTATTCAGGCTGATAGTGCTTTAGGATGGCGACAGCTTACGCGAAGGTCAATGCACATCACTGCAGGACGTGGACTAAACCAGAACTATAGCGCTGGTATGTCTATAATTTATTTACCTATTGTCCTTCACATTCCCTTGGCGTACGTGAATGCACAGTGTAGCACAGCCCTAAGCGGTAGTGCAGTTTCATCTGGCTCATCAACCTGTGCATTCCTTGCGCCTTTACCAAACCTCTTTTCGCTGTTCAATATGATTAGTTATATAGACAAATGCAGACACTACCACATCCTGACTGGGAGCTTACCACTATCATTGAAAAGAAAGATGTACAATCGCTTCATTCTACCGGTGCTAACATATGGGACAGAAATTTGGAGGTTGACAAAGAAGCTCAAGAGCAAGTTAAGAAACGCGCAAGAGCGATGCAACAAAAATGCTAGGCATAACGTTAAGAGATAGGAAGACAGTGGTGGGGATCAGAGGGCAAACGGTGATAGCGGATATTCTATAGTGGACATTAAGAGCGAGAAATGAAACTTGGCAGGGAATGTAATGTGTAGGATTGATAACAGGTGGACCATTAAAGCCACAGAATGGGTGCATAAAGAAGGGAAGCTCAGTCGAGTACGGCAGGAAACTGGGGGGGGTGATGAAGTTAGGAAATTTTCAAGCGCAAGTGCATTCAGTTGGCGCAGGACAGGGGTAAGTGGAGATCACAGGGATATGTATTTCTTCTGCAGTGGACATAAAAATAGGCTGATGACGATGATGATGATAGACAAACGAAGCTAAGGTACTGCTGCCTGGATTTGCAATGAAATCGCTCGTCAAGAAATTAATGTGTCTGATGTCCCTACACTACGTTTCAATCTGACAGCGTAGTGAAGTATTCGATCCATTCTCTTGCACACGATGCTACTCCCTGGAAGGCATAGACAGCACCCTGACGTGCAGGGAGACGCAGCACGTAGGCATGTGCTTCCCCATCATTATCGCTCCTGATTGGCTGACGTCAGTGGTAGCTGGCATCTCATTGCCTCACTAACGTGAAACAGAGTAGCTAGGCAGACAAACTGCACATTGTGACGTCATGAAGCTACTGCCGCGCTGTGTTCGGTTTCAGTACAGGCAAGAGTTTTTCGACCAACTGCGCTCCTGCAAATTTTCTCTGACGGTGATATCATTACTTGAATTCTTTTATGTATGTTAGGGTCATGTTATTGTTTTCCAAACATATGCTATATTCACCTACTTCTTTCCTTACAAAGTATTCGCCAGGCTTTTTTGTTTATAAACATACAACTTTCAGGAGACTGAGCTCCTGAAAGCTCAAAATATTGAAAGACCCAGCACAGAGGCACGTGAAAGCGAGCGCAGAATGTCAGACTTCATGGCACCCTACGCAGTGGGAGGAGACATAGGTCTTTTTCTGGTACAGTTAGACCGCACTGTGACAAGGCAAAATTCGCGAGAAACACGTGGCCGCAACGCTTGCTTACGTTACTGCCACGTGAGGTAGCTGATATCAAGCAGGGGACTTCGATGAAGTCAAAGCGAAGCTGCTTAAAAAGTACAGATTATCAGCAGAAGCATTTAGGCAAAAATTCAGGGAAGCCGAGAAGACCAAAAGTGAGTCGTACTCGGATTTTGCATACACCTTGGAGGTAAACCTGAAGGAATGGCTCAGAGAAGAGGGTGCACTCGGCGACGCTGAAAAGACAATGCAGTGTGTTGCTTTAGAACAGTTCGGCCGCCGGCTGCCAGTAAGCATCAAGTATTGGGTTCAGGATAGGCCAGGTGTAGACACTATCACGAGTGCGGCAAATCTCTCCGAGGAGTACGTAACCCGCCGTGCGTTCGAAGGCAACAAAGCTGCTAAGGAGTTGAGTAAATGCGGACCCGACATGCCAGAGTGATAGTCAAAGTAGAGTCGGTATAAAAAAAATGATAAGGTCAGATTCGGTGAAAAGTAGTGACGAGAACAGCGAGGGAGAAATGGAACCACCCGAACGGTGTGCAGAAAGGCAAAAGAAAAAGCTTTCGAGGCCAAGAAATGAATAGTTTGCTACAATTGCCAACAGACGGGGCATATCTCCGTGGGAAGCGAAAATCCCAAACTAGTGTTGATGTCACTAACTAGTAAAGAGGAAAATCTAAAATTTCTAGAACCATACATTCGAGACCTCGTGGTAAACGGCAAACCGTGTAGGCTGCTTCGCGACTCGGCAGCCACAATGGACGTAGTGCACCCGTCGTACGTAGAAGAAGGCCAGTTCAGGGGAGAATGTGCTGGGATAAGGCAAGCCGTGGAAACCTCCAGTGTTTCTCTCCCTGTGGCCAAGATTCGTATCGAAGGACCTTTTGGAGTACTGGACACTGAAGCTGCCATCTCGGCACATCTCCCGCCTCAGTATCCATATTTGTTTTTTAACAAATCTGAGGATTTGCTACGACGCAGGGGAATCGGGTTTAGTGAAGGGATAGTGCAAGCCTTAACTCGTTCTAAAGCACGGGAGCTCGCGGCCAAGGCAGTGTATGAGTGTCCAGTGGTGGAGGAAACAGTGTTAACGGAGGATTCGTCCACCAGTACCGAACAGGACAGCGCTATAGGGGATAATGCGGAAAGTACACCAGCTAATGAAGAGGTCAGGAAAGCAGCAGAGCCTGAAATGTCTCGCGAGGCAGAATGCAGACAAAGGTTATTGAATGTAAGCCCTGCCACAATGATTGCTGAGCAGGAAAAAGATTCCACCCTGCGTAACCTAAGGGCGGACGCTAAAGAAGGTGTGGCCAAACAGAACGTGAAGTTCCTCAAAAGGGCAGGCGTCCCCTATAGAAAGTACACCAGTCGAAAGGGAGTGCAATTCGACCAACTAGTGGTGCCGCATTCCTATCGTGAGCAACTCCTGCACCTGGTTCACGAGGGCTTTTTGACAGGGCATCTGGGCATTCGTAAAACAAAGAACCGCTTATAGCAGGAATTTTACTGGCCAGGCTGCTTTCGAGAAGGCGAACCATTTGTAAGAAGCTGCGACACATATTAACGCAT
Source organism: Dermacentor albipictus (assembly GCF_038994185.2). Taxonomy (NCBI): domain Eukaryota; kingdom Metazoa; phylum Arthropoda; class Arachnida; order Ixodida; family Ixodidae; genus Dermacentor; species Dermacentor albipictus. The sequence goes on along the minus strand of NW_027225573.1, from coordinate 3,670,498 downwards.
AGACAAGCCCGGAGATAAGGCTAACGCGCCAATGAGACTTGTTCCCATTATCACGGAGCCATTTCGCAGGCTCATAATAGACACAGTGGGACCACTTCCCGCAACGAAGTCTGGCTGTCGACATATTCTAACTGCACTATGCCCCGCAACGAAATTTCCCGAGGCAGTGCCTCTCAAAGAACTAAGCTCGGTGGAGATCGTCGACGCACTTTTATCTATATTCGCGCGAGTATGGTTTCCCGCAGAAATCTAGTCAGATCAAGGATCCGTCTTTACGAGCGCACTGACCTCGACGTTTCTGGAAAGATGTGGTATTAAAATTATCCATAGCTCAGTGTACCAACCGCAGTCAAACGCGGTAGAGAAAGTCCACTCAGTCATGAAACGGCTTTTGCGAGCCCTTTGTTATGAGCACAAAGCCGATTGGAAGAGTTGCTTGCCTGCAGCAATGTTCGCGCTTCGAACTGCACCGCACGAATCAACAGGTTTTTCACCTTCAGAGCTCGTTTACGGACGCTGCCTTCGCTCCCCTCTCCGCATTGTTCGGGAAGCCTGGGAAGGCCGGGCAGACGATCTTTCGGTCGTGGCGTACGTGCTAGGGCTGTTGGACCGTCTGCACGCTTCTCAGGAATTAGCAGCGCAGGAAATGCGTAAGGCACAAAGCAATGCTAAGCATTACTATGACAGGGCGGCTCGCACGCGATGCTTTGAAGTGGGGGAAAGGTAATGATCCTGAAACCCTCGTTGAAAAACAAACTAGAGGTTCAATGGGAAGGACCGGTTGACATAATTCACAAAGTATCTGAAACAAACTACGTAATCACGGTACCGGGAAAACGAAGGACACCCCCCCCCCCCCCCCAAGTGTACCATAGCAATCTACTTAAACCCAACCGGCAGAGGGAAGTCATTGTGAACATGTCCCTTAACCGACCTGAAGAAATGCCTATAGAATTTATAGAGTTAACAGCAGTGACGGAGACAAAAGACATTCACGAGACCATTGACAAGTTAGTAGAACAGGCGGAGTTGAATCTCAATCAAAGGGCCGAACTGGGGGAACTCGTGTTTGAATGTAAAGACGTATTTTCAGATACACCGGGCAGGACCACCAGCGATCGTTCGCGATATGGAGTTAACCTCGTCGGACCCAGTTCATTCGAAAGCTTATCGCGTTTCGCCTCGTCAACGTGAAGTCATGACCGCTGAAATAAGCAAGATATTAAAGCTAGGTGTAGTCGAGCCAGGAGAGAGTGATTATACCTCCCCTCTTATCTTGGTTGAGGTCCCAGGAAAAGAGCCGGGACCATGTATCGACTACCGCAGGCTGAATTTAATCACGAAGGACCAGACTTATCCGATACCGCATATCGAGGAAAGGCTTGAGAAGGTGAGCACTACTTATTTCATCTCTACGCTCGATTTAGTCAGAGTTGTATTGGCAGGTTCCGTTGACTGAGGGGGCAAGCAGGCTTGCGGCGTTTATTTCCCCGATGGGAACCTTTCGTCCGAAAGTCCTGAGCTTTGGATTGAAGAATGCGCCATATTGCTTCTCTAGGCTTATGGACCAGGTGCTACCAGGAATGGAGGACTTTGCAGGTATACCCAAACGATAACATGGGCCCCGGGACACGAGGGTGTTACTGGGAACCTCCATGCAGATGAGGTGGCTCGAGGTTTTACTAATTGCCGAGCTGCCCATGGCAACATGGTGGAGGACCCGACACCCATCGATCCAAGTTGTAAAGCGATCTTGCAACACTACAGGGAAATCAGAAGGCTCTACCCAGCCCCGCATAGGAACCTTTCAGCCATGGACTCAGCGACGTTACGCAGGCTCCAAACAGACACATACATAAATCTACATAAACTGCATATATACTACCCAACAGCATACAAGGACATATGCCCGTGGTGTGGGAGCACACCAACGCTCTACCACATCACATGGGAATGCAGAGCTCACACAGAAGAACAAGAAGATAATAATACGAGAGCGAGGTGGGAGGCATTGCTATCCAGCTCCGCCCTTGGGGATCAGCTGAGGCTCGTCCGCAGGGCAGAAAGGATGGCGAGGGCCAGCGGTGCCTTGGATTAGGGGCCCGACCACACGGCGTTACGCCGTTTTAGGGGCAACGAAGTTCTTTCTCCGAATAAAGTTTTGTTCTTCTTCTTCTTGCACTTCCGTATCTCGATGACATAGCAATTTTTTCTTCATCATGGGCCGACCATATGCAACACCTGCGAACCGTGCTGTGTCGTCTTCGAGAGGCCAACCTAACTGTTAAGGCTCCCAAATGCCAATTAGGGCACGCGGAGGTAGCTTATCTAGGTCATGTAATAGGGCAAGGCCATCGTCGGCCTTCCGAGGTTAAACTGGCCGCAATAGACAACTTCCCGCAACCACGCACCAAGCGGGACATCAGATCATTCCTTGGCTTGGCGGGTTATTACCAAAGATATATTCCGCGTTATTCCGAGATTGCAAGTCCTTTAGCGGATGCTCTCAGAAAAACAGAACCACAAACGGTAAAGTGGGATGATGCAAAAGCAAAGGCTTTTAGTATGCTGAAGAACGCACTAACGAGTCAGCCAGTGTTGAACGCGCCCGACTACTCTAAGCAATTCATTCTTCAGTGTGATGCCAGCGACAGGGGTATAGGGGTGGTGCTCTGTCAAAAGAGAGATGACGAAAACGAACACCCTGTACTGTACGCAAGTAGAAAGCGTTCAGTTCGTGAGGAAGCATACAGTGCATCAGAAAAGGAATGCGCGTGCGTAGTATGGGCGGTGCAGAAGCTAGATTGCTATATCGCTGGTTCAAGGTTCACCATAGAGACTGACCACTGTCCCCTCACATGGCTGCGGTCCATGTCTACGAAAAACGGTCGTCTTTTGCGCTGGAGCTTGGCTCTCCAGCAGTACAGCTCCGATATTCGTTACAAGAAGGGTAAGCATAACGGCAATGCCGACGGTTTGAGTCGTTGCCCCTAGAGTAACGAAAGCCTCATGCTCATCCGGGTTTCCGTGGCATTTTTACGTTCGTTCATACGTTTTCCGAATTCATATGTTTTTCTGAAGTGAAGCCGATTGTTAGCTGATTTTAATAACCATGTCTTAACGCGTTCAAGAAATGGCTGTTTTTAGTGTTCAGGGGGGGAGGACGCGCGTAGGGAATAGGAAAGGTATAGCGGATTTTCTTTTTGCTTTTTTTAAGCCAGGTGTGTCTTGGGGCAAGGTGGCCTTGTGCTCGCTGCTTTGCAGTTGTGGGTCCAGCACTGTTCTGGGGTGATTGCTTGCCCATGCAGGAGACGAAAAGTTGCGAGACCTGCTTGCAAGACCAATTTCACCGGACCGGACCAGGAAGAAAAGCCACAAGAGCGCCACGGGGACTGATGACCACTTCCAGGAATCTACCTGCTACGAACTAAACGTTCGTCACCTCTAAGGGGAATTCTGCTACCGAAACGCCGATCCCTCGTACAGCGGCTGCTGGCCCCTACACGTCGGTATCTTCCTTCCCCGCCGGAGATGCTGTTAGCGTTGGCGTCTGACACCACGTGGCGAAAGGAGTTTCATCCGACCATCTTCGTCGAAATGAGGCGTGACTTCTCCTGCGATGGTTGGTGTCCCGCACATCGTGTGACCGTTTCGAGTGTCTACCTGTCTGCCGGAAGACCCGCACTGTACAGCCTCTTTGTGTGGGCGTGTGCGTGGTCAGAGAGGCACTTTTCTCGAATCGGACCTAGAAGAGAACTTCCACGAACCCGCAAAGCGCAGAGGCGGACAGGCGTCTACAATTCCGGGAGGCGGGACGACTTCTCCCTTTCAGCGGGCTCGGTATAACTAGAGGAGGAGGGGCCCTGTTTCTGTGCCGGTCACGTGACATCGACGGAAGCAAGATCCCGCCTACGATTGTAGAGAGCCTATTTAAGGGACTCCGAAATGTACTTTTGATCCCTTCATTCTCTTCTCCTTTTCTTTCATCTACCTTTCAACCAACCGTGCAAGTTGCACACTAGAATATCGTCTCGCCTTTGCTTGGTCGCCATGGTCTACCGGATGCCTGCAGCTCACCGAAAACGCCACGCTATCCAATAAGTAACGTCGGTCGAGCCATCGATAGGCAGGCGCCGCTATTTCTCGGCAGAAGTACAATACGCTACCCTGGAGTACGCAACAAGCGTTGGCGTGCACATGCTTTGCGAGCTGCTTAGCAGCTGCGAGGGCCTAAGCAAGCTCGTCTGCTCTGAGAACTGATTTTCTGGCAGTCTTTTGATGTCGCTTCATGTGGACCGGCGCAATTGGAACATTTTAGGGCAGTAGCATCGCAGCTATCATTTTGATGGGCCCCTCCACACCGTTGGCATGTTACGCCGCCCTTGCAAGCTGCGCTTACGTGTCCTATTTTGAAACACTTCCGACATTGCACCAGTTTTGGCACGTAAGGGCGCACACGGTGTCTTACGTATCCTACTTTTACGTAGTTAGGTAATGTTTCAGAGTCAAAGACTATTTTAATACACCGGGATTGACCGAAGCGGTGAATCTGCACTATTGGTGCGGTGGAATTCAAAAGCTTCTGGAGGTCAGTGTCTGCGATTTCTTTGTCCACATCAGAGATAACGCCAGTCGAGGTTCCTTTTCCATACGCAAAGAAGGAGCGCACTGGGATGTTTCCTAGTAGTGTGGCAGCCTTTAGCGTATCCAGAATTGACTTGTTGTTCACGTCCACCGAAAGGATGTTCCTCCGAGCGTTAATTCTGATCTCGCTGACTTGGCCGGGCGCAATTCGCTCAAAGTACTCCGTTAAGCTTTGCCTGTTCAAAGTATTCAGATCGTCGGTAGCTGTGGTAGGGACGTAAGCAACAGTCAATGATTGCTTACCACTGTCCTGCTTGGGCAACGATTCACTGTCTGTTGATGTCCTCCTGAGTTTTCTCTTCAAACGGCGACCCACGGCAAGTGTGAAATCGTTGTCCAAATCCATTTCTTCAACCGTTGAGCTGTCGGAAGATTCAAGGGCGACAGCGGAAGGGCCAGTGCGGTGCCTTGTCTTCGATGCAGCCAGTGGTGGACGACCAGGGTCAAACGCTTGGTTGGGATTCCTATCCCCCATCGTGGAGGATGACGTTGTGCCCTTTGCACAGTCTCTGATGTTGAAAAACGTCCGAGACACAGGAAAATGAAGAGACCACAGCTATAGGCGTTCTTCTTGCGAGGCACTTCTTCTTCCTCAGTGCTTCGAAAGATGGTGCGGGACAACTCCACTCACAGACAGGCAGCTACATCGATACGCCGTCGCAGACGTCGATCGCGACACAGACGACAGCAAGACAAGAGTGCTTCCCGTACAGATGGACCATCGGCCGCATGGCAAGCTCCTCGCTTGCCAAGTTTGCTTCTGCGATCAAGATGCGGGCCTGACGTACCTTCTTCGGCAGCAGCACGTGGAACACATGCGCTGCATAAAACGACGCCTCCGCCGACCGACTCTGACATTGACTGGCCGTCGCTCCCACCCAAACAAACAGGCTTAAACGCGTCGGGTGATGTGTCTGCAAAGGTGGTTGAGAATGATACGACAGAAAATGAAAATGTACGAAGTATGCTGAAAAACCTGATAACTACGATGCGTTCACTTCTCTGCGGACTACAGACGCCGGTTGCTAAGGCCGCGCTACATGTTCTAGATGCTTTGGAACCGCTCCTCGCGGCTCTACAATAAGGCATCATGGCGCTATCTTTTGAAAACCAATTACGAAGATCTGCAATAATGCAGTGGAATGCCAGAGGCCTACGAGGCCGCCTCGCAGACTTTCGCCAATGGATGTTTAAATACCAGTTTCCCGTGGCTGTAATATGTGAACCAAACATGACGTCTTCACTACGTGTATCTGGATATGTGCCACTGTGGTCAAAGAATGATCACAATTCAAGCAAAGTGCTCACTTTTGTTCGTCGGAATTTAACGTGCCTTCGTAAAGACATTCCGCACATGCTTCCAATGAGTACGTTTGCATAACGCTGAAGTACAAGCGGCGCACACTCTCAGTAATTGGCGGGTATATAACCCCAACATCGAGCATAGACTGTTCATATTTGCTGTCCATACTGAAAGCTTGTCCGGGTCCCCACATAGTCATCGGTGACTTTAATGCCCACCATCCCATGTGAGGCTCGGCTTCGACGAACGCCCGCGGTAGAGACTTGGCTGACTTCATGCTTAGTCAAGGCTTGATGGTGATCAATGATGGCTCGCCATCATACCTTCGGGGCTCTAACTACAGCAGTTGTCTTGATATTGCGTTTGTTTCAAAAAGCCTGCTGTCTGCTACACGATGGTGTACTGATCTCGACACCCATGGAAGTGACCATCTACCAACATATGTTCAGCTGAAATGGTTACGTCCCCCAGCTCCTCACACTGTGCGTTCTATCGATTGGCCAACATTTCGAGAATCTGTGACCAATGCATGTCAAGCCATCCAAGCACCATCCAATATTGAAGATGTCATCGCGGCAACTTTACGTGACACAACAAAACACCTCAGCGCACCCTCACCGAGATCATCTATTGATGACCAGTACGAGCGACTTCGCGCGATACGGCGTCGAGCAGAACGGAAATACAGAAGGACCAAATCACCATTAGACGTCACTGCATCACGCCGGGCTCAGCGTCATGTCCTGCGACACCTTGACAAGCTTGACAAACAACGCTGGAGATCATTCTGCGGCTCTCTGGATCCGAGAAAACCTCTCTCTAGAATTTGGAAAATTGTACGAAGCCTTCGCTCGCCTCCACAGCAGCTTCATCCGTTCGGCGCTGTGGCCATACGGCAAGGCCGGCGTGAAGTTGAGGTCGCCGATGACTTCTGCAAATTGCTCGTGAGCTCTTCGAACGATATACCAACCCATTCACGACTGACTTTCCCGTCATCTAGTGATCACCGTCTGGACGCACCTTTCACTATGCACGAGCTCGACGCTGCGATATCTTCTTCCCGCCGGTCAACTTGTCCAGGACCAGACGGAATTACATACTTCGCGATTTGTCATCTTGGAGTAGAAGCTCGAGAAATTCTCCTGGCGCTCTACAACTCTACGTGGGACACAGCAACTGTGCCTAATCACTGGAAGTGCAGTCGTCTTGTGGCTTTACTAAAACCTGGGAAATGCCCACATGATCTCTCACATTATCGGCCAATAGCCTTGGCAAGCTGTGTCGGTAAAGTGGTGGAGCGGATGGTACTGAGCAGACTGGAATGGCTACTCGAGAAAAGTGGTGGACTTCCTGATTTCATCAATGGATTCAGAAGAGGCCGATCATCGATTGACGGTGTGATCGACCTAGTATCTTCTGTTCAACAGGAAAAGAGACGCCGTCGTCTGGTATGCGCAATATTTCTGGACATCAAAAGTGCCTACGACAACGTCTTCCACCATTCGATTCTTCAGGCGCTTGAGGATATTGGTGTTGGTGGCCCGATGTATGCATGGCTGCAGAGTTACCTCAGTGGCCGCACCATTTTCATGTCCACTTCGGATGGCGAGACTGATAGACATGATGTTCGCAGGGGTGTTCCGCAGGGTGGTGTCCTTAGCCCAATATTGTTCAATATCATACTGGTGGGCCTTGCAGACGAGCTACCTGAAACAGTGCGTATCAGTACGTACGCGGATGATATCTGTATTTGGTCATCTGGGGTCACACGTCCACAAGTGCGTGCAAGACTCCAACGTGCGGCTACCATAACGGCGAAGTACTTGCGCCGTAGAGGCCTGCAACTCTCAGCAACTAAGTGTGCAGTCCTGGCATTCACGCGCAAATCAATGTCACATTATCCAATCGTTGTCGACGGAACAGCGCTCCCTTTAGTCACCCACCAGAGATATCTTGGCGTGATAATAGACCGCAGCCTTTCTTGGACCAAACATGTTACTGCGCTTAGGGCTAAACTGGCCAACTTCATACACGTTCTTCGTGTAATATCAGGACTGAGATGGGGCCCCTCTGAGCGAAGTTTGCTCCAAGTGTACCAGGCAGTTTTTGTGGGCTACATACGCTACAGCATGCCTGTGTTATCTAACATGGGGTCCTCTTGTATACGCACGCTGGAGAGCCTTCAGGCACAAGCACTACGAATATGTCTTGGCTTGCCACGCTGCACGTCAACTAAGGGCACAATAGCGGAAGCACGGGCTTGTCCTATCGACATATACAGGTCTTGTGAACCTGTGCGAACCTATCTTCGCCTGCTAACCAGACACTCACACCATCCACTGTCAACACTTCCAAGCACCAACCTTGACTGTGCTTTTTCTAAAGCTATTGCATGTCACGCAAGCATTGTACCTGCAAGATTCCAGGCCACCGACATCCCCGTGACACCTCCATGGACATTGCCAAGACCACTAGTGAGCCTTCAGATACCCGGAATTAGGAAGAAATCTCACGTTTCCTCCATTGGCTTGAAGCAGCTCACCCTGTCCCATATATTTACATCATATAGTGGGACTGTACAAGTATATACCGATGGTTCGGTCACGCCATCTGCCACAACGGCCGCATTTGTCATCCCAGAACTTGGAATTACTCAACGATTTCGATTAGACCACAAATCGACATCTACGGCTGCAGAACTTGCGGGAATACGAGAGGCTGTCCGTTTTATGAGAACGCAGACACCCCATAAATGGACGATATTGTGCGATGCCAAATCAGCGCTACAGGCGCTAAAATACTTTTTAAAGAAAGGACCATACTATCTGCTCGTGCGGGAAATCGTCGAACTTTGTCACAGTGCCGAGTTAAGTGGCCACGTGATTACCTTTCAATGGATACCTAGCCACTGTGGTGTCTTTGGTAATGAACTCGCTGACAGTGAGGCAAGATCGCCCTCCTCTTCCTCTGATGAAGTACGGATTGCCTACTCGCGACCTGACACCAACTCCATGATCAAGGCACTCATGCAGGACCTTACAAAGGCTTACATAGCCCACTCTGATAATATTCACAGACGTCTACATACGATTGAGCCAGACGGTAAATTCTGTTTGCCCCCGAAGCTTACACGGAGCAAAACATCATTGCTACACAGGATTCGGCTCGGCGTTGCTTTCTCCCGTCGCTACGCACACCTCATCGGCCAATCGAACAACCCCGATTGTGTACATTGCCAGATGCCCGAAACACTGCAACACGTACTGTGCGACTGCCCAGCATATATGCTGGAGCGAAGGACGTTAGACAGTTTCCTAGCCAGCGTTGGCAGACAACTACGGTCGGAGGAAGCTATCCTCGGCCCATGGCCCGACACTGCAATTTCAGTGCGTGCAACAAAAGTATTGTTGAAGTTTCTGCAGGACACCAAGCTCGACGAGCGGCTCTAGCGAGGCAACTGTCTCATGTATACATAAGCACTCACCACTTCTCTTATCATCATCATCCATCCCAATACTTTCACTCCCCTTCCCTTTTCCCCGGTGCAGAGTAGCAGACTAGAGCGCACTAGCTCAGGTCGACCTCTCTGTCTTTCCAATCAATAAATTCTATTCATTCATTCTGAGAACTGGATCAACGTACCCGAGGCCGAGACATTGGTGGGCTGCAGAGCAGCGGTACACGGCCTGCGCAAGGTTCACATCAACGACCTGTTCGCGGCAGCCAAATTGGGCTACGTGTTGCACCACTTGGTGTCTCGCAGCGCAGTCATCGAGTTCGTTGTGAGCCGTTCGTTGTGAGTTCGATGAGCCACGTATTTGTAGCGCTGTTGGCCACCCTCGCCCATTGGTGCGCGCCGCTTCTGACATTCGGAAAGTACAATTTTGAATTGCACGAGACGTGCCGCCTGGACTTTTCCAGGGCGGCGAGCGTCAGTGTGAACGTCAAGAGCCTAGTAGTGATGTGCACCGCGGCCTCCCCTGGTCGATACCTATATTTCGCGCCTGTTATTTATGGCGAAGATGATGAAATGCAGTGCACCTTTCTGGGTGGTGTCATTGAGCGGTGCGTGTCTCAGCGGCGATGGCAGCCTGCAGCTTGCACACTTGCGGTCGGTTAACTGGACGCTGGAGCTCTTGAGGCTCGGCACGGTAAAGCAGGCGAATTTCTCAAAGCAAGTTGGCGACAGAGCCCTGACAAGCAGGGTAAAATTCAACGGCTTCTACTACGCTGCGACATACGACCTGGTCGCTTGTGGAATCATAGCCTCAAGACCCGTGGACTCCGTAGACTCTGCTGGCAACACATACCTCTCGACGCTCTTGGTAAGAATGGGTCTAGTCATCGACTGCAGGCTGGCAATCCTGCTTTCGATTGTCGCGAGATGTGGCAACATTCAGGACGCGCAGCTGGTCTTTGGTTCATGACGCAGCGCAATGGTATAAGCAAGAGCTACAGCCTCTGCTCCGTCATCTTTGGCGGCTGTACGTTCGATTACCACGTGGCCACCATTTTATTAATGTTCTGTGCACGATCAGCACGAGAAAGCACCTCACGCTGAGTGCGGTGTCGAAATCCACCGCCATGGCGATGATGAAGTTGCCGCAACGTCTGGTATGCATGTTGTTGACCTTGTAAGACTGCAAACAGCGGGACTACGAACAAAATGTCTTCAAGATACGTGACGCGCAGTGACCTAACCTGTCTCTGCTACAGCATGCGACACAGTTCGTCATGCCGCCCGGCTTGAACGAGCGTACCCGAAGTTCGAGAAGGGGTCGCAACATTTCTGCACGGGCGGGCTTCACCGAGTTCGAAGCAGCTGAGACCATGAGTCGCTAACAACGATACCTATGGACGTCCCCTTCCTAGCCCTCACTGGTGCAGTCAGGGGCAGTCGAGCGCTGCTGCGGCGCAGCTGGTGGTGATCACCCCCACAAGCTGGATGAAATAACTTCCACAGATGCATTAAGTAATGTGGTGTCTGGGCCTCGCTGACATCCTGCAGATGACAGGACTGTGGTGTGTTAACTTCTTCGTAGCCTTTGTTAGGTCACATTGCGTGTCTGTTAAAGAGGATACTGGTACGTTAAGGCTGGCCTCTTGATCAGGATCAATGCAATATTTTCTGCGACAACGCTGGCGAATGATATTTAGTAGGACACATGATCTGTGGCAACATCTTATTTTGTTGTAGCGCAAGCTGAACAAGGACAATAGAAAGGGACATCTAACACACACAGCTCTAAAGAGCCCGTTTAACGAGAAATGAAGTGGATGAGGATAGCAACAATTGATTCAGTGTTGCTCGCGGCAGTGTGCATTTTCTGGGCTGAGCAATGCTATGCTTTGAACCTTTTTCGCACGATTGATATAAAGTGAGAAAAAGAACGCTTGCCGCATGTGACGTTCTGGTAATAGCACAGACATTTCAATAGGCCACCGTCTCTTCTGTTAAGTCTTTTCTCCCCACTGTATTTTTGCTCGCATTGCTTTTTGAAGATTAACCCTATGTTCTACTAGACAGAAAGGAATTCCTGCCGAGTTCTTGTTGTCTATAGTGCATATTGTCAAGTGGCATAAAAGACGACTGGTGACGTTTAATGAGGGCAGCTGGCTTCTGAAAAACACCGCGGTGGGACCTGGCTTTCGAGCGGGCGGGTTAGCACGCGCGTTTCTTTCTTCTTGACCTTGCCTGCCTCCTCTGTTGCACTGTGCCCACTGCTGCAGGTGGTAATATTACAGGAGCTCGAGAAGATCAGGACGGCGTAATTGCTGTAGCAGATTTTTTTTTCTGCTCTCGGGGAACTATCGATGGTGCATTGGTTTTCCTCACCAAGTCTCTGCAGGCACCTACATTTACCTTAACGCGTTGCTGAGCTTTAGCTTGCGAGCAACAAATGCTCGAAAACGGTAACGCGATCAGTCGATTACTTTGTTTTATGGTACGCTAAATTAAAGCTGTGAACATAAACGAATAGTTGTGAAGTGAAATTATATTTGGAAGGAAGGGATCAAGAAAAAATTGTTGTTGAATAATCTGGGCGTGTCGCTTTTTTTTTTTGAGCTTTCAGTACAGAGCTCGCTGCCAGCGCGGTTCAGGGCCTGCTCGTTTAATTTGGTGAGCTAGGGCTCCCAGCAGTCGGAAACTAAGGAGGCCATGTGTTGACGTTTACAAGGACGGGGAAGAAGGAATGCGTACTATGTCCAAAGGATGCAAAGACAGCGGTAGCATCTGGTAGACACAGGTGGATGCAGCTATTATTGGTAGAAAAGTTGTGGACACACAATTCACTAACGGGGTATCGAGGGTTTTTGTTGTAGCTGAAATTTTGGAACATAAGTGAAATTTGCCAAGAGAGGTCATGCGGGTAAAGCGCAGGCAGCGCTGGTTCAAATAATGTAACAGAGTAGCGAAGCAAAATCAATGGAGAGAGAACGACAGAAGAATGGGAAAACGGAATGGAGGGTTTCCATAAATCGAATGGAGCGGTGTGTTTACACATCGCATGCCATAGGCGGTGGCAAAAAATATTTCACTAGCAAGATACAAGCACCCTCACCCAACGTATGGTTGTCGCTGTACAGCTTTGTGAAACTGCTGGAAAAGGTTTTAGTTCTGCAGCAATATAGATTTGTTAACATTAACTGTTTCTGAGGTACGTGCCGGGGCCTTGAAATTAGGTGTGTGTGCGTGTGTGGAAAACTTTAATGTAGAAGAGTGCTTGACCAGTTTTGCACATAATCTTTTGGGGAAGCACTCACTTGCCTGCCACCAAACTCACTGAGCGAGTATCTGCAGTGAAAGTTATTCTATAGAGCCTGGGAAGGAGTAAAACAATTGCCTACTCCATTGCGCCTTCCGCCCTTCCTGTCTGTTTACATGTGTTCGACGTATGTTGAGTGGGATAATGACCTATTCTTACAAATATGGCATATATCTAAAAATATACATAGCATCAGTTTTTAGCTATATTTATTTAGCCATTCTCGTCAATAAGCTATAAACTCCTGGGGGTTCCAATCTTGCAGATATTTTTTGTTTTTTACAGTTTTTTTATTATCCAAGATTGCGAGCTTTGGGGGCCCCAAAGGCCGGGCAGCAATACTGCATGAACTGAAGGGCGTCAAGGAAAAACAAGATGCGACAGATATGACAATTAGGCAGCTATCCGACAGAGTTACAATGCTGGAGGCCAAGGTAGAATCACGTGAGCAGACCGATAACTATGGTCTTGACCCTGCGCTGAGTGAAATCACTGTAAAGCTAGAAGAAGTTAAAGTGAAATGGGACGACGCCTTAAAAAGGCAGCGTTGGTCAAAGCTGCTGTTCTTTGGTCTTCAGGATGATGCGAAAGAGAACTGGGATGGCTCGGAGCAGAAAATAATTAAATTTTGCTCTAATCATCTAGGAATCATTGTAACCGAATCCCAGTTTGAACGTGTACATCGGTTAGGGAAGTTCGCTGTTGACAAGCAAAGGCCCACCATTGCAAAACTAACGTTTTTTAAACACAAACAGCGAATTCTGGCATCCGCGCACAATTTGAAATCCTCGAATTACTCTATTTGCGAAGGCTTTTCTTTGCCGACAGGTTAGCTAGGCGGAAACTACTAGAATTCGCCAAAAACCAGACTAAGAAGAGCAAACTGGTCGCTGATAAACTGCGCATTGATAACAAAACATACGTCTTTGATAGCACGACTAACTCAGTTGTGCTATCAGCAAGATAGCTAGGCAAAAGAAAATGCACTCAGGAGCGGCCTAGGCCATCTAGCACCTGTCCACGGCTATCAGTATCATTTACTAACCTCCCAAGCCTGCTTCCCAAACGTGATGAAGTGCGTTCTTTTCTAGATGATACCAACATCGATATTGTGGCACTGACAGGAGCCTGGCTTCATATAGATGTAATGGACAATTAAATTTTCCCTAACCAAAATAGCTATAACATATACAGACCTGATCGTTCCGTTAAGAAAGGTGGTGGTGACCTTATCGCCATCAAGAAAGTGCTTGCATCATACCACGTACATGATTTTTCTCTGGAAATGGTGTGGGTCGCCTGTGCAACGGCATCGGTCAAGGTATTGGTTGGCGTCTGCTACCGACCGCCAGATTCTGATCTCTCCTTCATTAATAAACTTCATGCCAGTATTACTTCTGCCATCCAAACATGCCCAGCTGAATTCATTTACCTGGTTGGTGACTTTAACTTCCCGCACATTGACTGGCAGAATTTTTCAACCTCGTGTGGCACCTCATCGGAGCTTATCAGCCTTACTTTAGACTTCTAAAACGTCAGAACCGCGAGTTGGTTGATTTATCACTTGAAAAAAAAATTGATCTAATCTTCTGCAGTGCACCTGAAACTATTGGCGAAATTTTGTACTTCGATAGGTTTAGTGAGCACAAGCTTATTCATTTAGAGCTTAATGTCCCATTAGCATTTCAAGGTACTACAACCAGGCACATTGCCGATTATAATAGAGCCGATTATAAAGAAATGAATAATAGGCTTAATGACTTTTTCATTTAAACGTTCTTGCCCTCATTTTCGGATAGGTCTGTTGAAAACAACTGGGTGTTTTTAAGAACCTGATAAATTATCTAGTATACAAATATGTTCTAATGGGGGGGGATTTCTGTCTCAAATGACAAATCTAAACCATGGTTCACAAAAGCTCTCCGTCGTCATCGAAATCGAAAGAATCGTCTTTACAAAAAGGCCAAGCTCGTGTCCACACTATCGGCTTGGGAAAAATAAAGTGTCTGCTTAAAGTCTTATTGTTCTGCTGTTCGTGTTTGTAAGAATAAACATTTTTCTCACGACCTCCCCTCTTTTTTGAAATCCAATCCCAAAAAGTTTTGGCGCGTGATATCTCCCGACAGTGCTGGTAATCATATTTCACTGACCAATGATGACCATCTAGCACTTTCTGATAGTGAGTGCCCTCAATTTAACAGGTATTTCGCATCAGTATTCACAAGGGAAGGTCTTTCCAACATACCCGTTATACCTGATCATGATTGGCAATATATGGCCCCTATTAATGTCACCGTTGAAGGTATCGCTGAACTCACTGATAACCTAAAGATTTCTAGAAGTGCTGGTGTTGACAACGTTAACTCTAAAATATTAAAAAGCACTGCATCAATTTCCAGCTAAATTCCTTGCCTCCTTTTCCAACAATCACCATCATCTGGCTTGCTCCCTACCGACTGGAAAATTGTCAAGATCATCCCTGTGTTTAAAAGTGGAAACAGAAATTCACCCGAAAACTACCATCCAATTTCACTGACACGCATTTGCTGTAAATTACTCGAACACATTATCACTTCTTACACTTACAGTGACCTCGAACATAATTCCTTCCTTTTTCTTGAACAGCACGGCTTTCGAAAAAGATTTTCTTGTGATACTCAACTTCTAGAATTCATGACTGATTTGCATTTTAACATGGACGCTAACCTACAAACTGACTGCATCTTTTTAGATTTTGCTAAAGCTTTTGACCGCGTTGCACATTCCCGTTCGTTTCCGAAATTATCTACTATTTGCCTAGATTCTTTTACACTGTCATGGATTCGTAACCTTCTTTCTTTCCGCCAACAATTTACAACAGTTAACAATTCTACTTCATCACTCTGGGACGTAACTTCAGGTGTACCTCAAGGCAACGTTCTTGGCCCTTTATTGTTTCTCATGTACATAAACTACCGGCCCGCTATCATATCTTGTCGTCTACGACTCTTTGCTGATGACTGCATCACTTACCGCTCCATTAATTCCATGGATGATCATCTCGCCCTCCAAAGTGACCTTAACCTAATTTCCAGTTGGTGTAATAAATGGCAAATGACACTTTACTCGAATAAGTGCAAGGTTATCTCTATCAGCCGCAAGGCTACCAATTCTAACTTCTCGTATCTCATAGATAGCACGATATGTATCAGGCATCATCATACAAGTATTTAAGTATTCATCTCATGCATAATATTTCATGGGCCGCGCTGTCAATACAATTTGTGCGGAAGCTTCAAGGACACAATGGGGTATCTGCACCCGGAACCTGTGGAATTCCGCAAACAATGTTCGAAAACTGTCCCATCTAACACTTGTGCGGCCACAGCTAAAATATACAGCATCCATATGGTCCCCATGTCAAAACTGCTTAATAAACTTGCTAGAATTCGTACAAAATAGAGCCGCTCGCTTCATTACACGTAACTACAGTCTCCTATCGAGCGTAACACAGATCAAACTTGATATCTCTCTTGAACTATTACATATTCGTCGATCAATCGCTCTTTTATACTTATTTCAGAAATATCGCCACTGCACCAGGCAATCTGCGTAACCTTTCGAAGCGCCGTCACGCATTTCGAGCCGTTTCCATAATCAGTACAGCATGAAGTCCATATATGGAAGAACACAAGCCTTCAATTCATCAGCCCTTCCACGTGCCATCTTTCTTTGGAATGATCTTCCCGAAGATATTGCAGCCATATGCAACCATCAATCATTCCATGATCAGCTGCGCGCATACTTTTAAGTGTCATCGTGACGTTAAGCCTTCTCATGTATAAAATATCGCGCTTTTTGGCTATTGTCTATTGTAAACCCCTGCTTTATTTTTTTTCTTTAGTCATGTGTCAGACATTTCTGCTGTATTTATATACTTCAATTATTTCGTGTACTTTGCTCTTGTTTGTTGCTGCTTTTTAGTACGAGCCCTGTGCAATGCTTTCCCTTTCCTTTTTTTTTTTGGCCTGTATATTTTGCATTTCTTACTATCCTTGTTCGTCCCCCTTACGCAATGGCCTCTGGGCGTGTAAGGTATTGTAAATAAATAAATAAATTTGCGGAGCTAAACAGTTATGCGTACGCCAGATTTACGGAATGTGCTGGGTGTGAGTTTCAGAATAGGGTTTTGGGAGACCACTGATAGACTTCGAGAGAAAGAACAGGAAGAGCATATTTACGACTGACCTATTTCACGCTCTGATGTGTTTGCCTTCATATACTTTTAGATGATCTATGTAACAGCAGAAACAGGCAAATTGTGATGACGCAGACGGCCGTCATTGCCTGATAATTGAAACGTGCCTTAAGGGCACTGCTCGGCAGTGGCCATTTCGTCTGTTTTCCTGTTCAGAATCGCCCTTTTCTTGCTTGATGCTACATTCCCCTCCACTTTCTGCATTACCAGCGTGATTTACGCTGCCAGGAGTCGCATGCACTCTAAAAGTAGATGCGTGCTGGCCACTCTCTTACACGGAATTTAGCTATTATTTTTCTCACTCTCACTACTCCACGAAATAGTGAGTATACCCTACTCCGCTTGTGCCGAATTAGAGACAGTGCTACACCGAGAACTAATAGAACTACCGAAAATTGAGTTAGATATCAATAACTGGTTGCCCTGGCAAAACAAGTTCCAGCATGCTCTTTGTTCGTCGACTGGAAGGCACCATCAGCGAAAAATTCCTGCCAACGGCGTCCTTTGTATTACTGCCTGCTCCCACCTTGCATGCTTCAAGAAGTGTAAAAATAAAAGTTGTTGGCTTGAAGGCACGAAACTGAAGGACATTCATGAGGGTGTCTTTCCAGAAGGAAAGTGCAAACTTTTGTCTGCTCCTTCAGTTAGCTTTTTTTTATTTTGTGCATTGCTCATTGAAAACACAAAGAAAACGCTAACTTTGTAGTATTATGCGTGTGTGAATCGTACTGTAAACCCAAGTGAAACAGGTCAACGGCTGTTTATTCATACATTGCTCATCCGAACATCGCGCTTCACCACTATAAAACTGCTCAGTACAGCGGTCTCAGGGCAGTTTTTGCGTGCAAAGTTGACCTGTAAGAAAATATCCACTCGTTAAGGCCAGGTTATAAGGTCGAAAGACAAACGATTGTTTATTCTATCACTCTCCAATGTCGAAAAGACGACCTCGCTTATAAATCCTGCTCCGTTGGTCTCTTCCAGAGATCCATGATGTCCGACCCTTTGGTCTTCTCTTCGATTTTGGCGGCCATTTTCTGCAGGAGCTCCCGGTTGAAGTAGTGCTTCCAGTCGCCCACCTTGGCTTTGCGCACGAAGTTGAACACCTTCACGTCCTGCTGCTTCCCGTCGGCGGAGTCTGTCGACTCTAACTCCATAATCTTCTTCATGAACTCAGGGCTCCTCTTCTCCATGACCTGTTTGAAGATGTTCTCGTCTCTGTCCAGCAGCTTGCCGTACTCTTCGCCGAGGAAGTACGCCAGCTTTCGGATGCTTCCGGGCGTGTCCTGCTTGAACTGCTCGTAGGTGCTGAAGAACACGTTCGGCCCGTTCCTCATCTCGTAGCCAGCCAGAATGTTGTCGAAGTAGTCTCCGAATCCGAAGTTTCCCTCGAGAAAGCAGTCGAGGAAGTCCTCAAAACTTCCGTTCTCGAAGCGAAACTTGGCGATTCCTTTGACATGATCATAAAACGACACGGAGCAATCCCATGGGTTCCGAGCCATGTAGACGTACTTGGCGTTCTTGTGGCACGAATTTCGGCTCAGGATCGGGAGGTTCGTGTGCATCATTCTCGGGGACGGCATTTTGTCCAAAAGCTCCTGCGTTCCGTTCATCTCCATGAAAGCGGCCTTCTCAATGTGGTCGTAGTAATCAGTCGCCGACTCGCCCTTGTTCAGGATCAGGAGCATGACCTGCTGAACCCAGTGTGATCCCGATTTCGGGTAGGCCACTAGGATGACGTCACCGTCGCGCGGCTTGAAGTTGAGAGCGTTGCGCAAGCATTCCGGTTCACAGTACGGTCCTCGGGGCACGCCATCAATGATGTTGTAGTAAGGTACCTGCCCCTGCTTCTTCTCAACTTCCTTCCTACTCATGGTGGTATACGGTATTTCTTGTATTCGAGTCAGCAAGAGAAAAAAACGTCGTTTATATTTCCAGAAAGCTCTATAATGCGGAGGCTATGAAATTGCTTTAGAGAGGGTAAAAGAGCATAAAATATGCCCATAATCTGCCTCGTCATGCATAGGCAATGGATACGAAGCATAAAGTCAGAGGCATCAAATAAATGAGGCTTGCGCGAGTCATTTGTATAAGCTGTGTGTTCAGCGGCAGGAAAAGTGAAAACACCAATGCGAGGAAGAGTGAAGTTTTGCAAAATAAAGAGAGCTCTTAGGTTTTTTCCAGAAAACTTGTAAGTGTGAGCCAGAATAAGATATGCGATTAAAACTCGATTCTGCTATTATCTCCTTGATTGCACTGATAAGAAGGTGCCGTTAAAATCAGCAATGAAGAAACAAAATTGTATAAACAAAGCAAAACCAGACGAAGGCATTCTTTTTTGTTCTTTATCGGCCACAATGGTGGTAAACATTGTCCATGAAGAAGGAAGTCTGGAAGGCACGAATTATTCTTTTCTGTAATACATCCCGGAAGTGAAGACATAAAAAGTGGTGTTGGCTCTCTTAAGTGATGCAGAGACGGATGAAAGCATGCCTTCTCAGTGTAAAGGTTGCTATAAATTTGTTTATTACTGCCTATGTTGTCAGCCGATGGCTAGAAATATAGCTCTCACACCTTTTTTGCCCGCGCGTGTCGTTTCCTCGGCGAGTATTCTTTCCGCGTGAACTGGACGCCAAGTGCGGAGTTGGTAATTTCTGTTTCACTATGGAATCATTAGGAAGTTCATTCTGCCACCCCGTTTACTGCGTACATTGTAGTTTGTACCAAACGTGAAGGAAGCAGCTATGATTTATTAAGAGTAAGTGCAGTATCTTACAGATCACTGTTTGTGCAAACAAGTATTCTGGGGTGGAATTCACTAAACCGCACTGTTCGTATCAAGTTTCTTAGCCAACAAGTTCATACGCTCAGATAAGCGTGCAACCGGAGTGGCAGCACATATAACGTACGTCGTCGTATGAGAACGAGGAGAAAAGAAAGCTCGAATTAAATTACAAGAAATGAAGGCGCGGTCAACTGATAGCATGGCGGCAGATCATGCACATGTAATTCAGGCTTTATTCTTACGGCAAATTATTGCACATTCCTATTCGACAGCTTCCTTTTCCGGCCGTCTGCTGCAGCGCTGACGAGCGAAACCACGCTCACCCGTACACAGCGCCGCAGTCAAAAGAATTGCAGTGGAAATTTTATGCATTATTTTCACATTTATACGAGAGACCGGACTGAGGGACACATGGTGACATATTTAAAGCAGAAAGAGACGCTCAGTCGAAGGAATTGCCGACCGAGTCTGCCAAGCTAACCTCACCTGTATACATCATCACCACCACCCCCAACGTATTAAATTACTGAAATCAAAAAGCTCCATAATACATAGTTCGTATGGTCTCAAAGCAAGAGGCCCAGCACCCGTACGTTCACCGGTATGGTATGTGATCGCACAGCTCATGGCTGCAGGTGCGGTTATACTACAGCGCATAGGCTCAATACCAGCTCCCTGGGCCACCGGTACCATCTATAAGGTGCTGGTCGACTATGTTGTCGAGCGCCGATCGAAGACAAAACGCACCCTCCCCTCGCATAGGATCGCTGTCGAGGGCTGAGAGAGCTATTAAAATAGCCCTGAAAGAGAAATACAGAAAGAAGCCGGTGCTACCGACATTCCCATAATTATCACAGAAAACTTCACTATACGTAAGATCCACACCTGCAAGTTTTGCTCCCTATCACACGTTGACACGTTATCAGCGTTCATCGCTTCTTGTTGGCTTCTACTCGGCTAATAAAACACGATGGTGCTTTGCACCAAGTAAAGGGTTTGTTTTTGAAGGTTCAGGTGGCCGCGTTCCGACGGAGACAAAACACACAAAGTTTCGCGCACTTCAATTTTGGAGTCTGGTAGGTAATGATAGGTGGACGACTTTAGGGCCTGCAGCCCCTAACTACGTTGTCTGCCATAGCCCAAGTGGCACCTCATAGAACTTAAGGCTAATCAGCCAACATCACTAAGATGCTCAGCGCCAACGTTGCCATAAATTTACTAGCCTGACAAAAACACGCTCAAGTGCACGTCAGAATAATGCACAGCACCCTACACGAAAGGCATAGCGGTTCAGCATTCTAGTTGGTTTCGGATCAAATGTCTTCAAGTCTTCGATCTTGCGTCACTGAAGCACTTTGTCACTGTACATGTAGTACGATGACAATGTGGGGGTGGCAGTATCCAAGCAGCGCCCGACGCTGTTCTGCAAAGAAGCGAATGCGACCTCGCAGTACGAAGCGAACTGCGGCTCAAGAGCAACAGTCCGTTAATATTCCGCACAAACTTTGTATGTTGTAAAACGCCATCAGCGCACTTTTATGTTCACTGCAGGACGAAGGCTTCCCCCAGTTATATATAATTGACCCTGACCTGTGCTAACAGATTCCATGTTATGCCTGCAGATTTCCTGATTTCATTACCCCACCTTCCTTTCCCTAGCACCCAGTCTTTATTTGTATTAGACTCCCGTATGTGCCGTATGAAATACGCGGCCTTCCCAGCTCTTATTTTCCCGCTAACTTCACCTACGACTACCCCGTTTATCCTGGCTGCTTCTTCACATGCACTCCGTAGTTTTCGGGATTTTTGACCCGTCTAACCCAATTGGACCGTCCAAATTTTGGTCGGAACCGACGCCGGAAGCGGAACGGACCACGAGGACACCATTTTCGAGCCGGTGGGTCCACTATTTTTGGATTTACACGAGCTTGAAGATTCCCTACGTGGCCGGCAGAAGCTAGGCCCATTAGGCCTAACACGGTAGCGGGGCTCCGCGGCCCTCCCAGCCTCGGCCAGCGGCAGAGGAGCCTGGAGCGATTTCCCGAGTCATCAACCCCAACCTAGCACACCTACCGCCCCAAGTTTCGACAAGTTTCATGGCGGAAACACACGATATTATGGATGAAGATTTCAGCGACGCCGCCGGGGAGACCCTCGCCCACGGAGCAGCGGTAACTACTCAAGCCCTGAAAGGCAGCACCCCAGCGACACCAATGTCACAAGCGAATCAAGGCAAGGACACAGATGCGGATTGGGAGATCGCCATATCCAAGCGGCAAAGAAAACGACAACGTAGCGGACAAGCAGAACTTTTGGCGGGAAAGAAGCTAGGGAATGAAAGTCCCCTTGACTCGACGAAGCGCACAGATGGCGCACCAGCTGTGACCAAGCAAGAAGAGGGAGAGAGAGCGCCGAGGAGGAGACTGCCTCCGCTCCCCAGAGATGATTTAAAGGTAGTCCTCCGGCCGAAGGGACTGGCAGTGAAAAACCTGCAGACACACCAAGTGGCGCGAGCGGTGGTTGCGGCCACCGGACACGGATGCAGGGCTGAAGACCTCATCATCCGGCTCCGCACGGGCTCAAACATAATCATAATTAGTACGGACAACGAAAGTGCTGCTCAGCAAGTCAGGCGCATCACGCAACTGAAGATTGGTGAGCACAGCTACGACGTCAACGCGCACGTGGCGGCGCCGGAGGGAACGCTGCGCGGGGTCATTCACGGGATGGACCCGGGGACCCCCGCCGAAGAACTCAAGACAAACTTACGAACACGCACGCAAGGGGTGAAGATTTTAGCGGCGAGAATGCTAGGCCGATCTAGCACAGCTGTTATCACCTTTGATGGCCCCATCCTCCCCAAGCAAGTTTTGTACTACGGGGGAGAGATGTGGTGTTATCCATACAGACCAACGCGGCAAGTTTGCTATATTTGCTGCCAGCAAGGTCACCGGTCGGACGTCTGCCCGACCCCCGGAATCAGAGCTTGCAAGCAATGTGGCCAGAAAGATCCGGAAGAACATCATCAATGTACACCCAAGTGTCTGCTGTGTGGGGGCTCCCACGCGGCGGGCACAAAGGACTGCAAACAACGCCTAAAGTCGACAAACGAACTACGATGGGGACCCCAGGCCCAGCAGCGGCGGGGACGCAGCAGGAGCAGAAGCGGAGCAAGGCGACCGCGCTGGTTCCGGAATGAAGATCAAGAGCGACAGACCGACTACCGGAGTGAATCCAGGAGCCGCAGCCGAGGGCGCAGCCACAGTCAAGGCCAGGGCCGAAGCCGGGAGAGGGACGAGTCCTACCCACCTCTGGGCGGCGCGGGCCAGCAGACCACGACGAAGCCAAATCAGCAGAAGAAAAGCGGCGGAGTTAAGGTGAGCTGGGGAGCCGGCCCTCCCAAAACGCTTTTTGCTCCGCACAACAACATAACCAATAACACAAGCATGCAGACAGAAAACGAGAAGAGGCTTTGTGCCGAAAACAGTAATCTTAAAAAGGAACTTGAGCTCTGCCGCGAAGAAACCCGGCAGCTCAGGAAAAGAATAGACGACCTAATTCAGGAAATGCAAGAGATGAGAAAGGCAGGTTTCTCACCAGTTAGCGCGCCACCACCGCCGCAGCAACATATAGAGAGCACGCAAACTAGCGAGGGGAACACCTCAATTGAAGACTTCAAAGCTTTCATGCAGCAAATGCACCAGCAAATGCAGCAGCTCAATCAAAAGATAGCCCTGCAAGACCAGAGCTTCCGCAACTACGTAAAGAATCAAACTACACAGAGAACAGTAAACGACGCCAGAGACCGCCTCTACAACGAGCGCAGGTTTGGATCAGAATCCCAGGGAACAAATAACGCCAATACATCAACATGGCAGGACCAAACCAACTAGAGATTTGGCAGTGGAACTGCAGGAGCTACAAGCGCAAGCAAGGGCTTCTGCAACAGTTCATTAACACTAGAGGAAATCCACCAGATTTAATACTATTACAGGAAACAAATTGCATCCCAACCCTAAAAGGATATACGTGTCAGGAAAATGGACGAACAGTGACTTTAATAAGCAACAAAATAACAACCATAACACATAAGGAACTAGAAGACACACATCTAGAACATATAGTGACCGAAGTGATTCCAAAACGGAAAAAGAAAGCGAAGAGCACTTTCGTAATCAATCTATATAGCCCACCTAAAAACAGAGGAAACGTCATTAAGCTTTTTGCGGAAGCGAAGAAGCTTGCAGGGCAAAACACCCTAATAATAGCAGGAGACTTCAATGCGAAGAGTCCGCAGTGGGGCAGTAGAATCGAAGACAAGAAAGGGCGCAGTATCTGCACAGCTGCGGAAAACATATGCTGCGAGCTACTCACAGATGAAAGCCAACCCACCGGACAGGGCAATAGCGTAAGCGTGGACACGTGTCCCGACCTAACCTTTGTCAGGGGCGCTAAGCAAGTCGAATGGGAGAACTTGCAAGAAAACCTCGGCAGCGACCACTACATCATCAGGGTCAGCACAGAGGCAGAAATCACCAGGAGGAAGATTGGCAAGGCAAGTCTAACAGACTGGGATGCCTTTAGAGTCCACTGTAAACAGCTAAAAGGGGACATAACCTCGGCAGAGGATTGGAGCCATCAACTCAGACAAATAAGAGATCTCTACACAAAAGAAGTGGAACGAACAGAACAAGCACCAGAAGTGGACAAACGACTGCTCAGGTTATGGGAGGCACGACGAGGCCTAACCAAGCGGTGGAAGCGTGAGAAGCTAAATAGAAAGCTTAAGAAGAAAATTGCCGAAATAACTCAGCAAGCAGAGGAGTATGCAACGCAGCTGGCAAGGCAGGGGTGGCAGCAGTTTAGTACCTCACTGAATGGCACCCTAAGCACAGCCAGAACATGGCATATCCTAAGAACACTCATGGATCCGAGCAAGAGCAAAGCGGAAAGCAGCAAATCCATTCAGAGGTTAATCCACCAGTATGAAGGAACAGAAGAACAACTGCTCCAAGCAGTACGGGAAAAATGCTACGGAAAGATCTCGATAGAAGGCTACCGAGGCGACTACCAGGGTGACGAAAACTCAACTACGGACCGACCCATCACAAGAGAAGAGGTCGTCGAGGCTGTAAGGGCTGCAACAAAGAACACAGCAGCAGGGGCGGACAAAATCCGAAACTCGCTAATTCGAAACCTCAGCGACGAAGCAATTGATCAGCTCACCCTCTACCTCAACAAACTATGGGAGGATGGCAAAGTACCAGCGGAGTGGAAACACGCCGTAGTGGTGATGATTCCCAAACCTGGCAAAAAACTCCAAATTGAAAATCTCAGACCAATTTCGCTTACATCATGCCTAGGCAAGCTGTACGAAAGAATAGTGACTCGAAGAATCCAAGCGCATCTTGAAGACGGAGGATGGTACCCCAACACCATGTTCGGCTTCAGGGCAAACTTGTCTACCCAAGATATCTTGCTACAGCTAAAAGAAGAGGTACTCGAGACAATGCCGAAACACGGGGAAAACGTGGTCATGGCCATCGACATTATGGGAGCCTTTGACAACGTCTCCCACCCCGCCATTATGGAGGGGATTAACACCACTAATTGCGGAAAGAAAGTCCATGACTATATCAGAAGCTTCCTAACCGACAGAACAGCCACAGTAGGCCTAGGAGACCTACGGAGTGACGCCTTTCAAACGCCATGCAAGGGCACTCCGCAGGGCTCAGTAATCTCGCCAGTACTCTTCAACATAGCGATGCTCAGCCTTACCAAGAAACTTAGCAAGATCCAAGGAATCAGTCACGCAATGTACGCGGACGACATAACGATCTGGACTACTCAAGGCTCACTAGGGGATAAACAAGACGCACTACAAGAAGCTGCCACCTGCATCGAAGAATACACAAAGCAAAGAGGCCTCAGATGCTCCACGGAGAAATCTGAACTCCTCAGGGTGGGCAGACACCCCACTGATGCCCCGCTCGAAGTAAGGCTAGAAGGACAGAACATCCCGGAACAAAAGATGATTAGAATCCTCGGCATGTGGTTGCAAGGAAGCCGGAAATGCAGCCACACAATTTGCCTGCTAAACAAAGCAGCAGGCCAGGTGGGCCGAATGATTAGCAGAGTGGCACACAAGCGATATGGCATGAAAGAGGAGGACACACTCAGGTTGGTCAACAGCCTGATAGTCAGCCGGGTCACATACTCACTGCCGTACCATGCAATCACCAAAACCGAAAAAGAGCAAGTGGAGACCATCCTCCGGAAAGCGTATAAAACAGCTCTCCACCTCCCAAGGAACACATCCAACGACAAACTCATGCAACTTGGAATCAGCAACACTTTTGAAGAACTAAGGGAATGCCAGCTCAACGCACAAGTACGAAGACTCAGC
Source organism: Dermacentor albipictus (assembly GCF_038994185.2). Classification (NCBI taxonomy): domain Eukaryota; kingdom Metazoa; phylum Arthropoda; class Arachnida; order Ixodida; family Ixodidae; genus Dermacentor; species Dermacentor albipictus. The sequence goes on along the minus strand of NW_027225573.1, from coordinate 3,644,356 downwards.
AATACAACGACGGGAAGGGCGCTCCTGACAAAGCTAGGTCGGGAAGTAGAAAAATCACAAAGTAGCAGGGCCACAATACCAGACCCACTAAGAAAGAAACTACGCATACAACCTATCCCTCGCAACATGGACCCAAACCTCCATGCGAGTAGGAGACAGGCTAGGGCAGAGTTTTACGAAAAGACGATGGGACATCGGGACAATACAGTCTATACCGATGCGTCCCTATACTCACACGCACACAAAAACAACGCGGCAGTGGTAGCAGTAAATAATCAAGGAGAATTAATTACAGGACTCACGGCCGAGGTGGCTAACATAACCGAGGCAGAGGAAATTGCTGTCGCACTGGCAGCGGAAGAAGGTTATAGAACAGGAATATCGCTCAATATTCTAACAGATTCACAAGAGGCGTGCCGGAGCTATATAAGAGGCAGAATAAGTAACACGGCGCTCAAGATCCTCAGCAGAGTTCCAATCGCTGAGGGACAACCCACACATAACATTATCTGGATACCAAGCCACGCAGGGATCAGGGGCAACGAAGGGGCGGACTGCCTAGCTCGAGGGATGACCAGCCGAGCAGGAACGTCAACCGCCCCAGAGGGGCCACAGATCAACTGCGGGAACAGCTATTCAGAACTATTAAACCTCTATAAGGGTCTAAGATATCATTACCCGCCACCACATAAAGCATTAACAAAGGAGGAGGCCGCAGGATGGCGGAGACTGCAAACGGGCACCTTTCCAAACTTACACCTACTAAGTAGGATGTTCCCCACGCAGTATAGCGCAACCTGTCCGTGGTGTGGAGCTAAGCCAACATTATATCACATTACATGGGAGTGTACAAGAAACCAGGCATTCCACAAACACAAAACACCAAGTGCGGAGCAATGAGAGAGCTGGCTCACCAGCCGCGAGCTAGAGACTCAAAGAGCTCTAATAGCGCACGCGTGCGAGGCGGCCCGGCTCAGTGGAGCCCTGGACTAGGGGCCCATCCATGGCTGAAGAGGACTCAAGCTTCAAGAATGAAGACTTCGGCCTCGACCCGCTAAAACCTTTAAAGAGTGAATAAAGTTTTCCATTCCATTCCTCTTAGCATTAGGTCTAACATTTTTCGTTCCATCGCTTGTTTGAGATGTCCTCAATTTATTCTCAATCTTCATTGCTAACCTCCAAGTTTCTGCCCCTTATGATAGTACTTGAAGATCGGAATGGTTGTACACTTTTCTTATCAACGACAGCGGTGTGCTCCCGGTCACGATTTGGTAATGCCGGCCGTGTGCACTTGGAACCGTTTTCATACTTCTGCTAACTTCACTCTATGATCAGCGTTCCCTGTGGTTAACTGACCTGGAGAATCTTACTCCTGTATATACTCTAGAGGCTGACTGTCGGTCATTAATTCTTGTTCGCTTGACAACGTATTCAACATTACCATCGTCTTCTGCATACTTTTCTTTAACCTTCTCTTGCACTTTCTGTGTTAGAGTTCTCAATCGATTCTTACAATGTGTCCACAGCGTTGCTGTACAGGACAATGACACCGGCAAGCTCAAGCCTGTTGAGATATTCCGCGTTGATCATTTCCCTTGATCCTTCCCAGTTCTCAGTCTAATACCTTGAATACTCCTAAGCATGCAATCAATACTGTCACGGGGCAGAATTAGTGAAACGTAGCATGAGGCGTTAGGGACGATGGTCGACGAGTTGGTGGCGAACGGAACTGGTGACGTCGGAATGACGGTGAGAAACTGTTCCATGTAGCAGTCCCCTCGGCGTTGGGCGTTTAGGCGATCTTTCAGTTAGGTCTCCCATGCATAACAATAGCCTCAAATCCTTAAAAAAATAATCATCCGCAGCCCTTTGAGCAAAAGAAAGCACAAACTAGAAAAAAGACAGTGATAGAAGTGCTCACAACACATGAGTGACAAACTTGATGGTTGTCAGGGACGGACACTTCTGTTTGCTAGCACCCAATGGAGCGTCATTACGAGTATCAAAGTTTTGGCTATAGCGGGCATACAGAAACACAGCCTATCAGACGTTAGGCAGATGTTCGTTGCACAGAATTAATGTTGCTGCCTTCCACAGTAACGCAAACTCAATATAATTATGCGCTGAAACAGCTCGATGCACTATGAGATGAGAAATCAAGGCACGCCGCAAAGATAATAAGCACGCGCCATCCTCGGCTATCAGTTGTGGCCTCTGGCCAGTCAGTCACTACAGCGCTTTCCAATGCTTACTCGCGCTAGCTCGAGTGGCGCAGATGGACGTAATTATGTTCGTAAGACTGCTACACCCATATGCTAGAGGTTTCTTCTGAGGTCGTCATTTGCGACGGCCGTTTAGATTTTGTGAATCCACGTACGCTTACTATTGGCGGAAATACTGAAGTCCGCAAGTGTGCTACCCTAACATATACGCATTCTTTTCAATTACAGCGCTCGTCTTTGCCGCGGCGGGCGTAGTAAGCTTCCAGATCTTAAGAACAGTTTTTCGCTTCGTGAATTCGCTTTTATCGTAAGATTATTCTTAAGCCAGATTAATAGCATAAGTTCGTTTAGTGAATCCTGCCCCTGACCTTGATGACCAGCCTTCGTGACAACCTTACGACTGCTGCAACATTGCAAGTAAAGGGAAAAGGTAAAATTCTCTCTATAAGAAACAAACTTGCAGCCCAGCAAAACAATGGGCCACACGTTTCCTGAATTTTGTGTGTGCAGGGTCACATAAATATTACATTCAGGTTTCCGTTCATAACAGCCCGATTGAGGTTACTGCTTCCAAAATAATGGGGTAAAAAATCTGCCACATTTACCCAACGTTCAGCACAATGGCTGAAAGGCAAGAAGGGTGCACGAGCTCAAGAAGACGAATGACTAGAAGCTTGAATGATAGTGACACTGAAACAATTAACCTTCTGTCGTTCCGACACAACAAAGTGGACACGCCGTGGTTGCTCAGTGGCTATGGTGTGGGGTTGCTCAGCACGAGGTCGCGGGATTGTAGTCCTTGGGAGTCCGCGGGAGTCTTACACTGCGGCGTGCCTCATAATCAGAAAGTCGTGTTGGCACGTCAAGCCCCATACTTTAATGTAATAACAAAATGGGCGCGACTTGTTTCATCAGCTGCGAATATTTTGCGTGCGCATCACAACAAAGCAACCTTATGCGAATTGCTTGTGCTAGCGGAAAATTGCAGTCGGGCAGACTTTCTGGGAGCAAAGGGTATGTGTAAACCACATTGAACATCGAGGGCGGACTTTTCTCGCACAGCATATTAATTTTGGTTCTTGATTTCCATTTTAAATCAACCTATTTATTCCTTTACTAGTTATTTTATTGGAACGGCCAAAGGAATTTTGCTAATACCAGTCGATTGTATTCACATACTAACCAGAACAGCAAAAACATTGGGTTATGGGCTGCATCAACAAAGGTTTCTGCTTTCTCGTGCTACATACATTCGGTAACAGCATTGGCTAATGGCAGTTGAACGTGTGCCCCAACCATCTCTGCCACATGACTAGGGGGAGAATTTGTCGTTCTTCATTTATACATTGCATAAGTGGCTACAACAACTTCGCATAAGTAGCACCCTAGGTTGTTACCACTCTAAATTAAGCTAGACATAAATATTCTTCGCAAGCATCGCGTAGCACTGAATGTCTCAGAATGCCGCCCTCCTTTAGTTTTATAGCGAAGTCCTCATACAACACCATCAATGTAAGTGATTTTGGCTAGCAGCACGAAACGTGGTGTCAACGAGCTTTCGACCAAACCTCCTCAAATTCTTGCTGATCTCACATTTTGTTATTCATGCACATGACTGGAAATGATTCACATGAGTAGAGAGAGAGAGATGAGAATGTAAAGGCAGGAAGGTTAGTTGGAAGGGAGGCTTCTGGTTCGCTACGCTACAAAGGGATATATAAGGGGCAAAGAAAACAAAACCTGCGATAAAGCAGACGCACGAAGAAAAATGGGAATTGGGGAGGGGAACGGAATAAATGGTTTCTCGAACAGTTTCCCCGAAAATAGGACCTTCAATAGAGCTTTGACTGACTGCAAGTTTGACAACCCTGCTGGCCGGTACTTCATAAATGCCTCCGAAAGCGGACGGTTGTCGGACTGCCTAATGTGGTCGCGACAGACTAACACGTCTGTGCTTTAGCGAGAACAACAGCAAATAACGTGTTCAATAGTTTCCTCTCTGACGCAGTAGTCACAAGCAGCACTGGCGATCTTTGATTTTACACTTATCACTGCGCGCGAGCTGCCAGAGCCAGCCGGAGCGCCTTCGTTTTCCTCAGGTTGCTTCGCCCACAGCGCGACGCACTTCGGCCGCGCATTCGTTTTAGTTGGGCTGGATGGTGGTTCTGGCTACCCGCAGGCTGCCAGAAGCAGCCAGGACGATTTCCATCTGGCTGCTCTCTGGAAGTTATCTGGCTAGCAGATTACAAAAGGAGGCGATCAGCGCTCGCCGCCATTTTCATTGAGACTTAACGGATTGGAACGCAGGCGCTTGAGGACTTCTAACTCACCCAGCAAACTGGCTACAGTCACATTCAGGCGGAAGTAACTGTAGCGCTCTCCTCTAAGATTCTACCGCACCTTGCGAGATGGTGAGATACGCGCGGCGGGGAACCATTTCCGTTTTTGTTTTGTTTACAGCGAAGCTGTCTATGGCTATGATCCGGGATTTTATGGCGTCCACGCGGAAAACCTCTCCCCTAAAAAGTCAGAGTGAAAGAGCCAACAACAGAAGCAAGCGCATATCACCGCTCGCGTCAGAGCTCGGGTAAACGGCCTCCTGTTTCCGAAAATGGAAACGGCACTCCGTCGCAGCTTTGTCTCTGTGAATGTATGAGGTAGTGGGCGACGTAGTGTGCGCCTGATAAGGTGACCAAGGGGAATTTTCCGTGCCATTTCGCTCTGCCGTTGCTATGGTAAGACCACGCGTAATCAGTACGCATGAAGAGCGAGGAGTGACAGCGAGAGCAGCGGCGAGAGAGAGACCATCGGCGTCGTGCCAACCCGGCGGCCCGGGAAGAAGAGCGTGCCGGCGATGTGGTACGTAAGCGACGAGCAAGAGCTGATGACGCATGATGATGATGTGTTCTGTTTTACGCCGCAAGGGCCAGGTGTGGCCAAAGAGCGCCAAGCCAATGGTAATGAAATCAAAGTGAAGCCTTAAATTACAAGCGATGAATGTTACAGGGCTGTAGAGGCCGGGGCCTAAAAGACGGTCACTGCAAAATGCGTAAAAGCTACATGTAATAAAACTATGACTATGATTATGAAGCGTGACAAGGACGCGAAAGAAACATTGTAAAAGAATTACGTCGTGATAAAATTTGAAAAAGCACTACTGCCCTAATAGACTCCTTGAAGCGCAAGTGCCTGAAGGTGTGTGCTGTCCAGAACACACCTTCATCATAGAACACACCTTAGAACACACCTTCCAGAACACACCTTAGTATCATAGCAGCATCCTCTAGAAAGAGGATGGGCTACGATACTATTGGGCTATTAACATGCAGAACCACATCTTTGTGGTGACAGCTTTGGTAGTAAACACTCCACGAGGACGTGGAGGACGGTGAGCCTTTCACCACATCTACAACAGGTAGGAGGTTCCTTGCCAGTAAGCAGAAAATTGTGAGTGCCATATATGTGTCCTATTCGGAGTCTACAGAATAGGACGTCGGTCCGTCTTGTTTTTGCAACAGGGGGCCAGAAACCTTTCCTTGGCTTAATCAAATGGAGCTTATTATTTGTTTCATTGTCCCACATGCGTTGCCAGTAACTTCGCAGTTTCGTTCGCAAAAAAGGCTTGAGGTCTGTGGAAGGAATAGCAGTTGTGGTATTACCAGCTTGAGGTGTAACTGATGTGGCCATTTCATAGGCCAGCACATTACCTTCAATGCATCTATGACGAGGGATCCAGCATATTGTCTCATGCCTACGAGATGAATAAATATTCCACAAGAGACAGTAAAGCTCAATGAAAACATTATTCCTGTGTTTTCTTAAGGACATTAGTGCTCTCGCAACACTCAACGAGTCCGTGAATATTATCGCTTTGTCTAGTCTTTTTTTCTTTGTGTTTTACTGCAGATAGTACTGCGTAGGCTTCTGCAGTAAAGATGCTTGTACGGGGGTTCATTACACCTGCTTCAGAGAAAGAGGATCCAACAGCCGCGTAAGACACACCAACATGTGATTTCGACGCATCGGTGTAGAATTCCGTACAACAGTACTTCAATTGGAGTTCATGGAAATGCATTCGTAGTTCGAGTTCTGATGCCGATTTTGTAACACTTACGAAAGATATATCACACTCTATCACTTGCCAGTCCCAAGACGGTAGCTGCTTCGCTGGAGGCATCAAGCGGAGTTCGAAGAGTGGAACATTCATTTCCACGCTAAGCTCCCTCACACGGAGTGAGAAAAGCTGTCTCAACGAGGGTCGATTGCGGAAGAGTGCAGTACATGTCGAATCGTTAAGTTTCACAACACGGATGTTCAGGATTAGAGTGCACTATAAGAAAATATGTGAAGCTGGTGTAAGATCGCTGCAGATTGAGTGGCCACGCATTCGATTCTACATACGATCTTTGAATGGGGCTAGTTCCGAATGCGCCTGTGGCCAGACGAATACCCAGGTGGTGGACCGGACCCAGCATCTTTAGTGCACTCGGGGCTGCATAGTTGTACACTATGGCGCCATAGTCTAACTGCGATTCAATGAGGCTCTTGTAAATATTCATTATACACTTCCTGTCGCTACCCCAAGTTGTGTGTGGTAATATTTTGAGTAAGTTCATTTTTTTTAGACATTTAGCTTTGAGATATTTTATGTGTGGGATAAAAGTAAGCTTAGAGTCAAGTATTACACCTAGAAATTTGTGTTCTTTGTTGACAAGTATTTTTTCTTCACACAGTTCCATGCACAGGTCTGGAACCAGGCCTCTCTTTCTTGAAACGAGAACACATGACCCTTTGTGGGGGTTAATTTTAAATCCAGTTTCTTCTGCCCACTTAGATATCTTGTTCAATCCCGGCTGCAGTTGTCCTTCGCATACTGCAAGGTTACAGGATTTAAAACCTATTTGTGTGTCATCTACGCAGACGGAATAAAATATAGCTGGCGGTAATGAAGCGCGTAGTGTGTTTATCTTAATGATAAAGCGAGTGCAACTGAGTACGCCTCCCTGGGGTACACCAGTTTCCTGTGTGAATGTACGCGACAGTGCATTGCCCATTTTCACCCGAAATGTGCGGTTTTGTAGGTAGCTTTCGATAATGTTTAACATATTGCCGCGGATGCCCAGCGTCGACAGCCCGCGCAATATTCCGTACCGCCAGGTTGTATCGTACGCCTTTTCCATGTCAAGAAATACGGATAGGAAGGATTATGTATGAAAGCATCGCGAATGTTTGATTCGATGCGCATGAGATGGTCGGTTGCAGATCGCCCTTCCCTGAAGCCACATTGAAGTAGGTCAAGGATATTGCTGGACTCTAGAAAATATATGTGGTGGCGATTGATCATTTTTTCAAAAAGCTTGCAAAGACAGCTCGCAAGCGCTATAGGATGGTAGCTGGTCAGCAGTGATGTATCTTTACCATGCTTCAAAACAGGGATAACAATAGCTTCTTTCCATTTAGATGGGAGGTACCCGGCCGCCCATATATCATTGAAAAGTGCGAGTAGCGTTATTTGAGTATCGTTGTGGAGATGTTTAAGCATGTCGTACATGATCCTGTCAGGTCCAGGTGCAGAGCTCTGACATGCAGCCAAAGCAGCTGTCAATTCGGCAATGTTAAAAGGCTGGTTATATAATTCGTTCTGTCTGCATTTGCGGTTGATTGCCTCACGTTCTGCTATTTGTTTGTGCTTTAGGAATGCCTTGGAATAATGATTTGAGCTTGAAATCCGCTCAAAATGTTCCGCGAGTGCGCCAACTTGATCTTCTAAGCTATTGCCTTCATCGTTTACTAGGGGCAACGGATGAATTTCTTGTCCCTTTAGCCTTCTAAGCCCGTCCCACACTTTAGCCTCTTAAGTATCTGAATTTACAGCTGAAAGGAACCTCTGCCAGCTTGCCCTCTTTGCCTGTCTTCACGTTCGTCTTCCCTGGGATTTAATCTGTTTAAATTCTACTAAATTTTCAGCAGTAGGGCATTCACGTAGTTTGCCCCAGGCTTTATTCTGTCTCCTCCGTGCCTCTCTGCAATCGTTATTCCACCAGGGCACCCGTCTTTTCAATGATGTGCCATTTGTTTGAGGGATGAATTTCTCTGCTGCATCAATGATAAGAGCGGTAAAACATGATACGGCATGATCTATGCTAAAATCACTTATAAAATCTGGTAATATGTAGGCGAATTCTTTAAAGCATTCCCAATTAGCCTCGGCTCGTTTCCTGCGAGGAACAGGCGGAGGAGAGTCATGTTGTGTTACTAGGTTTAGAGTTAATGAGAAGCGATCACTTCCAAATGGATTTTTAATTACAGACCACTCTAAATCAGGGAAGGTAGAACCAGAACCCATAGACAGGTCTGTTGAGGAGTATGAATTAAGCTGTGTGTTATAGTAGGTCGGTTCTTTCTTATTAAAGAGGCACGCACTGGAGTTTAAAAGGAAATTTTCAATGAGTCGACCTCTCGCGTCACATCGTGAGTCTCCCCACATGGGGTTATGAGCGTTAAAATCTCCCACGAGTATGTAAGGCTCGGGGAGCTGGTCAATGAGGTTATAAAAGTCTGTTTTTTCGAGACGCTGGTTTGGCGGTATATAACTAGAACACATTGTTACTAATTTGTGAAAAAGAATGGCCCGAACTAACACTGCCTTGAGGGGCGTGGTAAGGGCGATGGGATGGCAAGCGACATATCTGTGGGCTACGAATGCTACACCGCCAGAGGCGGTAGCCTCGTCGCGGTCATTCCGAAAGATAGAATAATTACGAAGGAAATTAGTGTTTGTAGGTTTCAGATGTGTCTCTTGAACACACAGCAACCTTGGATTATGTTTGTGTAACAGTTCGTTAATGTGATCGAGGTTGCGTAAAAGTCCTCGTACATTCCACTGTAGTATTTGTGTTTCCATTATGATAAATGTGTTGGGTGCTGTGTGTTTAAGAGACAAGGATTAGCTCACGGGTCTTTTTCAGGCACCGTGACGGGAATTTTGTCTCTTTTGGAGCGGTCGAGAGTGCCTCGCCGCTCCTTAGGCGCTGGTGGCGCCGTCTTGCTGGTGGTTGTGTCCATCGCCTCTTGCGAGGCGCTGGACAGGCGCTCTTCCGAGCGCTTTGTTTGGCGTGACGGCCTCGGCACGTTGGACGAAGCCATTGAGGTCACCTGCCAGGAGGTAGATGGCCTCTTCTGCTGGGTTGGCGTAGCAGCAATAGCTGTAGCCGCCGGGGGGCGGGGGGTGGGGAGGCGTTTCTGCCGCCTCACTGGGTGTGAGTCGGACAGCCGCCAGAGACCGCTGTGGCGCTGCCTCCTGACGCGCCACTTCGGCAAATGTGTTTTTGGGCAGGTAGGATACCCGCCTGCGTGCCTCCTTGAAACTAATATTTTCTCTTACTTTTATCGTCACAATTTCTTTTCCTTTTTTTTCCAGGATGGGCACGACCGCGAGTATGCGGCGCGCTCCCCTTCACAATTTACACAACGGAGAGTGTTCTCGCAAGCTTCAGAAGTATGTTCATGGGCACTGCACTTGGCACAGGTCTGACTGCCTCGGCAGCTCTGCGAACTGTGGCCGAAACGTTGGCGTTTGAAACATCTCAGCGGATTTGGCAGATATGGCCTAACACAAAGCTTGATGTACCCTGCCTCGATTGACTCGGGCAGGACACTTGATCCGAAGGTGATTGTCAAGTGCTTGGCTTGGATTTCTTTGCCATCGCGCCTCATCTTAATTCTTTTGACATTGATTACATTCTGTTCACTGAAGCCCTCCAAGAGTTCAGCATCAGTGAGCTGTGGCTGAACCATTTTTCTGAACCCCATTTCTGCCGCAAGGCTTGACCTATTAAACGCATAAATAAAGACGTATAAAATAAAAGAGAAAAAAACGTATTCCTTCACAGACTCTGAAGGCTGGCTGGCGATCCTGAACACTTGTTTCCTTGCCGGGCTATTGAACCTTATTTTTGTCTTTTCATAAGAATCTCAACTGCACTCTTATACTTTCTCTGTTAAGGCCCCGAGTCATTTGTTGTGATTCATCCCCAGTGTTGCTGAACAGGACAATGTCATCTGACAATGGAAGGATGCTTTGATATTCGTCGTTGATCCTCACTCCTAAGCCTTCGAATACTACTTCCAAGCATGCAGTGAATAGCACCGGATAGATTTTGTCTTCTTGTCGGACCCCTTTCTTGATAAGTAACTGTCTACTTTTCTTGTAGAGTACCAAGGTAGCCGTGCAATATTTGTAGATATTTCCCAAGATGTTCACGTATTCCTCCTCTACTTCTTGATTGTGTAATGGCTCTACGACCGCTGGTATCTCTATGAGTCAAATGCATTTTCATAATTTATGAAAGCCATAGAGAGAGGTTGATCGTATTCTGCAGATTTCTCGATTACCTGATTGATGACATGGATGTGATCCATTGTAGAATATCCCTTCTTGAAGCCAGCTTGTTCCGTTGTTTCACCGAGTTGAAGTGTTGCCCTTATTCTATTGGAAATTATCTTGGTGAATATTTTATATAATACTGAAAGCAAGCTAGTGGACCTAAACGTCAAAATGAAGCTTGCAATGAAAAAGACGGACCATATGTTAGCGTAAAGCTATGTACGGTGTAGTAATGATGCGTAATTAGCGCAAACAGGCCGAAATTTAAACCCAGATGGTCCAGATGGGCCGATCCTGGATAATGTGCATTATCTAATGTGGGCGAATCACGAAAGTCGCGCAACCTAAACAAATGACATGGTACGCTAATGCGCCCCAGAAGACCTTGTCTTCGGTGTAAACCGTTGTCGAGTCGCTTTGCTTCCCCTTTTTCTTATTTTTTTTTGCTTTAAAGCAAAAACTCTACATTATAGCATTAGAATCAAGCCACTTTACCATTCGCAGGTTGTGTCGGCAGTTATAATGCACTATTACATTATAATATATAGGGCCCATAAACCAGCGCTAAGTCGAGAATTCTTCACTGTCGACTCTACGGTGCCGTCGAAGGAACCGCCGCCCTCCTATCCTGCCTTATGCCAGCCACGGCGCCCAGCCCAAACGAGCCTCGGGAAATGCGTCAGACTACGTCAGGCTCTCGCGTCATGGGTGCGCTTTTTCTTTGTCATTTTTTTTTCGATAGGCGCTGACTGTACATTGCCATGTGCAAGTGTTTCGCTCGCACTGTTTGCGTCGGCATCGCGCGCGAGCCTCGGTTGATATCCTTAACGAAATATCGCTTGCCTGGCTGACGTACGCCATTAGGCAAGGACTGCGCATCGGGGCGCCAACAGAGATGTTATTGGTAAGGGAAGTAAAACAAAAGAAACAACAACAACTTGTATCCTGGGGCGCTATAACGTAAAACTATTCCAAACTTTTCTATTCCAATTCTGCTATCAGCCCTCCGCGATTGGTCAAAAACTTTTTTCGACCACCCCCCATTTCACCTGTCTGTCACGCGATGTTACAAAAACCGCAATACCTTCCCATCTGATATGATGTGTGCACACTGATTATGCATGATTTGACAGAAAAAAGAAAAACAGTTATTTCTGATTCGACCCCTTTTCGCCATTAGCCCTCGCCTATTGGTAAAAAGTTTTCGGGCTGCACCCACTTCACCTGCCTGTCACACGACGTCACAAAACCGCACGAACTCACCGCGTCAAAGTGACGTGTACGCGATAAAGATGCATTAATATGCCGAACAAAACTGAATTTTTTTCGGAATAGCCGCAGGCTGCCCCGTTCCGAAAGGAATAAAAGATAGCTGCCGCCGATCGCTGAGACGCTGGCTACTCGCACCTGCCGGAGAGCATGGGTGTATTTGCGTATAATAAAACTTCTTGCGTGACCGTGTAACGTTTTTAAGCACTTTCGACAAGTTTACTACCTCATTCTGCCAACTCTTCTTTGCTGAGGGTCAATTTTAGCGTCATTCTTAAGCTTCCGTTGCATGCCGCCGCGATTTTCGACCAGCCACCACAAGCTAAGTAAGGGAAAGCCGACCAATCGCAGACGCCGGCACCACCCTCTTCATACGGTTATCGGTTTTCAGTGCACTGGCTCTGCCCTAGTGAATCCCTCTCCACTTGAGCGTTCTCCTCGCCTCTTGTCAGCCAATTAGATACGACAAGCCGCTCAGTGTAGGCAATGTTATTCGTTTTTCAAGCAAACAAAAGGGACCTCCTATGAACGATGAGAGCGTTTGATTGGTCTGTTCAGACAACCCTATGGGTGACCACCCGGTGCTTGCGTCGGTGGTTACGCAAATTTGACGTCAGGAAATTGGAATAGAAGCATATTGGAATAGTTTTACGTTATAGGGCCCCTGCACAAGAAAAGGCTCCCGCTTTTAGGCTCAGTTCATTGTGACTACATATAGCCAGTTGGAATTTAACAAAAGGCGTTCGCCACGTATTGGTACACTATTACATGTGCGAGCCAATCAGCGTCCACCATTAGACCTCTCCTATCGTTGTATGTATTCGCTAAATCGACGCGTTGCAAAAGTGCGCGACCAGCGGCAGCTGGATTTCGATGCAGGCGCAATGCAAGAACGCCCGTGTACCGTGTATTGGATTAAAAATTAGGGTGTTTTACGTGCCAAAACCAGTTTCTGATTATGAGGCACGCCGTAGTGGGGGCCGCTGGAAATTTCGACCACCTGGGGTTCTTTACCGCGCACTTAAATCTAAGTACATGGGTGTTTTCGCATTTCGCCCCCATATAAATGCGGCAGCCGTGGCCGGGATTCAATCCCGCGACCTCGTGCTGAGCGGCCCAACACGATAGCCACTGAGTAACCACGGCGGGGGTGCACTGGATGCATGTTAAAGGCGGACAGACGGTCAAAATCCTATAAATATGCAAATTATTTGTGATATTACAAACTTTACGCAAATGTTGCAATTGTGAAACTGATGCTGAGGAGTAGTGAAGTCATGTCTGGTTAATAGAAATTTTATAACTAGCACCACTTTCTAGATACCGGTCCCCAGAATATGCTTAAGAATACCTCGGTATTTCAGTTAAGATTGTCCCGAACTGGCTAGAGGCACACTTTTTAGAAGCTGCTAACTGGCACGCCCAATTATTTCGTAGCACATATTAAGGTCACATATATCTAATGTGATGACAGTTTTAGGATTTCTGTATTGCTATATCTTAAGTTAATAATTAAAATTAAATTATAAAATTTTACGTAATTGGCAGAATTGTCGTTGAAATCTACCTTGTTGCTAATGTACGCCTAGACACGTAGCATATCAGGAAAAACGGCAGCAGCCTAGATATGACGGTCAAAGAAAGTGTTCCGCATAAAACGAAACATTGGGATTTATGTTACTGGATGACAGCGATGAAGGTGTGAGTATCCGCGTTGAAAAGGTGCGATGAGATATGCAATCTAGCTGTTTATTCTAACTTTTCTGGATTATCGAAGGCATTAAATATTTCTTTACCCAAATTTACAGTATACGAAATGGAACGTTCGGTTCATTGCATTTCTTCCTTTCTATTGCACTGCTAATCTCGCAGCAGTGTATCTTGCATACTCTTCGCGTATACGAAGTCTCACATAGCGAAATATAACGACTATCTTATCGGGAGGCTAAAGCCGCGTTTGTATATGATTGAGATAGTGGTACATCGCATTGCATTTCTAGTACGTCGCATCCATGAAAATCTCAGTATACCCCTAGCTAGGCAAATCGCATTAGTGTCGCCAGGCGAGCTTAGTGCTACGGTGGAGACAGGTAAATCGCCTCGCATGGTGCATGTAGACGCTGGCGTATCACATTGAGGGGGTGTGGAAAAGTGAGACCGCTGCTGGCGTGTGCTCTTCTTCGCCCACCGGACAAACCTGATCTCTGGAAAAAGGTTATAGTAGTTTGTTTGGTACGACCGATAATGTGCCGTATGTAAATGATGAAATGCACCAAGGTGTGGCCTTTACTTTTAGAGTGAACACTCTAAATAAAGTTTCGGCGACAAGATAAGCCCCAAGGGGGCCAAATGTTTCTTAGAATGTACTTCAATGACGAATGGCATGGCGCAGTGCATGAGAAGTGCATGGAACTGCTCGTTCGAACACGGCGCTTCGTGTGAAATTTTCGGACAATTAGCCTTTGTCAGTTTGGGAACCACAACCCGCCGTCACGCGACGATGCATACTTTCATACTTTCGACGCAGCCACGGCAACTCGTCCTCGGCGTGGGACCTGGCTGAGCACACGCGCTGCCTGGCGTCCTACGCGAAGCACACCTCCGGCGTCGAAATGTCCGGCGACGAGCCGTGGTGGCGGGACGCGGTCCAGGTCCGTTGGACCGCCGAGGTCTCGTTCAGGGCGGCCGCTTTCCGAGACGCCATGATCGCGCAGGAGAGGTCGCTCAGGCAGCTCTTCTTCCTCCGCTTTGGCCACACCTTCTGCGCAGTGCCCAGCCGCAGCCAGCGGGAGGCGGCAGCAACGGCGTGTCTTGTGGCCACCATGAAACTGCCTGCATTGGCCTGAGCGTTCGGGTGCCCCGGCATGGTGGGCATCGGGTGCTGACCACTCTGCGACTGTACGGCTCAAGGAGAAAAACGAGAGTTACTCGCAGAGAGCAGCAGTGCGGCTTCGCACTGCATGTCAGTTTCTCTTAAAACGTGCAACATCTCGAAAGTGTTTGGGATTGATTTTCTTCACTATACGTAGTGACTGCTGCCTAAGCTGAGCAAGAAAATGGTACGCAAGAGCGCACTTGCTAATAAAGTAACACAACCTGGTAAAGAAAAAGAACTTTTTTTTTCCATCTTGCACACTGACAACGGCTCTATTAAGTGAGCATTCGATAGACGAGCCCGCTCGCCATCAAAACGCCCTTCAAATTTTGTGCTCGGTGGGGCTCCTTGCGTTACGATATGTGACTCCCGATGCATGGGCGTTGCCGCGAAATCCAGCCCGATTTCGCAATGTTCGCGCTTAAATGTCTTTTCGAGCGTGAATTAAGGGCATTCTAGACAAAATTGAGCATGGCTTCCGGCGCCGGGAGTTGTTTTGGTCGGCGGCGCATGACAGCACGAAAACATTTCGGGGGGGGGGGGGGGCTGAAACCAAATGCATGTTGCTCACTTCGGTATGCAATGCGTCACGCTATTTTAGTATTTTGTTTAATTAGACAATCAGTCAAGATTAATGAACTAACAGACATAGTTCCAGCAAGCGATAAACACACTATCGTGCATCGGCTGCTAAAGCGCAATCAATTTCGTGACGCCTTTTTCAAACGACAAAAAAGCAGGCATGATCCTTGCCCTAGGAGCTGCAAGCGGACAGGCTGCAAGAATATTTCGAAGCTGGCACCCGGGTACGCGACCGAGCCTGATGACAATATTCAACCCCTAGGATTCACTGAAGCAAACCGGCAGCCTCACAAGAAAGAGGCACAGAGCCTTCCTCATAAATAATGAGGTTAGCTCCAACGTTTTGTATTTCATGACGGCTAATCCACACGCTAACACGCGCAGCGTGAGCGCACAGCTGGTTGTGTCCAGCTCAACTGCCTGGATGATCTTGAAAACAGCTGGACTGCGCCCTTACCACCTGCAGTTGCATCAATGCCTGGAGTGAAGGTATCTCCGAAAGAGACTCAACTTTGTGAATTGGATTTTGATTCAGGAGGAGCAGGATTCTAACTTTCTCACCAAGGTTTCCGGACTGACGAGGCAAACTTCCCCAAATTGCCAAGTAAATATGCACAACGCACACTATTGCATTGAGCACAATCCCCACTGGCTAGTACGATCCCGCCACCAATACCAACGGACCTCTAACGTTTTGCGTGGAATATATGACAGCACAGTCACTGGCCTAGTGTTTTTTTAGCAACACTATGACCGGCAATAGGTATGCAAGTGAGTTCCTCAAAGGGCCGGTTGAAGACTTCTGCTGCAATTTGCCACTAGCCCAGCTTGACGCAATGTGGCATCAGCGCGATGGGACCCCAGTCCACACCTGCAGTTAAGCACGAGCATGGCTTGATGTTATCTTCCCAGGGCAATGGATAGGGAGAAACGGGCCTATCCTGTGGCCGGCAAGGTCACCCGACCTCAACCGTTTTGACTTTCTATTGTGGGGCTATATTAACGATCACGTATACACGACGGAAACGACGACTCCAGAAGCCTTATAGGAGAGGATAATTGAAGTCTGCCACAGCATTTCATCGACGGGGCTCAACGCAACAATGAGCAAGCTTGCTCGGAAGATCCCAGTGTTGTATCGCTGGAGAAGGTGACCTCTTCGAGCGCTTGCCGTGAAAGCGCATAAAAAATAAACGTAAATTCAGTGAAAGGCTGCGTCCAGTCATTTGGGATACTCTTATTCTACCATTTCCAGCCTTCTGAAAACTCAGTTTTGTTTAATAAGGGATGTTCAATTTGCTTACGGCTATTGCGAAATGACGAAGCACAAGCGATAACCGCTTTGTCTGCTTAACGCTATAACAAACTTTCGCGAGGGCAGCACATCGCTGGCGTAAATGGAACAGCCAACATCTACGTCACTGCCCTGTCGCCTTTTAAGCGGCAGCGTGCCTATCTGTCTGTGCGCGGAACTTGGGGAGCAGTGCAATCACGACGCGCAAGCGGGTATGTCAGTTGCTGTTGTGCATTTCGCAGGCATCCTCAGTAAGCTGAAATGTACTAATACTTAATAGATATATAGAAAGACAGAAACTGTTTATTCAGACGTTTTGCAAACCGCTCTGAAATTTTCTAATTAGAAGATTTTTTCATAGCTTCGTTACTTCAGAAGTTGGTTTATTAATCTTGACTAAAAATCTAATTAGGCAAAATACCAAAAATAGCGTGACACGCTACAAACAAAAGTGAGCAACATGCACTCGATCGCGTCATCTTACAGTGCATCGGCATATCTTTATCTCTGGCTAAATATAGCTGACACATTCGGCATAAAGTGACTTTTGCTTAGATACGTAGATTTATTGGATACTTATACGTATATTTAAATAGCTTGTTGCGAGGTTTTCTGGATACATGCAGTGAAGTTTGTTTCCAGAGACACATTTCTTCCTGTTATCAAGCGTTAACTTCGCATTTGTGCATTCTATTGTGCTTCGCATTTCTAATGTATATTTTCTAACGTGACCCCCCCCCCCCCCTCCCGAACGAAATTTCTGGCTACACCACTGTATAATAGGGGCGGGCCAACTTAAATTTGATTGCAGGCCTGCTTACATTTGGGACGTATAGGGTTACGAAACAACTCAAATACTGGTAAACGCGATTCCAAGCCGGGACAGAAGATAGACACACAAGAGCAGGACGAGCGCTAACTCGCAACTAAATTTTGTTCAGAACGCTTCGCCGACTTATGTACACTGAAGACCAGGAACGCGCAAGCGCACTTCCCACCAAGTCAACCAGTACATCATATCAAGAAGTCCTTAGATTAGAGGATCATTTCCAAAAACTTATCTTTTTTGCTACACCAAACAACCGTCGTATCGCTAATACAGGCACTCTTTTTCATTTTCTAATATGACATGCCTCCAAGATTTCTCTGGCCAAAGCATTGCCACTCCTGCCTAGTATTCTAATACCGGAAAGAATTGGCTCACAGCGACAAGACCTACAATGCAAATTCTGTGAGCCAATTCTTTCCGGTATTCGAATACTAGGCAGGAGTGGCAATGCTTTGGCCACAGAAAGTTCGAGCAAATGTCTCAATGCCTTTGAACGCCTCAATGCCTTTGAGCATAACACCTCGAAATTCAGACAGTTCGCCCTCAGATGACTTGAGCGGCCCTTCAAATTGAGTGTCGTTGCTTAAACATTTTATAACGCCGCTTAGATACGGCTCGTTCCTCGTTTCTGCTGCCAGTCTCTTCCACGTGTCGTCGCTCACAAGCGAGAAAACCATACTTACAGCATGAATTTCTGCGTCATCACTCGAGATGCCCGTATAATCCTTGACGGAGGTCCTTGATAGCAAATCTGCGAGCAAAAGTTTCTTTCTTGAAACGAAGCACATTGTATTGTCATACCGCACATCCTAAGAAAGAACCGCTGCAGCCTCGGCGGCATGTCGCCAAGTGCTTTTTTTGTAGATGGCAAATAAAGGGCGGTGGTCTGTTTCCACCGTAACCTTGCAGCCGTAGACGAAGTGGTGGAATTTTTCGCACCCGTATACGATAACCATTGCCTCCTTCTCCACTTGAGAATACCGCTGGTGAGCGTGGGGAGCACTTTAGAAGCGTAAGCCACGGGTTTCCATGCGTTGTTATGACACATCACAAGACACTTTCGTCGGCTTTTCCGGGTCAAATACTGACAGAAGGTGTTGTTCGCTCACGCTGTTGCATAGCAGCTTCCATTCGCTCGCGTGATTCTCTGTCCATACGAAAACGGTGTCTAGCCTGACTAAGCTCCCGTGAAGTGTACTTTGCGCCAACGTCGGTAAAATTTCCCAAAGTAGTTGACAACCCCGCGAATTCGCTGGACACCTGATTTGTCGCAAGCCGCGGGCATTTCCAGCATGCTTTTAACTAGTGCAGGGCTTGGTTTTATACCTTCTGCACTCATAACATAAACTAGTAACTCTCTTTTCTCAGCGCCAACTGTGCGCTTCTCAGGATTAAATGAGACCAGCCTGTTCGGCTGCTTGTAGCGCCAACCGTAGGCGTTTGTTGTGTTCCAGCCGGGAGGTGCCCCAAACTAGTATGTCGTCTACGTACACTTTTACGCCGTAAAGCGGGTCGAAATTTTTGTTCAGTGTTTTCTGAAACACTTCAGATGCCGACGAACTACCGAAAGGCAACCTTAAGAAACGGACCGAACGGCGTTGCAAAAGTGGAAATAATGGACGTCTCTTCGTGCAATGGGATTTGATGGAAACCCCAGGTTTGCATCACGTCGGAAGAATATGGTTGCACCCGTCAGCTCGGCTTCTATGTCTTCTCGCCTTGGCATTTCGTAGTGTTCTCGCTTTATGCATTCTTTTATCGTTCCAGGGTCCATGTACACTCGAATCTTTCAGTCATTTTTGCAAACGATAACGAGAGGATTCACCCAGTCTGTGTCTTCAGTGACTTTGAGGATGATCCCAGCCCTCTCTGTGCGTTCCAGTTCTACCCCAAGCGGTTCTCCCAGAGCCAAAGGTACACGTCGCGCTGTTTGGACAACAGGCGTAGCGTCTTGGTGCAGGACCATGCGGTAGAGGCGTCGAACGCAGCCTCTGCCGTTGAACAGGTGTTGAAAGTCGCAAGCGACTTCATTCAAACTGTTCAGTGTTGCGTTGTGAACTTCTCGTGGTAAAAGCCCCAGGTCTTCGCATATGTTTCGCCTGATGGTCTCTCTTCATCTGAGTCCATTGTTTCTTGTGTTTCTGAATTTTTATTCTTTCTCCCTTAGTGTGCTCCCCGTTACTGTTGCTTTCTTCGTCGGCAATGATGACCCGTTTGGTTGCACCGTTCTCATTCTGGTGGTCATTGCCCTGTGATTAGTATTCTTTTTTATTAGTTTTACAGCTTTTCCTTCCTGGGCCCCGCCACTTGCAGCATTGCTGTCCTCGGGTACTTGATGCTGACTGAAGCCTGCCAGCTATATTTTCTCTTCGGGCATTTGCTACCTGGTACTTGTGCTTCTCATTCACACCTCATGATTCCATCTCATTAAGCGTTCCACGCGAGCCCTTTGTGCCCTCGCTGACCGGGCCTTAGGACACTCGGAGTTACAATGCCCACCTTTCTTTTTCACATTGGCTTTTATCTTAATTGCGCGCTTTGAGGTTTCTTCGCCCCTCATTTTTTAATTTCTCATGGGCTTTAATCCTGTTATTCTTTCTATGTAGGTAGGAGCTTCCCCAGTTCTATTTACTTTGCTTTCACTACTTCCGGGGAACCGGGGAAATCCGGGGGCGGAATGCGAAAACAACGGTGTACATAGATTCAGGTGCACGTTAAGGAACCCCAAGTGGGCCAAACTTCAGAAGCCCCCGATTACGGCGTGCCTCATAATCAGATCGTGGTTTTGGCACCCAAAACCCCATAATTTTATTTTCTTTAATGAAAGAGATAGGCCACAAACCAGGCAGTTCTGAAAGCTTTCACCCCTTTCCTCTTCCTAATAAACGTGCTCTTCCTATTGTGACAAACGTGCTCGGCGGAAGCCACCAAGTTAGAGGAAAGTTCATGAAAGAAAGAAAAAGATTCTGAAAAAAATATTACTCGCAGTGGAAATGTCGGTTCAGGCGCCTATTTAACTGCTGATTACAAGACACGAGCCAAAGAAATAGAGCTGTTGAATATTTTTCCGCCGGACAAGCGCTAAGCATTTCCCGGATGATGGTGTGCGAATACTCGATGTCAAATACGAATCCAATAGTCTTCCGTATTTGATGGGCATTCGATTCGAGAATTCACTATTAGAAATTATCGACTATTTGTTTCTGTTAGAATGTAAGCGGAGTAACACTTCCTATACTCTCGGGGAAGAAACATCAACAAGAACGGAGACTGTTTGCATGCCCGTGAGCTAACTGACGCCTTTCCTTTTTAAAAAAATTCATTCTAACGCTAGAATGTGAAAGCGGACTCGACATGTATTACAGCATTTACAATCAGTGGCACATTACAAGATTAGCGGTTGGGTTGTGCGTGTAACTCCGCTGACACTTCAGAAGTGGATGGATGGATGGATGGATGGATGGATGGATGGATGGATGGATGGATGGATGGATGGATGGATGGACGGACGGATGGATGGATGGATGGATGGATGGATGGATGGATGGATGGAAGTGGGTGGATGGATGGATGGAAGTGGATCGATGGATGGATGGAAGTGGATGGGTGCGTGGATGGATAGATGGATGGATGGATGATGGATGGATGATGGATGGATGGATGGATGGAAGTGGATGGATGGATGGATGGATGGATGGATGGATGGATGGATGGATGGATGAATGGATGGATGATGGATGGATGGATGGATGGATGGATGGATGGATGGATGGATGGATGGATGGATGGATGGATGCAAGTGGATGGATGGATGGATGGATGGATGGATGGATGGATGGATGGATGGATGGATGGATGGAAGTGGATGGATGGATGGATGGATGGATGGATGGATGGATGGATGGATGGAAGTGGATGGGTGCATGGATGGAAGTGGATGGATGGATGGATGGATGGATGGATGGATGGATGGATGGATGGATGGATGGATGGAAATGGATGGATGGATGGATGGATGGATGGTGGATGGATGATGGATAGATGTATGGATGGAAGGGGATGGATGGATGGATGGAAGTGGATGGATGGATGGATGGATGGATGGATGGATGGATGGATGGATGGATGGATGGATGGATGGATGGATGGATGTTATGAGCGTCCCCTTTCGAACGGTATGGTGGGTTGCGCCCCCAAGCTCTTGATATTATAGTGCTACCTAGGTTAAAAAAAGAACAAAAAAGAAGAAGGAACAAAAAAGCGCGATGGACTCCCATACCCAAATTTTCTGAGCCCCTATCATTAACTTTGCTTTTGCTCGTCTAGGTTTTTGTCATTTCCCTACTTTCATTCCACCAATTTCCCAATCGCCTCTTACTAGTCTCTATTGCGGACATATTTACTTTTCCCCTGCTCGCGCTGAACCCAAGGGTTTCAAGAAGGCCAGTGGTGCCTAAATCAACCACTGGGCAGATGTCTTCACATTCAAATAAAACATGCTCCATCGTCTCCCTAGCTTTACCGAAGCAAGCACATGCTTCTTCTTCGGTGTTGGGCTGCTAAGCACGAGGTCGCGGGACCGAATCCCGGCCTCGGCGGCCGCATTTCAATGGCGGCGAAGCGCGAATACACCCGTGTACTCAGATATAGGTGCACGTTAAAGAACCTCAGGTGGTCGAAATTTTCGGAGTCCCCCACTACGGCGTGCCCCATAATCAGAAATTGGTTTTGGCACCTAAAACCCCATAATTTAATTCGAAGCACATGCTTCTTCTTTCTTCTCATATCTCGCATTATAGGGGCGTGTTCTAAGTAATTGTGATCTCGCTTGGAAAAGTGATGAGCTTCCCTTTGATTTATAAATTGTTTCTTTCATGGTTTTTGTTTTTTTTTCCTCTTAAGTAGTTACTCATGGCAGCTCTATTTCCATTGCCGCCACCCATGAGATAATTTCAGCCTCTGTCTTTCCGCTTGACATCTTTTGTTGCTGTGTTGCCCACCCTACAGGCCGCATACTTCTTGGTAAGCTTCCTAGTCCTTTTTCTCCACTTTGAATCAATGTTTTTCCTGTACAAATACCTCAGCACTCTCCCACACCATTTACCTTCCTCCATATTCCTCAGTCGTTCTTCATAATCAATTTTACTGCGAGCTTCCCTCACTTGAAAACTAGTCCAGCCCATATCACCGTGCACAGCTTCATTTGTAGTCTTCCCGTGAGTGCCCAATGCGAGGCGACCCACTGACCTTTGTTTCCAATCGAGTCCAGATTGTACCCCTTGTATAAAGCAAACAACCGTATTTCCTAAAGTAAGTCCTGGAACCATTACAGCTTTCCACATACCTCGGAGCACCTCGTGCCTATTGTATCCCCATAGCGCTCTGTGCTTCATTATGGCTGCATTTCTCTTCCCCTTCACTGTTATTGTTTATTCCTGTGTTTCCATATATCTATTGCCTTCGTTTATCCATATACCAAGGTATTTATGTTTCTTTACCCGAGGTACTTTGTGGCCCTGTATTGCCACTATCTGTTCATTGTTTTCATTGAATACCATAACACCTGATTTTATAACACTAAATTTCAATCCTACATTCTCGCCTCCATGTCCACAGATATTAGCCAGACGTAGGAAATCTCTTTGCTTGTCAGATAGCAACACAATATCGTCCGCATAAAATAAACCTGGAAGCTGCTGCTCTACTACTGTACCCGCATGTCTGTATTAGACATTAAACCGGATATTACTGCCTTCTAGCGCCCTCTCGATCCTCACCATGTACATCATAAACAGCAGTGGGGATAAAGGGCACCCCTTCCTCAGTCCCTTCTTGATATCAACATTCTCTTCACTCCTCATCCCTTTTCATTCAACGCAAACGGTATTTTCTAAGTAAATCTCTCTCAAAAGCTGTAGACAGTCGTCACCTAAGCCTTCCCCTTCCAGGATATCCCACAATATGTTGCGGTTTACGCTGTCGTACGCTGCTGTAATGTCTAAAAAGGCCACAAATAACGGTCTGCTTTGTACTCTTCATATTTCAATACACTGAGTAAGAAGAAATAAGTTATCATCCAAACACCTACCTATTCTGACGCCATTCTGAAGTTCTCCCAAAATGCCTTTATTCTCTGCCCATGCTAGCAGCTTTAATTTGATTGCCTGCATTGCTAGCCTGTATATTAGCGATGCAATGGTGAAATGTCTACACGAGTGAATTCTATATTTCTCGCCCTTGCCTTTGTAATCTAAATTCATTCTACTTTGACGCCAACTGTCTAGTGTTCACCAGAGCTTGCTTACATTTTGGTCCTAGATGATTAATCAGCCGAACGGAAACCTCGTCTAGCCCTGTGACTGTGCGCTTAGGAATTTTCTCTTGGCCTTTTTTTTTCAGTTGCAATTTAGCAGCACCAGCTCCTTTTCCGTGTGGTTCTCTTTCATGCTCTTTCTTTCTTCAAATACAACCTCCTCATCGCCTTGGAAAGATTCAGCTGTTTTTTTTTTCGAATGTAATTTAATGCCGCTTCTCCTTCCAGTCTGTTTCCATCTTTGTCTAGGATATATGGTTGTATTGTTGTCGACTTCCTGCCTAAAAATTTTATCTTGTTCCAAAATTTTCTAGGTGTGGCCTTCTTTTTTTTCTCGTGTTTCTGACAACTAACGTTCACATTCACCTTTTATATTTGCCTGGACTAGTATTTGAGCCATTTACTTTTTGTCCCGGTATATTTCCCATCTACTGGCTACTTCATCCTGCGGCAACTGCGCCTTCCTTGCCTGCCTGTGCTCTCTGGATGCTTTCTGTCGTTCGGCGAACGCTTCTCGTATCTGCCTGTTGCACCAGCTTTCCGGTTTCCAACGAACATCTTATTTCTCTTTCCACATTTCTGTCGTTGCTACACTTAGAAGCTCACTATATTCCCACCCTTGGCCATTTGCTAAGTTCTTCCTCGACTCTAGTGACGATATTTGTTATTTGTTCAGCGTTGAAATTTGAAGTGTCCATTTTGCACTCCTTGCTCTCGTTCCCAACTACAGATGCCATTTTCAGAATGATGCGTTTATGGTAACTCCCTATACTGCGGTACCCTTCCTCTTCAATGACTATTTCTCTCAAGTTACCATGAATTCCTTCTGTCATCAGACAATAATCAATGGTCGATTGCCGTATTCCCACTTCCCACTTGATCTGCCCTTAACACTTCCGCACTGTATTCACGATAACGAGGTTATGTTGCTCACAAAGGTCTAGCATTGACTTCCCGTTGTCGGTATAGCCATCTAAATCCTGTATGTGGGCATTCATGTCACCTAATAGGATAATTTTGGCATCATTCCCGAAACACCTAATATCAGCACTTATGCATTCCACTAACTCTTTATTTTTCTTTGTGCAAATATTTCTGGTCCACAGATACGTAACGCCCAGTCAAGTTTTTTTCCCACTCATTGTACCTGATAACCAAAGATGCTCGACATTTTGAATTTCCTCTTTTCCATTTTCCTCCCTGATGGAATAATTCTGCAGGCAGCAGTGCCGCCGGTGGTATAAAGAATCTTCAGTAAAGGCGTGGAGAAGCCGACATGTGTAGGGTAACTTTCCGTCATTCAATAAGAATTGCTCATATTTAGGCAACCTATGGATTGTCTCGTTTTATGGAAATACAGTTTTCGTTTGGCCGATCTTAGCCGCATCTCTTAAACCAACGAGCATGTTTCCAGAATTACACTTCTCTCCGTAAACCAACACGCCACTCTACCTGCAGCTGGTGACATGCTGTTATTTTGTTTCATTAGTGTCATTGTCATGGTGCGCCAGATATCTGAACGAAGTCTATCGTTTCCGAGTTGCTAAGGAAATAGACAAGTCATGCCTTCTATGTCTCCTTCGTGTCTCGTCTTTTGAATGTGTTGCGTGGCGCCTCCCCAGGCATAGCTTTGAGTCCGCCACCAACTTGCTTACCTTTCAGTCATTCCGCAGTTCCTAATTTGACCGCACATTAAATTGTGAACGCCATTACATGCTTGTATGAAATAATGCCAAGAGGCCTCCTTTTTTTTTTACCACTGGAAATTCACGCAAACTTCACATATCATTTTTTTTTGGAAATGGGAAAATATTTGGTATTCGGTTCGAAATACTAATAGCAATGAATAGTGCGCAGAGGACGAGACAGTAAAATTCCGACACACACGAACAATACGAGCACTAACAACCAACAAATTTTATTTTTCGCATGCATCACTTTTGCACGCCCGAAGAAGGACATATCGCTTAGACAGCCGGTATCAGCGTCTCAGAAACGCAAGCTCTTTATCGCAAAGGAAAAGAAAAGGTGTGCTCACACATGTAAGGTCCTGCTCTGTTTATCTTTCCAGCTTCAACGTTTTTGACTCCGAGGGAAGCATGTGATAAGCCAGTGTTTCCCCTCGCCATTACCTGATATTGCGATCATATTCCATAACGTGCAAGCCGTTTCTTGGTAATTGTGTTTTGTAGGAAGGAACAAGGACAGGGTAACCCGCGAAATGATTGAAGCTCAAAAAAATAAACAGAGCTGGGCGCACATGTGTGAGCACACCTTATATTTTCCTCTGCGATAAACAGTTAGCGTTTCTGAGACGCTGATACCGGTTGTCTAAGCGACATGTCCTTCGGGCGTTTAAGAGTGACGTATGCAAAAAATAAAATTTGTATGAAGTTAGCGCTCGTACTCTTCGTGTGTGTCTGGGTTTTTACTACATCGTCCTCTGCTCGGCTATTCACTGTTATTCAAATCATGCACCAACAAGCCGAAAAAGCTACGCTGCGAAATTCTAAGGTCGATTTTCTCGAATATTCGCATTAGACTCGATCCGTAAGTTTCACCCGACTAAGGTTACTGCATGCTGAAGCTGAGGCGCTAATCATCTGAACGTAGTCAGCCAGGCGCATCCATTGGCGATAGAACGTAGTAAAGCGGTGCATTTTGGCAGTTCTTCGGCACCGTCATGGGGAATGGTATACCTTTATAACGCGCACTACTTCACTTAGTAGAGTGTAAAGTATGGCCGTATTGGGACCAGCAAGAATGTTTTACACGAAGGCTTATGAACTTTCATATGTAGTTATAGATTCTTATTTCCCGCTACCATTTACCAGATTCCTTGAAAGCATCGAAGGATTCGGCATTCACTCGGCGTCGCGCGGTAAATCGCCGTGGAATAGCGCTAATGATGAGTTTCAAACAGATTCTGGGCTCGACCGCGAAGCTCAGGCTAAGAGCTTTGTTTTTCGTGTTTAGATGTAGAAACATGCAACGGTAGGTTACGTCAGAGCCGGCTATCCTAATTTCCAAATTCGTTACTTCACCAACAGTGAAAACTTGAAGAAAGAAGAAAATATCGGCAAGCACTCTATATACACGAAGACAAAGCTCACATAGAAAGTCTCTACACGGGCACCTGCACCGAAAGCTCGGTGCTGTAATTATAGAACGGTGAAGCCATTACACAGGAATGAGAGTCCACACAACCATTTTCATACATGTATATATCAGGGCCACGTGACTACGAGATCAGCCAGTTAAAGCAGAAGCACCGTGTTCTGGCAAGAACAGCAAGGCACTTTGCGTGTATGCGCGGGCTCCTTTCGCGCTCGGAAAAACGTTTTTATGTAGTGCGCATTCAGCAACAGAAAGCTGTATCGGGAGTTTTTCATGTCGCTCTACGATTTTCTTGGTTTAGGTCGATGATTATAATCGCGCTACCTGTCACAGGCAATTTCTAAAAAAGTTAGTGCGGCTAAAGAAAATACCTCTATACTGTTCCGGCATCCAACGGTAGTGCAATACCTTTTGAATTACCGTAAAAAATTTTTTTTCATTTTCTTTTCACGCTTCCATGTTTATGGATCGTCCATCTCTGGCTTCTTCACGCTCACCTCTGCTCAATATGTTGTTCCTACCTTTTTAACTTTACGTTTCACCTCCTTTTCCTTGTCATTGCCGGTGCCGTTAACGTAGTGTCATTTGGTCAGTTTCCAGGTAATAATTCTCCAATGCGCATCCACCTTCCATTCATTACCCCCTTTTCTATTAGCGTCACTTTCAAACTGTTCCTGCATGTTGTCGTTAGTTCGGGGCCTCCAAATTTGTCTTTAAAT
Source organism: Dermacentor albipictus (assembly GCF_038994185.2). Classification (NCBI taxonomy): domain Eukaryota; kingdom Metazoa; phylum Arthropoda; class Arachnida; order Ixodida; family Ixodidae; genus Dermacentor; species Dermacentor albipictus. Next base: position 3,616,750 of record NW_027225573.1, on the reverse strand, counting down.
TGTCAGTGCACAATAAGCACTGTTTATGGTTTTGTATGGTGTCCTCGATTGTACGTGGACACCTATCGTGATGCTTATACAAAGACGAAGTGCTGCTGAAACGTATGAAAACGGATCGCCGAGCCTCGGGTCCAAGTGAATGTGGCTGTATTCAACGTGACAATCCATGATATGAACCGATACATTAAACAAAGTAGTTGAAGCTCAACATGCGTGGATATTGAAAGAAATCCTGCGAAATATGAAAAAGCACAGCGCGACTAGTAGTTCTGGAACTGAATGGCACGGCATACAAAGTGCAAAATCTTGGAGAAGTTTGCCACAGTACGTCACCAAAAAATAAAATTTGGTAGTCTCTTCAGAAATAAATCCATGGTAAAGTTCAGAATTCGTGCCCTTTCCACTATGCTGGCACTGGCCAAATTTAAGTATTCGTCGGAGACAAGAGAAACCACGATGCTGAAATTCGATCGCGCTTTACACTTCCAAAAAACGATATTCGTCTGGAAGATTTAGGGCATCTCGTGATGAACTCAGTTTGAGCGTTAAGCCAGTACTCGGGCACACAACTGTGTGCAAACTCTATTTTGCTAAGAACAAATACTAATTCGAATTCCTTGCCACAAATTCTTCCACGATCAGTTACGCCTGTGAGAAAGTAAGCTTTGTTACAGCTTTTAAAAGTAAGTTAGTAAGAGTCCTACAAAAAGCAGTAACGTACACTTTTACTACATGGCCGGGTGTCCCGCCAGGATCGGTCAACGGTAACGGGAAAGTGTTTCTGAGCATGAAGTCGCCGGTACAATTCCTAATCATGCCAGATACGTTCTAATGTAGGTCGATGAAAAAACGTCTCGTGTGTTGATATTTCGGAAATGGGTAAAAAGAAATTACGCAGACAAAGACAACAGGAGCCAGCAACTGCGCTATGGCGTTCCTCATAGCCAAACCGTGGTACTTGAATTAGTATGTAGGAATTAGATTATCGGGTTTAACGTGCCAAAACCACTTTCTGATTATGAGGCACGCAGTAGTGGAGGACTCCGGAAATTTAGACCATCTGAGGTTCTTTAACGTGCACCTAAATCTAAGCACACGGGTGTTTTCGCATTTCGCCCCCATAGAAATGCGGCCGCCGTGGCGGGGATTCGATCCCGCGGCCTCGCGCTCAGCAACCCAACACCATAGCCACTGAGCAACCACGGCGGGTGTATGTAGGAATTCGAGACGTCTCATTCAGATTTCTTGCTGTGCCATGACGGGACCCACCGCCGTGGCAACAATTACTGTGCCGATGCAAAAAGAATGCACATTACTGTGCGTGCTGACTGGGCCGAGCGCAGCAACAACGAGGCCCACCGAACCCTACCACTTAGTGAAATCTCGTGTTTAAAGCTGACGGCCAATATTTCCACGAGCCAGTGTGTCCCGAAGTAGCTACAATATGTATTTCTGGGCTAGATTTTGATACTGTGGTTGAAAGCTGCGATCTTCTACATACTTATGGATACTTAGGAGCGCAGCATGTTCAGCAGCTAAACGCCAACTTCCCGACTTATGTGCTTATTTATACTGAATCTGTCTTGACAACCCTATACTCCACATCATGTTGGAATGTCAGCTCAGTGCTCAATACTCGGACCAAACTGTTACCAGGAACAGGGCTCTGTCGTGACACCCCTTCCCCCCCCCCCCGCTCCATAAATATTTTACGAACGACATACCTAGCATGTAAGCTTGATTGAACACTAAATTAGCACTTCAACGCGAAACCCGCAATTTGCTCTATAATGTATGAGCGATATGCTGAATAGTTCCTGTGAATGACTTTCGCAAACTAGAAGTAGAGTAGTACGACTCGAACAGCTTTGGGGAACAACGCTTGAGCCATGCCACCGACCTAAGAATAATGCGCATTGTTAAGACATCGCATTCGAGAGCCTGAAGATGGTTTCATGGTTTCCTTTTATATGCCAGCAAAATGATGAGACACACGAGCAGCATGCACTAGCAATTTCGAAGAAATGGAGAATAACAGCTCAGGGCTTTTGTGCGGAGCTCTACGCTGCACCGATCAAAACACTTAAAAGTCGACAAGCGTCACTGAGAGCTCTAATAATGAGAGTAATTACTACCCTGCCGGCAGTCGCACAATTTAAATACCTACAGGAACAAATTTTGTTCGACAAAATAAAGGAAATCTCATGCAATATACGGAGGCTGCTGCTATGCGACTGAATTATCAGTATGAAGTTGTGGTAGAATGCACTAAAGGACATACAGTGCCTACTTTTAAAAACAGGCCTGCGATACCACCTGTATGGTGCTACCACCTGCTCGAAGCGTTAAGTGGGCTGCAGAGAGAGAGAGAAAAAATAAATGGAAAAGGCAAGGATGGCAAGGGGGAACGGATAGGGGGAATAGAAATCAGGGAGAGAGAGAGAGGCTGTGAATGTGCGCACGTGTCTGGACAGCACCGCGCTATCAGAGGCCGTCGCACAAATAAGTTGTTTTCAAAAAACGCAAACGTAACTTCTCTGTCTTCTGTGCCGATGACAGGCGGTACCGGTGCCGCAGTAGTGCCTGCGCGTTCAGTGGACGATCATCTAGTTGCCTCAGTGCATTGGGCGGTGATTGTCTTTGTATGCCATGTTGCGGGCCGCGGCACAATGAGTGGTCTATGTTCTCCTTGCAGCCACAGACATCACATGTAGGACTCTAAGCCATTCCGATTAGTGATGACACATACTGCCAAAAATGTCAAATAAGGGATACAAAAAATTATGAGTTGCCTGAATGCATTATGTTCAGCGACGAAATTACTCATGTCAAACGAGACTACATAAAAGATGCATACATCGACGAGGCCTTTTTTTTTATGACTGCTGTGATCTGCGTTTTCATCGTTATAATTCCAAAAATAATAATTTGGAGGTTACCGTAAGATTTCTCTCCCTCTCTCTCGAGAGAGGGAAATGGTTAAATATGGTGGACTCAGTGTACGAATTTCAGGCATATATATAGAGATTACCTCCGTTTTATCATTAGTGCTGCGCTGAGGCAGGGGGCTCAGGCGTGCTTTTCAAGTCAATTAATGGGCGCTACAAGGACTTGATTTCGGTTTCATTCAGGTTGAAAATATTTGAGCAAGAGCAACTAAACTAACCGGAACATGCCACCTGCGGGAAATCCAACTTATGCAGCAGTTTTTCCGAAAAATATGTTCCAGTGCAAAATTGACCCCAAATTTTTATTTCCATTGAGTTTTCCAGGACGAGTTCGAACATCGTGCTATGTATGGAACGGAAATATCGGTCCATCGAGAACAGTGCCGCTGCACGTGCACTGTATGGCGAAAAGTGTACACGTTACCGGAAACCCCTGTTTTACCAGCTGTGCAAGCACCTCACAAGCACGAACGGTTTCTTCATCCATTTGTCTGCTGTTGGAGAAAAGGAAGGTCATTTTTTTGCTGCCATGACCAATACAGTAAGCACTGATACCGAACGTGTACGCATAGGCGAGCATCGCAAAGAAAGTGAACAGCATGCGACGTAGGTAATGCGCTAAATATACGGTGCAGAATATTTTACTCGCAAGCAGCACAGGATACCGAAATTTGGTCCTTGTGACCGCGAGTGGCTGGAAGCGCCAGCGCAGGTCAAGGAGAATGCGCGGCAAAGACTCGGGGAGTGGCATTGTGCTCGCAAATATCTCGGAGACAAAAACAATCCGAACGCGATCACGTAGGCGTAAATGGCCCTGTCCTGAACAGCTGAAGTCGAAGAGAACGGTGTGCACGGCGTCTTCCGTGTATAAAAGAAAAAAAAAATTCACCGTAAATAATTATAGCAGCCAGACCCGCAGAAGCCGACGGTTTCGCGAACGGAATAAATACCACCTCGATACCATTCGCCGTAACCTCTCCCTTGTCGGCTGGCTACCTGTGGGCGGGTACATCGCCTAGCTTGCGGCGTCCCATGTGATGGAGAACGCTTTAAGAGAAAGCATCTTGCTTTGTAACAGTGCACATCAACAGCAGGATGGGCACATGTAGAACGACACAAACCGGGCGAAGGTTTTCCTTGCGGGCACCAACTCCGATTCCTAATAAAAATACCTGTAAAGCACAAATAGTCTCATTGGACAACCGGTGGACCCATTCGAGGAAAATGGATGCTTTCGACAGCACAAGGTAACCTGTAACAACTGTGAGAAAAACAAGTTTGATGTAAAGCTTCATATCTTTGTTTTATATGCTAGAAAATGCTAAGTTTCACAAACAAGAAAAACTTATGCACAAAGTTTACACATCCACAACTTTGCACCGAAACAAAGAAAGCCTATATTGCGGTTCTGTCCACTGCATCTGTTAGAACATCTACGCACAAAAATTCAACGTATGCATTTACAGCTTGAGTGAAATTTTGACAAAGCTCACAAAGGTATTGCAAAAGCTCTAGTATATCTAGGACTTTCGCAGTATATATCTAGCATATGTAGTATATGGTAGCATACCTTACATTGGCGAACAATAAATCAGTTTTGTAAGGTTTACATTGTTTAATAGCTGCAATTCACGAAATTGCGACTGAGTTATAGAGTTCAACATTGGTACTTGAGTTCTTTGTTTTTTTCAGTTATGCAATAATCACCAATTTCTGAAAATTTTGCTACCTGAATAAGTCACCCCCCTGGCTATGCCACTGAACCCAGTACTTCGTAGCCCTTGACGATTTATACACACTGTGCGACGCTCTACCGCCTCATGATCGCTCCCGGTCTTACACGTTGTTATGATTGGGGGTTCAATCGCTTCGCTTGTGATCCGTTGTCAAGATTGGAGTCGGGCATGAGTTAGAAGGTAGCTGGCCCTTGCCGTCGTCCAACTTATCCACGCTGAGGATGTTGATGAAGGGAGGGACTCCTTCTCATCGAGAATGAGGAATATGGGTTTATTTACAGCATTTATATCAGTCTAACATGACTGTCTGAGAAAGTACATCAGTCTAACATGACTGCTTGAGAGAGAGTGTCGGTCTAACATGACTGCTTAAGAAAGTGTGTCGAGCATCCGCACAACAGCGGCTTATAAGCACTCGGTCCCCCCTTGATTCCAAGGGGACGGAAAACGTTCGTCCAGTCATTTTAAACAAGCCGCCTCTCCACCGGGACGGGTTACACACACACACACACACACACACACACACACACACACACACACACACACACACACACACACACACACACACACACACACACACACACACACACACACACACACACACACACACACACACACACACACACACACACACACACACACACACACACACACACACACACACAGGTGCAATGATCCGGAGCCGACGTCAGAGGGGCTCCGTAGAACTCGGAGCCGTCCCGAGTAGCGTGCCCGGGTAGCACACTGTCTTGCGTCTTGGTCGGCGCGTGGCAAGGAGTGTCAGTAGGCGTTCCCGCGGCTCAGTAACAATAGTTGGTCCGCCGAGCCCGTTTAGTTACAATGGCGACTTCTTCGAACCCGGCTCCAGCGACGGAGAGTCGACGACGCACGTATTGTTGTTCACACACAGTCGACTTAGTCACGCCGTGGCTAAAGGTGTGCTGCGACGTTCCGGCATGTTGCCTCCACAGTCGCAATTGGTTGGCAAAACTTGGACTGCAGCTGGCCGTTCTTAAAGGGCCCCTGAAACGGTTCGGACAAATTTTGTAGGCGCGTAGGGTACAGCTTAAGTAGAACATTCGCACCACAATTTAAGTGAAGCGTTACGTATTAATGGAGCTGCAAGCGATTAGAAGTTACCCTCCTCCCTAGCTATGCTTTTCCTCCTCAACTCGCTCGCCGAGCGAGCGGCGCCAAGCTCCGCCTTCACTGGTTCAGCGTCACGATGCGACGTCACATCGCTCCCTTCCGGTTGTTTAGGAGCACGTCCCCTCCCGCGCGAGACCTCTCCGCTAGCCACTTGGCCGTCGACCGAGAGCTATCGAAGCAGCGTGCGTTGCGTGCATTCTGTCGTAGCGCCGAACGTGTCCGGTACTCCGCTAAAAACAGGCAAGCTGGTCATTTCGGCAAATGACTGGAGGCATAAACTCAAGCTGATGAAGGAACTTTAGCGTAGACGTGAGCAGCCTGATTGGTCTGCACGGTCCAGACACTTGCTGGCGCAGCGCTTAACCAGTCAAACAAAGCCCTCATATTGCTCTAACCAAGTGTAAAGCATTTTAAACATTTATAAATCAACGTGTTGATGATTACACTCCTGCGAAAAAATACACAGCAGCAGCAAAGAATACACTTCGTTGCTGCTACTGTGTATGGTTGAGCTCTGTGCCACCAGGTGGCTGCACCGTGCCGACCGTTCACATTTGCCCTTCTGCTCATCTCGTGGCTCATCCCGGCACAGTCAAGCGGCCAGACCCTGTCCCCTTGCGCTTGCGTTTGCCCTTATACTGGACTCGCGGTTTGCAGGTCGCTAGGTTTGCAGTCCACAAGGCAACAAAGTCGAATCATAGTGCTCGCGAAAAGACTGAGACCGACTCTGACCGCGGAGCTATCGTCAAAATGGAGTACGTTGTAACACAAGCAGACGACACTTGCTGTGTGCCAGAAGTGCTGAAGTGTACTAAAAACTATTCTTGTGTATTCTCTTTAAGTTATTTTCTTTTTACAAAAACAAAGTAACTAACATTCCAACTAGTACGAGCATCATTTGTTCACCATAAAGTTGGAAAAATTATCGACCACGCGCCCTGGTCAGCCAATCAGATAGCTCGCCCATGTGACGTAATATGGGTTATTTGCATCATATGGGTAGGGGCGGCTTAAAATTCCGCCGAGCAGTGCGCTGCGATCGGCAGCGATGGGTATTTTTAAAACCTTATAATAAATTACACGCTTTACGCAGAGCACTTACATGCATCAATTAATGATCAGAAGAACCTACTCTAACGACTCAGTACGTTTGTAGAAAATCGCCAACATCGTTTCAGGGTCCCTTTAACAGCGCCTCCATGGCCCGGAAAATCTCAACTGTCTAGCGCTGACAACCGCTGGGCAGGAAGGGAACGGCTGGTGGCCAGGGGTGATGCCTTGGCTCGCAGCGACAACTCGTGTAATGATGTCACCACCCCAAAACATCTAACAAGGACAGGCAACTGCAAAATGAACCCCACAACACGGCTCTGCGCCGAGATGACGTACCTTGGCTCTCACTTAAGACCCGCTATAGCGGGTCTAGTGACGAGAGCCAAGGTACGTCAGCCAAGGTAGGCCAAGCTTTTTGAAGCCTATAGGCTTTAAAAAAACATAGGTGCAGAAACGAAAAAATCCTGCATTTCGCTATGCCAATTTCTGAAGCAATTTCGTGCTGACAAATTCAGCAATCATGGAAAGAATCCTGCTTAATGAGATGGGATCTTCTTGGCGAAATAAAATTTACACTAGTAACCCTAAAATTCAGAAGGGACCCTCAAACGTAGAATTCAAATTGGTCTGCTCAAACCATCCGCATTGCTATGCAACTTTCCCTTCTTATATCCAACGGAGAAGTTGTACTCTTGGAGAGCGAGACTCCATCGGAGAAAGCAGCCATTTTTGTCTGACATTTCATTGAGCCACGTCAGAGGACAGTGGTCGGTCTCGAAGATGAACTTCGCTCCGTACAAGTAACACGACAACTTCTGGGGGACCCAAACTAAACAAGCGCATTCCTTTTCTGAAGCGCTGTAGGCTTCCTCTCTTACATTTAGTTTACGGCTGGCATAGAGGATAGGATGCTCCTCGTTATCGTCGCCGACCTAAGTACCACGCTTATACCTCTGTCGCTTGCGTCACATTGAACTATGAATTCCTTTGTGTAGTCTGGCGCGCGAAGTACAGGACGAGGAACCAATAGCGTTTTCAAAGGTTGGGAAGCGTTCTCTTTGTCCTTATCCCAGTGTACGCTACTCGGTGCTCCCTTTCGGAGGGCGCCCGTTAATGGACTTGCCATTTGCGAGTAATTCGGAATGTACCGTTGATAGTACCCCACAAGTCCCAAAAATGAACGAAGGTCTGTTTTCGTGCGCGGCTGAGAAAATTGTCCAATCGTAGCTTTTTTCAGCTCGGCCGGCCGTCCCGTGCCTTGGCCGACAACATGGCCCAGATAAGTAACCTGTAAACAACCAAATCTACACTTTTCCGATTTCATCGTTAAGCCGGCTTCCCTCAACCGCGAGAACACCTGTTTGAGGTGCGATACGTGTTGTTCCCAGCTCTCCGAAAAAAAAGTGCTACATCATCCAGATATGGCAAGACAAACTCCTGCAAGTCTTTTAGGACAATAGCCATTAACTTAGAGAAGCTAAACGGGGCGCTCTTCAGCCCGAAGCTGAGCGCGAGAGGGCGAAAAGTGCCTACAGGTGAGATGAATGCGGCATAGCGACTGGCACTTTCTGAAACGGGAACTTGCCAGTACCCCCACACGAGATCTATAGTTGAAATGTATTTAGCGGCGCTAACTCTTTCAATTCGTTCCTCAATGTTGTGTATCGGGTATAGCTGATCCCTAGTGATGGCATTTACCTTCCTGTAGTCAACACTCGGACGAGGGTCCTTGTTAGGGTTTCTACCAGTATTAGCGGTGACGTGTAGTCACTCTCAGCAGGCTCAATAACGCCACACTCTAGCATGCGCTGTATCTCTGCCTCCTGTTGTGCCATCACCTCAAGCCCGGATTCCGAATCTGCAAGATGCAGAATCTATCCTGCGAGCGCCCTAATTCTCCCTTCACAAGTCAAGATGCTGAGCCGTCAGGCAGCGGGGTCCTGCGGGAGAAGCCTCGGCGAGCCGCATGTTTGGACGTGTCGGCGTGTGCCAGACAGCCCGGCGCCGCACCTCCCTTTGCCTGGAGGTCACCACGCGCGCGAACTTTGAACCGGGTGGCCAGCGCGGTCGCTGGTTGGACCCCTCGGACGACCGTCGTGTGCTGACTTTGTATTGGGCCGTTTGAGTGACAATGGTTCCTCGGGGATTATAAAAGCAGCGACGCGCTGGCTGAAAAACAGGATCCGCCGACCCACCGGGAGAGAGTGTCGCTCCCGACTGGGGTGAGATGTGTCACGCGTTTTCGCCGGACGCCGTCGTGCGGGAACAGTCGCGTTTGTGTGAGCTCTCGGCCCCAGTGCCGATCCGATCTTGTCCTGTACAATGACCTGTATATAATGTATAAAATCCCTTTCGTTATTCTCATCGACGCCTGGCTCGGAGTCTTCGCTACCAACGCTCTGTCACGAAACGGGTGACGAGCGCTACGGGACCACAAAGTCGTAATAGTGGTGCAGCGGTGCAAGTTCGTAACACTGGATGGCAGCTACGGGATTGACCGGCATCAGCTACCTCGGCGCGGTGAGTGCCTGAAGTTTACCTCAAACACCAGACTTTCTCTGACACAGGTTATAGTAGCTTAGGGAAGGATTTGGTGTTGCATTGTGATAACCTTGTGTGTTTCAAGCCTAGTAAGAGTGTTTTGAAAACCAGGGGATGCTGAGGGGGTAGACAGGGCAGTGTGTGAAATACTTGCATATGTCTTACTAGTAGCATTATAGTAGCGTACGGCAGGTATATTCAAAAAGGGTAAACAGCAGGAGGACAGTGTGAACGATGGAGAAGTACAAGGTGAAGGAACTTCTCGAAATTTGTGAGGAGTTGGGCATTGAGTTGGGCTCAACCAAAAGAAAGAATGCGATCCTTGAGGTCATGAGGACTGGGGACGTAACGGCTGAGGAAGCCGCAGAGGCCTTGGCGGGTATCAATGAACGTCGGGAAAGGGAGGAAAGGGAGAAGGAACGTTGCGAGCAGGAAAGGAGAGAACAGCAACGTCGCGAGGAAGACAAGGAGGAAAGGAGAGAGATTCGTGAGCACGAGCTTAAAATGAAAGAGTTGGAGACCCGAAATAGCTCGCCAGCGCCTAGTCTCACTTCTAATGTTCCAAGAATACGCGATCAACTTCCACCCTTTGTCGTCGGAGAGGATATGGCCAAATACCTCGTGAAATTTGAGCACGTGTGTGAACGGAATAGCATTGAGCGATCCCTTTGGGCACAGAATCTGTTAGCCTTGCTTCCTGGGGAGGCATCAGACGTAATAACTTGCTTATCGAAAGAGGCGTTTGAGAGCTACAGTGATGTGAAGGAAGCGCTACTGCGGAAGTACAAATTGTCGCCCGAAGCTTTCCGGCAGAGGTTCCGGTATGCAAAAAAGGGCAAGGAGTCGAATGTTGACTTCGCGTTTCGTCTAAAAGCCGACTTGGTGGAATGGCTGAAGGGCGAAGGGGTTTACGACGACCGCGACAAAATTGTCGAATGCATCGCGTTGGAGCAGTTCTACCGTTGCATTGATGAGGATGTCCGGCTCTGGCTGCAAGATAGGCTAAAGGAGGTTAAGCTAAACAAGGCAGCAGAGTTAGCGGAAGAGTATTACACCCGCCGCAGCTTGCACAGCAAGGCAGTGCGCATAGAAAAAGCAGATAGAAGAGATGGGTTTTACGGGAAGCCCGACGAACGGAAGGAAATCACGCGTCGCGAGTTTCGGGAAGACGAGTCCCTTCCCAAAGAAACTGTAAGGGATGGACAGAATGCATCTCAGAATGATGACGATGGTCCGAAACAGCGAAACGAAATGACGCGTTCTTTTGAAAAACGGAAACCGTTAACCTGCTACAATTGCAAAAAGCAAGGGCACATCGCTGCAAGCTGCCCAGAGAGAATTGCTTTTGCAACGATACAGGAAACTCACAAGAACATACGTCTATTGGAGCCCTATGTGCAGGAAATTAAGGTAAACGGCAAGAAGTGCCGAGCACTGCGGGACTCTGCAGCAACTATGGACGTTGTTCACCCGTCTTTCGTCTCCTCGAGTGATTTTACGGGAGAGTGCGTTAGGATACGGCAAGTGGCCGAGAAGGAGAGTGTCTGTTTACCGATCGCAACGGTTATCATTGAAGGAGAGTTTGGGAAATTTAACACCGAAGCCGCTGTGTCAGCCGCCCTCCCGGAGCAATTTTCCTACCTCTTCTCAAATAGCTCGGAGCAGCTGCTGAGGGATCACGGCAAATCATTCTTTGCCGACGTGGCGTACATGGCCCCCACGCGATCCAAAGCGCGCCCGCTGTCGAGGGAACTTGACTTAGCGTCGGTGAGCGAACAGCGGTGCGGTACAGGGACCGATCAGGGTAACTTGAGTGGCGAGCAGGCACGGGAGAGGCAGAGCTCGGAGGCTGGCCTGGTCGAGCGTGTCCTGGAAGTGACTGGGAGTGACGCGTCCCGTGCTAGCAGCGATAAGGACACGACGCCGCAGTTAGGCGACGCAGGATCCCTACTCGCTCCGGTTTCCGCCAGCTGGCAGGAGCTGGCTGCAGTTGAAAGAGAAACTCTGATTCGCGAGCAAAAGGAAAATTGTTCAATAGCCGATCTGATGAAGAGCGTCAAACTGGGAGTGAAAAAAAAGAGGGTTTCATTTTACGAGGAATCTGGCTTATTGTACCGCCGCTACACAGATAAGCAGGGTCGCAAATATGAACAGCTTCTGATTCCTCGGAAATATCGCCGACAGTTACTGGAACTCGCAGCACGAAAATGCGTGGGCAGGGCATCTTGGCTTGAAAAAGACCAAGGCTAGAATGGCTCAGGAGTTTTATTGGCCGTATTGTTGGAAGGATGTCGAACAATTCGTGCGCTCTTGCGACACCTGCCAGAGAATCGGCAAATCCACTGACAAGTGGAAGGCACCGATGAAGTTGGTGCCAGTCATATCCGAACCCTTTCGGCGACTAGTAATCGATATTGTAGGCCCTCTGCCAGAATCAACGAACGGTTGTAGGTATGTTCTGACCGCCCTGTGTGTCGCGACCAAGTTCCCCGAGGCAGTACCTCTTAAGGAGCTAAATTCCTCCCAGGTCGTGGACGCTCTGCTCTCAATGTTCGCACGCGTCGGGTTCCCTTCCGAGATTCAGTGCGACAATGGCAGCTTCTTTACCAGCTGCCTAACTTCTACTTTTTTGGAAAGATGCGGCATTAAAGTAGTGCACAGTTCCATCTATCACCCGCAATCTAACCCAGTAGAGCGGATGCACTCGGTGCTGAAGCGAATATTGAGAGCCCTGTGCTTTGAGCGTCACTGTGACTGGGAGGCCTGCATTCCCGCCGCTATGTTCGCATTGAGATCGGCTCCCCATGAGAGCACCGGCTTTAGCCCCGCGGAGCTTGTATATGGCCGGAGCCTAAGAACTCCGTTGCGCATGCTGCGAGAGTCTTGGGAAGGCAGTGACGACGACCCAAATGTAGTCTCGTACGTCCTCGACCTCCTCCAGAGGCTCGGGAAAACCAAAGATCTTGTAGAGAGCCACATGAAGGCGGCGAAAACCTTGTCAAAGGAATACTACGACAAGTCAGCAAAAAAACGCACCTTCGAAGAAGGTAGCCAAGTGATGTTGCTGCGACCGTCGAAAAAAAACAAGCTCGAGGTTCATTGGGAGGGGCCCGCAAAGGTTGTAACTAAGCTTTCCGATACCAACTACGAAGTTAAATTAGGGAAACGGCCCAACAAAATTTACCACAGTAACTTGATGAAACCCTACATTCAGCGTCGCGCGATTATAAGCATGACGATAAATGCTGACGATGAGGAAGGGGCCGAAATCCTGACGACGGCTGATATGACGGGATATGGTATAGAGCTAATGGTGGAACAGCTGACGTTGGAAGCGCGTCTAAGTGCCGCCCAAAAGGAGGATTTAAAGGGAATCGTTTCAGAGTTTAGGGAGGTTTTTTCGAGCCGTCCCGGAAGAACAACGGTCCTAGAGCATGACATCGAGTTAACCTCTGATCAACCGATCCGCAGTAAACCGTACCGTTGTTCGCCCGTGCAGAAAAAAATCATGGCTGAGGAGATTCAGCGCATGCGTGACTTGGGGGTTATAGTACCAAGTGAGAGCGACTACACGTCGCCCTTGATACTAGTCCAGGCTCCAGGAAAAGATCCGAGGCCATGTGTCGATTATCGGCGTCTGAACGCGATAACCCGAGATCAGACATATCCTATACCGAACCTGGAAGAAAGGGTAGAGACAGTGTCGAAGGCAAATTATATCTCTACCCTGGATCTCGTGAGAGGCTATTGGCAAGTACCCCTTACGGAACGGGCTAGCCGCTATGCCGCCTTCGTTTCCCCGCTTGGAACATTCCGGCCACTCATGTTGAGCTTCGGCCTCAAAAACGCGCCGTATTGTTTCTCTAGCCTGATGGACAGAGTGCTTTATGGTTTAGGCGAGTTCGCATTGCCGTACCTCGATGATGTTGCCATATTTTCGGACACTTGGGAATCACATCTGGAGCACTTGCGAGTCGTGTTGAGCCGGTTGAAAGAGACAGGTCTTACTGTGAAACCAGCTAAATGTCACCTAGGTTGCGGTGAAGTGACTTATTTGGGCCATGTGGTGGGGCGCGGCCGGCGTAGGCCGTCCGACATCAAAGTAGCTGCTATTTTGAACTATCCCCGGCCAACCACGAAGACGGATATACGGGCCTTTTTAGGTTTAGCTGGATATTACCAACACTATGTGAGAGACTACTCTGACCTTGCCAGCCCGCTAACCGACGCACTTCGGAAGTCGGAGCCCGTTAAGGTGACGTGGGACTCAAAGAAAGAAAATGCGTTCCAAATGCTGAAGCGAGCATTAAGCCATAAGCCGGTTCTGACGGCACCAGACTTTTCGAAAGGTTTCGTCATTCAATGCGACGCGAGTGATCGCGGCATGGGAGCGGTACTATGCCAGGAAGATGCTAGTGGTCATGAACGACCAATTTTGTATTTAAGTCGCAAACTAAGTTGTAGAGAAGAGGCATACAGCACCTCTGAGAAAGAGTGCGCCTGCGTTGTGTGGGCCGTTCAGAAGCTGGCTTGTTATGTCTCCGGTTCTAAGTTTGTTGTGGAAACAGACCATTGCCCTCTAACTTGGTTAAGTAGCATGTCCTCTAAAAGCGGCCGTTTGCTGAGATGGAGCATGACCCTACAGCAGCACAGCCTCGTTGTCCGTTATAAGAAGGGAAGGTTGAACGCGAACGCTGATGCTCTAAGTCGTGCATTCTAGGCCTCGCTTCTTTCAGTGGCCTACTCGTTCCTGCTCGTTACTTACCTTCTCTTACTTCGCGACGACCTGTCCTGTTCACAGGGAGATCGGGGTAAAAATAAATGACCTCATTTGCTTCCTCAGTAGTATGTTTTCGGTCCAAAGTGATTTCAAGGGGACCATTCTATTTGTCATTATTATTTCTGATTATTAATTGTTTCTATTTTGGTGTGTTGTTAATTTGAAAACTGATTGTTTGAGCCTTGTGTACTAGATCGTACACCTGCCTCTTGTTGCAGCGGGAGCAAAAAGAGGGATAGCAATTTAGTTAGGTTGATTTGAATTATGGCCTTGTCTGGTGTTTTACGGGAGACAGAGGGCACTTGTTCGTGTTGGGTGTTGCCTTTTGCCGGTCGGTTTTGCAAGCTGCAGAACGACCAAGCGGGACCAGTGGCGAGAAGCAAGGTCTTAGGAACGACCCGAGCGGAGCTGGTCAAGGTGCCTTGGCGACGACGCGGTGAGCAGAGCTCCTGTCCTGGCGAGTCGGACCTGGGCACGTGAAGTTACCTGGCGTCCCGACACTGGACGTGAACTTGGACGAGCCTGACGAACGTGCGCGCCTGGCATCCGAGCCACGTGGAGGCAGCTCGTCTTCCCGGCGCCTTATCTGAGGGCGGGGATGCTGTTGTGCCATCACCACAAGCCCGGATTCCGAATCTGCAAGATGCAGAATCTATCCTGCGAGCGCCCTAATTCTCCCTTCACAAGTCAAGATGCTGAGCCGTCAGGCAGCGGGGTCCTGCGGGAGAAGCCTCGGCGAGCCGCATGTTTGGACGTGTCGGCGTGTGCCAGACAGCCCGGCGCCGCACCTCCCTTTGCCTGGAGGTCACCACGCGCGCGAACTTTGAACCGGGTGGCCAGCGCGGTCGCTGGTTGGACCCCTCGGACGACCGTCGTGTGCTGACTTTGTATTGGGCCGTTTGAGTGACAATGGTTCCTCGGGGATTATAAAAGCAGCGACGCGCTGGCTGAAAAACAGGATCCGCCGACCCACCGGGAGAGAGTGTCGCTCCCGACTGGGGTGAGATGTGTCACGCGTTTTCGCCGGACGCCGTCGTGCGGGAACAGTCGCGTTTGTGTGAGCTCTCGGCCCCAGTGCCGATCCGATCTTGTCCTGTACAATGACCTGTATATAATGTATAAAATCCCTTTCGTTATTCTCATCGACGCCTGGCTCGGAGTCTTCGCTACCAACGCTCTGTCACGAAACGGGTGACGAGCGCTACGGGACCACAAAGTCGTAATAGTGGTGCAGCGGTGCAAGTTCGTAACACTCCATAATTTCTCTCTGTCTTGTAGACACCCTGCAAGGCTTTGATCTAACTGGTTCGGTTGATGTCAGCTCTATTTCATGCGTTATTAGTTTGGTTCTACCTGGCCCATCGCTGAACCTGTCGATATATTCCCCTAACAACCCTTTTAGCTCATCTAGTTGCTCGGGTCTTAGAGCGTGCGAGCTTACTGAGTGTTCTACTACATCTTCTAGGCCGATTTCAGAGTTGGAGGTCGCCCTATACTCCTTAAACTTGGTACCAGTGCCATCCTGATCTTTGATGGTATAGTTAACGACTCCGCTCCGCTCTATATACGGCTTCATCAAACTGCAGTGATATATCCTCACCTCCTTCCTGCGACCGGGCATTCTCAAAGCATAGTTAGTTTCTGAAAGTTTGTGCAACACTTTAACGGGCCCGTCCCAGTGAACTTCAAGCTTGTTATTTCTTGAAGGTTTGAGGATCGTTACCTGGTCTCCGGCGTTAAACGTACGAAGCCTCGTGTTCTTGTCGTAATAGAATTTGGCGTTCTTTTGAGCTACTCCCATGTTCTTTCCTACTAGGTCTTGGGTTGCGCTTAGCCGTTCCAGCAAATTTAGCACATATTCAACCACTGTTGGACTCTCCCCTCTTTCCTCCCACATCTCTCTTAACATTCTCAGTGGAGAACGGAGTGTCGTCCTCCCATACACTAGTTCTGCTGGCGAGAACCCTGTCGCTTCATGTGGAACCGTTCGCAAAGCGAACAAAGTTGCCGGCAGACAGTTCTCCCAGTCCTCCTTGTGCTCGTAACAGAGCGCACGCAAAACTCGCTTAAGCACCGAATGCCACCTCTCTACACTGTTTGACTGAGGGTGATAGACAGAACTGTGTATTAACTTTACCCCGCACTTTTGCAAGAATGTGGAAGTCAGTGCGCTCGTGAATACTGACCCTTGATCTGCCTGAATTTCGGCTGGAAACCCAACTCGTGCAAACACTGTCAAAAGCGCGTCTACTACTTCGGTGGAGCTAGGCTCTTTCATGGAGATTACTCCTAGAAACTTTGTAGCCGGACACAGCATGGTAAACAAGTACCTGTAGCCCGCTTTTGTTTTTGGAAGAGGCCCTACCGTGGCTATTACAAGTCGTCTGAAAGGCTCTGTTATTAAGGGCACTACGTTCAGGGGAGATTTCCATGTCTCTCCTGGTTTACCAGAACGCTGGCAGGCATCGCATGATCTTACAAAGTCTTCTACGTCTTTAAAACAGCCAGGTCAGTAGTATTCCATAAGCAATCTTTCCTTTGATTTGTTTATGCCTAGGTGGCCGGACCATCCATTTCCATGACAGAGACTCAAACGGTCCTCCCTATACTTAGTAGGTACGACTAACTGATCTAAAATTCCACCTTTCGATCTCTGTAGTGCCGATACAACAATCCTCCTCTCTCATGTATCGTCACGTTTCGCCTACCAATGCCTTCTTTGGTTGTGTGATGTAATTTAGCTAAGCTCTCATCATTCTTTTTCTCGACTGCCAATGACTCTCTTCCACACGTAAGAGCTGATCAAAGTTCTTTGAGGCCGGTGATAATAGCGACCCTGTCTCGCTAGTGAGTGCGTCGGCTTGCTCTTCCTGCAGCCTTGAACTTTGACACTCTAGTGCTACGCTCTCATTGAACTGGTCAGCTGGCAGGCTTTCCTCAACTGCTTTTTCATCACTCGAGCCTATCTCGGATTCGATTATTGCAGTTATCTCCTTTGCTACTTCCGCTGGAGCAGCTTGTGCATTTTCGGCCGAAAGCGACGCAATTTTACGAGCTTGGCCTCGCGTCAATGCCTGTACGTACTACGCCCTCTCCCAGTTTAAGCCCTTTTTCACGCAGTAACTGATTTGAACGATTCGAAAAGATGTAAGGGTACTGCAGTGACAAAAATTTGGAAACTGCAGCCTCAGTCTCCAGCTCCCCGAATGGTCCACTGATTTTGACTTTGGCCATGGGCAGACACACGCTTTGTTCTTCTACAACCTGTTTATCCATGCTACTTCTCCTGTGAAGTCATTTACCGTCACGTAAGACGGATGGACAATGTCCATCGTGGCGGCACTGTCTCTCAGCACTCGGCATGGTTTTCCATTAACTTGCAGGTCGTGAAGCTATAGGGCCTTAAAAGTTCCATGTTCTCGTCTTTTTCCTCTACGTTCTCGTCTTTTTCCTCTACGTAGGAAAAAACTACGCTAGGCTTCCCGCAGTTTAGAGCTATAAGTCCCAGTTTCTGGCATTTACAACAGCGGATTGGCCTAAAAGGTTCGAATTTTCCTTACTGTTCTTTGTGTGCGGTTTCTCCGTTAAGTTTCTCCTCGCTCTTTTCAACAGGCTTTTCCTCCATGTCTACAGGCTCCGATCGTCTAGTCTGCGAACCCCTTTTGAACGGAAATGGTTTCCGCGGTCCATTTCGACCATCCCAGTTTCCGTCCTCGGTGTTCAACTTTCTACGCGCTGCGTACTCTTCCCCTAATTCAGCCGCCCTTTCCACAATGTTTACATTCCCTCTGTCTTGCACCCACAGTTTCACAGCTTGTGGGATGGTTTTGTAAAACTGCTCTAGACACATGCATTCTATGATCATGTCTCTGCTGTCGTACGCTTCCACGCTTTTCAGCCACTCGACTAGGTTGGGCTTTAAGCCGTATGCAAACTGCGGATACCCCTCGCTATCTTTCTTGCCTGTGCTTTTAAACCTTTGCCGAAAAGCTTCGGCTTTTCGGCAAAGGAGCTTATCGGCAAGGGAGACTAGCCTTAACTTTTGCATAATCATATGCATCCTATGCACTCAGTCTGGCGATTACTTCCGCCGCCTCACACGGCAACATAGACAGCAACCGCTGCGGCCATGTACTCGGACCGAAGTTCATCTTCTCGCAAGTCCTTTCGAAATTGCTTAGGAACAAGCCTATGTCGGTCCCGACCTCAAATGGCTTTAATAGCCTGTCCATGCGGTACGATTCTGCCTCACCTGGTCGTCCCAGAGCACCTTCACTTCCTTGAGACAACTCCGAACGTTTGCTTTCAAGTTCAAGTTGCATTTTTCTTAACTCACGATCTTTATCGCGTTCCTCTCTGTCTTGTTCTTTTCTCTCTCGTTCTTCTCTCTTTTTCAGAAGTTCAAACCCCATTTCAATTTCTTCCTCACTGGCCTGATCGGAAATTAGCTCCAATAATTCCGATTTTAGCATTTCCTTGCGTACATCTAGGCCCAGTACCTAACCAGCAATCAACAACTCGTCTCTCAGCAATGTCCTTAACTCCATGATTGCTGCTTTACTGCCTTGGTCCTGCTCGCTAAATCTAGCTAGGAAAACACAACGTAGCTAACAATCAACAATCTAGCTTCCCTACAGTTCTAAACAGAACAGCCACAAAATGAAGCCTAGAGAGTCAAAGCAAGAACCAAGCACTCACCGCAGATACAGCACCACGTCGCAAAGTCCATCTCACCGCTGTCAGCCAGTTGTTATGATTGGGGGTTCAATCCCATCGCTCGTGATCCGTTGTCCAGATTGGAGTCGGGCATGAATTAGAAGGTAGCTGGCCCTTGCCGTCGTCCAACTTATCCACGCTGAGGACGTTGATGAAGGGAAGGACTGCTTCTCATCGAGAACGAGGAATATGGGTTTATTTACAGTATTTATATCAGTCTAACATGACTGCTTGAGAGAGAGTGTCTGTCTAACATGACTGCTTAAGAAAGTGTGTTGAGCATCCGCACAACAGCGGCTTATAAGCACTCGGTCCCCCCTTGACTCCAAGGGGACGGAAAACGTTCGCCCAGTCATTTTAAACAGGCCGCCTCTCCACCGGGACGGGTTACACACACACACGCACACACACACACAAGTGAAATGACCCGGAGCTGACGTCAGAGGGGCTGCGTAGAACTCAGAGCCGTCCCGAGTAGCGTGCCCGGGTAGCACATTGTCTTGCGTCTTGGTCGGCGCGTGGCAAGGAGTGTCAGCAGACGTTCTGGCGGCTCAGTAACAATAGTTGGTCCGCCGAGCCCGTTTAGTTACAATGGCGACTTCTTCGAACTCGGCTCCAGCGACGGAGAGTCGACGACACACGTATTGTTGTTCACACACAGTCGACTTAGTCACGCCGTGGCTTGAGGTGTGCGGCGACGCTCCCGGCATGTTGCCTCCACAGTCGCAACTGGTTGGCAAAACTTGCACTGCAGCTGGCCGTTCTTAACAACGTGCAAACATTTCATTACCGAACTGCAAACGCCATCGTTGTCCCATACACCACACGACAGCCTAGGTATGTACGATTATATACCACGTAGTCACTGATGACGTCACAATCCGCGTTTCTCTCGCTTACGTTCATCAAGTGCCTATGGAGAACCCGCCAATCGGCATAGCTGTTCGTCTTTCACGAATACTGTAGACAGTCTGGTAACAATTTCGCGTCAACCCAAACCGTGCTCGGTAGCCAGCCACTAGCAAAAGGCTTCGCACAATATCGATTCCAGGAGTGCGTCGGATCTATATTTTTCGTGTTTCTTTCCGCAAATACACGGATTGCTTATTTCTACTCAGAGGGCTATCTGCCCCAGTTTATGATTGCGAATCCTGCCGGTGTTATTGGCGGCTCGTGCGAACGTTTAAAGGGTCCCTAAACCAGCTCCAATATTTTTTTTTTCAAATTTTCATGTAAACACGCCCATCGAGTTCAGATGCCGTCACGACCAATGATGCCAAACGCATCCGCGTAACGCGCCGCGGTTTCTCCACGAAATCGAAAAAGCAATCCCCTGCTCCCCTCTGTGCCTTTCCGCTAACCCCAGCGCTCGTCGTGACGTCACTAGGGTGCATCTCGTGACGTCACCAGGAGCAGACGCTGTCGACTGGTCGAAATACGACTTCCCGTTAGTCTGCTACCAGGTACGCGCGCTCCAAGTTCTCCCTCGTCGTGTCGCTTGCTCGTGAGCACTTGCTAATCGGTAACTACGGCCCGCAACGCAAGTGCCAAATCGCTCGCGTTCCAGCGCAGTCGTGCTCAGAGGTCCGCTGATCAGCTGCGCGAACAGAGTCCGACAGTGCTTTGCGAAGGCTAGAAGGCGTCCGCGTGGGGTGCTTGGCTGCAAGAGCGCCGACTGGAAGAACGAAACGACGCGGCACCGGCTGCCTCGTGATGACGACCTGCGCAATGCCTGGCTCCAGCGCATTGGAGCTGTTTCAATTAGTTAACTCAGTAGCGTTGTAATGAACGCACGCTTTGTTCACTTGTGTAACTCTTCATCCGTTTGCATGCCGAGCTCCCGGAAAGCGTAGTACGCCGTGTCGAGGACACCAGGATTCAGACATATGCTAGGAAAATATGGTTGCCGTGTAATGTAGAGATCGTTTGCTTGAGCAACTTGTGAATTCCCTGCAGGGAACCTGATGCTCTTTAGCGCAAAAAAACTAGGAAAAAAACGGTGAGATTGTTTTGCCCTAAAAAGCACCACGTTGAGTGAACACCAACTCGCCCGAGAAGAAGTTATCCTGCAGTAGACGTTCTCCCCTGCATATGCATTCGCCACGTTTGGACCGCACGCGCACCTACATTGATGATGCCATATAGCGCGAAACGGGCTAACAGCCAGTGGGCGAAAGCGTGCCTACCCGTATCGTCCCCACGATCTGGGGAAGGCGGCGACGGCGGCTGTTCATCTCCAGCGGAGCTGCTTCGGCACGGCGCGTCACCGCACGGACCCATATATGTTGGAGAACCTGTCTAGGCTTTTCCGCAACACCGGATGTGCATCGCGGCACGCTTCGCACCAGCACGGTCCGACACGCCAGCAAGAGCGGGTTGCCGAGAAACGCCGAGTAGCGGTAAGCAGAAGTGGACAGCGTCTCGCAAAGCGACGACCTACGCCACGTGACACTTGACGGATCACTCGGCGAGAAAGAGACGGAGAGGGAAGCGTAGAGTTAAACGAGCGAGCGCCACGCCCGGATCGCAGAGACAGGAATGCTTCGATCATCAAACGCGTGCAACTCCGCTATTACGGCACCATTTCGACAACAATCTCGCGGCTACGTGCTCGCTGCAGGCTCGTGCACAACTGAAAAACAGCACAACTCAATTTCGACCTCTGGGTGGTTCAGGGGCCCTTTAATAGCAAAAATAATCATATCTACAGTGTGATTGAATGATCCCTGGAAGGCTCAAACTTCGTACGTAAGCAACAGGCACCGCGCTTGCTCTGGGCGCCTCCATCTCACAGCTGCGCCTACCTTCGCAAACGTAAACCACTTCGTAAACCAGTGGCGCGATATCTGTCAGAATTTAGGCGAAACGCGAGGTATGAATGACTCTTCTCGCTGAACCGCTGGCTCGTTGCCACTCAAATGCCGTAAAAAAAATTTTTCTTTCAGTTATGGGGCTTTCCTTGCCAAAATCACGATCTCATTATGAGGCACGCTGTAGTGGGTAACTCCGGATTAATTTTGAACACGTGGGTTCTTTTCAAAGGCCGCAGCTTTACCACGGCCGCAACTACGACGCGGCCTCTTCAAATACATGTAAAACGCAAAAACGTTTTTTTCTGATATAACCCCTGGAGCGATTTTGATTAAATTTATGGCGTTTGAGAGATACAGTTAAATTCTAGTGACACTTGGAAGCGTAATTTCGATTTAGGGCCTGAATTTTGTTACAGGGATATTCAAAAAAAAGTGGCTGTGGCTTAGGTAAGGTTAAGCCCAGGATGCGAAGCATACTAGCCTTTATTTTAGTTGTTGAACCACTGTTTAGCTTGGTGAACTGCTGTTGCTTGGCTATATTTGGTTCGGCTAGACGAAGAAACAACTCATGCTTTACTCTGCTTCGCCTTGGACGCCCCGCATTGGACGCGGTGAGCGTCGAGCAACGCAGCGTTCGGCGTGGCAACGAAATGTGCGCCTGAGCAAGCGACGCACGCCTGAGCCTTAGAAACAGCTCGTTTCTAAGGCAACACCGCATTCACTAGAGGCGCTTTTGTACCGCTTTGAAGCATCGTACTCGTGGCTCAGTGGTAGCGTCTCCGTCTCACACTCCGGAGACCCTGGTTCGATTCCCACCCAGCCCATCTTGCAAGAGTTGAACCAAAGCCACTTCTCCTCTGTCGTGACGTCACGGTGTCACGTGCTTTTCAAGGCGACACCGCCGCGCCTGAGGAGCTGGGTTGAGCCCTCGTAATATGCTTCGCATAAAATTCGAAAATATAGAAGCATGAAGTTTACAAATTAATAGCTCTGCATCGAGAACTGACACCGCAGTTCTGTAAACGGAATCCATTAGATCATTCAAAGCGGAGAAACATACCACAAGTCGCCCTTAAGGTCATAGGCGACACATTGAATGAAGATCATGCAATTTTATGGTGTCCTGGCCACGAGGGTATCTCGGGAAACGAACAGGCACACACTGGAGATACGCACAACGATGAAAAAGACGATCACTGGTCCGTGATATACTGGAGCACCAGCGAAGAACCCGGCAACAGTACGCCCCGCCCCACAAACTACTCAATGTAGAGGAGGCGCAGAAATATAGAAGAATACAGAAGGATACCTACCCACTTTTGGGTAGATACCATAAAATAAACCCAACCTTGTACACAAACTCTTGCCTGTGGTGCGGGTCATGGCCTTCATTGCCTCACGTAGCATGGGAGTGCGCCAAAAGACCTCATGCCATTAATTCACCTTTGGTACTCACCTTGCTAAGGGAGCCCTGGGAGGCCATCCTCGCTCTTGCTGACCTCGAGGCCCAGAAGGGCCTCCTGGACCAAGCTGGGCGGGTCGCGATGGCCACTGGAGTCTTGGAATAGGGACCCACCCTGCACCGCTCCCTTCCACCATTTTTTTTGCCTCATCAATAAATGTTTATTCCTCCTCCTCCTCCTCAAAGCCGGCAAATTCTATATGTGATTTTATATCTTACATGAATTTGTCACGTTGTCTATAAGGGTGCTGCAAAAGCTGTATTTCCATACTACTTTTTTTCTGGAGATTCACGTGTAACATATCAATTTTGTCCGCTTTAGATGCACTATTAGATGCAATTCACAGAATTGTGATATCATTTGTCGTTGCTGAGTTACCGAGTTGTAAGCTTGATAGTATCGTTTTCTGAAAATTTGGAAATTTGCGCATTTTCAATAAAATATTGGCAGTCTAAATAAAGAATTCGAGAGGTACAGTCACTAGATTTTAAGTTTTCCTTTTAAATGAAACAAACGTCGTCAAATTTGGTATAGTGGTTGCCGAGAAAAACGAATTCTCCTTTTACATGTATTTAGACAGGAGCACCCGAGCTAAAGCTGCTTAATACCGTGTCAGAGTAGAATTTGCTGTCTCTAGACCGTCTCGCCATCTGATACTATAAAGGCGAAACAAGAGGCTTAAGGGTGCGCCCTGTTTCGCTATTACAAAGACAGAGGGAACAACTGTGGTTCCATTGTAACTCGGGTCCCTAGATGAAAAAAAAAAAAAGGCGTTATATCTAGGCACCTCAATTGTAGAAGTATACGCTCACCAAGGGTGTACAGGTGCACCAGCTGTCACATCAACTACACTATCTGCTATGCACCGAATTAAGCAACGCGCATTTCGATATATCTTGAACGACACAAGCAATAGTGCACCTAAATGTGGTACTAAAATGCGTGCACCTCGAAATGATTTCCTTGGGTAAAATTTGATCGCTAACGAGCGAGCAGTTTAATAAGGAGTGATGCATACCAGACAGTCTCACCTTGCAAAATAGTCTGTGATCTTCTATACACCACCTTTATTTCTCAGTAAAAGACTGACGGGAATGCAGTGTATAACATATTTTATTTCTGGCAGTACGTACGCTTTAATTGCGAGCAGACAATTTTGTGTCACGAACGGTGCTACCGCAAACGCTAAAGTCATGGCTATAATTAATCCTTCTATGTTTCCGACATTCGTACCCTTACGTGTACCGTGTTTACGTGCAAGCGACAGTTTCAGCAAGACGAGTGTCCGTGCTCGAGCCAGCAGCGCATGAACGCACTTAACATCACGATGACCAGCCAGTATTCAACTGGCGCACTGCTGGTTGTACGAACAGAGTGCGTAGAATGCGCGCTGCAAGTTGAAAACGAATGCTATGCTAACATACCACAAGTCCCAAACCACTGAACAACTCAGTCGTCTGCTATAAGCACCACCGATGTCTTCGCGTTCAAATAATCGGATGCTCACAAGTAGGCCTCTCGCTACAACCAAAACACAGGGCCGTTTTGTCGAAGCTTTTCCACTCACGCACTTCACGTCGCTGTCAGACCGGTACGGCACACACACGGACACACCACTGCAATTTTTGAGCTTACAGATGACAACACGTCGGCATAATTACCACGCAACGAGGTTGGAACCCCACACAGGGATGCCGCATCAGGCCCGCGTCCGCTGCTAGCATTGGTGACCTACCGACTGCGGTGCATGGAAGAGCTCCTTTGTTCCTCACATTCTCTCGTTGGGGTGGAGATGGCGTATGAAATCACCTCGCAGTGTAGCATCATGATCCCAGCGTCTTTGGCCATTGAAAGAAAACCTTCCAGTTGGGTCCAGCTCGGTGAACCGAACCCGAGGCGCAGTACAGACCGCAGCGATTTCACGACCATGTTAACAATGCTGCTAGGTCTGTTTCTCAGCGTTCCTAGCCTCGGATAGAATCATGCCGCTTCAGTAGTCGAAAAATGTCGCAGAAACACATCACGCAAAGATAACTCAGCTTGTGTTGCGCCATCTATTGCTGAAAATAAAAACAATTTGTTTCAAAACATTTGCGCCTTTATTACAAATTGTTTTTGTTTAGCAGCTTCCAGAGGATAAATTTGACGGTCCCTTGGAAAAGTATCATGCAAGTTCAACAATAATGTGTAAGAAGTGGTACAAATATTGCACTATTTCTTATATTTAACTGTTGGCCGGGTACAAACTTGCAGTAATCTAGGGAGCGTTTGATAACATAGCATTAAAACAGTGATTAATTTTGTTATTAAATTGTCCTTCAAGTCGCCCACCAAGAGCGATAAGTGCAGATCTCGGAGGCATATGGCGGGGACGGAGTGGGTGACTCACGGGCGCTGCTAGTATCAGCGTTGTTTAATTTTGAACGAGAATTGAGCATGTTCTGCTATTTTGTCCTGTTTCGTGTCAGTTGTGAAATCATAGAGACATTATATTGTCGCGACACTGAACAAAATATCTATTTACGCTGCCTGGATTTCATGAATTTGTGTATCTAATCGTACGTTGCGGCCTGCGAGTAAACTAATATATTTTTCATTTTCCAAAACAGGATACATCTCGTCTACAAATTCTTTACTGTCGCGAAACTCTTGTATGTAATATTGAACTTTAGCGTACATGCAACGCCGTTAGAATAGTAAAAAAAAAATAATGAATCTGCTTTGTGGCCAGACTTTAGCGAAATTTTTATGTTGCCAGATTTTTGAAAATTCAGAAACAAAGTCAATTTATTTTGGCGTAAATTAATCTATTATTGTCCAACACTCAAATTATTACGTATTGCAACTAATTTAATGTTATTAGAAAAATATATTTTGAGTTATCAGTGTTTGCTGACTGCTGTTTTGTGAAATTTACATTGTTGCCAAGATAGTTATTTATCAGTTGCATTTTTGGACAATTTAGAGATAGCGTCAAAGAAGATGGCGCCTATGACGTATTTTCACCTCGAAACTGCTTTTGTGCGTATATATTCTAGCGAGAGAAACCATAGTGTTCGAGATTGTTGTTGTTATTTTGTCACTTGAACAGAGCAGTCGGTGGGGCGGGGGTTTGGACACGACCTATTCGTTATATTTCAGTTTATTTCTGCGCATAATAATAGTTCCGAACTTGGGGAGCTGTTGAATGTTTATTTTAGTGCAAATGGAACGAAATAATGCTTTGGGTCATTGTGACTAGGCATTTGTTACGCGATTGACTAGCATTCTGTGAAAGCATGTTTACGCCCAACTGCTCAACATTAAAACTTTATTATATATATTTGCACAACTTACCTTCTAAGCTGTTGTGTCTAAACTCTCGGGCAGTCGAGTGAGACGAAAATAACCTAAAATACAGTTCTGGGCGTAGCGCTTAACCATTCAACTACGTTCCACGATCTCGCCCCGCGTTCTCGCCTACGGTGCTATACAGAATACCTACGTACCTACCAGTTGCTCGAGTGAATGCGGTACTGTACGTTGGACATTTGTGATCGCGTAAGCAAGACCAGGATGCGCCGTTGTGGATAGTTACCACGGAGCGCACTTGTCGAATCCTGCTGTGTACATGCGTAGCCTAGAAAACGTCGTAGACGGACAGCTGCTCGCTGCAGCTTCGTATTCGGGGTAAACTGAAGTGGTAGCGCACATGTCTTGCAAACTTTGCGTGCGTGTGTGTCTGTGTGTGTGTGTCGGGGGGGGGGGGGTATGTGTTGTGTGTGCGTGCGTGTGTGAGCAACCTATCGGGAGTGGAGATCGCTGGCGCAGCTTTTCCCCTGTAACCGATCTCGCATCGCTTCGACTTATTCAGTGAGAGAAAGCTTCCTCGCACGTTCAGACGCCTCAGGTATAACTGCACGTACCATAGCGCAATTGGTTTACGTGTGATTTATACTTTTTAGTGGCTATGCAGGTGCACATGTGGATAGGGGAAATATCAGCCGAAGTGAGTTCGTGGTTGAAAGTTCGAAAGTTCTGTTAGCATCAGCTCACTCCAACTGTTCCAGTTCCTATTTCGCACCGGTAGTTGTTCTGTCTAATTGTGGCATATGCGCAAGTCTTAATTGAAATCTTGTTGCAGAATTATTCCAGCCGGTAACGGTTATACGAATTGTTGATTAAAATAATGTAATTGCATACGATATATATGACTCTTGGCTCGCAACCCCTGTCTCTCCTTGCCAGCCGTTAGCACGACTCAAAGGGGGGCCAAATGCGAAATCACCCGTGTACTTAGATTTAGGTCCACGTTAAAAAACCCAGATGGTCCATATTTCCGGAGTCCCCCACTATGGCGTTCCTCATAATCAAATCGGGGCTTTGGCACGTGAAACCCAATAAAGAAAGCATGATTCAATGCTACACGTCCCTGCCCCAAGCATCTTTTTTTTCTTTTTGTCTTCATTTGTTCTTGTCTTTTTTTTTGCGCTTAAGCGAAAGTCATCTTCTTTTGCATTTGTTTCGCTTGTCAGGGTCTCCAAGGCACTGGCTAAAACTAAAAATTATGGAATGAACTTAGGGTCATTGCAACTGCAAGCCGAATGCTGTAAAATTGGGATTACTTTTCAGAGCTCATGTGTCTGAACGACTGGTTGACTGTACCTTCTAAAATTTATTTATTTAAATATATTTTTTAGCCTTTCTATTGCAGAACTGAGTAGTCCGGCATTCTTCAGGACGATTTCATTCGCTTTTCATAGGCTGGAAGGACGCTGGTCTAAATTACGAACGTCGCATCGTGCCGACACACACCTGTTTTGCTTTTGTCCTGCGTACACAAGGACGGTAGAATGGGGTCTCTTCAATCGCGCACGTCGATAGGAGACCATTGTCGAATGAGCTTTTTTTTTTTTTTTTGGTGTGACCGCACGCAAACAGCACAGCCGTGATTATATAAGGGCAGCTGTAGCCATTTAATACGAAAGTGTTTTATGTAGGGCAACACCGAAAATCTGTCCGATGTACGTACGTCGCGCAATTTCCGTCACGCAAATCCGCAAGATGATGATACTTTTCCGTCTTGTGTCTAAGCAATGGTCAGAAAAGTAGGCATTGAAAAGTTAGAAAGACTTCCTTTATCAAAGGAATTGTACTCTTGATTGCGCATAAGTTTTGAATGAGAATATTTAGCTGTCATCTGTTTTCATGCGTAAGCATTCTTCGGCGAGAACTCCAACAAAATCTGTTCGTCACGCGAAGAGCGTAATGCCTTGTATCTGCACTAAAATGCTTAATTTGCGAAGACATTTACTCTATATAGTAGTGAAAATTACGATGTTTGATACCTGTATAATCGAGAAGGAATAATTGAAATTGAAAAAAATTGATCAGACAATACCCATATGATCAGATTTATCTATACCCATAGGGATGCATAGCGCTCCATAGAAAATGCACAGGGAAGCCTATAGTAGATGGCGTAGCCGGGGGGGGGGGGGCGCTTAGGGGGCTCCAGCCCCCCCCCCCCCCGAATTTCTTTCGTGCTGTCATGCACCGCCGACCAAACCAACCGCGGGGCCTGAAATTATTCTGGATTTAGTCTAGAATGCATTTTTCACGCTCGAAAAGACATTTCAGCACGAACATTGTGAACTCGGGCAGGATTTCGTGGCAACGCCCATGCACCTGCCGGAGTCACATAACGCAAAGGTCCCCATTTGGGCACAAAGTTTCAAGGGCACTTCGATGGCGAGTGGCCTCGTCGCGGCATCTCGCGGAGGCCGCGGAATCTACGGACTGCATGGACTTCAATTCCGAAATTTTATGGGTATAAAGATCACATTAAGTGTTGATATAAAAGGTGCATTGACATTTCCAAAGTGGTGCTTTACATTTACGATGCCGGATCTTTGTGAGTTTAATGTTGTTATAAACATTTGACGCCAACGCTGCACTGACTTCTCTAAAGTCGTACATCCATGTCAAAACGCTAAAGCCAGCAAAGGTAATTGCGTTCGTCTTTATTTTTTTCTACCTTGAGTTTTATTCGCAAGGACACATTGAGCTTCTTCAATTTTCTTGTTATCGCTACCCGCGGGCTGCCAGAGCCAGCCAGATATCATGCGTTTTTCACGTACGTGTTGCCCTGACAACCGCGCGGCGCAATTCGGTGCGCGCGTTTGTTTTTCTCTGGCCGAGTGGATTTTGGCCTTAGAGAGGGTTGGGTGATTTCTGGGTAGCCGACAACGAAAAGAAGCAGTCGTCGCTCGCCGCCACCGTTGTGGGGACTCGACAGATTGCAACGCGTTCGCCTGAGGGCATCACCATGATTTCGATGTTACGGCAACGTGTACGGAAAGCCTTTTATCTCACCAGTGTAGGATAACAAGCAGCATGCACATGGCTCTCTGTGGACCAAGTGTCTCACGTTTTCTTCAATATTCCTTGCGTAGCTACATTAGGTGCCCCAAGTAGGCATTCGATTGTGGCCAACGTACTTTCCTTTGCGCTTCTTCATTTCCATGGCCCCGCCCCGCACACATACGCAAAAAAAAAAAAGACAATGTCG
Organism: Dermacentor albipictus; assembly: GCF_038994185.2. NCBI lineage: Eukaryota > Metazoa > Arthropoda > Arachnida > Ixodida > Ixodidae > Dermacentor > Dermacentor albipictus. Next base: position 3,587,001 of record NW_027225573.1, on the reverse strand, counting down.
CGGCGCAGCGAATTGTCGCATGGTGAAAGTTCGATTTTGTTACTTCTTTTGCGAAAAGTAATGGGCCACGGGACTCTTCAGTTCCCTGGTACTCTTATTACGGTATATTATTGCGATAGCAATCGTACGGACACTCAAGGCGCATACCTGTCGTCGTCGTCATGTTCCGTATGAAGTCCAGGGAGGATAACATCGCCAGCGCTCGCCGCACGCTGCATGTGCGAGTGAAAGAGCCGAAAGAGCAGAGGGGGGGGGGGGGGGTGAGCCGACGACGGTGGGTCACAGTGGCGTAGCCAGACATTTCGTTCGTGGGGTGCTCACTTTGCAGCTCGGCCGCCCCTTATAATTTAGTGGAGGGATTAAAAAAAAAACATATATATATATATATATATATATATATATATATATATATATATATATATATATATATATCTGTCATTCAACAACCTTGTTTACATTTTCGTACATATGCAACGACCAGGGGATAATCTCAATGACGCTGTCCTTTGTTAGAATGTATTGAGCAGGAGCAGCTGTCACCGGTTGTGTATTGCGAGTAATTGCTCGGAAATTATAGTTAGAGAGCACATGTAAAAAGCAGGAGTTCTGCAAAACATACGAGGGCGAGTCAAATGAAAGTGAGCCAATGCGAATATATGAGAAACGGGGTACTTTATTTAAAAGTAGTCACCATGAGTATTTAGACACTTGTCCTACTAACGAGTCGCGTGATTCCTGTCTCATAACACTCCTTGGGTTGCTGCCTCAAAAATCTGTATATGACTACACGTCATCTTCCGGCACGAATGTGGTTCTCTTGAGCACTTTTTTTCAAATTTTACCAAATGTGGAAGACGCAAGGCAACAGGTCTGGGCTGCATGAGGGATGTTGCAGCGTTTCCCACTTGAACTTTGCCACTTTTGTATTAACCACATCAGCGACGTGGGAACGGGCAATGTCGTGAAGCAAGATGTTCCCAATGCTCAATTTTCCACGTCGTTTGTTCTTGATTGCGACACGCAGTCGATACGACCTTTCACAATATCTGAAACGATTTAGAGTTTCTCCAGATTTAAAAAATTCGATCAATAATGGCCCCTAACGATCTAAAAAGAAGTCAACATGACGGCCCTTGTTTTCCTTGGGAATGGGGAATTCAAATGTTTCCACTGTACGCTTTGCCATAGTGTTTCAGGCTAGTAGTAGCGGCACCACGAATCATCCCCGGTCACAATTGCAGACAAAAAGTCGTCACCCTCATCTGGGGTTCTTTGACGTGCACCTAAATCTATGTACACCGGTGTTCTCGCATTTCGCCTCCATCGAAATGCAGCCGCCGTGACCGGGATTCGATCCCGCGAACTCGTGCTCAGCAGCCCAACACCATAGCCACTGAGCAACCACGGCATTTTCAATTGTGTTGGGGGTGATTGCACGGTGGCTTAGGCCCGGCCATGGATCATCTTTGTAACTTTCATGCCCTTCTTTGAACAGTTGGCTACAACGCTTCGCAATGGCCAATGAAACGCAATGTTCAACGTATACGGCAGCCATACGGCGAATAATTTCTTTTGGGGAAACATCTTCATTTGTCAAAAACCTCATGACATCAAGCTGTTCAACTTTTGGAGTGTCCATTATGCCACGCAACCATGTTCAACCCAGTGTATGAGAGCATTAAAGAACATTTAACCTCACCTCTGCATGTCACTTGTAAATGAGATGCGTATGTGCTACGCGCATGCCTTGAAAATAATGAACCGAACCATTATTGCGCGGGGTGAAGATACAGCTTGATACAGGGCAAAAAATTGTCACTGGAAACAAAGTTCACTGCGCATACACACAAAACCTCGCAACAAGATATTTAAATATACGTATAAGTCTCCAATAAATCTACGTACCTAAGAAAAAGTCACTATATATAATGCGTCAAACAAAGCAGATAAACAGGTTGCGCAACTACAGATTCACAGATCACCCCCCCCCCCTCCCTCCACTCCCAATATGTATCGCGTGCGACGGAAGGCGGCGCGCTTCATCCCCGCTTTTCTCTCTTGCGCACACAAGACTCATCGTCGGCTCACCCCCTGCCCTTCCCCCCCACGCTTTCATTCGCACATAGAGCATGCGGCGCGTGGTCAAGATGTTATCGCCCTTGGCCTTTATTTATACGGAAAATGCGGGCAACAGCAGGAATGCGCCTGGAGTCTTCATATAGCTGCTATCGCAATAATATAATAGTATCCGGCAACTGAAGCGTCCCGTGGCCCATTACTTTCCGCAAAAGAAGTTACAAAATCGAACTTTCACCATGCGACAATTCGCTGCGCCGCAACAATGTCTTCCTTTTTTTCTTTTGTGGGGCGGGGGGCGGCGAAATGGAATAACGCCAAGGAACGCATGTTGGCTACAATCGAATGCCTACTTTGGGCACCTAGTGTGGCTACCGAAGGAATATCGAAGAAAACGTGTGACGCTTGGTCCACAGAAAACCATACGCATAATGCTCGGTATCCTACACCGGCGAGACAAAATTTTCCGGAGAGGTTGCGCTCAAGCGAACTCGTTACAATCCGTCGAGTCCCCGCAGTGCTGGCGGCGAGCGACTATGCATTGTTTCTTTTTCTCGTCTGCTAGCCAGAAAGCGTCCAAATTTCTGCCAGGCGAAAATGCAGTCGGCCAGAGAAAAGGAACGCGCATCCAAGTGCGTAGCGCGGTTGTCGATGCAGCACGAGAAAAACGCATGCGATCTGGCTGGATCGGCAGCCCGCGGTTTACGAGAACAAAAGAAAAAAAGAAGAGAAAGGGGCTCAATGTATCCTCGCGGATAAAAGTCTAGGTAGAAAAATAAATAAGAACTTAGTTACAATGATGGATTTAGTGTCTTGACATGGATGCTTTGGCGCAGGTGGAAAAAAAATGTTCATATTCTTTTCTGTGACCTGACGGCACAAATGAACCACCACAACGCTTTGTCTCATCGGACCTATCGCCACCCACACTCTCACGTGGTTCCCCGCTGACATGGGATCCATCATGGGAGGCCCCACAAACCTCAACGAGCTGGCCCACTCCAAGGCGCGAGGTCTCACTTTCCGCGACCATAGAGAACCCCAACGTCGGCCCGCAGTGGTGGAGAACAGAGATCAACCGACCACATACAACGAAATTGCGCAGCACTTTCATCTCGGCAGGAGAGACTTTCCCCTTCCACACAAGAAGTTAAATAGAGCGCAGGCATTGACCCTCAGATTATTGCAAACAGGCTCATATCCCAACCCGGCTTTATTCCACAAAATTTATCCCGACACCTATGCCACTAGTTCTTGCAGGCACTGCAATGACATCGCTAGCCTAGACCATATGCTCTGGCGTTGCCCCTCGTTACGAGGCACAGAACAAATCAACGAGGACAAGTGGCTTTCCGCTATCATGAGCCCCGATGCCGGGGCGCAACTATGGGCTGTCCAGAGGGCCCACGATGCGGCGGTCGGGCAAGGCCTGACGGTCCCAACGTGGGAGCGGCCCGCAGCGCGCTGAGTCACGTACCTCAGGACCTTATTAAAGTTTTGCATCCATCCATCCATCGGACCTCGCTGCGTGCTTTGTCAACTTGTCTGATAGTATGTTGATTTGGCTTGTCTCGTTGTATGGCCCGACGTACGACCTTAGAAAGGTCGATGCACCTTTGGCGTCAAAGGTTTACAACAGCATTAAACCCACAAAGTTCCGTAATTGAAAATCTAAAGCACGACTTCGGAAATGTCAATGCATCTTTCGCATCAAAATGTTATGATAACTTTACACCCACAAAGTTTCAGAATTGAAATCCAAGCGCTCCGTAGATTCCGCGGCCTCCGCGAGAAGCTTTGTATAAGAGCATGGCTGCATTCCGCCACCCTTCGGATACCACCACCGCACTGGGAATTGAACCAAGGTATTCGTGCTCAGTGTAGATCAGCTTAGCCACTGAGCCATTGTAAGGGGTGCGACATGCGTTGAAAGCTGGTCCTGAAAAAAAAAATATGCAGCTGTCTTTGACGAAGGAGCTTTTGACCTAATATGTACAAAAACTTCTAAAGACTACTTCTGGATGTACATTCCTCGCAAATGAATACTTTCCTACGTCAGCTCCTATTGTTTCCATAGGCTTCCGGTATTAAAATTTTGAAAGTGTTAAGAAAAGAAATTTCTGTTACCACTTATGAAATTTAGACCATACTAACCTGTACTTGCATTCGTTAGGTCATGACGCATGTACCTGCACTTCTAGCGAGACCAAGTTCCAGAGGGAGAGACCGCGGGGCCGCGGTTCTGGAGAAAATAGTTTTTTTTTTTCTGACTGGCGATTGCTTCTTTTCCTTCCTATTAATGTTGCTTGTATTTGATACTGTAGTTATCTACGTTCCTGCAGCACACCAAGCTCGACGAGCGGCTCTAGCGAGGCAACTGTCTCATGTACATAAGCACTCACCACTTCTCTTATCATCATCATCCATCCCAATACTTTCACTCCCCTTCCCTTTTCCCCAGTGCAGAGTAGCAGACTAGAGCGCACTAGCTCAGGTCGACCTCTCTGTCTTTCCTATCAATAAATTCTATTCATTCAATACGTTTAATTTATCAACATCAAGCACATCATTACGTGCGTGTCATTTGTGTGCCGCCAATTACAGCATCATCTCTGCTGAAGTTCATTGAAACGCCGCGAGTGGGCCGATCGTGATGCAATTATTATTTCTCTTTGCGAAGCACGCCTAATCAAAATTGTGCTGTCAGTATGTCAACCAAAGCTTCCTTGTTTGATTGCTTCTTGCATTTGTCATTGTGGGTCATTTGTCCTTGTCATCGCATTCGGTGCGACCAATTTCCGTCGCGAGTGTATGAGCCATGTTTTGCTGCTACAATGACAGCATTTTCTGCAGGACCTGGGCTCCCGGAGAGCCCCCAGTGTTGCAGGAGCGCCGGTGGCAATGAACACTCGGCCGCTTGCAAGTCACTCTTAAAGTAACACTTTTAAGCTTAGATGCTGTCAGTGGTTTAGGCTGAGCCTTGAGGACCTCCCGTGCCGAGTTTCAGGAAATGTTGGGCCGTTTGCTTGCGGCAACTATTATAAAGATAAATTCACTACTCAAAGCAAATTTACCAAGTGTCTGACGGAATTTTAGAAAATTTGTGCGGCATAACAGTCAATTACCGGGAATATATTTCTCTAGCATTTTTTTTTCCTAACGCGGACTTTATTCCTGCAAAGTTTCATTGTGAAAAGTTTAGTAGTTCGCAAACAACAAACGTTTTGGTCCTCCGGCAAGCATCGAAAGTTAATACAAATTTTGTAATATTCTACAGCACGTACAAAGCATACCTACGAATTTGCAATTTCTCTGACATGTTTCTCTCGAGAAACTGTAATCCTAGCAAGTTTTATCTTGATTTGCGCGATAGTTCTGTAACGAAATACCGTTGTATACTTCATGACACTCAGATGCGGAATTGGTAGAACTTTGGTGATATTCCACAAGGGTGTCTAAATTTAAGGCATACTTATGTTACTCGCACATTGCCCATAGCAGACCCAACATCCCCTCCAAATTTAGCTGCTCGATATAAGAAAATTGCTTGTATTATTTTCGTAGAGTGCTGGATCTGCTGTTTTGGAGCAGAAATTATTCACCGCATCTAATGGCCAGAATAGCAGCGTCTTTGTAAAATAAACAAGAAGAATGGAAGCAGAAGTGCACTTTATTACTGCTTGCTGCATTTTTTCTTGGCATTGCCACTAAGAACATGTGCTACTGCGAAACAACACCACGGGGTGCACATGGGGTTACGTTGCAATAGGAAACCAATAAGATGCTGCACTAATACTGGAAATTTGAATGGTGGTGGCAGGCTTGAGGCCTTGAAGTTACCATCCCACGTATTCTTTTTGTACGCACTAGCCAAGTTAGCAAATCCGAGAAAAAAAAACAAGAAAAGAACAACAGAAGGAGCCGAATTAGTCACTTTCAGGGATGGCCAATGACAGGCAGATTTGTCCCTCACGACGCCCTCGCCACATTATTCAAACAACCATCACGAGAGTCTCTTCGTCCTTCGTTGTTCGTGGCAGAACAAAACAAACAAACAAATAGAAACAACAACAAACGAGTCCTTATTTCCTCTACTTGGAATTCCGCCTTCACGTAAACAGACGAAATGATTATAGGCACGGAAGTACATTTTGTTACGTGAACGACTTTTTTCTTTAAAGCATGTCGGCTGGATCAGTAATACGGATGAACAGTGACATGCAAAAGAAGAAACAGTACTCCTACCAGAACTTCTGCCTTTACGCCTTCAGAAAACAGATTAATCACGCACAAATTGTAGAAAAATACCATTCTTTACGCCTTACAAAGCTAACAGACAACTCAGGCAATATGCCAATGAAAACATATTTTTAGAATAAATTTACAGATCGCACGCAGTGTGGGAAACCACATTAGGTGAATAATTGTGCAGGTAGCTAGCTGTCGAGCATCCTTTGCGTTTCTGCGCAGCTTCACCCGGTGGACAAACATGTTCTTGTTAACTACACAGTCCTGCGTGTGACGACAGCGGCAAGACAACGACCATAATGTGCCAACGATCGGCATGATGACTTATTTATTGTGCTTCGCCAATGAAAGGGCGGGCTCATGTGCATAGGGCATCGTGCTTCAATCGAACAATCGGACACGTAAACATTTTAAAGAGAAGCTTGCTTTGCCTGCTTGCCAGAGTTTGGCGTGGTTGCTGCGGACTGCCGCTGGGTTGATCGGAATTTTGGCGGATGTATTTGTACATATGTACATGAAGGATATGTGCGCGGCGAATGAACGCTACAGAAGACGGGCTTAAATATGGGCTATCTTTCCTTTTGTCCCACAGAAGTGCTAATGAGCGCACCTCTGTATATATATATATATATATATATTGTTGCGGTTCAACGTGCACCGAAAACAAGGAGACGTTCTTCAAGAACAACGGGACAACCTGTTCAAAAACAAACGGCACAGAGGCACGTCTTCTTCGTCCTCGCCCAATCTCAGCCACCCACTAGACGGAGTCCGTTAATGCCGCCATCGTCGCTGTCTTCTGCGTAGAAGACGCGCGTCATTAGTCCCTCCCTAAAAGAGCATCGCCCCGATGTGAAACCAGAAATGTCACTCGCGGAAGTAAAAGTATCTCGCATAGTTATTCGCTCACATGCGGCTTCATGCCCACAACGTGCACAAGTTCAGGACGGTGCGTGCGTCGCCGCGTACAATTGGGACAATCAGGGACGACCTCGTACGTGACATCACTGAGTCGGCGTAATACTCGATGTGCTCTGAAGTATCGTTTTAGCAGCTTCTCGGAGAGGCCTCGTTTCCGTATGGGTGTCCAAACCCACCCTCTGTCACCGACGTCATAGATTACCATTCGACGGTTAAGATCATAGCGCCCTGCGTCGTAGTCTTGCTGCTGGCAGATCCGCAAGCGTGCGAGCTGCCGAGCCTCTTCTGCGCGTTGCGTAAACACATCGGCGTCCGTATCAGTGTCGTCAAAGTCGTGTGGAAACATTGCATCCAACATCGTTCGTACATCCCGTCCGTGAATAAGGGTGAACGGAGTCTTGCGCGTTGTCTCTTGTTTCGCCGTGTTATATGCAAAGGTGACATAAGGTAGGATGTCGTCTTAATTTTTCTGTTCAACATTCACGTACGTGGAGAGCATGTCTTCAATTGTTTTGTTTAGGCGTTCTGGTTATCCGTTGGTTTGTGGATGGTAGGCGGCTGACATCCGATGAGCCGTTCCACTTAGCAGCAAGACGTTATCTAAAAGTGCAGCCGTGAATGTGGTTCCTCGGTCTGTTATGACGACGGTTGGTGCGCCGTGTCGTAACGCAACATGCTCAATGAAAAAACACGCCACCTCGGATGCTGTGCCGTGTTCTCTGTAATCATTCGGCGCTTTGTTAGAGGTGTCCGACCGACGCTGGACGTCCAAGCAAAACAGTCGCTGAATTTGGCCAGTAGCGTAAGAAGGCGCTCTCGTTCGTGCGGCGACAAAGCAGTGCTGACGTCAAGTACAGGAGCTGGGTTTTGCGTAGGCGCTCCTTCGAGTAGTGAACAGCAGCCGCGGACATCCGCAGCACCGTCAAAATAAGCCACAGCCGTGCCCTTCGGAAGGCGCCGTCGCTCTGTGCTAAAATTTGTTAGCAACAGGTTCGTGCGCCCGTCGGTGACATTTACGATTCCTCGTGCGGCCGAGATACCATGAGTGAACAACAACGTGCTTATTTGGTCGGCAACGTCTTCGCAATAAAACGGTACGTCACCTGCTACCGAAACAAGGGTACATGATCGAGGTGGGATGACAACGCTGTCTTCTGTTAGACGAAAGGAGTGGTGTTTCGGCGATAAGCAATAGACTAAACCAGGACTCTTATAAAACGTCTCCATGCGATGCGGGATGTTAATTACGGTGCCATATTCTTTTAGAAAATCCATTCCAATAATCAAATCCTTACAGCACACAGGCAGAACGATGAAAGTGGCCACGAAAGAAGAATCCCCAATATTAATTCTAGAAGTACATCTTCCAGTAGGCATCAGTAATTGGCCGCCTGCCGTCCTTATGGGAGGTTCCGTCCATGGCGTCTTTACTTTCTTCAGGCGGAGGACGAGTTCCTGACTCATCATAGAGAAGTCGCCACCAGTGTCGACTAACGCTGCCACTGGTTGTCCGTCCACCAAAACATCAATGTCGGCACTCACAATTTCTTCGGTTTTTATCGGGTTCACAGCGTTCTACAGCGGGAGTTTTGGGGCCTTTTTATTTTCTTGCGGCGGGCCTGCAACCTTACCCCCAGAGGTCGCCGCCTTCTGTTTCCCCTGCCTGGGCTGGGCGACCTTCGTCCTCGGAGGTCAGCAAAAGTACGTCCAGTAGGTGAAGCCATCTGACATGGAGGGGTTGGAGAACGCGACCGACGGTCGTAATCGGACCTATCATTGGGCACGGATTTGTCACTCGGGTGCGCTTTTGGCTTTCCGAAAAGTAGCGTCGTCGCGGCGCAGCATGAACTCGTAATTTGCACGTCGACCATAGGACCATGGACGATGAGGTCGAAATGATGTGTCGCGATGCCAGCAACTACGCGAAATATAGCCGGCGCCTCCGCAGAGAAAACAAAGTGGTCGCCTATCGACGGTGCGCCATTCGTCGGTTCTCCGAAATTGTGGCCGTCCGGTAGCGTCGTTTTGCGGCATTGACCAAGGGGCGGCGAACGACGGCTGCTGGTGTGACTGCAGCGCCACAATGGGTGCGCGCTTCGAAGCATCATCTTGCGGCGGCGACCAAGGAGCGGCTGTCGGAGGCTGGTGGTACGGTGGTGTGGTTGTGACGGGTGGTGGACATCGGACAGCAGCGTCGTATGTCATGGGACGCTGGTGATCTTGAAGATCGGCTGCCGGGAACGCCTGCCTGATTTCGTCGCGCACCACTTTATTTATTTATTTATTGGTACCTCAAATACCCCATTTGGGGTTTTACATGAGGGGTGGGCATATTTACATAATATTTTCAATAAATGCCTTGAACGATGAATGACTGGAGTGGTGCACCGCTTCAGCAGGCAGATGATTCCAGTCTTTCGCTGTTTGAATGAAGAAAGAGTTAAGATGAGCGGAGGTGCGAGCTGGAGGGGGATAAACAGCCTTTGAATGGCCATGACGGGATGAAGTGCGATGCGCAGGCGTGATGTCGGTCTGATGAAGTAGTGAGTGATAAAATTTGTAAAAGAGGCACAGTCTTGTTGTTTTGCGGCGCTGCTCGAGGGTTGGAAGTTTCAGAGATGATTTAAGTTTAGTAACGCTAGTGTGGTAAGAGTAGTCAGAATGAATGAACCTTGCTGCACGATTCTGTATGGATTCTAGTGCTGTTGCCAGGTTAGATTGGTGTGGGTCCCACACTGAGCATGCGTATTCTAGTTTGAGTCGAACGATTGTTAAGTATGCGAGTAGTTTTACTGAGTGCGGAACAAGACGTAGATTACGGCGCAGGTAGTTTAGTACACGATTGGCATCATTGCTAATGTTGCAAATGTGTGAGGACCAACTGAGGTTATTGGACAAGTTAACGCCTAGGTATTTATATGAAGTTACAGCACATATTTCCGAACCGGCGATAGTGTAATTAGCTGACATAAATGATTGGCGACGATGGAAAGTAAGTAGTGACGTTTTGTTGATGTTGAGGGACATTAGCCAATTATTACACCATGTTTCAATGACGTTAAGGTCGGACTGGAGGGCGCGAGAATCAGCGTCGTTAGTAATAGGACGATAGATTACACAGTCATCGGCAAATAAACGAATTTTGGAAGAACAACCTATAGGTAAGTCGTTAATGTATATTAAGAAGAGTAGTGGTCCCAGGACTGTGCCTTGTGGCACGCCAGAGATAACGGGTGATAAGGTAGACGAGCATTGGTTAGCGTAAACGAACTGTTGACGGTTAGTGAGAAAGTTGCGTATCCATTGAAGAACATGAGGGTTAAGATTAAGACATGATAGTTTTAGAAAGAGCCGTTCATGAGGAACCTTGTCGAAAGCCTTTTGGAAATCTAGGAAGAGGGCGTCTATGGGTATGTTTTGATCAAGATGCGAGCTGATGTCATTAACGAATAGGGCTAGCTGAGTCTCGCAGGACATGCCTTTCTTAAAACCGTGTTGATTTGGATTAAAGAAATTAGCGGATGTTAGGAAGTTTACAATATGAGAATAAATTATATGCTCCATTAGTTTAGAACAAACACTGATGAGGGAAATTGGACGGTAATTGTGGCACGATGATGATGATCCTTTTTTTTGGTACTGGAATTATCTTACCTATTTTCCAGTCTTGCGGCACCACTCCAGATGATAATGATTGCTGAAAGATATGACACAAAAATACACTAGAGATGTGCGCGGTGTTCTTAAGCATTTTGGAATTGATGCCGTCGATGCCGGCTGAGGATGTTAATTTGAGGGATTCGATTAGCTTCGTTATACCATGTGCTTCGATTGTTATGTCAGGCATCGTTGGGTTGTTGAGGTAAGGACAGTCTGGGAGGTCAGTGTTAGGTTCAGAAGTGAACACGGAAGAGAAGACAGAGTTTAGTACTTCAGATACTTTATGGTCTGGAACACGGTTATTATCGTTATCACATAATAGTAATGGTTTACGGTTATTTGGGTTAATGTATTTCCAGAATTGTTTGGGATTGTTTTGCAGCAAGTTAGGGAGTGTAGTTGAGTAGAAGGTTCGTTTAGCTGTTGCGGCCAAGGAATCAAACTCCTTTTCAGTGACGTAATATTTTTCCCAGGCCGGAGCGGTATTGGAACGCTTGGCTTTACGAAATAATCTTTTCTTTTTATTATTTAGTCGTTTTAATGTTTTGTTGAACCATGGGGACGAAGGTCGCTCTGTTAAAATGATGGTTGGTATGTAAGTCGTAGTGAGTTCGATCATTTTATTTTTAAAAAGCGTCCAGTTGGCGTCTACTGTGCGCTTCGGGAAATCTATAATTAACCAGTTGTAAAACTCGGTTAGTGCATTGTTGATGCTGATGTAATCACCTTTATCGTAGAGTGTTATTTTCTTTTTTGATTTTTTGCAATGAGGTAGCTGCCAGGATAATTCTGCATGTAGTACCGAGTGATCACTTAGTTCTGGTAGATGTGTTATAGAAGAAACACTGTCGGGATGGGATGTTAAGATAAGGTCGAGTATGTTAGAGCACTGTTCGTTTTTCCGCGTTGGGTAGATACTAGCTGTGTCAAACCAAAGGTGAGGCATGTGTTAAGAAAATTACATTCAAGGTTATTTTTAGACAGTGTTATGGCTGGTTCGGACCATGTTATATCAGGAAAGTTAAAGTCACCTAAGAGGAGTAGTTGCGCATGATTAAATGACTTAGTAACAGTTTGCAGTGCCTCGTGGAAGTGAATAGTGAAGGAAGCATCTGCATCGGGGGGTCGATAGCATACACCGATAATAGTTTGTAGGTATGAAGAACTGCACAATACGAATAATATTTCCAGAGGTGAAGTGATATTGATAATGGAGCAACAAAGGCTACGATGGGCAGCTATCAGAACACCTCCTCCGCGTTTGCCTACACGATCTCGCCTAAAAATGTCAAAATCAGGAAGGAAAGAATTAAGCTCTGTGTTATCGACGGTAGAATTCAGCCACGTTTCTGTTAGTACAAGAAGCTTACAATCAGAGGAATCGATAAGGCTACAGAGTGCTTCGCGTTTGGGCAACAAGCTTCTAATGTTAGTATAAACGAATGATACAGGGGTGGTATATGGTTTTGCGATAGCGCGTGATGGTAGCTATGAAGTTGAGGTAACTCTATTTGTAGTGTTATCATACTTGTAAGTTCTGTTATCCACGATTAGTTTATCGTACCGGAGTTTGAAAGGTTTCTGTTGCGACTTGCCGAACTCGATTAGTTGTTTACGTGCATGCCGGGTGTTAGCTGAGTAGTCTTCCGATATGCTGTAGCTGGACCCTCTAAGTTGTTTAGCATTTGAAAGAATGTGTTGTTTTACTTTGAAATGAGCTAATTTGATAATTATGGGTCTGTTTCTATTAGAGCTATATCTGCCAATTCTATGAGCGCGCTCAATATCTAAGGGATCCAACTTGACATTAAGGTTAGAAGCACAAAGTTCCACAATTTTCTTCTCAGATTCTTGCCACGTTTGACGCTCAGTATCAGATACCCCAAAAAACACAAGGTTAGAACGACGAGCCCTATCTTCTGAATCGTTTAGTCTTGATGAAATGTCGGAAATGGCTTTAGTGTTTGTATCGACCACTGTCCTGATGCAATTAACTTCGGTTTTTAGTGCAGTTATGGCGGAAACATCACCTTCTATTTTTGTTAGTCGCCTTTTAATGTCGTCAAACATTTTGTCGTTCTGCGATAGTTTATTTCGAATTGATTTCATTTCACTTAGAAGGGATGCCTGACCTGAGTTTATTTCCTCCAATGCAGCCATTATGTCACAGGATGCCTGCGTAGAAGTGGAACGGGTGTTAGGGCCGGGATTTGATTCTATGTCGCCAGAGAGAGAAAGAAGTTGTAAGATGACATGCGTGCAGTCGCGAACAATGGTAATGCAGCAGCCTGGGCTTGGCAGCACTAGCAAAGCGGCATAGCGGGAACGACGCGCATAAATAGCGTAATTGGTTGTTACCTGTAATGCGAAGAGGCGTCGGGCGTCAGTAAACCGCATTGTCGGAGTGCTGCCAAGCCCACTGATGAGAGCGAGGGGGTGACGTGTTTTATGCGTGAAGGTTGATGTCTGTTTCGATGCGTCGGCTGAGGCAAGGTTGTATGAAAACGATAGATGCGATGAATTTCCGTTCAGGGGCGGTGCGGCGCAGTAGTCAACGGCGCTTGCGTCGTTTTCGGAGCACTGGAGGGTAGACGAAGTTGGCCCGTCTGTAACACCAGCGCGCTCAGGGTAGGGCAAGCCTACACCACGCACGAAGGCATACAGCAGACTGTAGACGTGAGGTGGCGCTGAACGTCGGTCGGCATTGGCATTCCCGGGCAGACGGTAGAGGATGCTCCGCCAGGTAAGTGTATCCCGCAAGCCAACACACCGTAAGCCGGGCGTGCCCGCAGGCCTCGTGACGGCACCAGGAGAACAGCAGGTGCCAATGGGGAAGCAGAAGCCTGTGAGCACCTGTAATGCGAAGAGGCGTCGGGCGTCAGTAAACCGCATTGTCGGAGTGCTGCCAAGCCCACTCCTCCACTTCGGTGATTGATGCTACACGTCTATCCAATGTCGGTGTCAGAATCTTTTGCACTTCCTCTCTGACAAGCTCTCTGATCAATTCACGCAAGGAATTCTGATACTCGGTAGTCCTCGCGGCGACATTGATTGCAGTGCTGGTGGACAGTCGATCGTACTGCCTCTACCGTCGATGAAGGGCCCGCTCAATAGCCGTAGCCTCTTTGATAAAGTCAGCGACAGTGACTGGTGGATTCCGCACAAGCCCCGCGAACAACTGCTCTTTTACACCTCGCATTAGGTAGAGCAACTTCCTATTGTCGGTCATGTTCGGGTCAGCTCTACGAAAGAGGCGGGTCATGTCCTCGGCGAACATTTTGACCGACTCATGGGTTGTTGCACCCGTAGCTCCATCATCTGCTGGGCGCGGTCGCGTTGGTCGACACTTGCAAAAGTATCAGTTTCAGCCGAAAGTCATTCCATGTCGTCAAGTTAGCTTCACGGTTCTCGTACCAAGTGCGGCCACTATCATCAGTCAACTGGTTAATCTGTGCGACGCGTTCATACTTGTCAAGCCAGTCTTCAATGTCTTCGAAGACTGCATTGCGACAACGCTCGGGAACCAGTGGATGCAGAACGGTTACCTGTTGTGGACTGGGAAACCAGGTACTTTGGGGTGCTTGCGGTGAGCTGGTTTCGGCCATTGCGAGATGTGTGCAGCTCCCGGAGAGAGGGGGTTGCAGAGGGGAAAACTCCGGGGCAAAGCCTAGCAGTTGACGACTAAAGCGATGCACGGGTGTCGTAAGTGGAGACAATGCGTCCGGGCTAGATGAACGACTCCCGGAGCATCAAGCGAACTCCGTACCCAGCGCCTCCACTAGTGTCGCGGTACAACGCGGACAGAAGACAGGGAGACGTTCTTCAAGAACAACAGGGCAACCTGTTCAAAAACAAACGGCACATACGCACGTCTTTTTCGTCCTCACCCAATCTAGGCCACCCGCTAGACGGATTCCTTTAAAGCCCCCATCGTCGTTGTCTTCTGCCTAGAAGACACACGTCAATATATATATATATATTGCTAAGAGATTTATTAGCAACGGGCGCGAACGGGTAGCTGTCACAAGCGTTCGGCGAAAGACAGCAACCACGAGCTCATGCCGGTAGCGATGGTGCTGTGGCGCAGGCGGCTACTCTTCTTCGTTACAATCGCCCTCCGCAGAAAAAGGCGCCATCCTGGCGGCTCAAGGCGAAGAGACTACTATTGGGTCGTAGTACGGCTTAAGGCGAGAGACGTGGACAAGTTCGCGGCCGCGATGGCGTAGGTCCGTCGATGGCGTGAGGGGCTCTACGATGTAATTGACGGAGGACGTTTGCTCGAGAACGCGGTAGGGTCCTATGTACTTTGCGACAAGTTTTGAGGAGAGGCCGGGTGTAGTAGCGGGTACCCGAAGCCATACGAGAGAGCCAGGCAAAAAAGTTGGTGCAGAACGGCCGGCAGGTTGACGGGATTGCTGCTGCCACTGGTCCTCGGTGGAAAAAGAGCGGGCAAGCTGGCGGCATTCCTCAGCATGACGAGCAGCTTCAGATAGCGGAGTACTTTCGGACGCGTCAGGTGTATATGACAGAATAGTATCGAGAGTAGTAGAAGGTTCTCGTCCGTATAGGAGAAAGTAAGGGGAAAAACCAGTAGTTGCTTGGGTCGCAGTATTGTACGCATACGTCACGAAAGGGAGAACTTGGTCCCAGTTTGAATGATCAGAGGCGACGTACATGGAGAGCATATCGCCAAGAGTACGGTTGAAGCGCTCGGTCATGCCGTTAGTTTGCGGATGGTACGCTGTACTGGAGCGGTGAACGATTCGGCATTCGTCGAGTAGTGCCTTCAAAGCATCGGAAAGAAAGGCGCGGCCTCTGTCGCTCAGAAGTTCGCGAGGGGCACCGTGGCGAAGAACGAAATGTCGTAACAGAAACGAGGCAACGTCGCGGGTGGTGGCAGTCGGCAGAGCAGCTGTTTCAGCATAGCGGGTTAAGTGATCCTCTGCAACAATAATCCAGCGGTTGCCTGCTGGTGTGGAGGGTAGCGGTCCGTAGATGTCTATGCCAACACGATCAAAAGGCCGACGAGGGCAGGGAAGGGGTTGTGACGGGTAGACTTGTCCGGGAGGTAATTTTCGGCGTTGGCACGGAGCGCAGGAGCGAATGAACTTTCTGACGTAGTTATACATGCCTCGCCAATAAAATCGGATGCGTAGTCGAGCATAGGTCTTGAAGAGGCCGGCATGTGCGCACTGAGGGTCTTCGTGGAAAGCGTCGCAGATAAGGTCACGGAGATGGCGGGGTATCACGAGAAGCCACTTGCGACCGTCAGAGAGGTAATTACGACGATAAAGAAGGCCGTCGCGAATGCAGAAGTGGGTAGCCTGGCGGCGAAGAGCGCGCGATGGTGATGAGGTGGATGGATCAGAAAGGATGCTGATGAGAGCACTGATCCAGGGATCCTTGCGCTGCTCCGACGGCATGTTGTGCAATGCATGAGATGGAACTGTGGGCTCAAGGGCGGATAGGCAAGCGCAGTCAGCGGAGACCGGTGAGCGAGAAAGGGCGTCAGCGTCCGTGTGTTTGCGGCCGGAACGGTAGAGGACGCGGATGTCGTACTCCTGTAGCTTAAGGGCCCAGCGAGCAAGTCGGCCAGATGGGTCCTTAAGGGTAGACAGCCAACAAAGGGCGTGATGGTCAGTGATGACATCGAAAGGGTGACCATACAAATAAGGACGGAATTTTCCAAGGGCCCAAATAATGGCTAAACACTCTTTCTCTGTAACAGAGTAATTAGCCTCGGCCTTTGTCAGAGTTCGGCTCGCGTAGGCAACGACATATTCATCAAAGCCCGCTTTTCGTTGTGCGAGTACGGCGCCAAGTCCGATGCCGCTGGCATCGGTGTGGACCTCTGTGGGCGCTGCAGGATCGAAGTGGCGGAGGATAGGTGGCGAGGTTAGCAGGCGGCGTAATTTCGTGAAGGCGTCATCACAGGCGGGCGACCAAGCGGAAAGTGCTTTGTCGCCACTTAGAAGGGCTGTCAAGGGTGCACTTATGGAAGCGAAATTTCTAATGAAACGTCGGAAGTATGAGCATAAACCAAGAAAACTTTGAAGCTCTTTTAACTTCTTTGGTTGCGGAAAGTCGGTGACAGCGCGGAGCTTGGCTGGATCCGGAAGGACGCCGTCTCGTGATACAACATGGCCAAGAATAGGGAGCTTTCGGGCACCAAAACGACATTTTTTTAAGTTAAGTTGAAGTCCCGCGACAGTAAGGCATTTGAGAACTTGCTCGAGACGGCTGAGATGGGTTTGGAAATCAGCGGAAAAGACAACTACGTCATCCAGGTAGCATAAACATGTGTTCCATTTGAGGCCGCGTAAAATATTATCCATCATTCTCTCAAAAGTGGCGGGAGCATTGCACAGGCCGAAAGGCATTACGATGAATTCGTACAATCCGTCAGGTGTCACAAATGCTGTTTTAGGTCGATCAGATGGTGCCAAGGGGACTTGCCAGTATCCGGAACGTAAATCCAGCGAAGAAAAGAATTCAGCTCCCTGCAAACAGTCGAGGGCGTCGTCGATGCGCGGTAACGGGTAAACGTCCTTGCGCGTTATCTTGTTCAGACGTCGGTAGTCGACGCAGAATCGAATAGAGCCATCCTTTTTCTTAACGAGGACGACCGGTGATGCCCAGGGACTGTTGGAAGGCTGCACAACGCCACGCTTGAGCATGTCAGCAACCTGGTGGTCAATGACACGGCGCTCAGAGGCGGAAACTCGGTAAGGGCGCTGCCGTAAAGGTGCGTGACTGCCGGTATCTATTTGGTGAAAAACGGTCGATGTGCGGCCCAAACCGGAAGCATGGCTGTCGAAAGAAGCGCGGAACCTCTGCAGGAGAGCAATAAGCTGGCTTCGTTCTGAAGATGACGTGCCATCGTCGATGGAGCAGTGGAAAGCGTCGAGGAGTGACTGATCAACCGCAGAGTCACAAGTAAGTGCGCCAAGGCCCGCAGAAGTAGAAACGGCAGGAGTGTCAAAGATGCAAAAGGTGTCGACTGGTTGAACAAGGCCTAGGCATTCACCATGAGATAAAGCTAAAGGGCAGGCTGTGGAATTGTCGACGACCATTTTCGTGACGCCATTGCGAAGAGTAAGGAGAGCAAAGGGCAGCGGAGAACATCGGCGGCGAATGAACAGCTCAGAGGGCGTAAAGAAAACAGTGGCATCAGAAATAGCGGCGCACGACACAGGCACAAGCAGGGAAGAGCGTGGAGGGACGGAATTGTCTTCGGAAACAAACAGTTTAACACTGGAAGGGTCGTTGTCGATAGGCTCGACGTCTGGAAGTGCAGAAAGTTCGAGTTCGGCGTGACAACAGTCAATAACGGCGTTATTATTTGCAAGGAAGTCCCAGCCTAATATGATGTCATGGGAACAAGTGGGCAGCACGACGAATTCGACGGTATACAGTAGACCTTGAATGAAGACGCGAGCAGTACAGGCAGCGAGAGGCGTTATATTTTGAGCGTTCGCGGTTCGAAGGGAGAAGTCGGAGAGAGGCGTCAAAACCTTTCGTAGTGTGCGGCAGAGTTCGGCGGAAATTACGGATACGGCGGCTCCTGTATCTACAAGCGCCAGGACGGCGATTCCTTCGACAGAGACTTTGATGACGTTGGCTGGAGAGGGACGAGGACTTGGGCATTGCGACGTGGACGCAGTTCGTGCCTCGGGAACTGCGGCCATCAGTTTTCCTGCTCGGTGGACACGGGACGACGCCGCATCGGAGAAAGCGAGCGACGGCGGGGAGATGGTGAGCGGCGAGTAGAGGCGGTTGGGCGGTCAGGGGAAAAGGAAGAAGTAGGAAGGCTGGAAGGCGACGAGGAAAACGGAGCGGGGAAAGGTGGCGCCCGCCGGATGTTCTGAAGAGGAGGCAGGCCACGACGACAATGGCGCGCCACGTGACCAGCACCACCGCAAGCAAAACATATTGGGCGGTCATCGAAGGTGCGCCACTGGTGGGGGTAAGGTCCGAGTCGCGGTTGAGGATTCGGAAAAGGCTGTCGGTCGGGCAGCGGCATAGGAGGAAAATGCCGGCGGTCGTGAAGCGGCATAGATGGCGGCAAAAATGTCGGTGGTCGATGCATAGAGGGCGGCAGGGGCGCTTGTGGACGAGATCGGGAAACTGCTTCAGCGTAAGTGAGAGGAGCCGTGACTGGTGGCTGCTCAACGGCTGGAGGAACGGCTTGAGAGACTTGTTCTTGAATGAAGTCGCGGATCGTAGGATGCAAAGCAGGGGGTGGTTCCTGGACAGAAGATATCAACGATAGCTGGCGGGCGACCTCTGCGCGAACGAATTCCTGGATTTTTATGAAGAGAGTAGCATGGTTGTAGTCGTCGACCCCAAGGCTGGATAGAGAGTCGGCGGGCGGGGTGGGACGTCGGGTGTGAAGCCGTTGCCTGCGCAACTCGTCGTAACTCTGGCACAATTCGATGACTTCAGCGACAGAGTGAGGACTCTTCGATAATAACATTTGAAATGCGTCGTCCTGAATACCCTTCATTATATGTTTGATCTTCTCCTCCTCTGACATTGACGCATTCACCCGTTTGCAAAGGTCGACAATGTCCTCAATGTAGCTCGTGAAGTTTTCTCCGGTCTCTTGGGAACGTGTGCGCAAACGTTGTTCTGCACGAAGCTTTCTTACTGCAGGCCGACCAAAAACTTGGGTAAAGTTGGTCTTGAAGACCAACCACGAAGTGAGGTCGGCTTCATGGTTGAGAAACCATAGTTTCGCAACGTCCGTAAGATAAAAGGCGACGTTTCTTAACTTGGTAACGTCGTCCCACTGGTTATGGGCACTCACTCGCTCATAAGACGAGATCCAATCTTCAACGTCTTTGTCATCTGTGCCGGAGAAGATAGGGGGATCTCGCTGACGCAAGGCACCGGCACAAACCAAGGTGGCCGGCGCCGTTGGAGGAGCTGGAGGAGTGCGTGCGTCGTCGGGCATGATGGGGGGTAGAGTGCGACTCCGAAGTTCCAGGGTGGTCGAAACCCCGCACCTCCACCACTTGCTAAGAGATTTATTAGCAACGGGCGCGAACGGGTAGCTGTCACAAGCGTTCGGCGAAAGACAGCAACCACGAGCTCATGCCGGTAGCGATGGTGCTGTGGCGCAGGCGGCTACTCTTCTTCGTTACAATATATATATATATATATATATATATATATATATATATATATATATATATATATATATATATAGTATATATATATATATATATATATATATATATATATATATATATATATATATATATATTGACGCGCGTCTTCTAGGCAGAAGACAACGACGATGGGGATGTATTATATGTTACGGTGATTATTATGATGGTCATTGTGATGGTTCTGATGATGGAAATAACAAGACAGAGACAGACACAAAGCAGTAATATCTGCTTGCAGACTGTTTAATAAGGAGGTAGACGTAACATTGACACGTGTACTTATCTTTATCGGGCGACCACGTTTCGCTGCTTAACAACTGTAATCGCACAGCGAGGGACGCGCCTGCATGTATCCGACGTTTCTGGAAAGTTATCGATGCTTCTACCCGGCTGTCTGTTGTCGCAGATCCTTGTGTTATCTGATTTCATCGCGTAACGCTTTGTGGAAGGCACGCGGGTCCGAACGATTAGTCTGGAACATTCGACGACTGCTCTATAAAAGCCGACGCGCTTGACCCGCTGATCAGATTTACGACGATCGCCGACTGTGTTCGCCGCTCTCGTTGTGCTTTAAGTGTAGCCTGTTTTGTGGACACAGGTTCACCCAATAAAAGCTAGTTTTTGCCTTTCGCAGTATTGCTACTGTGTTCTTTGACGTCACGACCACGTGACATCTGGTGGAGGTGCTTTGCGTTCACGTACCGGATGCCCCCACAAAGCCGTGACCCAAGCCGTCACTCGGAAGACACCAACGTCGCCAAGAACCAGCGAGGTAGCCGCAGGCTGCAAGGACTGCCCCCGGAGCACGGACTTTTCCCTGAGACGACTAGGAAGATCGCCACCAAGTTCACCCCAATGCCAGCCCCAGCGTCACCCGCCGGACTGCAGCAGCCCAGGGAGCCTCCGACGTTCCGCGGTTCAACTTTCGAGGACCCGGAAAGCTGGCTTGAGACGTACGAGAGAGTCGCTACCTTTAACCACTGGAACAGCGACGACAAACTGCGATATGTCTTCTTCGCTTTGGAAGACGCGGCCAGGACGTGGTCCGAGAACCGAGAAGCCACCTTAACGACCTGGGAACTTTTCCGAAGCGGCTTCCTGCAGCCATTCGCAAGCGTGGTATGCCGAGAACGAGCCCGAGCGCTATTAGAAACACGGGTGCAGCTACCTAATGAGACGACCGTGATCTACACGGAAGAAATGAGCCGTCTCTTCCGCCACGCCGACCCTGAAGTACCCGAGGAGAAGAAAGTCCGCCTGCTGATGCGTGGTGTGAAGGAGGAACTTTTTGCCGGAATGGTACGAAGCCCACCGAAGACGGTCGACGACTTTCTTCGCGAGGCCACCAGCATCGAGAAGACACTCGAGATGAGAAACCGGCAATTCGACCGCCGCCGAACTCGACAAACTACGCCGGAGTTCAATCACCGGCCACCGACGACCTGCGCGAGACTATCCGAGCGGTCGTGCGGGAGGAGCTACAAAAGCTGTTCCCACCATCACAGCCTCAAGTGGCTTCGCTTGCCGACGCCGTGCGTGAGGAGCTCCAACAACAACTTGGAGTAGCCCCTGAATCGCCCCAAGCCTGAGCCGCAAGCGATGACCTACGCCGCCGTCGCACGCCGTCAAGGGCCCCCTCCGCGACCACGCCAGGGCCCTGTCACGCCGCAGTTCCGTCGTCCGCCGCCGCCACCGCCAGCACCACCACCCGTCGCCCAGCGCACCTACGCGAGGAAGACGGACATTTGGCATGCTCCTGACCACCGCCCACTCTGCTACCACTGCGGAGAAGCGGGTCACGTCTACCGACGATGTCCATACCGGGAGATGGGACTGCGAGGTTTCGCCGTGAACGCTCCGCGCCCGCAGCAAGGTGAACGCCCCCGCGATATCGCCGATTACCTCGCCGCTACTCAGTGGAGCTCTCGACGACCATCGCGTTCGCCATCACCAGGCCGCTACCTGTCGCCGCAGCGCCGACCATACACTGGCCCAGCCCGGGGCCGGTCAGCGAGCCCACATCCGGAAAACTAAAAGCAGCAACCGATGGAGGTGCGGTTGCTGTTCGTCGAACTGACGAAGATCCTCCGCCGCCGACGAAGACACCGAAGAAACTACCTCGACGACATATACCGCCGTGCCGACGAAATCAGGAAGCCAAGACTACACCGATGAAAGACGACTTGACGACGCGACGTTCTAGCTTCAGTTCAACGCGACGCAGCCGTGATCCGACGCCAAGACCTAACTGCAACGCCAGACAAAGGACCACCGACCTCGACGTACTTCTCGACGGCCACGCAGTGACTGCCTTAGTCGACACAGGGGCCGATTACTCCGTAATGAGTGGACACATCGTCCCAGTTAAAGAAGGTTAAGAAGGGAGGGGCCCCAAATTCGGACCGCTGGAGGACACCTCAATACGCCGACTGGAATCTGCACGGCAAGAATTACCGTTCATGACCGGACTTACCCTGCCACCTTTGTTGTCCTCCAACAGTGTTAACGAGACGTCATTCTCGGCATGGACTTCCTGAATCAACATGGCGCAGTCATCGACCTGAAGTCGAAATCGATAAGGCTGTCACAAGATCAAGCGATACCGCCGGACAGCTGTCGTAGTCACCACGCCTTGAGTGCGCTCGAAGATCAAGTGAGCATCCCGCCGCGCTCCAGCATTATTATTTCCGTCGGCACTGAAACACCCGCTGACGTAGAAGGCGTCATCGAGGGCGACCAACATTTACTGGTCGACCGTGAAATTTGCGTCGCAAGAGGGATCGCTCGACTCCACGGTGGGCAACTGGAAACTGGAAGTTATGCTAACCAACTTCAGCGAAGAGTTCAAGCACAATAAAAAGGGCGCGACAATCGCATACATCGAGGAAATTGTGGAAACCAGCAATGCCTTTGTCCTCTCGGATTCAGCCGCATCTACCCCGATGAGCATTGTCCCCGAACCATACTTCGACGTGAATCCAAGTCCTCCTATGAGTAAGCAGCAACAGATCAGAAGCCTTCTCCGACGATACAAGGACTGCTTTTCGACGTCATCGAAGATTCGACAAACACCAGTTGCAAAGCATCGCATAATAACCGAAGAGAGCGCTCGACCACTCCGCCAGAGCCCTTACCGAGTTTCGACGCGAGAACGTGAAGCTATTAGGCAACAAGTCGACGAAATGCTGCGCGACGACATCATCCAGCCGTCGAAAAGCCAGTGGGCCTCTCCTGTAGTCCTGGTAAAGAAAAAGGACGGAACCCTACGCTTCTGCGTCGATTATCGTCGACTGAACAAGATCACGAAGAAGGATGTGTACCCCCTTCCACGGATAGGCGATGCATTGGATCGGCTCTGCAACGCTAAATACTTCTCGTCGATGGACCTCAAGTCTGGCTACTGGCAAATAGAAGTCGACGAGAGAGATCGCGAAAAGACTGCCTTCATCACGCCAGATGGCCTCTACGAGTTCAAGGTCATGCCATTCGGACTATGCTCGGCGCCTGCAACGTTTCAGCCCGTCATGGACACGGTGTTAGCCGGACTGAAGTGGCAGACGTGCCTTGTTTACCTAGATGACGTCGTTGTCTTCGCCGGAAATTTCGACGATCACCTTAGGCGGCTTGCGACAGTGTTAGAAGCCATCAAGTCATCAGGGCTCACTCTGAAGCCGGAAAAGTGCCCTTTCGCTTACGATGAGCTTTTGTTCCTAGGCCACGTGATCAACAAATCAGAGGTACGCCCCGACCCACAGAAGACAGCTGCCATCGCAAAGTTCCCGCAGCCAACTGACAAGAAGGCAGTGCGCAGATTCCTTGGCATGTGTGCCTACTATAGGCGCTTTGTCAAGGACTTTTCACGCATCGCGGAGCCGCTAACACATCTAACCAAATCTGATGTCGCGTTCAAGTGGGAATCGCCGCAGGCCAAGGCATTTCAAGAACTCAAACGACGCATGCAGTCGCCGCCGGTACTTGCACACTTCGACGAGGACGCCGA
The DNA here is from genome assembly GCF_038994185.2 of Dermacentor albipictus. Taxonomy (NCBI): domain Eukaryota; kingdom Metazoa; phylum Arthropoda; class Arachnida; order Ixodida; family Ixodidae; genus Dermacentor; species Dermacentor albipictus. The sequence goes on along the minus strand of NW_027225573.1, from coordinate 3,562,923 downwards.
TACCGAAATCCACACTGACGCCAGTAGCCTAGGCCTCGGTGCCGTCCTAGTCCAGAGTAAAAAAGGACTTGAAAGGGTGATATCGTATGCTAGCCGGTCGCTGTCAATAGCGGAAAGCAACTATTCTACGACTGAAAAGGAATACCTCGCCATCATTTGGACTACAGCTAAATTCCGCCCTTACCTCTATGGCAGGCCATTCAAAGTCGTCAGTGACCATCACGCATTGTGTTGGCTAGCTAACTTAAAGGACCCTTCAGGACCGCTGGCGCGGTGGAGCCTCAGACTACAAGAATATGACGTCACGGTAATCATATCCAGCTTTCCTGGACACGTACCAACTAGCGCCCCAAGCGGTCCCGGCACGAAGCTAGCGCGTTTTCAATGGAACGAGCGGGTTTTTCGCGAATAACAAAAGCTGCAGGTCGATTATCAAAAAACGCAGGTGACAGACGTGTTCTGGAAGACAATCCACACGAGCCAAATGCAGTGATCACTCTATGGCACGTAAGAATTTTGTTCCCACAGCGGTTAAAGATTTAGCAATGGAAGCCTATGGAAACGACGAAAATTTGTACTCCATTTTCGAGGCAAGAACCGTGGCTGTGATTACACTACGGTGTCTATCGTAATACGCAGTGCAGCGCATGTAGTCCGGAGACTCAGCGTTCGATTGATGCCTAGCTCGACTCTCCACACATGGCGTAACATTGTTCCCAAAAGCGTTTTTTGTAACACTGTCGTGAAAATTCACGTGGTATCTATAAAAAGATGTTCTATAAAAGATGTTATAAAAAGATGGCCTAAGCGAATCATCTGGAGACCTGTTCGCGGACATGTTACGTAGCAAAAGATTGGCTACCGCTGAGCTGAAGCTACCCGAGCACTTCCCCGCTCCGGATCTAAAGCTCAAAAATCTATGCGCTGCCCGTAGAAGAGCGGAACGGAGGCTGATGAGGACGAAGGGCGACCCACCAATGAAGACTATATATAACAGGATTAACGCAGTAATTCGACGTTATACAAGGAAACTAAGAAGAGATCAATGGGCATCATTTTGTGCAAGCTTATCTGTCTTCACGCCAGTTCCACGGATATGGTGGGTCGTTAATAACCTTGCTGGCACCTTTCGACCAAACAAGCCCTTTGAAGCCCTAGCATTGAGGTTAGGCAAGACACTCGCTTGTCTTGCGAATGCCTTCGCTGAAATATACTCTTCCGGAAGGTCAGCCGGCACAACCAACCTACCCCCGCTGCTATCGTCGTCTCTAATGGATGCTCCTTTCACACTCAGAGAGCTGGAACTAGCTATGAGCAGCCTACGACGTCGCTGTGTGGTGGGACCTGACCTTATCAGTAATCAGATGCTGACTAACCTGCCGGTTGAGAGACGGCGTGATTTGCTGGCATTATTTAACCAAGTCTGGGCCAGTGGGGCTATTCCACATTTATGGAAGGTAGCATGGGTGGTACCGGTTCTGAAGCCTGGAAAGAATCCTGCAGCTCTGGACTCATACAGACCGGTATCACTGACCTCGTGTGCAGCGAAGCTAATGGAGAAGATGGCGTGCACAAGACTCACTTGGTATGTCGAGCAGGGTCGAAAACTACCATCGTGCATGACTGGGTTTCGGCAGCGTCTAAGCGCTCAAGACAATGTGCTGGACCTGCTAAGCCACATAGAACATTACAGTGCGGATGGCCTGTCGACACTTGCTGTTTTCATGGATGTTTCTAAGGCTTACGACTACGTGTCCCAAGGAGCCATCATCAGCGAGTTGCAAGTTATAGGCGTCACGGGGCATCTCTTGCGCTTTATACATACGTTCCTCAATGATCGTCGCATCAGAGTTCGTCTTGGCGACACTTTGAGTGATGAAATACGTATATTTCGCGGTGTGCCACAGGGGAGTGTTTTATCTCCCTTATTATTTAACATTGCCATGAGTAGCCTCCCAAGAGTACTAAACCATCGAACACCAGTGAAGATATCCATATATGCCGATGATATCTGCATATGGGTCTCCGGCTACCAGCATCGCCGCCTTGCACGAATAGCCCAGGGAGCAGTAAAAGCCATTCAGGGCCACTTGGCAACGATTGGGTTATCACTATCAGCAGAGAAATCATCATTCGTACTGTTTCCTGGAGTGAAAAGAAAATCTACACGCTTGACGCTGAATTTGGACGGATACCAGATTCGACAAGTCACCAACGTCCGATTTCTGGGCGTTACCTTAGACCACAGGCTACTCTGGCGCCGCGGTGTTGACCACGTTGTGGCGTCATCGTCACCCAGGCTACACGTGCTCAAGCGAGTCGCTGGCATACGCTGGGGCAACCACCCGACGTCGATGCTACGACTACATACAGCGTTGGTTACCAGTCGAATCCTATATCAGCTACCTCTGATGTCACCCTCAGACAGCCAATACGAGCGCTTAGAAGCCATCCACAGAAAAGGTATCCGACTTTGCCTTGGAGTCCCTCAGCCAGCGTCAAACGAGAAAGTGCTCTACGAAGCTGAGACACGCCCTCTACGACTTCAGGCTTCCCAGGCTCCGATGATCCAGCTCCTACGATTGAGTGAGTCTACGCCCGGTAGAGCCCTCTTAAGACGTATAGGTAACAGGCCACGCTCACATTTTTATGCAGCATTGAACACGCTTCGCGTATTAGGATTGCGCTGCTCGAGACAGAGGGAAAGGATAGAACCACCCTGGACATTCGAGGACATCACATGCAACTTAGGTGTACCACGATTGCAATCAAAGAGCTGCATTCCATCTGCAGAAGCCAAGTCATTGGTCCTGGAGCACCTGAGCACGCTTTACCCGAATCACCTACAAGTATACACAGATGGCTCTGTCAAGGCAGACGAAGACCGCTGTGCAGCTGCATTCTATATTCCCTCTCTAAGATATACGTGGTCTGGCCGTCTGGACTGTATAGCCTCGTCGACAGTTGTGGAAGGCGTAGCAATCGCTTCTGCTCTGCGCAAACTAAAGACTTTGCCTCCACAGAATGTGGTGGTCCTTACGGACTCAAAGGCCGCATTAGAGCAAATATACCGTGGTTTGCTATCCCTCAAGTTCCCACGCAAATCACTAGCCATCGTGAGAGAACTCAACAACAAAGGCTTCACCGTAAAGTTTCAGTGGATTCCTTCCCACATTGGCATCTCAGGAAACGAAAAAGCTGATGCGCTTGCATACGCAGCACTCTATCATCCTCCCAAAATCAAGGCTCCAAAGAGTAATCAAGTGCAAAAATCTGACGTTCGAAATCACTTTGCGTCGCTTTGGATTCCACCGCATATGCCCTGCGTAACCAAGAGATTGCACCGAGAGGAAGCCACACTTCTATATAGAATAAGGACAGGATCTGCTTATACACCGGCCTGGTTATTTAAAACGGGGCGAATCAATTCTCCGAACTGTACGGCATGCAACGAGACAGGAGACATTGAGCACTTTTTGTGGTCCTGCCAGCAATTCCAAGATGAAAGAGACACTCTCCTGAAAAATCTGCAAAACAAGGACCTTCCGCATGCACGCCTGCAAGACCTTATATTTCCTGAGGGATCAGTTATAGCCCGCAAAGAAACTTCACGTCTCCTCATCGACTTTTTAAGGGAGACCGGTCTGATGGACCTTTGGTGAAACCCTTCAGCGGTATTGTGCGAGACGCTCGGGCGGAGCAATTGCCGGCCTTGTTCGCCAGGCTAAACCCGCCTGTTGCTACAATTCACCACCACCACCACCACCACCACCACCACCACCACCACCACCACCACCACCACCACCACCACCACCACCACCACCACCACCACCACCACCACCACCACCACCACCACCACCACCACCACCACCACCACCACCACCACCACCACCACCACCACCACCACCACCACCACCACCACCACCACCACCACCACCACCACCACCACCACCACCACCACCACCACCACCACCACCACCACCACCACCACCACCACCACCACCACCACCACCACCACCACCACCACCACCACCACCACCACCACCACCACCACCACCACCACCACCACCACCACCACCACCACCACCACCACCACCACCACCACCACCACCACCACCACCACCACCACCACCACCACCACCACCACCACCACCACCACCACCACCACCACCACCACCACCACCACCACCACCACCACCACCACCACCACCACCACCACCACCACCACCACCACCACCACCACCACCACCACCACCACCACCACCACCACCACCACCACCACCACCACCACCACCACCACCACCACCACCACCACCACCACCACCACCACCACCACCACCACCACCACCACCACCACCACCACCACCACCACCACCACCACCACCACCACCACCACCACCACCACCACCACCACCACCACCACCACCACCACCACCACCACCACCACCACCACCACCACCACCACCACCACCACCACCACCACCACCACCACCACCACCACCACCACCACCACCACCACCACCACCACCACCACCACCACCACCACCACCACCACCACCACCACCACCACCACCACCACCACCACCACCACCACCACCACCACCACCACCACCACCACCACCACCACCACCACCACCACCACCACCACCACCACCACCACCACCACCACCACCACCACCACCACCACCACCACCACCACCACCACCACCACCACAGATGTTCGTACCGTTGCGCGAACCCTCGGAAGCCGTGGCCGAGCGGTAGAATTGCGCGCACCTTTAGTCACGCTCCGCGGTGGCCGAGGTTCGATTCTCGCTTCGGACTTTTTTTTTTTAGCCGCATAGGACCTACTTTTGTAGTCTCTCACTAGATGGCAGAAACACAAAACCCAACATTTGCTTTCGGTTCTGATTTTTCAGCGGCGCAGTTTTTTTTTTACAGCCGCATTGGACTTAGTTTTATAGTCTCCCACCAGATGGAAGAAACACAAAACTCATGATTTGCTTTCGGTTCTGGTTTTCCAATCGTGGTCTTGAAATCTTATCTTTTCTATTTTTCCTTCCTAAAACACAACAATGTCGTGTTCATTTGTTAAGTCATCGCATTTATGAAGGTTTTATTCACGAGACATCCTAACTAGAAGCTTGCGCAAAGCTTTGTGCTATGCAAAAAAAAAACTTTCGTGCTTTGTAGCGTGGAACCTGGGAGAACAAAATGGCTATTCTTATTGCGTCCTTCTGGAAGGTGCGTTTTCTTCGACTTTCCCCTGTCCTTAATGGCACATACTCCGAGCGAATGAGGTCCACCTGGGCCACAATGCCACCCGGTGGCCGGTGCCATTCCTATGCAACATACGTGCGGAACAAAGTGTCTGCTAAGCTGAGTCGCTGCCCGAACGTTAATTATTTTTAAAAATTCATCCAATTAAGAAATGCACCAAATAGGAGAAGATGTGCAGCGTGTGGATTCATAGCTACTGGTAATGTGTTCCCTACAGCCAAGTGGTATGAATCCGTAAGTGTGGCCGTAAAAAAACAATTTGAATAAATGTCCCGTGCTGTGTCTACCCCGGTCGCTCTACAGAGAAGCTAGCTTGGCTAGCCGTCAGTATTTAGGATCAACATATGGCGTCGCTCGTTCGGTGCAGTTGCTTTTAATGCGAAGCATACTTTGGTGAGTGCCCCAGTGATCTGGTAGCAAAATCGTGCGAAAGCGTGTCTGTAACGCCAAAAATCTTAACGCATTTCCCATATGAATACATAGGTCTTTATAAAAAGGGGTGGGGTGGCCAACTTGAAATTGGAAGTGGCGTCAGCATAAATTTGGCCGTGATACATGGATTGGTCAAGTTGAATGTGGTAGTGATATGGGAGTGGCCCAACCTAAATTTGGGGTGAAATGGTACTGAGCCAAGCTGAATTTGAGGCTGCTATGAGGGTGGCTCAACCTAAATTTGAGGTGATATAGGGGTGGGTAAGCCTAAGTTTGGGGGAATATGGGGGGTGGGCCATTCTGGATTTGGGGAGGATACGGGGGTGGGAGAACCTAAATTTGGGAGGGATATGGGGGGTGGGCCACCCTAACTATGGGGCTGATATGGGGCTGGGCGAAGCTGAATCGGGGGTGCTACGGGGGTGGGCTAACCTAAATGTGGGAGTGATTTGCGGTGGGCCATCCTAAATTTGAGGTGATTGAGGGGTGGGCTAGGCTAAGTTTGGGGCTGATATGGGGGTGGGCGAACCTGGATTTGGGGATGATATGGCGGTGGGCCAACCTAAATTTGGGGCTGACATGGGGACGGGCTAACCTAACCATGGGGGTGATGCGCGGCTGAGCCAAGCTGAATTGGAGTGTGGTATATGGGTGGACTAACCTTAGTTGGTGGGCGATTTGCGGTGGGCCATCCTAAATTTGAGGTGATCAAGGGGTGCGCCAGCGTTAGTTTGGGGCGGATATGGGGGAGGGTCAACCTCGAGTTGCAGGTGGTATTGGAGTGGGCCAACCTAAATTTGGATGTGTTGTGGAGGCGGGCCAATCTGTATTTGGGGGTGATATGGGATTGGTCCTACCTAAATATGGGAACAATCTCGGGGTCGGCCAATCTGAATTTGGGGGCGATATAGGGGTGGGGCAACGTAAATTTTGGGGTGCGTCGGCTCGAAATTTGGAGGACGATTTATGGAAATTCGTCTGTGGACCAACTTGAAAATTAGGGGTGGCCCAATTGAAATTCGGGGTTGTGCCAACTTGAAGTTTAAGGCTGGGCAAAAAGAAAATCGGGCGTGGCCGACATTGAATTTGGGGGTGGGCCAATTTAAATTTGAGGGCGTGCCAACTTGAAATTTGGGGGTGGGCCTACTTAATGTTTGAGGTGGGCCAATTGAAATTTGGGGGCCTGTTAACGAATAGTTAGACAACACCAGTGGTATTTCTGCATATTTTTCATCATCGCAAAGTACGTATATCAATAATTGTTACCTATATCTCTCAAGATGAGCTACCACTCGAGCCTTCCCAGCCCACTGAGCTAATGATGTCACGGGAGTGCTCTCATCGTGACGACTGCGACGTTCAATGTAGAGATCCACAAAAACAAATCGCAGACCGAGCTGACCATTTTCACACCAATGACATCGCTAACACTACTCGCTCATGCTAGACGCAACACAAGCTTACAACGATCATAATTCAACTTTCAATCACACGCTAGTCGACACGTTCTCAGTGCAGAATTTCGTCAATCATCTGGATAGAAACCATGCTGGATGTTTTACTGTTATGTTCGGCTGTTTTTCACGAAAGCCTTCTCCCACAAAGACAATACATGTTTGAGATTGACGAGGCAAGCTAGTACATAACTCATACGAAGCAAACGTATAAAGGGTTATAGTGATTTCTCAAAAAATGTGTTAGGTAAATAAGATTTCAGACGGTATTGTTTCGACCGGGCACGACAACGATTTCTTCCCGCCTGTCACAGCGCTTTCACCGAAAACCTCATCATTTTGCTCAAACGCGTTGCCCCAATACTACATGTGCTGAATGTGCAAAAGTGCGGTGGGTGGTCACAGCTTCAAAGCCAGTCTATTTTGTGTACTGTTGTTGATATTGAAGTAATGTGGAGTTTTCCTCTTCATAAGAGCACAAAAAAAATATTACAGATAGTAGCTGAGCGCAAAGTACATTGGAAGATCTGAAACCAGCAATTATATTTAATTTGCGGGTTGGTCTTCTCTGCTGGTAGATCGCTGTCCGATCACTTCAACGAATTTTGTTTGTGTGCAACTGCAGCAAAAACAAAGATACTACTATTTCATTGCGAGGACCTTTATGTCATTCACACGCACAATAAGGACACCAGATAAATGGCACTATCAGTTTATAAACTGATATTGTTTTGCTAATTTCAGTGTATCGTGGTGTCTGCGAACAGAGAATTTTCTTAGTATCAGTCCAGTGTTAGCAGTGAGAAGCAGTTCGGTCTATCATCTCCGTGAGGCGATACTAGCCATTGTAGCGCTTTACTCTAGGCCAAGTGCTAAAAACTTGGTGTGTTTCGTCCTTTCCGCAGGTCGTCCATCCATTCTGTTATGGTGGCCATCAACGTTGCGACCGTCAGGCCTCCTCCTCATTTTAGCTTCACGATCGCGAGAGTGGGCAGAGAAAGGAAGCTTTCTTCACAATCAGCCCCAGCGGGGTTCCACCACTCGTAAATGCTGCAATTTGCATTAAGTGGCTGGGCATGCTAACTACATCCTTAGTTTCACAATGGCTAGCGCGCGCAAAAAAAGTAGAGCTGTGGTCGCTATCACTACCACGAACCCATGTCAATGCAGATGTAAGTACGTGGAGGGGCTGGGCATGCTAACTTCTGTGCTACGACCTGCCGCCACCACCTCAGATTTTCTATGCATACCTGCTTCTTGTTTCTATCGCACACGCATGCAGGACAAACGCGGATAAGTAATTGGATTAGATTGGGAAAACGTTTATTGAGCCCGCAGTAAAGCGCGAAGGCGCGCTTCGGACGTGGCCTACGTCGTCATCGTGTCGGTGTTAGGAATGGCCGTACGGGGTGGCAACGTGCCAGCTTTCAGGCCGCAGCACGTGTTCCAATCCCACCAGACGGGGCGCAATTCAGAGAACTGCGGATGACCGGCAGCCACGTGGCGCGCGGTCAACTCAGGAATGTGGTACTCGGCTGCGCCACCCGAGACAAAGCAGAGTTCTACGAAGCCCTCTGACGTCGGCTCCGGACCCTTTTCCACTGTGCGTGTGTGTGGCACGTGTTTGTGAGCCCTCCGCCAGAAGGGCTGGTCCACGGGGACATCGAACGGTGACGTCGAACGATGACGTCGAACTATGACGTCGAGCGGAGAGCTTATAAACAGCGTTTACCGGCTGCTAGAGCGTGCTCGTCGTCGGGAGCTGAGTGCTCGTTGTCATGCTAGAAATGTACCAGTGAGCTGTGTGCTCGTAAGCTGTTTGCTGTATGATAGTCTTGCGGGCTCCATATGAGAGTCGCGCTAAACTGCCAATGTATCTTGCTTAAAATGTTAATATGTAAATAAACCCTGCTCGCCTAGTCCTGTCGCCACAAGGTCCTCCGTACAGCTACGACTGCCAACTCTTACAGCGGGTGCTCTGCGAGGATCCCCGCTCGCCGTTGCCGGTTCGCCAGGCTCCTGCCTAGCCATCGCCTCGATGATCTGCTGGACGGCCTGTAGTTGTTTTTCTTGGTCTTCGCTCCACGTTGCTTCCTCAAGCTGCGGCGGTATATGTCCTGAGTTAGCTTGGCTTGGATGTTTGGAGCAATCCCATAGCATGTGCTCGAATGTGGCCTTCTCCCTGCAGCACGCTCTGCACTTGTCATGGGGGTTCGATTCTGGGTACATCCTATGCAATAGCGCCGGGCTTGGAAGTGTTCTCGTTTGTAGTTACCTGAACAGCACGGCCTGCGACCTGCTCAGCCCTTTGCAGGGCGGCGGGAGAAGTCTACGGGCCAGCCGAAAGTCTTGGTAAGTTCGTTATAGGTGGTCATCCGGTCTTTGGCGCTGAAACACAGCGGGCAGCCATTGCCTTGGGCGCGGTCGGTTAAGCCTCGCGCTCGGGTGTGTGCCGTTTTGTTGCGATTGGCATGCTTCTCCGACGCTTGTCCTGCGTGCTCCGGGAACCACTTGATTCGAGTCCTCTTGTCGCGGTGTGGCTGTCGGAGCAGGACGCGTGCCGACGTTGGGGCAATTCTTCCTTTGGCGTAGTTCTTCACCGCCTGTCTGGAGTCGCTGAGGATCATGTGGTATTCTCAGGCTACGATGGCCAGGGCGATGGCTATTTCTTCTGCTTCCTCCACTTGCTTGCTCGATGTGCTGGTAGTCGCCCGCACGGAGTCGACCACCGCGATCGCGAAGCAGTTGCGGCCGGCATATTCGGCTGCATCCACGTATCTGGCACCGGTGTCTTCCACGTGCAGGTCCGTCAGTGCCTTGGCTATAGCGCGTCTTCTGCCTTCGTTGAATTCCGGGTGCATGTTCTTCGGCAAGGGGTCAACCCGCACGTTTCATCGTACGTGGTCGGGGACGGGGCATTTTTGTTCCTGCTGTTCGTGATAACCGATGCCTAGACTGCACAGGATCGTTCTGCCGGCCTTTGTTGATGACAATCTTTCCAACTGAGCGGCTCTTTGCGCTTCGAAGATCTCGTTGAGCGTGTTGTGTATGCCCAGCTGGAGGAGACGTTTCGTGTTGGTAGTTTCAGGTAGACCGAGGGGTGTCTTGTAAGCCCTCCGGATTAGGATGTCTAGCTTGTTCTTTTCGCTTTTCACCCACTTGTGGAAGGCTGCCACGTACACTGGCAGAGTACGAAGGAGTGTATAAGCCTGATGAAGTTTTCCTCCTTCATGACTCCCTTCTTGGTGGTAACGCGCTTGAGCAGTCTGCTGGTATTGGACGCCTTACACATGATGCGGGTGATGGTGTCTCCGTTCCTGCCGAGCGCTTCGATCATACCCAGGACTCGCATATTGCTGACCGTCGGTATTGTGTTACCATCCCTGGTGCGCATCTTGATCTTTTCGTGTTTCCTTTACTTCTTGATTCTGTGCGTTTTGATCGGTTGGTAAAGCAGGAGCCCCAACTTACTTGGGGAGCAACGCAGTCCCGTACCTTCCAAGCTTTCTTCGATCGTGTCGACTGCCGTCTGTGGTGTGGATTTTGTGCGGGCATCACTGCCCCCGTCCACCCACAGCGTAATGTCGTCCGCGTATATCGTGTGCTTCAGTCCTTCAAGCTGGCATAGTCTTTTGGCAACTTGAATCATAACAAGATTAAATAGCATGGGTGAGATGACGGAGCCTTGGGAAGTGCCCTGGCTCCCTAATGTCATCTCGTCCGTCTTCAGGTCGCCGGGTCTGAGCTCCGCCATCTGCCGGTGAGGAAGCCTTTGAAATATTCGTACGACCTGTCGGATGGCAGACTGCGTAACCTTGTCGAAGGCGCTTTCTAGGTGGAGCCCGAGGACGGCTTTGGTGTCCCTGGTTTCGCCGTCGATGACCTGATGTTTGATAAGTAAAAAATCTCAGTGCCCTCCCACTCTGTGAAGAAAGATGACCAGCAGAGCTGTGTATGTGGGCCCCTTAATGGCAAACTGCACGTCCGTCGTATGTGGGCACCGCGTTGCACGGCCTTCGGGATCGGCCCACGTATGGGGAGTGCTTAATGCCTGCTTCACCTCCGCCGCTGGTCGGCCTGGCATGGCGTTACATTCGGGATCAGCCCACGTATGTGGAGAGCTGAACGCTTGCCGCACCTCTGCTGCGAGTCAGGCCGGTATTACGCTATCTTCGGGATTTTGCTCTATACGCTGTTAGGAATGGCCGTACGGGGTGGCAACGTGCCAGCTTTCAGCCCGCTGCACGTGTTCCAAGCACCTCCCCCTCAGTCGAGGCGCCTTCCGAGAACTGCGTATGACCGCAAGCCACGTGGCGCGCGGTCAGCTCTGGAATGTGGTACGCCGCCGCGCCACCCGGGACGGAGCACAGTTCTACGAGGCCCTCGGTCGACGACACCGCGAGCTATGCTGTACCGAGAGTTCTACAAAGCCTTCTGACGTCGACTCCGGAGCCTTGGTGTGTGGGCTCGAACTTGTGTGCATTAGTGTGTGTGGGCCAAACGGCGGGGCGCTGGCAAGTTTACAATGATTGGACGAACATTCCCGACCACTCGTGCTCCATCCATGCTGAACGATGACGTCAAGCGGAGGCTTATAAGCAGCGTTTGCCGGCTGCTAGAGTGTGCTCGTGTGGTGCTCGTCGTTGGGAGCTGAGTGCTCGTTGTTATGCTCAAAATGTAGTAGTGAGCTGTGTGCTCGAATGCTGTTTGCAGAATGTTAATCTTGCGGGCTCCATATGGGAGTCGCGCTAGACTGCCTTTGTATGTCTTGTCTTAAAATATGTTAATCTGTAAATAAATCCTGTTCACCGAATTCATCTTTACGACCTTCGACTCCTTCAAATGGTGGCAGCGGCGAGGTAGTCCGACGACTCCTACATCTGCTTGACAGCCGTAGGATCGTCCGACGAATCTAATAACGCGGACGCGATAGTGGGGAAAGTAGCCCTTAAGAGGAACCTTTAGCTCTGGTGGTCCTATATAAATACATGTAAAAGGAGAATTCGTTTTCCTCCACAACCACTGCATCAAATTTTACAAGGTTTGTTGTACTTAAAAGAAATACTTAAAATCTAGTGATTGTTGGTTTAGAATTTTTTATTTAGGTCATCATTTGTTTATTCAAAACTGGCAAAAATCACAAATTTTCAGAAAACGAAACCATCAGTTTACAACTCTGTCTTTCGGCAATGAAAACTGATATCACAATTCTGTACATTGCATCTAACAGCACATCTAAAGCGGACAAAATTGATATATTACGCATGAATCTAAAAAAATTTAGTAATGTGGAAATACAGCTTTTCCACAACCCTTGTTCACAACGTAACGACTTCACGTAAGATATAAATCGGCATATTGTATTTGTCCGCTTTGAATTGTCTAAAGGATTCTGTTTACATAACCGCGATATCAGTTCTTGATGCGGAGTTATTATTTTTGTAAACTTCGTGCTTCTGTATTTTTCGCACTTTCGAATTTTTGAAAATCTTTTACCAGAATTCAAGCCCTAAATAGAAATTCCGCTTCCAATAGTCACTAGAATTTACCTTTCTCTCCCGAATCCAGCAAAATTTAATAAAATCGGCCCAGGGGTTATCTCAGAAAATCGTTTCGGCGTTTTACATTTATGTGAATAAGCCACGTCGGAGTTGGGCCCGAGGTAAAGCATGCTCTTAACGACTTCGTTGTAAAAAAAAAGGAATAAATGAAAAAAAATCGCCTCAGCCGTTAATATCACCGCCTCAGACTTTGTCATGATGGCGCCGCCACCATCGGCACGGCTCCCTGAGCAGCTACCAGGCTGTTCACTTTCGTCATCTTCCTTCCCTCAGCGGCAGTGCACTGTCTTGATGGCGACGACACGCTAAATATGCCCCATCATTCCGTCATGCATCGCTTCTGCGACCAAGCAAGCTTTCGGCGGCACACGTTCACTGCCGTATTGACATTAATGGTATCTTCGACTGGTCGCCTGTATGCCCCGAAGCAGAGGCGGGTAGATCGCGCGTTTCCCGAGCTCAAGGGTAGAGGACAAGCGCGCAAGCCGAACGTGCGACTCACTCTCGGAGGAGGAAATTGCCGATGCGAAACCACGTGACTACTGCCAACGTCCGATGATTCGCCTATCCAAAGCTCCCGGCGCTGCCGGAAAAGCCGGTGGACGTGCCGGCGGGACGAGCGTTCGTCGAGACGCCAGCATGCAGTGGCCTAGGTTGCCAAGGTTACGGTGGGCCGTCGCCAACAGCAGCGACGCGGCGCTGCGATGACGTTTCAATCTCGATGCCTGCTCCGACGACAGGGCTCTGAGCGCCTCGGAGCGCTCCAAGATGGAGGAGAGCAATCGAGAAGAACCAGCCGGACGCAGGGCGCGCACCCTCTTTCAACCAGCCGAAGACAACGCCGCTCGCGAGAGCGCTCTATAGCGCTCAGAAACGACCAGCCGAAGATAGCATAAAACTTTAAAATGCTTGCCTTCGAGAAAGCAGCGTGAATAAAAATGGAACGCGACTATGTGACCATGGGGAACATGTTCACGGGGCCATACTATTGATGACAGCATCACAAAAGGCTAGATGTGGTCAGGTTGACTTTACAGGTTTGGAAGGAATGACTGACGGGCTAGTTGCTTCATTATCACATAAAGAACAGCGCTTAATGTTAGCGCAGTTTGTGTGTGGTTCCCCCTGTGTGTGTCCCGTCGTCAAGTGCTGTTCTTTCTTTGACTTTACAGATGTTCTTTTCCTGCGTCAGTTACGTCTTCCAACAGTGTTTACTTGGAAAATTTTTGTTCGCCTTGCTCTTACAGAAGCATACTTAGTCAAAATTTGTTCGCTTGGCTATTTAATCTCGAGAACGGGCTCCAAACTGCTCTTTTCTTTAACCACGTAAAATCCATTACTGAAAATTTAATTAACATAGCTTTGTTAATTACGCAAACAACTTCTCAACTTACTCAGGATCTAGAGGTTACCGATCTGAAAACTTGAATGATAAAATGATGTTAACATTGTTTGCATCGTTCGAATAGTTTTGTTTCGTGCAGTTAAAAGCAGCCGGTATATTGATGGTGCTGTAGACTTCTTATAAAGTAAGTGTGAAAGTTTGGACAGGTTATCTTGGCACAAATCAACTTCATGAGCTTAAGCACATGACCCAACCTTGCACGTCTGTCTTTACAACCGATTCTCATACATTATACAAGAAGCACCTCAGCGCTACGGTACATCCCTCAAGGTGTGCGAGGACATTGTGCGCGCTCCCGATTAGGTTTCTGAGCGTTGGTGGCATCAGACTCGGTTTCCTGGCATCATAAGGAATAAAAACAGCTTCCTGGAGGAAAGCATTGGGTACATTTTCAGCACTTTGTAACATATAGATCGGCACGGATATGTACGTTAGAACGAAAAGTACTGAAATATTAGGGTGAGGGTTTCGCTGCATGTATTTTGGCTGTCTAATGTTAAGATCTAAAGAAAGAATGCTTTGATTTTGTGACAAATAATGCTGACATGAAATATGAGCTCCGACACAGTACCCGTGGTAGAACTGGCCCCTGGAATACAGGGATACATTAAACCACGATATGCTGGTTTGATAAATACCAGTAATTGTAAAGGGGTTCGCTCTTGAATTTCCTGTATGTCTATCGGCGCCGCTGTGCAGTGTTGGGGGCCCTTTTTATACCACCAGCACTATGTTTCAGCTAATATTGAAAGCAACTGTATTCTTTCCTTTAAGGGGGGGCGAGGGGGGCTTTTTTTTGGCGTCTAACCACAGTTCCAAAGTCATCAGTTAGCTCAAGATGCGCCTGCATGTGTTTCTAATATCTAGTATGTTGGCACGGATTCAATAGCGAAAGTGCGCTATCTTATCAGATTGCGCGCGTGAAGCGAATACTGGCGTACATTCTCCATCACATATGCCGACCCGACATTGCGCTGCGATGTACGAGCATTCCAATCTGACGAACCGACGCCTTGATTCGTAGATCGGAATCAGAGGAAGCACTTTGCGCGCAGCCATCGGTATCCTTGAGTGTTATTTTCTTTTCCAGCGCAAGCTCATCTTATAATGAGTAACATTCGTGACTTACTCTTTTGGAAGTGTTTTGTTCTTGACATTACTACAACGTGAGACTATAGAGGTGCTCCATCTTTATTGAGAGAATACTGGGAAATGGACTAGGCCTTTTATTGCGTCTGCGTTTGCACATTTACCGCACCAATTTATTTTACATAACTCACGTTTTAATTTAGGAGGCTGTAAAGCACGGCAACCTTTTACTAACAGGATGTTTTAATAACACAGAAAA
Source organism: Dermacentor albipictus (assembly GCF_038994185.2). NCBI lineage: Eukaryota > Metazoa > Arthropoda > Arachnida > Ixodida > Ixodidae > Dermacentor > Dermacentor albipictus. The sequence continues at coordinate 3,547,443 of NW_027225573.1, read as the reverse complement.
TTTAAATGCTTATTAGTCTGCTTTCACTTCATGGTAAGGAATTTCAATAAAGATCTACTTACGATAATTAAAAGCCTATCCGTTTGACAACGTTTCATCTGAGTTCCCCTTTGCAAGGTGATACGGACTTGCAGATTGTTCGTATTGGGCACCTTCGACATATGCCCAACCGCCAAACAAATGGTTATTCCGAATGTTTCATTTCAGGAAGGCGTGTTACCCTCCTGTCTTTCCTTCCCGTTCGCAAACACGCATAAGACGAAAGTGCTGCGTGAAGAGCGTCGTTAGTCCAAGCCAACTAGCTACCGTAACTCACCTCGCCTATATCGCTGTCATTTAGGCTTAGATAAGAAATATTATTTTAAACCGACGCATCACGAATCCAAAAAGAGCTGCGCGCGACCAGCCCAGCTAGGTTTCTTTCATTTCGTACATCGTAGAAGCGGCTAATAGTAGCTCACGAAGCAGAGCACTGAGTGTGGATATGGCAGAGAAGGTGTTCTATATAATGTCTCGTCACCCACCGAAAATTGCCGGTCGTGCTACTGGCCATTCCTAGAAAATTGTATATGTGACGCCCAGCCATTTGGAACACAGCAACTTTGTTTTGCGATGGGAGAGTCCAGGTGAGAGACAGTGTGGTTATGGAGATAAAGACACGCTATTTTCTGCACTTAGGCATGCATGGATGAATGCCTTTATTTATTGTGAAAAAGGAGGAGCAAGCATCAGTGGAAGCACGTCTCAGCAGACTGGGAAAGAAGCGGGGGACAAAGAGGAAAAGCTGGGGCCTGGGTGGCAGGCGAAGTCGCAGCTTAGAGGCGAGAGAATATAAGCAAGATTTGGCGAAACCAGTTGAATTCCAGTGCACATGTGTGATGTGCCGAGTAAATGATTGGAGTCACCGCCCAGCATCCGTCCTTTGCGGCAGTATAAGCTCCCACCGTTCTTAGAACAAACCTTTACTGAAAACCAATCTTCGCAATTACTTATTCATCAGCCATGCCTAGCCACGTATTCCTTAGTGGCAAGGTCTGTGGATTACAACTACGCTGTCCCGACAAGTTACGACCATAACGTGGCGCTTGCAGTTACGGATGCCATACTCGTGACTCTTACTATACTACTACTATACTGCGCGAATACTATAAACATGGGTTTACTGCACAAGTTAGTGAACAGACATTTTAGAACCGCGTTTTTCGCCTTACATACGCCCAACGCAAGCACCATTGTAGCATGTTACGGTGTGAGTCCCTTCAAGACAGAGACGCGAACGCAAACATAAGAACATGTTAGAAGGCAGGGTCTTGGGCCTCGTGCCAAACATATCCAAGCCAACAATATGTTAACGATCATGCCGTGGTTTCTTTGCAAAGAGGTTGTGTATTTAAACTTCTGGAGTGACAGTCCAATCCGCCACCTACGGGAGCGCGTGAAGCCGAAGAGGGCCACATTGTTAGAGGTAAAGGAGTGCGGCCACATTACGTGGCTGCGGTATACGCGCGACGCAACCTGTGCTTGCGGTTCTGCGATGAAAAACTAAAATTAAACCCCTTTAGGAAGTATATCAGTCCGCCATATTGTGTCGCAGTTGTCAAAAATAAAATATCATGGTGGTGGGTGCCTTGTGTTCTGTGTACAATATTGTTACGAGGAGTTGCGAAGATATGGTATTATTTACAGGAGAATTGGACGATGATGGTGGCGTGATCGTAGCGCAGCCCGGCCTCTCTAACTCCTCGCTTTCTTCATCCTCTCTTTCTTCTCTTCTTGTCCGTGCCTTCGTATCTGTTACATTTCCCCACATACAGACGAAGCCCGTGGGGCGAGTCAGGATGTACAAGCAGGGTAGAAAGGCTGAGCAATATGAGTCAGCTGAGTTCTGCTTGATCACCGACCATTGCATAGGAGGCGAGCTATGACGTAAGTGAGTTCGCTCAGGTGGTCCACAACTACAAATGGGCCTGAATATTGTGACAAGAAGTTTTGGCGAAATCCACGCTTGCGTTGTGGTGTCCAAAGGAGGAATAAGTCACCTTTTTGCAGCAATACTTGTACGTGACGGTTGTCGTATCCGTCTTTCGAACGACTTTGCGAGGCCAGAGTACAAAGACGAGCTATTCGACGCGCTTCTTCGGCGAGACATAAAGTCTTCCAAACAGAATCATCACTGTGCAGAACGAAGGGTAAGGAAGTGTCGAGAGGGCTTTGCGGTAACCTTGCATACAGGAGATAAAATGGGCTATAGTTTGTGGTTTCCTGCTTCGCCGTGTTGTATACATTAGTGATGAAGGGCAGCACGTCGTCCCAGTTCTTATGATTGGAGGAAACGTACATGGCAAGCATGTTAGTCAGCGTTCTGTTTGTCCTTTCAACGAGGCCATTTGTCTGTGGATGATACGGCGTGGAATGACGGAACTGTGAAGTGCAGAAACGAAGTAACTAACTTCAATGGCATCAGCCGTGAACTGGCGACCACGGTCGCTGATGATGACACGTGGTGGGCCATGACAAAGGACCACGGAACGGAGCAGGAAGGCCGCCACGCAAGCAGCGGTGGAAGACGGTATGGCTGCAGTTTCTGCATACCATGTAAGATGGTCTACGCAGACAGTTATCCAGTGGTTCCTGTTGTTAGATAACGGGAATGGACCCAAAAGGTCAATGCCTACTTGCTCGAACGGCGTACTGGGTGGTGTCAATGGCCGAAGGGGACCCGGGGCTGCGGTGGTCGGTCGCTTGTGACGTTGGCACGTTTCACAACTAGCGACATAGCGCTTGGTTGTTTCGTACATCTTGGGCCAGTAAAAGCGCTCCTGCATGCGGTGCAGCGTTCGTACGAAGCCGAAATGGCCGGATGTCACATCGTCGTGCATGGCGCGTTGAACGTCGGAGCGGAGACTCTCGGGGACAAGAAGCAGAAAACGCGCTCCATGCCCGGAGTAATTAGTTTTGTACAGCAATTTATCACGGGCAGGAAAGCGACCGCTGCCTTTAGAAGTACGGGCGGCGACAAAAAGCGGATCAAGGGAAACATCATCCCGTTGCTCTCGCTGAAAGTCTGCCGCCTCAGGGAACGTAGGAGTAACAGCAGCGAGATACTCGTCAAAATTCTCAGCATCGCAGTCGGTAGTCGCAAGAGGAATCCTAGAGAGGCAGCCTGCGTCAGCGTGACGACGGCCACTCTTGTACGATACCACAAAGTCGTATTCCTGGAGGCGCAGCGCCCAATGTGCGAGGCGACCAGAGGGATCACGCAAACCGACCAGCCAGCATAAAGAATGATGGTCGTTGATAATCTTGAATGGTCTAGCGTAAAGATAACATCGAAACTTTTGTACGGCGAAAATGGCTGCGAGGCATTCCTGTTCCGTAACCGTATAATTGCGTTCAGATTTGCTCAGACAACGGCTGGCATATGCGACAACATGTTCTGCGCCACTGTGACGTTGTACAAGCACCACTCCTATCCCGATTCCACTCGCATCAGTATGAACTTCAGTCGGGCGAGATGGTTCAAAGTAACGCAAGAGGACTGCTGACGTTAGTATAAATTTCAGTTGAGAGAATGATGCGTCATACTCTGGTGTCCAATTGAAGGATGCATTTTGTCGCAAAATACTTGTCAAGGGGTAAACGATGTCGGCAAACCGGGGAAGAAAACGACGAAAGTACGAACATAGGCCAATGAATGAGCGGAGTTCTCGTGCTGACTGCAGTGGCGTGAAGGAGCTCACTGTTTCAATCTTACAAGGATCGGGTCTGACGCCATCCTTGTCGACTAAGTGTCCCAGGACCAGTGTTTGACGTTCGCCGAACCGACACTTTTTTGAGTTTAGGACCAGTCCAGCTTTCTCAATGCAGTCGAGAACGAGGCTGAGGCGTTCGTTATGTTCTTCAAGCGTGCGGTCAAATATTACAACATCATCGAGGTAACACATGCATATCTCCCACTTTAGACCACGTAGTACTGTGTCCATGAATCTTTCAATGGTGGCAGGAGCATCGCAAAGGCCAAAAGGCATAACACTAAATTCCAATAGGTCATCTGGAGTCACGAAAGCGATCTTTTCGTTGTCGGCAGGGTCCATAGGTATATGCCAGTACCCCGATCGCAAATCAAGTGTTGAGAAGTAAGAAGCAGCGTGTAAGCAATCAATGACGTCATCGATTCGCGGTAGTGGATAGACATCCTTCGTCGTCACTGCGTTTAGATCTCTGTAATCCACGCAGAATCTCTAGGAGCCATGTTTTCTTTCGGACCAGGATTACTGGGGCTGCCCATGGACTAGATAACTCTTGAACGACACCTTTGTTCATCATCTCCTTGACTTGCTCGGCAATAACTTTGCTCTCGGACGATGACACTCGGTAGGGCTTCTGGCGGATGGGGTGTGCTGAGCCGGTATCTATTCTGTGACGAGCGCGGGACGGCGGTAAATGAAGTGGTACATCTCCATGCGTGAAGTCGAATGCGGCCTCATGCCTGGCAAGGACTTGTACCAGTGCTTGCCGTTCCGATGTACCGAGAGCCTTGCTGATCATGCCAAGCATTAGCTCTTCAGAATGGCGATTATCGCAAGGAAAGCAAGCTGTAGAGACGTCCGTAGTTAGTGCCGCCATTGAACTACATGCGACTTCATAGAAAAGAGCGATTTTCATACCGCGAGGAAGGACAACCGGCGTGGCGGAACAGTTCAGCGCCCACAATGTGGCGACTCCTTTCGTCATTCACACGACAGAGCAGGGCACAAGAATATTTTTTAGCACAGTTTATGCGGAGAGGCCTAACTACAAGGTCAACACAATCAGCATCAACAGCAGTTGTAGAAACACGAACGGGCGTCAGGCACCACGATGGTACAATCACTTCATCAAGAACACTGAGTGTGTCTGTGTCCCCGTCTTCAAAACCCAAGCTTTGTTCGGAATGTGCTGATATAAATAACTTGTTCAATGAGATTTCGCCACAACCACAGTCCACGGAAGCGCCACACTGTTCAAGAAAATCGATACCAAGAATAATGTCGTACGAACAACGAGAAAGAACAAGGAATTCCGACACAAACACTTTCCCAGCCAACAAAACACTCACAGCACAAACACCAAGGGGGTGAAGCCACTCGCCGCTTACTCCACGAAAGGTAATGCCGTCGTTCCAAGAAAACATAACTTTGTGGCCTAGCCGGTTTTTGAAAGCGAGGCTCATCACAGACACAGTCGCCCCAGTATCAACTAACGCCATGGTCGGCATTCCGTCAATCGAGACATTCACTGTGTTTTTGAACATCACAACAGGCAGAGGTATTTCTTGCAAAGACCGTCCGGCGACCACACATCCACTGGCCGCGGATGCTAGTTTCCCGGGGGCGGTGAGGAAGAACGGCGCCGAGGGGACGGAGAGCGACGAGGATGGCTATTTGGTGGCGTCAAACTCCGCTCAAATTCTGGCGAATCACTGCGTCTGGTTTCGTGTGAGAAGTGATCCCTTGGAAGCAAATCGGTCGTCCGCAGGTCATATGAAGTACGGGTTCTGGGTGGCGAGAACATCGATGGCCTCCTACGTGATTGACGGGCTTGGCGACAATACCGAGCTATATGGCCTGTGGAACCGCAGTTCAAGCACGCGGGAGGGTCGCGGTTCACAGCGTCTTCCTCGAAACGAATGGTAGACGGCTGCGGGCGACGAGAAAGTTCGTGGTCATGTGGATAACGTGTCTCTGGTGCTTGCTGAAATCCGTTATATCTTTCATAAGTCGCGTCGTGGTAGTAGGGTCGGTGCTGTTCTTGTCGTGGCCTGACAGATGTCGCAGGGCCTCGGGGGTAAAAACGCGGCTGCTCTCGTTGTGGCCGAGCGTTATAAGTAGGGCCTCTGTGGTAGAGACGTGACTGCTGTCGGGGCGCGAGTTCATAATCCTCAGTGCCCCTTGCCGCAGGATAGGGGGAGAAGGATGCCACGTTTGGCTCAAAATCTGGTGGTAGGCGGCAGCTATGAGTGCCTGGATGTGTCACTTGCGCGGGCAGGCCGAGTTCTTCTCGAACTATTTGTCGGATCGTTGATTCAAGATCAAGGGGCTGGTTGCTGTGCACGCTTGCAACTGTTGTTACAATGGCTAGCCTGCCAAACTTCGGCGTTATGCGCCTCGTCTTTAGTTGCTCGAAAGTACGACAGTGCCGAATGATGTCAGTGACGGAAGCCAGGTTGTCTTTTGTGACGAGGAAGTTATAAACATCCTCGGCAATTCCTTTTAGAAGGTGCCCGACTTTGTCTTCCGCGGACATTCCAGAGTCCACCATCCTACACAGTTTTATTACTGCCTCCATGTAGGTCGTGCAGGTTTCGCCTGGCACTTGCGTACGTTGCAGTAGCGTCTGTTCTGCCCTTTTCTTTTTCGTCGCGGAGTCGCCTAATCGCTCTTTGATTTCCGAAACAAATCTTCCCCATGTTGTGAAGGTTTCCTCGTGGTTATCGAACCACACCAACGCAGTATCCGTTAGTAAGGAGGACACGCCGTTCGAAAGCTGAGTAGCGCTGTTCCACCTGTTGACGGCACTCACCCGGTGATAATGGATGAGCCATTCCTCGACGTCTTCGTCCGATCTTCCGGCGAAGGGACGCGCATCTTTCAGTTGCAGAACAGAACTTGTTGGGGCAGCAGTTGGAAAGGGCTGTTGTTCTTCTGCGCCGTGGGACATGTTCAGCTCCGGTGAATTCGGTGGGAGTCCAGCAAGGCGACGGCTCCGTCGAAGAACTTGTGGTTCAGCCTCCGTCTTCGGGTGTCGATTACGCAGCACCTTCCGCCACAACTGTTACGAGGAGTTGCGAAGAAATGGTTTTATTTACAGGAGAATAGGACGATGATGGTAGCGTGATCGTAGCGCAGCCCGGCCTCTCTAACTCTTCGTTTTCTTCGTCCTCTCTTTCTTCTCTTCTTGTCCGTGCCTTTCGTATCTGTTACAATATGTTGCGAGAACTGAAAAACAGTCGCTTCCTGTTTTCTTCATTCTGTAACCTGCCGCGTGCATCGGCACTGTGATGCCCTTTCGTCGATATGTGGTGCCGGCCCGTATTGACACAACGACATGACCTCGAAATGTAGTATTCTTATGCCATTTCTTAAAAAGATCACTATTTGTGTAAATCAGCGTTTTTGGTTGAAACCAAGAAAACAAGAAAAAATATTCAACGGTAGGTATCATTTTTGTCCGGCATTTGAGTTCTAGCTGAAAAGAGTCGGTGAAAGCAAATTTACAATAAAGCTAAGGTGACCCACAATCTGCACACAGCCGCAAGCCTACATGCGCTCCAATGAGAATAACCTGCCAAAGTTAAGGTCATGTGTCAGCTGGCCGCTCAAGCAATCTTTACTTTTTTTTCGTTTCTGCATCCATTCTGCCTGCGTCTGCGGCAAAAACGTGAAGTGGGATGGTGGTGGTGGTGGTGAATTGTAGCAGCAGGCGGGTTTAGCCTGGCGAACAAGTCCGGCAATTGCTCCAGGCAGATAGATAAACAGAAATTGGTGGAGGCAGGTAGTAGCGTAATGGTTAGCGTGCCCATTTCCCAAATGCAAGATGGAGCATTTGGGAGATGGGCTCGAATCTCGGTGGTTTGTTTGTGAAGACAGCTTTCTGTGCTCTGTGGTGACTGCGAAGCTCAGAATGAGGTGGCATCCTGAAGACAATGGTCACCGTCAACGTAACAGAATAAGCGGGCTTGCAAGGTCCCACTTAAAGCCTAAAGCACATTCAGAGGAAATACACTATACTCTTGCCGACGAAAAAACGTGATGAGTAACGAGCGGTGTTGTTGAGCAAGGCTGTGGACGGATAATGTCACCATAGACAGGACAACACTCCAATACCGGTGCTCCGCGGAAATATACGTCGACAGTGTGCCAACTAGCGTGTAATTGATACTTCATTAAGGTCGTTGCGTGTTTTTGTTATGTCTAGCAGAAGCGACTAGTGTAAGAGATGACACTGGAGAGAAGGCGGTGAGCGAAGTCCGCGAAAAGTAATCGAGGGCAGCCATATCGAACGTCGACGCCATCTTGGATAAAGTCTGCGACTTCAGTTGCTCAGCTGCCAGAAACTTAAGGCTTGTGTCGTGGCATACCGGTGGGCATATTTGGTATCCACAGCGATAAACACACATTTTGCAGAAGTAAACAGAGGAAAGGGACGTAGCGAGTTGGCCGCCCTTTTCGAGCTCTGGCATAGTTTTAAAAATGAATGTGGTGAAGTAGGACGCACAAAATAGTATATGTCAACCCAAACGAATCAGCGTGGTCATACTTGCGCGACACGCCATGGTGGCCTGCCACCAATACATCATGAACTTGCAGCGATGAGAGTTTTCATTGCGTACTTGAGAATATAAACGAGCACATCAGAGACGTCCGAGTGACATGTCTAGGGTACAAGAGCACAACGCCCCCCCCCCCCCAAAAAAAAAATCACGTATATAAGCTTACGAATATGGGCGTCGTAAGATCGAGCACTACGGCGCTTGTTGATCTTGTTTAGGATCACGTCAGCATTTCATTCAGCGTTGATTTCTGAGAAAAAGAGTTGAAGGCGCCCGTTTATTTGCATAACATAGGCAGGCGTAATCAGGCAAACATTGGCAGCATTTCATTAGAGAGTGACTGTCTACTCTGTGGAGATTACGCATGACAATGACAACAAACGCACAAAGCTTTGCTTACATCGATTCGCACATACATAGGATTCGCATAATTTTTTCACTCATTGAATACAGTGCATAGTACGGTGTAATTCTTGGACAGATGGTACCCATTCTCGCGCAATGAGGATGCGAACAAATTGTCTCACATGCCGGCTGTCACCTTCCTCCTACTGCCAACATTCCTTCCCCTCCGTAGTTGCTTAGCTTTTATTGGGTTCGGCTGCTAATCACGAGGTCTCGAGACTGAATCACAACCACGGCAGTGGTATTTCAATGGGTGTGAATTGCGAAAACCCGCGTACTTAGGGTTAGGCACACGTTAAAAAATCCCAAGTGGTCTAAATTATTCTCGAATCCTCCACTACGGCGTGCCTCATAATGAAATCGTGGTTTGGGCAAGTAAAACCTCATAATGTGTTATGTAACATTCGTTAAGGATGTCCTAGGCAGTCGCACAACTCTTGAATACAATTAATCGTCAGGAGTTGTGCGCGAGGTCTTTGAGTGTGTGGATAGCCTTTATGGCGTTCGATAGCTGCTACTCTACATTGCGGCTATATAATAAAGGCGGAACGGCAACATGGTAGAGAATGTGGAGAACACACAAATCCCGCATATATTACTGCACAATAATTTTAAATATCGTTCTTGCTTCACGCACGTGGACAACCGCCATAGGAGACTACTTTGTAAACTAACTGCAAGTGCTGTATATGTCGTACCCAATGGTGTACCTGGCCTAGTGGCCAGTAAATGGAGGCGTAATATTGCGAACAGCTTCGGCTATAGCATGCTAACGGACGACGACACAAACTGAAGTGACAAGTGCAGGAGTGGACAGGGAACACTAAAGACGCTACAAGGACAAGCGCCCAGTTGGGTGTTTGCGCTTATCCTTGTCGCCTCTAGTGTCCCGTGTCCACTCTTGCGCTATTCACTTTAGCGTGGAATACCAACTAGCCCGGTCTCACACCCTGCGACGACACAGGGACAGTTTGCTCAACTCTTGTATCGTGACTTTTGTATTAAAGTGAAAAACCAACTTATCCATGTTTATGTCTTAATGCTTAAGCACATCTAGATTTGCAGCTGCGGCGGTAGCCCATGAGTGCGCATTGCATATGTCGCTAGTGAAATAATTGTGCGCACCTTAACGAATTCGATAGTGGAAAAGCAAAATCCGTCCTCGACGGCGTCTGTAGTAGACGCTGTGCGATGTGCGGACGTTAACTATGTGTGCCGACTGCAGAAAGGCTGCCCCGAAGTACTTCTGAGGATTAGGCTAGCTTCTTTACTCCGTAGAATGAAAAAAAAGAAAAAGAAAAGGAAAAGAAAAAAAGAAAATAAAAGAACCGCATCAAAAGCCCAGAATCAACCATGCTCGTCGCGACTAAATACTCTTGGGATGACGAGTAATTTCTAGGCGACGAGCGAATACGCTTGATCAAGAACACTGATAACACCGGCGGGACAAGCATTGTGGCGAAGTTCAATGCGCAGGGATAGCTTTTTTTTTTGGTTGACGTCATCACGCGTCACCGCGGGAAGTTTGAAAAGTTTAAGGTTTAGTACGCCACGTGGTGGCACTCACGCGAACTAAACCCTCATGTCCAGAAAAGCTGGATGCGCACATGTTAGTGGACGCAAAAGTCAGCCAATGTCATTCCCCCTAAATAAAAGCGTGTTGTTTCCCCAGGTGTAAACCTGCAGGCACCTTCAAAGTGACATTAAAATAAAAGCAGCGCAAGTAGTCCTACATATGAAGTGAGAACCAGATTTCCTTGTAAAAGTTCGGATGCGATTTATATGCTTTAATGTTCCTTCTATTAGAAGGAACATTAGCCGATATCCTGGTAGCTGAAGCTAACAAAGAAAAATTCCCTCACGACATAAACATTCATTTCTTACTTTAAAAAAAAGAAAAAAAAACGTGTCTGTGTTGCTTCTTGTATGCTTTTTTTTTCTTTTTTAGAATTATTTACTTGGTGTAAACTTGACCCTTCGTTGTGTTTTTATTAACAAAGCATTGTATAATTGTATAATTTTGCATAATTGATTGCTCTTTATACTGTGTCAATTTTTCCCCCCTTACCCAATGCCCATTCTTCGGGCCTGTAAGGTATTTTGAATAAATGAATAAATAAATTAGTATATCGGTGAAACGGGACTACCAATGAACGTCAGATTAAACGGACATCGCGCTGACACAGCTAAAGAGCTTCCCAAAGCCGTTGCCGAGCATTTCAACCAACCAGATCAAAACTTTGATGAACTTAATATCTACACCTTATGGTCAAATTTCCGTTCTGAACGAGAAAAAAAATAGAGAGAATCCTACCTAAACTCATAAGTTCAAGACATTGGAACCAATAGTCATAAATGTTTCAAAGGGAGCTTTAGAATCTATTCGATATGCTGAATTTCAAGCTATAGGCAACAATACTTAGTTTGGTTGCATAGTGGTTCTTGCTATATTCTTTTATTTATTATTTATTCTATTTCAGTAATTTTTGTATAATTTTTTTTCGCGCGAACTGTTTTCTGCCGCTCCTTATATTATCTCTTTCAGAGACACGATAGCCCACGACCACCAGCGAACCATGTAATAGAGAGTTGCTGCGCAGACGGCCGTGTCACCGGCCTTGTGCACAGCACTCCTTTGTTCCCAATTCCACACCCTCGCCACTAACACACCTTCGGTCGTTGCCGCACCCACCCGCCGTACCGCCTCTCCCCGTTAGAAGAACCCTACCTAATATATATGCTGTCCCGAGGAAGACATATGTCACCTTGAAAAAGACACGTGCACTTGTCGAAAAGTTGGCCCCTTCTTTTACTTTGTTCTCGTTTTGCTCTTGAATTTCCATCTCCCGCCTTACTCATGTTTTAGCTGAAATCATTATCTCAAGGCGCTCTAACTAAACGGGACGTGTAGATGCAAATGGTAAATTCACACGCAAAAATTCTACGTAAGTTTAATTGCCGGTGACCTTGAGAAGTGGTGGAACGCTTCTTCGAACAAAAATGGAAAACTAACAGCAACGCGGCGACAACAGTAACGAATGAAAGTCGGACGCAAAAAAGGGTGTGCGTCTTGTGGCAGGGCTAAAAGCGCGCGCAGTTGCTCGCACGCACGCACACACGCACACACACACACACACACACACACACACACACACACACACACACACACACACACACACACACACACATCAATTCATATTACGAGTTAATCAGAGAGAACAGAGGCATGTATGCCAATCTGACAGCGCTTGTACTTGTTTTGGCCTAACTTGCCGCAGCTCTTGTCGAATATATCGCTTCTCTTTCACTGCGAGAAAAATTGAAGGGTTGCTGACGTCACCGTTGTACGTCTCCACTCGCCATGGCTTCCATTATTTCAATTGACAGGTGACCTTTGTTACGAGCGAAGAAAACACTTGGTGCTATGAAAATGGAATTGGAATTTGCACTGTCATACATGGCTAGACAAATGGCCCGCCGAATCTGACCTTACTTATAAACTGCGTGCTGGCTAGCTCGTTCATTAAAGACATTACGGTTTGTGCAAATGTGAGTTTTACCATACGACAAAAGGTGTCCGGTAAACGACGCCTCAATGACAGGACGTAAAAACTTGTCTGCGCGCTTTCTTGCAAGTTTATTGCGCAAGAGCATTTGCCAGATGGTCTTTATTGCCAGCATTCCAGAGCCTCCCTGCCTGCCCTCCTCTTGCCGACTGATGACTTCTTGATTGCAGACGACACAATTTTAACAGGGCTATTTGAGCTAGAGCTTGCTAAGGTACGACTGAGACCGAAAGGGAAGAGAAGACGGAAACGTGTAAACTCTGCTATAGAAAAATAGAGAAATTCGTATAAGAATAAAAATGGCAGTAACTTTCTCACCTGTGATCGACACGTCGACCAAATCTTCATCCCGTCAAATTCCGTGAACCAGAACTCCATCCCGTCATCGCCATTCAAAGGCTGTTTATCCCCCTCCAGCTCGCACCACCGCTCATCTTAACTCTCCCTTCGTTCAAACAGCCAAAGACTGGGATCATCTATCCGATGAAGCGGCGCACCACTCCGGAAACCCAAGAGCTGGTGGGATGAGGTGGTTAAGAAGGCCATAGAGAAAGGTCAGGAGGCATCCAGGGAACATAGATATTCTAAGCAGAGTGGTGAACAAGAACCTGATACCGACATAAAATGGCATAACTTCTTAAACTGTAGAAGGGAAGAATCCCATTTGATCAATGAGAAAATTAGAAGAAAGAGCACCCAATGGTTGTCGGAAGTAAACAAGAAGAATAGAAAAGCAGCTAAGAAATCCTTCAGTAATGAAACAAACTAGCCTACATGAGCAGCTCAAGGTGTTTGGATAGAAGGAGAAGCAATTGAACATAAAAGAACAATGGTGAGAGAAAAGTTTAAAGGACAACGAAATGGTGTGTGTACTCTCAGAGACGAGGACAGAACGATTAGTTCAGTGGCTCCACTTGAATAAAGTGAATGGGAAAGGGCAGCGAACAGGGTTCCTAGTAGCACGTCGAGAGGACCTGATGGTTTCCCAATTATATTAATAAAGACACTGGGCCCAAAATCTATGCAAGCATTAAGAGAGGTAGTGAGCAAAACGATGGCGGCCGGCCAGGCCGCAATTGGAATACGAACCTGGCAACGTTTAACGCTAGAACGTTATCTAGTGAGGCGAGTCTAGCAATGCTGTTGGAGGAATTAAAGGGCAGTAAATGGGATATGATAGGGCTCAGTGATGTTAGGAGGACAAAAAAAAGCATATATATAGCTAAAAAGCGAGCAAGTTCTCTGCTACCGGGGCTTAGCGGAGAGACGAGAACTAGGAGTCGGATTCCTGATTAATAATCATGTAGCTGGTAACATACGGGAATTCTATATCATTAACGAGAGGGTGGCAGGTCTTGTTGTGAAACTTAATAAGAGGTACAAATTGAAGGTCGTACAGGTCTACGCCCCTACATCCAGTCATGATGACCAGGAAGTCGAAAGCTTCTATGAAGACGTGGAATCGGCGTTGGGTAGAGTCAAAACAACATACACGATACTGATGGGCGACTTCAATGCCAGGGTAGGCAAGAAGCACACTGGAGACAAGTCAGTGGGGGAATATGGCATAGGCTCTATGAATAGCAGGGGAGAGTTGTTAGTTTGGTTTGGAGAGCAGAATAATATGCGGATAATCAATACCTTCTTCCGCAATCGGGATAGCCGAAAGTGGACGTGGAGGAGCCCGAATCTCGAGACAAGAAATAAAATAGACTTTATACTCTGCGCTAACCCTGGCATCATACAAGATGTGGATGGGCTCAGCAAGGTGCGCTGCAGTGACCATATGATGGTAAGAACTCGAATTAGCCTAAACTTGAGGATGCAACGGAAGAAACGGGTACATAAGAAGTCGATCAATGAGATAGCGGTAAGAGGGAAAATAGAGGATTCCGTATCAAGCTACAGAACAGCTATTCAGCTTTAGCTCAGGAAGATGACCTTAGTGTTGAAGATATCAACAACAATCTAATGGGCATCATTAAGGAGTGTGCAATAGAAGTCGGTGGTAACTCTGTTAGACAGGATACCAGTAAGCTATCGGAGCAGTCGAAAGATCTGATCAAGATACCCAAATGTATGAAAGCCTCTAACCCTACAGCTATAATAGAACTGGCAGAATTTTTCCAAGTTAATCAACAAGCGTAAGACAGCTGACATAAGGAAGTATAATATGGATAGAATTGAACATGCTCTCAGGAACAGAGGAAGCCGAAAAACAGTGAAGAAGAAACTAGGAATAGGCAAGAATCAGATGTATGCGTTAAGAGACAAAGCCGGCAGTATCATTACTAATATGGATGAGATAGCTCAAGTGGCTGAGGAGTTCTACAGAGATTTATAAAGTACCAGTGGCACCCACGACGATAATGTGAGAGAGAATAGTCTAGAAGAATTTGAAATCCCACAATTAACGCCGGAAGAAGTAAAGAAAGCCTTGGGAGCTATGCAAAGGGGAAGGCAGCTGGGGAGGACTAGGTAACAGCCGATTTGTTGAAGGATGGTGCGCAGATTGTTCTAGAAAAACGGGCAACCCTGTATACGCACTGTCTATTGACTTCGAGCTTATCGGAATCTTGGAATAACGCTTACATAATCCTAATCCATAAGAAAGGGGACACCAAAGACTTGAAAATCTATACGCCAATCAGCGTATCGTCCGTTGCCTACAAAGTATTTACTAAGGTAATCACAATTGCAATCAGGAACACCTTAGACTTCTGTCAACCAAAGGACCAGGCAGGATTCCGTAAAGGCTACTCAACAATAGACCATATTTACACTATTACGCAGGTTATAGAGAAATGTGCGGAATACAACCAACCCTTATATATAGCTTTCATTGATTACGAGAAAGGGTTTGATTCAGTCAAAACCTCAGCAGTCAATAAGGCATTACGGAATTAGGGTTAGACGAGTTGTATGTAAAAATGCTGAAAGATATCTATAGCGGCTCCACAACCACCGTAGTCCTCCATAAAGAAAGCAACAAAATCCCAATAAAGAAAGGCGTCATGCAGGGAGATACAATCTCTCCAATGCTATTCACAGCGTGTTTACAGGAGGTATTCAGAGACCTGGATTGGGAAGAGCTGGGGATAAGAATTGATGGAAAATACTTTAGTAAGTTGCCATTCGCTGATGATATTGGCTTGCTTGGTAACTCAGGGGACCATTTGCAATGCATGCTCACTGACCTGGAGAGGCAAAGCAGAAGGTTGGGTTTCAAAATTAATCTGCAGGAAACTAATGTTTAACAGTCTCGGGAAGAAAACAGCAGTTAAGCATAGGTAGCGAGACACTGGAAGTTGTAAGGGAATACATCTACTTAGGACAGGTAGTGACTGCGGATCCGGATCATGAGACTGAAATAATCAGAAGAATGGGCTGGGTTCCATTTGGCAGGCATTCTCACATCATGAACAGCAGGTTGCCATTATTTTTCAAGAGGAAAGTGTTTAAAAGATGTGTCTTACCAGTACTCACGTACGGGGCAGAAGCGTGGTGGCTTATGAAAAGGGTTGTACTTACAATTCAGGACGACGCAACGAGCTGTGCAAAGAAGAATGATGGATGTAATGTTAAAGGATAAGAAAAGAGCAGATAGGGTGAGGGAACAAACGCGAGTTAATGACATCTTAGTTGAAATCAAGAAAAAGAAATGGGCATGGGCAGGACATGTAATGAGGAGGGAAGATAACCGGTGCTCATTAAGTGTTACGGACTCGACTCGAAGGGAAGGGAAGCGTAGCAAGGGGTGGCAGAAAGTTAGGGTGGCGGATGAGATTAAGGAGTTTGGAGGCACAACACTGCTACAAATGGTACGTTATCGGTGTAGTTGGAGAAGTATGGGAGAGGCCTTTGCCCTGCAGTGGGCGCAACCAGGCTGATGATGACCTGGTAGTTGAAGTATGGGAGAGGCCTTTGCCCTTCAGTGGGCGTAACCAGGCTGATGATGATGATGAGCAAAACGATAATGGACGGTAATGCCCCCGATGTGTGGAGGCAAAGCAGGATGAACATGACATATATAGGGGAAAGGGGGACAAAGCCGACATAGACAACTACCATCCCATAACAGTGATGTCAGTGATTTACAGGGTGGTGATGTAGATTGTAAAGAACAGACTGCAGGAATGGGTGGAGAGCGAGTAGGTTCTGAGGTAAATACAAAACTGGGTCCGGAAAGAAAGGAGGTTAGAGGACAATCTGTGCACATCGACGCAATGTGTTTAAATAGCAGAAAATGGGCACAAGCTCCTATGACTAGCATTTCTTGATATCAAAGGAGCCTGTGACAGTGCAATCCAAGATCATATGGGGGACATAATGGGCAGACTAGTTGTGGAAGATAGAGCAAGTAATCTTTTAAAAGATACCAATAAAAGTAGCAAGGCGCTTGTAAAGTGGCAAAAAAAGATGTCTGAGCGTACAGAGATACAGCGGCGGCTTAGGTAAGGGTGCCCCCTGTCGCCTTTGTTGTTCATGTTGTATATACAAGGATTAGAGACCAAAGCAGAGATGAGTGGATTTGGCTTCACCGTTTCTTTTTACAGGCAAGGAGAAGGTATTGAACAGTAAATACCAGGACTGATGTAAGCGGATGGCATTGCACTTAGGGCAGAAAACATGGAAGATTTGCACGGGTTGATAGACACTTGCAGTAAAGAGTGACATAAGTTAGGTTTAAAGTTTAGAAAAGAAAATCGACAGTCATGATTTATAATGATAATCAGGACAGCCAGCATAGGATACAGGAAGTTGCACTCGAGGTAGTGGATAAGTATAATTATCTGAACGTATGGACAAACAACGAGGTGGAGTAGCTATTGAAACATGGATAATATGCAACAACTAAAGTTAGCTGGAATGCAGCTGCAATGAAGAATAGCGCGCTGTGGAACTACAATAGGTACGAGGTGGTTAGAGGGATCTGTAAAGGGGCGATGGTGGCTAGCGGGAATTCCGGCTTTGCGGTCTTGTGCATGAGATCAGAGGTTCGAGCAAAGTTGGAAATTAAGCAACAATGGTTAGGTAGGCATTCTTTGAGAGCACACGGAAATACACAAAATCAACGGGTGCAGGGTGACATGGGATGGACATCATTCGAGATCAGGGAAGCTAGCAGCAAGATTGAATTGGAGGAGCGATTGAGAGAAATGGCAGGAAAGCCGTGGGCAAGGAAAGTTTTCAGTTATTTGTACATGATAAAAGTTGACATACAATTGAGGAAGCGAACCAGAAAATTGTCAGGCAAATATTTGGATAACCACAGGGAAGCATGCCAAAAAACATCGTTGAAGAGAAAGGTTAAAGGTAGAAAAAGGGTTTTCTCCCTCGCCGCCGCTCAACGGAGTGGTTGCAAGGGAGAAAACACCCTTTGCTGACGGCGTGGTGGCCGTAGATATGCTTGGAGAGATGCGCATTTCACTTCGTGGACGTGGTGAAGATCAGACGATCGTTGGCCCAAAGATGTATTATCAGCTAGAGGAAGCTGCACGAGAATCGAGGTAAGTGGTTATATATTTTTATGTCGGCTTTACACACCGGGCGTTTCTCTGTAGCGTAGTACGATCGAGATGCAGCTAAGGCAGAGGCAGGCTGTTTACGAGACTTTGTGTGGCACATTGCATATGCCTTGAGATGTGGTATTCGGCCGAGTGAGTGGATGGTGCACCTAAGCGCTTTCCCATACTACGCTTGTCATTTTTTTGCGCTCGCTTTTCCTTACAAACAAACGCATTTCATCTCCGTCGTCACTGCATGGCTACGTTCTCAGGCCGAGCGCTAAATTCACAGACGTCTTCATGTACAGACATCATCGTCGTAATAACTACTTTGCAGTGAATTTTATCCGGCCTGATGTGCCACCCAAATAAATTTATTTGGGGCGCTCGCACGCATGTCAGTTATCCATTCTGAAATTCCCTCTGCATCGGTGGTTCTAAAGCGACTTTTATTAAAGCCTCGTACAGCTCAGTCTGTCCCTTGGAAGTGTTGCTGCTGAAGGCCCTCTGCGACTCGCATATATGGTGACTTGCGACAAGTGATTTGTTTTTACAATCTGTCCTGAGTTGCCGCGTGTGATTTACCGTATTTTTCAGAAGTACGCCGTACTGCTGCGTGCCGTGCTCTAAATCGAGCACCAAGAAAAAGGTTAGTCTAAACTTTCACTAGTTTCCAGCGGATGAAACTCTCCGGCAAAGATGGCTTAAAGCCATATCCAGGGCAAACATTTATTTCCCGACGAAGGGTGCGCCAGTAACGTCGTCTCCTCAGTAAACCCTCTCCTTGAGCACTGACTGCAATTCCGAGTCCGCAAATTAGAACCGGCGCCTGAATGTCCCTAGAGTTTTTCCTGGCTACCAGTGCTATACGCAGTCACAGATACCACAAATCATACACAAATGTGTGCGGGCCGAAGATATTCTAAAAAGAACACACACACACACACACACACACACACACACACACACACACACACACACACACACACACACACACACACACACACACACACACACACACACACACACACACACACGCACACACACACACACACACATACATGCACACACGCACACACATAGTATGACGATATAAAGGAAGCCGACAACGAAGCCAAGGAAAGCAACGGGGAAATTAGCTGTGGCTGGAATTAGGCCAGAATTTTAGCCCTCTATTTGTGATTTTATGACACTGTTATAGTTAAAGTGAACTTCAGATATGTTCCAGAATTTATTCCGTGTAATGCAGTATTTAGCCATTGTAGTGATGTGTAAACACATACTGAAAATAACGAATAACACAGCATGCCTTCTTATAATTGTCTGGTACTGTATGTAGTACAATCTCACTGCAACCTCGGAATGGATTCCTGCTCCCGGCCACTATTCTTCAACAGTTTTCACCGCTCTTTCGTGTTGTCTGAAGTTTTGAGCCATGTGAATCGTTAAAGCTTTTTTGGTTTAAGTAACCTTAAGTTAATCTCCCCATTAAGTGCCCTCATAATTTCATGCACCCGTGGCTTTTGACTTCTCCTGTAGGAAACACGATGGAAATGTAGTTTTTAATTAGCTTTCTAGCATCGTTATTCAACCAAGGCTTTTCTTGACGCCTATTTCGTGTTATGACTTTAGAAGGGACAAAAGCGTTTTTGAACGAAATGAATGTATTTGTCAAAGCAGTCACATGCTATGGCAATCTCTGGAACATTCTGTATTCAAGAACTTAGGGAAATACAATGTAAATTCGCATGTTAATGGTGCAGATGGTTCTCTGTCTTCATTATCATAAAGATAAACCTTCCTGGGCCCTCTATATATGGTGCTCTGGCGGCGAAATGCGTACTCACTAGTTAGTGAGTACAATAATGTCCCCTATGTTTGCCTTGGTGTAACCGTTTCTGCGCTACTCATGCTATGATTACCCGTATGTAGCTTATCATAGTGAAGCTGTAATGACGCCTCCCCCTTCCCCCACCCCCCCTGTTCCTCCGGTGCTGCAGCAGCTTTGACCGTGCATGCCGAACACAAGGGGGGAAATCTTCGCGTATCACTTATTGCGACACTTTCAACTTCCGCCTTCAGACACAACAAGCATTACTAATCTTTGTATTGAATAATACCATAATCACTGGTCCATTCTTATTTCCGCCGAACTTTCGCCCTGTGCGCATGCTCAATTCTGCCTTGAGGAAAATATTCGCCTAATTCCTTCTGGAAAAAGGTCAGGTCTTTATTTCCAGAGTTAGTCCAACTTTCGGTCGCGCCATTGGGTAGGCCGAAAATACATTTTTCCGTAACCTATTGCTATTATCAAGCGACGCTTTTATTTCGCTTCAGTCACGAGCGAGTGATTTGTTTTTTGCACTTTTAGCGGCACCATGTTTAACTATGAGTAAAGCCCCTTGCTGAAGGATTATTCTGCGCAACACACTTTGCGTTTACGATTGTTTACCAACGTTTGCGTATGCACCTTGCTGTAATGGTACCCGATGGCAGAGACTTTACCTTCGCTTGACCGCGTAACGGGCCGTCGCTTCATGCTCAGATGATGCTTCCCACAGATGTCCATCACATTCACATAACACGCGACGCAACCCTCAACGTGCTTTCTTTTATTGCACATTCGACCTGACGCATAATATAGCATTCACACAATGGCATGTAGGGAACGCAGAAACGCAAATGAAAAGCATGCCTCGTGATAGGCGAGTCTATTCTCTGTACGCATGTCAAAAGTGCGGAACCTTAACGGACTCACTTAGAAACTGCAGCGGTTTGAGCGCGTTATTGGAGGTTTATGTTTTAAACTATACGGTACGTTTTTAAAAGATGCCTGCGGCGTTTTAACGCAATTCCACTTCTTCAACTGGAAAAATGGAAGAGCCTGATATCTGCGCGAGAAATGTAATTCCGTAACTGTCTCATTACCCAAAAAATCCATAAGGAAGTTTTTAACGGACTGATTCAAGCGGCACATATTCAGTTTAAGAATGGTTGCTAGCGCTTTTGCAAGGAATATTCATTTTGATCGAATACTAAGGGTGGCACCGTTTTCCAGATATCCACCGCAAAAGTTGCGCTATGACACCTGTGTTGCTCTTGCTCTTACTTTTTTAACACCGTTTGATGCATTTAAGTACAAGACTACCAGAACATCGCCGTACACGTACACGACCGCGAAGCACACTGTAATCATTTCAGTAGTTCACTCACTATTCGTGAGCGTTGATAGTAAGGGCAAGAGATACTTAGGCACACCTTGTATTCATCTCTTCTCGGATCCGAAACGACAGCTTTTTAGCATAGACCTCACGCGAGTAGACAATCAAAGCCATTTTTATTGATATATTACAGAAGTAATAGAACAAAAAGTGACTAATCACGAAAGCAAAAGCGTTAACATAAACGTGCTGACCACGCGCGCGGACTCTTTCTGCGGAACCAGTAGCCCACGTGACCCCGCTCGGCAATACTGGATCGCTGGAGGCGCAGCAGCTGCAGCATGCAATGCACGTGGCGATGCCAGCGCTGCTCGTGGCGGTGCTGCTGCGTGCGATTCTCCGGCATCGAGCAGCCACCGCAGCGTCGCCGAAGGGCAGCACGCCGGCAGGTCGGGGCACTGCGAGGGTCAAATGTTAGCCAATCACCCCTGTGGGTCTCACATTTAGTAAAACAATATAAAAACCGCTGTTCGTTGGATTACAATCTCGCTCAAGGACGGTGACGAGGGTCGAAGTGCGCAGGCCAGTTGCAACAAAATTGGGCCGAGAAAACTCACCGATTTTTTCCGCATGCAGGTAACCGGGCATGCGCGCATGGTCGTTAACGAGCAACATGTCGTTCTAGCAGTTGACTACAATTCTCCCTCGCCTACCATTGTTACTTAGTGTCTATGGTATTGGGCTGCTAAGCACGAGGTCGCGCGACCGAATCCCGGCCACGGCGGCCGCGCATTACGAAGGGGACGAAATGCGAAAACGCCTGTGTACTTAGATTTGGGTGCACGTTAAAGAACCCCAGCTGGTCAAAATTTCGGGAGTCCCCTCGTACGGCTTGCATCATAATCAGATCGTGTTTTTCGCACCTAAAACCCTGCATTACATTTTTTCAATGATTCTCCCTCAGTCTTGCGACCCTTGCTGCCTCATGTCTTCCTCTACTGTAGAATGTGTTACTCGGAAGCAGTCGTTTCCGAAACATGACCGCGACCTATCCCAATGGCAACGCTTCCAAAAGGAATTGGACAAACGTTCTACATTTCCCATCTTGGTTTGCAAAGGTTAATCGTAAAATGTCATTAAATTCTGCTGAAACACTCACACGCCAAATAATGGATAAGTTAGTTCTAACGTTCGATTCGCAGTAGAATGTCGCCAATGGCCGATGTGCACATACCATACATCACCTCCTGCGTGATGCCAGTTATGCTGCAGCGTGCGATTCTCGGGCGTCGATCAGTTTCTGCAGCTTCGCCGAAGCACAGCGTGGCCACTGGTCCTGGCACCGTGAGGGCAGAAAACAAGCCCTTTGTAATCCTTGCGTGGCACTTGTATTGTGTGACAAATCCACTAACATTGCCCAGGCTGACTCGAAGTGCTCTACAGAGGCAGGTATGAAATTATCAGCTCCGGGGCAGTCGGGCGACGGCAAGAAAATATTTCCTAGTGAAATAATCCAATTTAAACAAGAACACGTCCACCATGAACACCAAAACTCCTACTTTATTCCTGTTGCGTCCAGCGTTCCTCAAGGGAGTGTGCTTTGTGCTTTGCTTTTTAAAGTCTGTATTATTTCTTTGCCTGACTGCATGTCGTCCCGAATAAGATGGTTCACCGATGATTCAGCAATTTTCCGTAAAATTTCTACTGAGCCTAACCGTGAAGCGTTGCAACCACACCTAAACGCTTTGAGTACATGGTGTTCAGACTGGCAAATGGTCTTTAATTATGCTAAAGCTAAGTGCATGTCATTTTCACGCTCCTCGTTTCGTATTGCAACGTCATAATCTCTTGATAAAAAGATTGTTGAGGAGTCAATTTTCAATGGGATCCAATATGTTCATCATCAAATCAACGTTACACTTGCATCTGTTACCCGCAAATTTGAAATAATAGGACACAGACTAAACAAAGCGTTTTTACACTTAAAGAAAGATCTAGCATATATACCGCATTAGTCATACCTCAAAGTCGAATATGCATGCGCCACCTGGGGTCCGAACCAGGACTCCATCGTGAGTAACCTTGAATCCTTGTAAGCCACGCTGCTTGCTTTATCTTTACAGATTATCCCCCGCACTAGTGCTGCGTGTTTAAAGAATCGTGCCGAATTGCATCCGCTATCACTACGCCGCCAACACGCGCGCCTATCGCTCTTTCATAAACTTCACCATCACGAGCGTTTGCATTGATGACTTCTTTCACTCACGCTCTGTCATTTTCTCTCGCCGAGATCACCCTCTCTAAGTCAAAGCCCGGCGTGTATCACTCAGATCTTTGCGCCCAGTCATTTATACCCAGATTCATACTTCGCTAGAATAATCTACCATCAGGCATTGCCTACTGAAGTTCACCCCGACAAATTTCAACAAATCCTGCGTACGTATGTCATAATGGGATGTCTCTGTGCAATGTGGAAGTTTTTTTTCTATTCTTTTTGAATGAGATACATTCTATGTTGTGTTCCTTCGGTACCTTTGCCATCCGGTAGATTTTGTTTTCGAATTATCCTCTTTGATTGCCTTTTATGTATTCTGAGTTCTAGGTGCTTCAATGTTTGAATTTATTCTAATATACCTTTAATTTCGTTTTATCCATCTTTGATTTTACTACACATACGGTCGTGTCGGCGTATTTAGTCGCGTATTTAGGCGCGTTTGTTGTATTCTTTAGAAATTGTTATGACTGTATACTCGTGTGCCCCCTCCCGCAATTCTAATACCCTCTTCTGCAGGGCGTTTATGGGTGTTCTTTAATAAATAAATAAATAAATAAATAAATAAATAAATAAATAAATAAATAAATAAATAAATAAATAAATAAAGGTCATTTACACTATATTTCTTTTCGTACTTACACGTAAGAATTCCTTAGGGACTCTAAGTCACTGTTCAACTGTTTGGCTGAAACAGCGCAGCCTTCATCAGCTGCTATTCGAAATTCTATTGTTCGTGGGCGAAGTTGTGATTACGCTTCCATACACTGTTTCAATTGACGCAACAAAAACGTGAAAACTGCCTCAACTGGTTTTGTTTTTTTCTCGCGGGTAACATGTGAAAAGTGGTTCCGGTGATTTCACAAATGATCGTTCACACACAATACCACGACCGAAGAAGCGCGTGCTGTTGAATGAGCGGCCATGGCTGAATACAATGAGGTGGCGCCACTAGCAATTTCCCCGACGTTGTACAGTTTCCGCTATACGGAAAATAATGAGTTGTGCACACATTTGCTGTGCTGGTACAATGTACTGTATTTTGAACTGTGCTATACGCTACGTCAAGGGATGGGGGAATAATTTACGTATAAAAATTGAAAAGAACACACCGTGGAACGGTGCCCTTTGGTACACTCATTTTTTGTTGTATTTAGTGCTGAGGAAGTGAAGTCTTTCGTTGTAACACGTTACCGTCTGTTTGAAAGGCAAAGCGTAATCCTACACTTTGGATGATTCTCTGTAAGAATGTCATAACAAACCGTGTCAGTTTATTTATATCGATAAATATTAGGACTGCAATTCGTCTGTAGTGGAGTTCTTGTTCTCTGGGTGAGAAGAAGATCAGCTTTAGCAGTTTGCCTGCTGGTGGGTAGTGCTGATGTTATGCCTAATTGCAAAGCCTTTTATATATGTACAGAATACTTCCTCGAAAATCTGATAGAATTGATCACCTTTGATGGAAGCCAGCGGGGCGATGGCTTAGAGAGCAGAGGAACAATGGGCGCTGTCGTCAGCGCCATCTCGGGGGATCGCGTTGCACCAGCAGGACGCGCCCAACAGCAGAGCCGCCGTCCCCACCGTCGACCACGCACAGGCGGACCGGGCTGCAAAGTTAGGAAGTTAGGAACATGTTCAAGGCGTGCCTATCTTTGTCACCTTCCTTATCTTGCTGCCCTCAGAACATCATGTAAGTGCTTGAACCATGCCACTGCAGGCCACCTCTGAATCCTTGTGGTAGAAAACCAGACGGCAGCACAAGGCCATCGCTCTCTGGGCTGGAACGGCTTCTTTTGACTAGTGGCCATTCTTAATGAGTAACGCGCTTCACCGGAGTAAACTTTTTCAGTGCTTCGCAGCTGCCCAATGGTAATGACATGGCTGAAGAATGCGGCAGCGGTTACGAAGGACAATTACCGATGCTTCAGTACACAGGTTGATGGTAGCCCACAATAAGTCAAAGTTTAATGGTAATTTTTTTCGCTGGTCAACCAGACGCCCCTGTTTTTCATTAGTCAGCAATGTCCCGTGTTACTATAGTTCGGAACAATTTTCAAGAGGCTTGTCTTTCTCTCGCGAGGAACGCAAAGCGTGAGTCTCGGGAGCGGCAGTTAGGCAAGACATGGCCTCAGAGATCGAACCCTCTTGCTCCGCTACGATCAGGGAGACTGTGGACAACCCTGACCGCGTGCTGCAGGTGCCAAGCCATGCACTATGAAGCGGATCAGCTCGCAACATTTTCTTTCGTGTTTCACGCTTCTTACTTGCTTAGAGTCTTCCAATACTGCTGAAATACTCTCCCATTGTAAACCAAGGTGTAATGCGTTCGCCTTCCATTTCGGGCAGGAAAATTAAGCATGTGCGAAGGACTCCCGTTGAAAACGGCAAGAAAGCTGAAGGCATCACTGGCGATCGAATGAAGAGGCTAGTGGGCTTCAATGACACACACATCCTGTGTTTTTCTTTTTCTTTCTCGCGCTGCGTTTCCGCTTCTAGGCACACACTGAAGTTGGATTAAAGTGACGGAACAAATTGTGCTGACGAGCATTAGGTGACTCTGTGTTGCCCAATCACTGCGCACACAAGTACGAAGCAGATAAGCAGCTGGCGGAACAGTTCGTTGCGGCTCAGTCACGTGATGCTTGTCAGAGGGTTTTGCTGCGTTGTGTGAAGCCAGCTTGACTCGCTGGCGAAGAGAGGAATCCTAGTAAATAAAGATGTCACCGTGTAGGTGGTCGCGGACAGATTCGTTTAATGGTCACTACGTGCGCGAGTGAGTAATGCCGGCAGTGTAGCTACACTGGTGGACAAGCTGGATAGTTTGAACACGGTCGTTTGCCGAGTCTGTTGACAGGGCGACTTACGATGGCATACAGTGCGAAAAAATGACTGAAATAAGGATGACAGATGACACGGGCCACGGAGATTGTATTTCCGTGTATTGTGGCCAAATCCTTCGGCGTGTATGATTCCGAGAACCGGGAATGGAAACAATTATCGGTCCCTTTTGTGAAAGCGCGCTATAATCCGAGGCACAAAAACCATCACTTTTCCTTCCGATGATATTCCTTATATGTTGTGGAGGTTGATGATGTCTAGAGGAAGGGACAAAGTGTTAGGAAGTAACACTTTGTCCAAAGAATTAACAAAGTGTTAGGTGTTATGAGATAAAGCCGGAGTGGCAGACAACCCTACAGGAAGGCTACAGGAAGGCGCGACTCGACGGAAATGTGCGCGCGAAAGGAAGGGGGCATCACCGCCTATCACGTCAACCTCGCTCTCGCTCTCGGAAGACTGTGTTATCAGCGCGTTCCTTGGCCGCGGAAGCTGTCGCCTGCGTCCTAACTTCATTTCGGTAATCGCTATGAAGAAATTAAAACAAGAAAACAGAATAAAGTAGAAAGGAAACACATTGGTTGTGTTTAGTTTCGAACGTACGAACCCACGTTCAGAAGCCGCGCGTGTTACCCACTGGGCGGTTCCTAGGCCTTTGTACTCTGCCTCATGAAATCATGATTGCCAAGCCCGGAGTGACGAATGCAACGACATCAACATCACCGTGACTTACTCGAGAGCGTCTCCATTAGATTCCATGGCAGGGGGGCAAGATAGCATTATGTCACGGATCAAAGTCCACCAGCCTTGTGCTAGGCCATGCGTCTTAACGCGCTCGCCTTAAAGCTCATGAAGTGCTCATAACTGGAAGGACTACTCAGCGGTGTTCAATTGTACTTTAATGTTGCGCATTGGCAACTCCTAAATGCTTAGGTGCGCTAAGATTTTTTACGGTGATGTTGCTAAGGGTTAGTTCCCCAAGGTTCGTATCCGTGTGTTAAGAGAAAACTATCGTCATCAGGATTGGTTCCAGTGTCATCGCCGTCTTCCACAGCTGGCTCGTTAGCGTCCGTTGGCGCTGCCGTATGAACGCGCTCGTGCGACTCCTTCCGCGTTCGTAGTCCCCATTAATTATTTCGTTATTAATTAAAAACAACAAGACGTAACCAATTTTTCAGCGAATTATACCGAAGCTCTTTACGGCTAGTTCCCCCAGCATCGTGTCCGTGTGTAGATAGAAAACTCCGATTACGCTGTACGATCCCGAAGATAGTGCAATGCCGGACCGACCCGGGCGTAGGCGTAGTTCGCCATTAAACGGCCCACATACACAACCTCGCTGGTCATACTTCTTCACAGAGTGGAAGCACACCGAGCCTTTGTTGTTGATGGTTTCAACACAAATGGAGTCCTAGCTGTTCCTAATACTCATCGACCACTGAGGTAAGACGACAGTTGAGAATAGCGCACTTTCATTATACTTGCTTTAGAAGGACATCACATATGGCCGAATATTTGATTTAGTCGTATATTTTTTTTTATTCTTATGCGGCGAGGATGTCTTTTTATGCATTTCACTTAACTTATGCGTTCAGCTATCTCAGACGTTGTTGAAATACGACTGTATCATGTTGAAATTCCGAGTTTTCTAGGAAGTTGCTAATCATAGCGAAGTTATTGCTTATAATGGATTGCGTGCAGAATACCCACAGTGTACATTTGCTGGTAATTAACGCTTACAAAACCATCGGAGCAAAACTCCCGCAACACATTGGTGGCACGTTGGCCGTCAGAGATTAGAACGCTTAGGGATGTGTGCGCGCCACCACTTTAGTCTTGGCTGCTTTACTGCATGCTTAAATGATTTGAGTGCCCCGACGAGCACGTCATAAAATGAGAAGTGCTGCTGGTAAATTTAGTCAGACTGTGCAACCACAGCAGAGTACATCCGTTTTCAGAGAATTCCTCTGGTATTCGACTAAATTACGTTTGTGTCCGTTGCGCAGTCTTTTTTTTTAAATTCAATTCGGCCATTTTACCAGCCAAATCTACGATATTATTATGAGTCACGCCGTAGCGAGCGTCCTTCGGAGTATATTTCAACCCGGTGGGGTTCTTCATCGCGCACCCAAGTGACGGCATGCGTGGCCGTTCTTGCATTCCGCCCTACTTCGGAAAGCGTCCGCCTCTGCGAGGATCGAACCGGCGACCTCGCACTCAGCAGTGCAACCCCTTAGCCACTGGACAACCACTGCGGGTAATTATTTTTTTATTTAACACATAGTGCAAGCCTCCATACGGAGGCAGTTATTGGACATCGGGCAATACATTGCATCGAAGTATGAAGGACAAGCTTATACACTTGTTAATATTATACGCGTAGTTAAACAGTACACTTAAGGGTTGTGACCTTCCTGGGCCAGCACTTAAAATGAACAACAATAAAGTAGCAGGAAATGAACCACAAGAAGTACATCGAAACCAATTCACACTCAATACTACTCGCTGACAACTATTCTGTGGCACGAAGCGAAGGCTACGGGTTTTCAGTTTTCTGCACGTGTATTTGTATGCAGCGGAGTCCCGGCGATTGAGTGTGGCACAGTCTTCGGCTTTGATTTCTTCCGACGTTGCATGACTCCTTCATTTCAGTTCTGGGAGATACCATTATCTCGGCGTAAATTTCAGACGCTAATCGATATTTATACAGTCGATATCTATCGATTTCTGAGCAGGCAGTCAAGCAGCCTGTACCCGAGCCGCGAAGTGACCGTATGATGTCGAACGCGCAACCGACGCCGGCGTCGACGGTTGTGAATCCCAGACGGGTTGACCTGGTTTCCGCGTGGATGGTGTAAAACCTTGTTTTGTTCGCCTGCACAGTATTTTGTTTTTCATGTTGGTCATCAGTCTCTCTCCGTAAGGTCAGAGGCGGAATAAATGAATTCTGGGGTTTTACGTGCCAAAACTTCGATTTGGTTATGAGGCACGCCGTAGTGGCAGACACTCCAGATTCATTTTGACTACCGGGGAAGATATTAATAATCGGGGCAGAAGCGACGAACAGACAACAGAAGGCACCACCGCAATTTTGCGTTTGACAATTTGACTTTGACTGACGCCCAAATGGGCTCTTTTCTCGGGCATGGGAGAACTGAACAAGGCGAACTAACTTTGTATCGATAATACTACGTATATTTACGACAGTTCTGATTCTGTAGTACCTGCTCGATAGCTAGTTGCCGATGTGCGCAGTGCTAAAGTCCAGCGGATATCAACTACACGTGCACCTTCACTTTCAGTATGATTTACTAACATCCGCAGTCTGTTGCCAAAACCTGTCCTGCTTGAATCATATCTTGGAGATAGCATGTCTGATGCTGTATTGCTAACCGAGACCTGGCTTAATGCAGATGTAGGTGACTCCGAGTTATTTCGTTCTTCTAATCAGTACGCCATTTATCGCCATGATCGTCCACATAAGAAGGGGGGTGGCGTGTTGGTGGCCATCAATAAAACTATTCCTTCTTTTCTCGTTGACACTGACACGGCTCTTGAGGTAGTTTGGGTGGCTTGTCCTACTTTATACGGGAAGTTACTGATGGGTGTTTGTTGTCGCCCACCTGCCGCTGACCGCTTGTTCGTGTCCGATCTTCATAAAAGTAGTACCAGGGCCTTTGAACAGTTTCCCACTAATAAAATCTACCTATTTGGGTATTTTAATTTCCCTGATAGTAATTGGTCTCGCTTGTCTTGATGGAGCATTGATTCAGGTGATTTTATTGAGCTGTGTTTAGAGTTCAACCTTACGCAAATCGTCTCTGAGCCTACCCGTGGTACCAACATATTAGACCTTATTCTCGCAACAGAGCCACATAGCATAAGCCCTGTCATGCAACTTGATGGTTTTAATGACCATAATCTACTGCAGTTCTCAATTGAAATTCGCTGGTGCTGAACGTAAGGATATCAGGGATTATAGCAAAGCAAATTACGAACAAATGAACAATGAACTTGAGGTTTTCGTTCTGAAAACGTTTCTTCCATCATTTACAAATAAGTCTGTTGAAGCGAATTGGAATTCATTTAGAAATATTATGTCACTCCTAGTAGACAACTTTGTGCGACTAGTCACTGTATCTAATGACAAACGTAACCCATGGTTTAATAAATCACTTAGATCACTCTGAAATAAAAAGAAAAGGTTATACCCTGCTGCTGCTAAACGGCTATCATGTCCCTCGGCATGGTCTAAATATAAGGATTGTTTAAAATTTTACTGCCTAGCAATATGTGAAGCCAAAAAGAAGTATTTTTCCAAAGATCTGTCCTCACTTCTACACACTAACCCTAGAAAGTTTTCGCAAGCTATCTCTCCTGACCGTGACGGTAATACAGTAACTTACCTGACGCTGACAATGTTCCTGTCCCTACATCTGAGTATGCTTCAACTTTCAATTCGTTCTTTAGCTCGGTCTTCACCAATGAAGACTGCTCCTCCGTTCCCTGTGTCTCCGATTTTCATTACCGCTTCATGTCCCCTATAAATATTAGTGTTGAAGGCATTTCATAACTAATACGCGATCTAAAGCTGTCTACCTCATGTGGCATTGACAATATTAATTCTAAAATTCTAAAAAACACGTCAGCTATATCCAGTCAGATGTTGTACTACATCTTTCAGCAGTCTTTATCAAGAGCTCTTCTTCCTGCTGAATGGAAGATAGCCAAAGTTATTCCTATATTCAAAGATGGAAACAGACACTCACCTAGTAAATACCGCCCCATTTCACTAACATGCATTCGTTGTAAGCTTCTCGAGCACAGCACTGCCTCCCATTAATCCCACCATCTTGAATCTAATAACTTTTTCTTTCAATATCAACATGGTTTCCGTAAAGCGTTGTCTTGTGACACCCAACAATTAGAATTTACGTCAGATTTACATTATGGTATGAATAATAGCAAAATTATTGATTGCATCCTTCTCGGCTATGCAAAAGCCTTTGACAGAGTTGCTCACTGCCGTCTAATAGCTAAATTAACTGCTCTTAGGATCGGCTCATTAACATTATCTTGGCTTCGCAATTTCTTGTCTAATCCGCACCAGTTCGTATCTGTGAATAACTTTAGCTCCTCCACGTCTGTTGTGTAACGTCAGGTGTACCCCAAGGTAGTGTGCTAGGCCCTCTTCTTTTCCTAATTTTTATAAATGACTTACCGAGCAACATTTCCTCCTGCATACGACTTTTTGCGGATGACTGCGTCATTTACTGAACGATTAACTGTCATGATGATCACCTATTTTACAAAATGACCTTCACCTAGTTAATCAGTGGTGCGACCGTTGGCAAATGACACTTAACACGTCTAAGTGCTGCGTTCTTTCCTTCACTCGTACGAAATCATATACTAAGTTTCCTTACAAAATCTGCTCGTCGGAAGTTCCCCGTGACTCTACTTACAAATATCTTGGCGTTTATTTTTGTACTAACCTAGCCTGGGGCTTTCACAACGAGAAGATATGCGCTAAAGATAACAGAACTTTACGGTTTTTACGTCGTCATCTGCACCTCTCGCCATCTACCATCCGTCAACAGGCCTACCAAACTTTTGTACGCCCTCAACTTGAATATGCCTCATCCATCTGGTCTCCTCATCAACAATACCTAATAGATAAATTGGAATCCATCCAAAATCGTGCTGCTCGCTTTATAAGTTCTAACTACAGTCGTCAATCTAGCATTATCAAAATTAAACGCCATGTTCCCCTGCCGGACATGGATTCCCGCCGCTCTGTTGCTCTCCTATGCCTCTTTCATAAATACTACAATAACTCATGGTCCAGCCGCTTGTCGCTTGAAACTCCTTCTCGCACATCTACTCGACTTCATAATCATCTCAGCTTTAGGCGCATTTTTGGCCGCACACAGTCATTCAATAACTCTGCATTACCGCACGCCATCGCACTATGGAATAGCCTGCCAAATAATGTGTCAATAAAAGATCCTGCCAAGTTTCGTGAACATTTGGAACTTCACATGTTCACTTGACTTTGTTGTACGACTTTGTATTGTATTCGCCTTTGTATTGTTTTTGGACTTTGTTTTCCGTTGTATTCCCTTGAATTTGTATGTATTTTTTCCAATGTTCAACAGTGTTCCTTTTTTTCCAATGTACAAACTTATTTGTTTCTCTTATTATGTAGTTCCCTTTCTGCGTTAAATATTTGTCATTTTTCTGTAACCCCCCCCTCCCCCCTACTCAATACTCCCCCGAGCCTCTAAGGTAAACTAAATATATAAATAAATAAATAAATAAAATAAATAAATAAATAAACAAATAAATAAAGACAGTAAAATATCAGTCGCTTACTGTTGGCTTTTACACATTGTTCCAATTTTATGCTTTGAAAGAACAAGACAGTGTTTTCCGAACATAAGAAAACGTCAGCAGTACTGCGGGACTTCTTGCTGCGGCGGTGCAAAAGTCGCGATTTGGTTCTGTAGCCTTCGTTTTAAGTTGTCGACAAAGATAAATATGCTAGCATTATTAATTTTTTTTTCTTATCGTGCAGACCGACCTTCATTCAATGGAAGAAAGATATGTAAAGAAGGCGTATAATATTGACTGGACAAACAGGTACTTTTTCTATTTAAGGTTCCTTTGTCCAACCGTGATAATGACTTATACATTCTCTCTGTAACCCGCCGTAGTTGCTTAGTGGCTATGGTATTGCGTTGCAAAGCAGGAAGTCGCGGGAACGAATCCCGACCATGGTGGGCGCATTTGGATGGGTGCGAAACGCGAAAAAAACCCAACTGTTAGGCTTAGCTGCACGTCAAAGACCACCAGCAGCTGAAAACTTTTGCGGAGTCCCACACTACGGCATGCGTCATAATCATATGTTGGTTCTGGCATGTAAAACGCCATAATAAAAAAACATAATGAATGTTCTCTAACGAAAGCACCAAATTCTAAAAATATACTTGAACGCTTGAAATGCCTCTCAGTTTTTCCTGGTAAGTAGAGGCCTTTTAATCCAAATAGTTTAAGGAAAATAGGCCAACAAGGTGCCTCTTAAGGTTTACTCGACTGGTTCCTACGGCGCCCCAAGTCGGCTTACAGCGATACTAGAAATAGTATACTGCTAATTAATATACTAATAGTAAACAGTAGAAATACTGCCCCAGCAGGACGTGCTAACTTCTGCCACAGCCATCAGAGTAGCCGCGTGATGGAGGTTCTTTCGGATATCGGTCGCGCTCTCAGGTTCAAGGCATACAGCAGTGCGTCCTAACGCTCTCTGCTGGAGCGCGGCGCTCTGAATAGACCACGCGAATGTGTTCAGTACGCCTGATTTCGACCAGCCGAATGCAAACTGCATCCCGAGAGCGCCCCAAACAGACCACTACCCTGTAAATTCGATATAGAAATATCACGTGACGCACTGTACTATGGGCGCCTATCAAATCACCTTGACGGCAGCACAGCTACTGCCACTGATGGCGAATGAAGAAACACGACTTGCCATCACTCGGCAGGGGCAGGGACTTTCGAGCCGGAGCCAGATGCACGGCAGGATGCTGGAGTTGCCGCCTGCTGCTCCTGCTGATCCCAGAGGGCAGCCCGACATGGCGTCATGGTGGCAGTTGCGCTGGCAGACGTGGCCAGGAGACCTGCCACAGTCCTTGTGGCACCCGGGCAGCCGGAGAGAAAACTGGTCGGTTGATGCCCGCTGGGTAACCCCGCCCGCATAAAGTCGCCTTCTATGTTTGGTGAGTTTGCGCAACTGCATAATGAAACAGCCAATTACACAAAATTATTTTGTCGTTCATCTAAATGATTCAGTTAGCTACCAGGGGTGCTATAACGTAAAATTATCCGAAACATTTCTAATCCAATTCTGAAATCAGTCCTCCGCGATCGGTCAAACACTTTTTTGGACCACCCCCGCTTCACCTGTCTGTCACGCGACTTCACGAAAACCGCGGATTGCTCCCCATCTCATATGACGTGTACACAGTGATTATGCATGATTGAGCGAACAAAAGAAAAATTGTAACTTCCGATTCGACGACTTTTCGCTATTAGCACTCGGCTATTCGACAAAACTGTTCGGGCTGCACCCTCTTCACCTGCTTGTCACGCGGCGTCAAGAAACCGCAAGAACTCACCGCGTCAAAGTGACGCGTACGTGTTAAAGATGCATTAATATGCCGAACAAGTCTGAATTTTCTTCTGAATAGCCGCAGCCTGCCCCGTTGCCAAAGGAATAAAAGATGGCTGCCGCCGATCCTTCAGGCACTGGCTACTCGCACCTGCCAGAGAGCATGGTTTTTTTCGCGTATAATAAACTGCTTGCGTGGTCGTGTAACGTTTTTGAGCACTTTCGGACGTTAACGATCGCGCTGTTCCAACTCTTCTTTGCTGAGGATTCGTTTTAGCGGCATTCTTAATCTTCCGTTGCACGACGTCGCGATTTTCGACCAGCCACCGCAAGCTAAGCAAGAGAAAGCGGACCAATCACAAACGCCGACACCACCCTCTTCATCTGGTTATTTCTTCCAGTGCGGTGGCTCGGTCCCATTGAAGCGCTGTCCACTTGAGCGTGCTCCTCGCCTCCTGGCAGCCAATTACAAGTGAAACACACTTCAACGTAGACAATGATATTCATTTCGAAAGCAAAGAAAAGTAGGAGTGTTTGATTGGGCTCTTCAGGCAGCGCCGCGAGTCACCGCGTGATGCTTGCGTCGGCGGTTGCGCAAACTTGACCTCAGAAGATTGCAATAAAAACGTATTGGAAACGTTTTACGTTATAGGGCGCCACGTCTTTTCTTTTTTTTTGCGTGGGTTGGGCGGGAGTTAGTTGTCGGAACTGCAATTCAATGATGAGTCGCACTACTCTGGTAATAATATTACCGCCGCGGTTATTTACCGTGCTCCGAATCCATCTTGCACGAGCGTTTTTGATGCCACCCCCGATAGGAATTTTTACCCCCCCCCCCTCCCCGTCCTTTCTAGGACCTAACACATGACGTGGACCTCTAGAGAGTGACAGGATGGCTACTGGGCTCCCATGACTGCTTATTACCTCATCAAATTTTAGTTTCTACTATTATTCACTCTTTATTAAAAACATGGAACAGCGGCCACTGCGTGGATAAAATATACGCACAAAAAATATGGATACAAGGGTGCACACAGAGGCACTTCGAATATACGTTTCTTGTGATTTAATATTTCTAAAACTTATATCTGTAAAACGTACTTACAATTGCCTACGCGAGGACTCCAACGTTAGCATTAAAATGAATAAACAAAAATACAGGAGAGACCGTTCCATTCTTACTGATGAATATTGTGAGGAGGTTTTCAATCCAGACTGATAAAGGACAGAAAGGCAGCATGGCCCATCTTATACTCAGTATGAAGATATCTCGAGACGTAGCGTGCTATCTGCGTGTATGAAATAATACTGATGGCCGGGCAGCTAGATACACTCACGGCGAATGAATAAACATCACTTGCCAGGGCTCTGCAGGCGCGTAGCCTTTCGTACCGGAGGCAGAAGCACGGTAGGAGGCTGCAGTTGCCAGGTGCTGCTGCTGTCCCCACAGCGCAGCCCGACATGGCGTCATAGCGGCACTTGCGCTGGAAGACGCGGCGAGGGGACCTGCTGCAGTCCTTGTGGCGCCCAGGCAGCCGGACAGATAATTGGTCGGTCGAAGCCCGCTGCGCAGCCCCGCCAGCGCGACGTCGGATGCCGAGTGAGACCGGACGGCGGACCCGATTAATGCGCCGTTGACGTCTTGCGT
Source organism: Dermacentor albipictus (assembly GCF_038994185.2). Classification (NCBI taxonomy): domain Eukaryota; kingdom Metazoa; phylum Arthropoda; class Arachnida; order Ixodida; family Ixodidae; genus Dermacentor; species Dermacentor albipictus. Next base: position 3,511,568 of record NW_027225573.1, on the reverse strand, counting down.
GAGGGTGCCTTGGCATCCGGGAACGCGTTGAGAACTTCAGAGCGGCTGAAGGGGCCATCGTCACCGACGTGCTCGCTCGGTTGGCTGGTTGATCTCGTGCAGCGTCTCGTGCAGCATCGAACGGAGAAGGGCGCTTCGTCTTCGTCTTTTACTCGCGCGTGATCCTCGCACACAGGCGACGGGCATCGCTATGAATATGCTTCTGAATACGAAAATGCAATGTGTTTATTGTCACGAACATCCGCTCAGAGGTACGATAGTTCTATACCCACTTGTAGAAAAGTGGCACTTTCGGGGACTCAACTGATATATGCCGGCCGGCTTTCTTAAACGATGTTCATATTTTTACGCTTGCGCGCCGCAGCGTGAGGGAACAGTATTTTACAAGTACGGTCCTTTCATCGACAGTCGTGGTGGCGTTTTTTGTCATTGAATTGACCAGCTCTTCCGCTTAGGTTTAATTCGTAAAGAAGCAAAAAGAAAGGAATCTGTAAAAAAAAATATAATCAAGCTGGAAGCCAGAATAAAGGAGACGACATACAGGGAACGTAATACGTGGCAGAATTCAATCATTGTCTCCGCCTCTGCTGCCGATGTATTACGACCGTGCGCAAGAGATGTTGGTAATCAGACAATGATGTTGCTGTCATTCCAGAAAGGCAATGCTACTTAGAGAATATGTTGACAATATTTTAAAATATCTTCTAGTGCATCTCATGTGCACCGCTTTCATGCTTTAATTGCTTCGAATTATCCTTAACATATGAGACCGAAAAATAATGAAAGAAAAATCCGGCAGAACCTTTTTATTTATTTATTTTTTTATAGTAAGCGTTTAGGGCTACAGACAACGGCAGAGCGGGGCGAGTGCGAGCACCACCACCAACAACAACAGTCTTCTTCCTCTTCTGCTGGCGCCCATATTTCTCACTGCATTCACTCCCCGCCGAAAAAGGAGCCGTCCTGGCGACCTCGGGAACAGGCAGCACTGGTGGGTCGTAGTGCGGCTTCAGTCGGCGGACACGAACAGTTTCGCGTCCGCGATGCCGCTCGTTCGCAGATGGCTCCACAGACTCATTGACGTGACCGGGGACGTCTGCTGTGGAACCCGGTAAGGGCCGTAATATTTTGAGCTGAACTGTGTGGAAAGGCCAGGAGTAGAGGAAGGAACACGCAGCCATACCAACGTTCCTGGTGAATATGAAGGCAAAGTCAAGCTTGTGTCACGGCCGTGTTTCTGGCTGGCATGAGTTTGCGCGGTAAGTGGGCGAGCGATCTGACGAAATTCTGCGGCATAAGTGGTGGCTTCAGGTAGAGTCGTAAATTCGAAAGCGTTGGGGCGATACAAAATAATTTTGTCCATAAACGAGGACCGTCTTGTCTTGTATTATCTTGTATCCTAAAGAGCGGCGCATACCCGCTATGGGATTGGCCAAGAAGCAGGCGGTTTTCCGCATGCTTAGAAATTAAGCAGAAGTAGTTTTGAATAGTAGAGCGTGGCACTATACAACTGTAATTTTGAAGTGCAATAAAAATATGGGTAAGAATTTTAATAAAATAAATAACATAAAGAAATAAAGTAATAGCCATAATCAACAACCGCCTTTTTGCTCTTCGTCTTCTGCTGGCGCCCGTATTTCTCTCTACCAATTATTTATTTATTTATTTATTTATTTATTTATTTAGTATGCGTCAAAAGTCCCTAAACAGTACATTACATGAGGGTTGGTCACATATTGAAAAATGATAAATATCTACGTTAATGTGATTAGCGTTCAAACTATCGCTTTGAGCTACTAAGCTGGTATATTGAGCACCGGAGAGACATTCAATGGCGCGTTTCATGCTGGAACTTTGGTGTCAGACTTTCATGACAGTTTTAAAGGGACAAATAGAGAAGCAAAATAAGGTTGGATATGTTTATTTCACCATAAATAATTAATGCAGGTCTGGCGGAAAATCCCGATGATACAGATTTTAATCGGGAGGGAGCATGGGGCAATTTTCAATGACGGAAAGATGAAGAGGTCGGCCTGAGGGAAGTGCCTCTAGTCTGCTACTCCCCACTGCTGAAGGATTTTGTCTGAATGACAGAGTTGGGATGTGAAATGGAAGGAAGGCGGTTGTGTGCTGAAGATGATGATGATGGGAGCTGCACAGCATACTGTTGCTGTGCTACGGGTACATGCATACTTCACAGCGAAACCCACACGTCTTCGCGGACAGCCGTAGAGGATACGGCAATGTGGTTAGGGGAATGTCTATAGCTTGCATGATTTTTGCAGCTCTTGGAGCCGCTGGAATGTTAAAACCAGACTGGAGCGGCTGTAGGATGTCGAATATTTGTCGCAGCATGACATTGATGCGAGAGCTCTGTGGTGATTTTTCGTTGCACTGCCGTTCCTGGCGCTCACAGTCCAAGCCCCTGTGCGTGGCAGCAGGCGTGCCCATACATTCGATTCCAGGCTTGTGCTGCTCGCTTGAAGCAATGTGGCTTGGAGAGGCCCACCGATGACGATTCAAATACCTTGCACTGGAACTGGGGGATGAGAGCCACGGAGATCTCGGTTGGACCGGCAGCTTGTTCATGTCGACGACGCGATAGTCTCCTCCGGTGCTCCGCTTTCGCTGCTGTACCTTTGTGTGACATACTTCTCTTGCTCGTTTGGTTCAATATTTTTATCTTCTCTTTCTGTTGAGGACAATCTCTGAAATTTACCTCGTGTGGTCCGTTCTAAATCAAGCACTTCATTTTTTTCCTACCGTGCATAAAGACATGTCGTGGCTGCCTGCGAAGTGAAGTCATGCCGTCTGACATATGAACGCAGCGCTGGCATGACCAAGCTTTTGGGACTTGCGACATCACAGTGGTTGGGGCACGTAGGGACCCACAGAGTGTCTCGCATAACCCACCTTGACGTGATCAGGTATCGTGTGTCCCTCGAAAAGAAGCTTGAAGCTCGTCAATGGCCTTCACTGTTGAAGACAGAAGCTCTTGGAATACTTCATCGGCGATGTCAATGACGACATCGTAATTAACGCTTGCGTTTTTCTTAGCGTTGAAAGCTACCTCATTAACTCCTTTCAGAGCCACATTAACCAAGGTAGGTCTTGAGAATCTGTTTTCAGGCACAAACGCAACATTGTAACTTGCGAGTAGACGGTCCTTTGGGGCCGTGCTCACTCACGTCCTTAGTTGTCTTGCGGCATTTGCTCTTCAATCGCTTCACCTCCACGATGGTGTAGTTGTTGTACGAGTCCATGGATATACTGTTGGAGAAGCAGGAGCCGGACGTCTCCACATCCATGTGATGAGTGTTGCACAAATATCGCTGGGCGCCAAAGTGCAAAGAGGGGTGCCCGGCACAAGTGATGGCGAGCCGTCTGTCATCGCCTCGGACGGCTTTTCGTCCAGGAAGCACAATTAGGCCTCAACTGTAACAAAAATCTCAGCAAACTTTAAAAGCTACGATAGCTCAGCTCTTGCAGTTAATCAACCTACCCGTGACAATAAAAAAACGGGCTCCGTATAATACCCTTGAACATATCGCTTTCCTTCACATACCTGAAGAAAGGTGCATGATAAACGTGAATGCACGGACCCTATAGATAGACGTCCACCGCAGCCCGGCTAAACCTGAAAGACCCGAGTCTTTGAGTGGTGGAAACAGGTTATTCGAACCAAGATTTCTACAAAATATGGAGATAATTCGCATTCGATAAAAATTGCAGGACGCTTAAGCTTCGTTTACAAGAGTGGAATGCGATAGCGTTATCGCACGCCGTTCGCGCCGCCCACTCATTCGCTCGGCATGCAATTGACGAGACGAAGGAGAGAAGCGCACGTGGGGTGCGCCAGCTGTCGGTTCCGCGCCGTACATTGCGAGGAGGGGGTCTACTGTGTTTGCCGCAAGATGGCTCTACGTGTGCGCCAAACGTAGAAGAAATGTAGGGGAAACGTACTTAGCTACTCGTTTAACTGCGACTACTGTAATTTAAATGCCCATAATTACCGTGATACCGCAATATAACTTTCTACGGCACATTTCTAAGGCAACAACGCATTCACTAGAGGCGCTTTTGTCCTGCTTTGTACCATCGAACTCATGGCTGAGTGGTAGCGTCTCCGTCTCAGACTCCGGCGACCCTGTTTCGATTCCCACCCAGCCCATCTTGCAAGTTGCTTTTATTTATGAATTGCATTTCGGAATTTTTCGCTCACCGACAACGCCACCGACGCCGACGACACCGGCTTTTCTACGACACGAGCTCCTCAACGCTGTCTCATTAAAAAGAACAAATTTGAACGGTTGCTCGTGTGTCCCGTACACCCCATTTGATGTCTCAGTGCGACGTTCTGCTTTTTAGCTCGAAGACGCGTGTTAGGTTCCCTTCCGCAGGGGCGGAAGCCGGATGAGGTTTGAATCAATAAGGCACCAGCCTTTTCAATGTGCCAGTGGCGTGTTCGAAATGGAAAACGAAGTGTTGAAATTACTGAGCAACCATTCCTCATGTCACCTCTCGCACCCCCTTCGTTCTTCGACAGTTGAAACTGGCAGGTTGAACGAAAGCGTCCGCATGTGCTTGCTTCCGCCATTTCTGCCTCTGATCTCTTCGTAACGTTTACCATTACCAATATCCTCGTTTTAATTCCTTTTAAAAAAACGCTCGCGCACAAAAAAAAAATGCGCTGGGCCTGTCCCCCTCCACCTCCGCAGTGAAACTACTCAAAATTGCAGTTCACTACACGTAGGAAGAGCTCGTGGAAGCGCACAACGTCAACCACCTAGAGAGACTATAGCTAACAAAAACGGTAAGAGCTCTGGTCCAAGATCTGGGCTACCAAGTCAAGGATGGGAGACACCAACCTGAGCGAAACCCACACGAGATCAGAGACAAGCTACACATAAGTACCATTCCCAGAAACATGCATCCCGAGTACGACAAGGAAAGGAGACAGGCGAGAGTACGGGCGCTCAAGCGCATAATGGAATGCACCAACGGCGAGGAAGAAAATGTGAGATACTCGGACGCTGCCGCGTACAAAACAAACGACTGATTTTCAATCAGCGTGGTCGAATAGAAGGGCGAACAACTTACATCCACATCCATACGTGATAAGGACGCGAGCACAGCGGAAGAGCTGGGCGTAGCCCTGGCCATCGCAACGTGCAAGAAGACCCTGCTTACCGTGATGACGGACTGGCAAGAAGCATACAGAAGGTATATGAACAGAAGGATCGGAAAGGCAGCACTCCAAATCCTGCCCAACACCGAGATAGAAACAGGACAAATCCTCTGGACAGCGGAACATGAGTCTCTCGCGGGGAACCAGGCGGCGCACGCCGCGGCTCGAGATCATGCACGTTGAGCCAACTCCGACACGCAGAGAACACGGATAAAACGAAAGAAAAACACATTATAGAGGGATTTGAACTTCCGACTACGGCAGCCGAACATTCAACATAGCTCAGTCAGATAATCCCATAGGCACCGAGGCTACCTTATCACCGACAAGTACAGCCCAGAGGGTCCTACATGCCTAAAAACTTCTTTGATTTATTGCGATCGATGTATTTTCCTGATCGCGATGAGTAACTAAATATGGAACGACTTCTAAACGGTTCTGGTCTCGTAGTTGCGGAATCGCAGATGGCCGTGAACTAGGCTAGGCAAACCCTACAGGTGCACCGACGACCATTCACAGTTCCGAATACATGCTCGTGATAAACAGGGGTACAAATGAAACCCGCGAGAACGAATATAAAGGCAAATGTAGAAGAAACAGCGGGACGCAAACTACGACTTCTTTTTTACTTGATGAAAATCGGTATGTGAACTTCGCAACTGTTGACGTTACGTTTTTTATTTCTTATTGTTTACCACTGCAATTTTTGTTTTTCCTTTGGAAAGTCAGCACTAGGCATGCAGCTATAGTCAGTTTAAGTCATTTAGTATATCTCAAATGCCTGAAAACATGCTTGAATTATCCGCGGTATTCGGGTTTTGATGATCGCAGCAGGTGACACGGAATAGTATTTCCGAATGATTCTAACATCGTCATTTCGGAGTCTCCCGTACGCAAGCGGCCATGAACGCGTCTGAACAGCATTGAAATGAAGAGCACGTAAAAGTAGTGTGGAAAACAAAGAAGATTAGAAAATGAAAAAAAATTTCAGCGCTTACCGTGAATTCACTGGTCGCGTCTGGAGGGATTTAATAAAATCAACACTATCCAAGTGTCGATGCTAAAATAAAAGACAAGGTCGGCCTATGAGGTGCTTCAAATGATAAGATGAAATAATGCTGAATAAACTGCGCATCTCTATTCTGTCTCTTTCTGTCTATTTTTCGTGTTCGTCATACTTTCATATCGCAAATTATTCGTATCGTATTTCGCGCGCATTTGCGTCCACAAGGGTGGCGATGTGGGCTTGGCGTTGCATCTTGACTAAAGATGGTTGAGCTCAGGAAAACACGAGGATAAAAGAAGGCGCATTGCACGCAGGCGCATGTGCGTCCAATCTACCTTCTGTTATCATTGTGTTCGCATGCGCTCAACTACCTTTAGTCAATTAACCGGTAACAGCGGAGGTTGCGTGCCGGTTAATGTGCCGTATTGGCAATGGCTAGTTAGGAAAATTTATAGCTCGGTGGCTGTCCTTTTTAAATCAATCTGTTTCTAGGAATAGAAACATTAAACGAACGTTAAAACAAAACGCTAAATCAGTTTAGGCAGATAAAGTGTTCTTAGGTTTATGATTAGCAGATAAAAAGGTGAAGGTTTCAGTTTTTGAACTCCGCACCGAATCGCCAAAGCCTATACATCAACGTAACGTGAATTTTATCCGGCCTGATGTGCCACCCAAATAAATATATTTGGGGCGCTCGCACGCATGTCAGTTATCCATTCTGAAATTCCCTCTGCATCGGTGGTTCTAAAGCGACTTTTATTAAAGCCTCGTACAGCTCAGTCTGTCCCTTGGAAGTGTTGCTGCTGAAGGCCCTCTGCGACTCGCATGTATGGTGACTTGCGGCAAGTGATTTGTTTTTATAATCTGTCCTGAGTTGCCGCGTGTGATTTACCGTATTTTTCAGAAGTACGCCGTACTGCTGCGTGCCGTGCTCTAAATCGAGCACCAAGAAAAAGGTTGGTCTAAACTTTCACTAGTTTCCAGCGGATGAAACTCTCCGGCAAAGATGGCTTAAAGCCATATCCAGGGCAAACATTTATTTCCCGACGAAGGGTGCGCCAGTAACGTCGTCTCCTCAGTAAACCCTCTCCTTGAGCACTGACTGCAGTTCCGAGTCCGTAAATTAGAACCGGCGCCTGAATGTCCCTAGAGTTTTTCCTGGCTACCAGTGCTAAGATATTCTAAAAAGAACACACACACACACGCACGCACGCACGCACGCACGCACGCACGCACGCACGCACACACACACACACACACACACACACACACACACACACGCACGCACGCACGCACGCACGCACACACACACACACACACACACACACACACATGCACACACGCACACACATAGTATGACGATATAAAGGAAGCAGACAACGAAGCCAAGGAAAGCAACGGGGAAATTAGCTGTGGCTGGAATTAGGCCAGAATTTTAGCCCTCTATTTGTGATTTTATGACACTGTTATAGTTAAAGTGAACTTCAGATATGTTCCAGAATTTATTCCGTGTAATGCAGTATTTAGCCATTGTAGTGCTGTGTAAACACATACTGAAAATAACGAATAACACAGCATGCCTTCTTATAATTGTCTGGTACTGTATGTAGTACAATCTCACTGCAACCTCGGAATGGATTCCTGCTCCCGGCCACTATTCTTCAACAGTTTTCACCGCTCTTTCGTGTTGTCTGAAGTTTTGAGCCATGTGAATCGTTAAAACTTTTTTGGTTTAAGTAACCTTAAGTTAATCTCCCCATTAAGTGCCCTCATAATTTCATGCACCCGTGGCTTTTGACTTCTCCTGTAGGAAACACGATGGAAATGTAGTTTTTAATTAGCTTTCTAGCATCGTTATTCAACCAAGGCTTTTCTTGACGCCTATTTCGTGTTATGACTTTAGAAGGGACAAAAGCGTTTTTGAACGAAATGAATGTGTTTGTCAAAGCAGTCACATGCTATGGCAATCTCTGGAATATTCTGTATTCAAGAACTTAGGGAAATACAGTGTAAATTCGCATGTTAATGGTGCAGATGGTTCTCTGTCTTCATTATCATAAAGATAAACCTTCCTGGGCCCTCTATATATGGTGCTCTGGCGGCGAAATGCGTACTCACTAGTTAGTGAGTACAACAATGTCCCCTATGTTTGCCTTGGTGTAACCGTTTCTGCGCTACTCATGCTATGATTACCCGTATGTAGCTTATCATAGTGAAGCTGTAATGACGCCTCCCCCCTCCCCCCCCCCCCTGTTCCTCCGGTGCTGCAGCAGCTTTGATCGTGCATGCCGAACACAAGGGGTGAAATCTTCGCGTATCACTTATTGCGACACTTTCAACTTCCGCCTTCAGACACAACAAGCATTACTAATCTTTGTATTGAATACTACCATAATCACTGGTCCATTCTTATTTCCGCCGAACTTTCGCCCTGTGCGCATGCTCAATTCTGCCTTGAGGAAAATATTCGCCTAATTCCTTCTGGAAAAAGGTCAGGTCTTTATTTCCAGAGTTAGTCCAACTTTCGGTCGCGCCTTTGGGTAGGCCGAAAATACATTTTTCCGTAACCTATTGCTATTATCAAGCGACGCTTTCATTTCGCTTCAGTCACGAGCGAGTGATTTGTTTTTTGCACTTTTAGCGGCACCATGTTTAACTACGAGTAAAGCCCCTTGCTGAAGGATTACTCTGCGCAACACACTTTGCGTTTACGATTGTTTACCAACGTTTGCGTATGCACCTTGCTGTAATGGTACCCGATGGCAGAGACTTTACCTTCGCTTGACCGCGTAACGGGCCGTCGCTTCATGCTCAAATGATGCTTCCCACAGATGTCCATCACATTCACATAACACGCGACGCAACCCTCAACGTGCTTTCTTTTATTGCACATTCGACCTGACGCATAATATAGCATTCACACAATGGCATGTAGGGAACGCAGAAACGCAAATGAAAAGCATGCCTCGTGATAGGCGAGTCTATTCTCTGCACGCATGTCAAAAGTGCGGAACCTTAACGGACTCACTTAGAAACTGCCGCGGTTTGAACGCGTTATTGGAGGTTTATGTTTTAAACTATACGGTACGTTTTTAAAAGATGCCTGCGGCGTTTGAACGCAATTCCACTTCTTCAACTGGAAGAATGGAAGAGCCTGATATCTGCGCGAGAAATGTAATTCCGTAACTGTCTCATTACCCAAAAAATCCATAACGAAGTTTTTAACGGACTGATTCAAGCGGCACATATTTAGTTTAAGAATGGTTGCTAGCGCTTTTGCAAGGAATATTCATTTTGATCGAATACTAAGGGTGGCACCGTTTTCCAGATATCCACCATAAAAGTTGCGCTATGACACCTGTGTTGCTCTTGCTCTTACTTTTTTAACACCGTTTGATGCATTTAAGTACAAGACTACCAGAACATCGCCGTACACGTACACGACCGCGAAGCACACTGTAATCATTTCAGTAGTTCACTCACTTTTCGCGAGCGTTGATAGTAAGGGCAAGAGATACTTAGGCACACCTTGTATTCATCTCTTCTCGAATCCGAAACGACAGCTTTTTAGCAAAGACCTCACGCGAGTAGACAATCAAAGCCATATTTATTGATATATTACAGAAGCAATAGAACAAAAAGTGACTATTCACGAAAGCAAAAGCGTTAACATAAACGTGCTGACCACGCGCGCGGACTCTTTCTGCGGAACCAGTAGCCCACGTGACCCCGCTCGGCAATACTGGATCGCTGGAGGCGCAGCAGCTGCAGCATGCAATGCACGTGGCGATGCCAGCGCTGCTCGTGGCGGTGCTGCTGCGTGCGATTCTCCGGCATCGAGCAGCCACCGCAGCGTCGCCGAAGGGCAGCACGCCGGCAGGTCGGGGCACTGCGAGGGTCAAATGTTAGCCAATCACCCCTGTGGGTCTCACATTTAGTAAAACAATATAAAAACCGCTGTTCGTTGGATTACAATCTCGCTCAAGGACGGTGACGAGGGTCAAAGTGCGCAGGCCAGTTGCAACAAAATTGGGCCGAGAAAACTCACCGATTTTTTCCGCATGCAGGTAACCGGGCATGCGCGCATGGTCGTTAACGAGCAACATGTCGTTCTAGCAGTTGACTACAATTCTCCCTCGCCTACCATTGTTACTTAGTGTCTATGGTATTGGGCTGCTAAGCACGAGGTCGCGCGACCGAATCCCGGCCACGGCGGCCGCGCATTACGAAGGGGACGAAATGCGAAAACACCTGTGTACTTAGATTTGGGTGCACGTTACCCCAGCTGGTCCAAATTTCGGGAGTCCCCTCGTACGGCTTGCATCATAATCAGATCGTGGTTTTCGCACCTAAAACCCTGCATTACATTTTTTCAATGATTCTCCCTCAGTCTTGCGACCCTTGCTGCCTCATGTCTTCCTCTACTGTAGAATGTGTTACTCGGAAGCAGTCGTTTCCGAAACATGACCGCGACCTATCCCAATGGCAACGCTTCCAAAAGGAATTGGACAAACGTGCTACATTTCCCATCTTGGTTTGCAAAGGTTAATCGTAAAATGTCATTAAATTCTGCTGAAACACTCACACGCCAAATAATGGATAAGTTAGTTCTAACGTTCGATTCGCAGTAGAATGTCGCCAATGGCCGATGTGCACATACCATACATCACCTCCTGCGTGATGCCAGTTATGCTGCAGCGTGCGATTCTCGGGCGTCGATCAGTTTCTGCAGCTTCGCCGAAGCACAGCGTGGCCACTGGTCCTGGCACCGTGAGGGCAGAAAACAAGCCCTTTGTAATCCTTGCGTGGCACTTGTATTGTGTGACAAATCCACTAACATTGCCCAGGCTGACTCGAAGTGCTCTACAGAGGCAGGTATGAAATTATCAGCTCCGGGGCAGTCGGGCGACGGCAAGAAAATATTTCCTAGTGAAATAATCCAATTTAAACAAGAACACGTCCACCATGAACACCAAAACTCCTACTTTATTCCTGTTGCGTCCAGCGTTCCTCAAGGGAGTGTGCTTTGTGCTTTGCTTTTTAAAGTCTGTATTATTTCTTTGCCTGACTGCATGTCGTCCCGAATAAGATGGTTCGCCGATGATTCAGCAATTTTCCGTAAAATTTCTACTGAGCCAAACCGTGAAGCGTTGCAACCACACCTAAACGCTTTGAGTACATGGTGTTCAGACTGGCAAATGGTCTTTAATTATGCTAAAGCTAAGTGCATGTCATTTTCACGCTCCTCGTTTCGTATTGCAACGTCATAACCTCTTGATAAAAAGATTGTTGAGGAGTCAATTTTCAATGGGATCCAATATCTTCATCATCACATCAACGTTACACTTTCATCTGTTACCCGCAAATTTGAAATAATAGGACACAGACTAAACAAAGCGTTTTTACACTTAAAGAAAGATCTAGCATATATACCGCATTAGTCGTACCTCAAAGTCGAATATGCATGCGCCACCTGGGGTCCGAACCAAGACTCCATCGTGAGTAACCTTGAATCCTTGTAAGCCACGCTGCTTGCTTTATCTTTACAGATTATCCCCCGCACTAGTGCTGCGTGTTTAAAGAATCGTGCCGAATTGCATCCGCTATCACTACGCCGCCAACACGCGCGCCTATCGCTCTTTCATAAACTTCACCATCACGAGCGTTTGCATTGATGACTTCTTTCACTCACGCTCTGTTATTTTCTCTCGCCGAGATCACCCTCTCTAAGTCAAAGCCCGGCGTGTATCACTCAGATCTTTGCGCCCAGTCATTTATACCCAGATTCATACTTCGCTAGAATAATCTACCATCAGGCATTGCCTACTGAAGTTCACCCCGACAAATTTCAACAAATCCTGCGTACGTATGTCATAATGGGATGTCTCTGTGCAATGTGAAAGTTTTTTTTTTCTATTCTTTTTGAATGAGATACATTCTATGTTGTGTTCCTTCGGTACCTTTGCCATCCGGTAGATTTTGTTTTCGAATTATCCTCTTTGATTGCCTTTTATGTATTCTGAGTTCTAGGTGCTTCAATGTTTGAATTTATTCTAATATACCTTTAATTTCGTTTTATCCATCTTTGATTTTACTACACATACGGTCGTGTCGGCGTAATTAGTCGCGTATTTAGGCGCGTTTGTTGTATTCTTTAGAAATTGTTATGACTGTATACTCGTGTGCCCCCTCCCGCAATTCTAATACCCTCTTCTGCAGGGCGTTTATGGGTGTTCTTTAATAAATAAATAAATAAAGGTCATTTACACTATATTTCTTTTCGTACTTACACGTAAGAATTCCTTAGGGACTCTAAGTCACTGTTCAACTGTTTGGCTGAAGCAGCGCAGCCTTCATCAGCTGCTATTCGAAATTCTATTTTTCGTGGGCGAAGTTGTGATTACGCTTCCATACACTGTTTCAATTGACGCAACAAAAACGTGAAAACTGCCTCAACTGGTTTTGTTTTTTTCTCGCGGGTAACATGTGAAAAGTGGTCCCGGTGATTTCACAAATGATCGTTCACACACAATACCACGACCGAAGAAGCGCGTGCTGTTGAATGAGCGGCCATGGCTGAATACAATGAGGTGGCGCCACTAGCAATTTCCCCGACGTTGTACAGTTTCCGCTATACGGAAAATAATGAGTTGTGCACACATTTGCTGTGCTGGTACAATGTACTGTATTTTGAACTGTGCTATACGCTACGTCAAGGGATGGGGGAATAATTTACGTATAAAAATTGAAAAGAACACACCGTGGAACGGTGCCCGTTGGTACACTCATTTTTTGTTGTATTTAGTGCTGAGGAAGTGAAGTCTTTCGTTGTAACACGTTACCGTCTGTTTGAAAGGCAAAGCGTAATCCTACACTTTGGATGATTCTCTGTAAGAATGTCATAACAAACCGTGTCAGTTTATTTATATCGATAAATATTAGGACTGCAATTCGTCTGTAGTGGAGTTCTTGTTCTCTGGGTGAGAAGAAGATCAGCTTTAGCAGTTTGCCTGCTGGTGGGTAGTGCTGATGTTATGCCTAATTGCAAAGCCTTTTATATATGTACAGAATACTTCCTCGAAAATCTGATAGAATTGATCACCTTTGATGGAAGCCAGCGGGGCGATGGCTTAGAGAGCAGAGGAACAATGGGCGCTGTCGTCAGCGCCATCTCGGGGGATCGCGTTGCACCAGCAGGACGCGCCCAACAGCAGAGCCGCCGTCCCCACCGTCGACCACGCACAGGCGGACCGGGCTGCAAAGTTAGGAAGTTAGGAACATGTTCAAGGCGTGCCTATCTTTGTCACCTTCCTTATCTTGCTGCCCTCAGAACATCATGTAAGTGCTTGAACCATGCCACTGCAGGCCACATCTGAATCCTTGTGGTAGAAAACCAGACGGCAGCACAAGGCCATCGCTCTCTGGGCTGGAACGGCTTCTTTTGACTAGTGGCCATTCTTAATGAGTAACGCGCTTCACCGGAGTAAACTTTTTCAGTGCTTCGCAGCTGCCCAATGCAAATGACATGGCTGAAGATTGCGGCAGCGGTTACGAAGGACAATTACCGATGCTTCAGTACACAGGTTTATGGTAGCCCACAATAAGTCAAAGTTTAATGGTAATTTTTTTCGCTGGTCAACCAGACGCCCCTGTTTTTCATTAGTCAGCAATGTCCCGTGTTACTATAGTTCGGAACAATTTTCAAGTGGCTTGTCTTTCTCTCGCGAGGAACGCAAAGCGCGAGTCTCGGGAGCGGCAGTTAGGCAGCACGCTGCCTCAGAGATCGAACCCTCTTGCTCCGTTACGATCTGGGAGACTGTGGACAACCCTGACCGCGTGCTGCAGGTGCCAAGCCATGCACTATGAAGCGGATCAGCTCGCAACATTTTCTTTCGTGTTTCACGCTTCTTACTTGCTTAGAGTCTTCCAATACTGCTGAAATACTCTCCCATTGTAAACCAAGGTGTAATGCGTTCGCCTTCCATTTCGGGCAGGAAAATTAAGCATGTGCGAAGGACTCCCGTTGAAAACGGCAAGAAAGCTGAAGGCATCACTGGCGATCTAATGAAGAGGCTAGTGGGCTTCAATGACACACACATCCTGTGTTTTTCTTTTTCTTTCTCGCGCTGCGTTTCCGCTTCTAGGCACACACTCAAGTTGGATTAAAGTGACGGAACAAATTGTGCTGACGAGCATTAGGTGACTCTGTGTTGCCCAATCACTGCGCACACAAGTACGAAGCAGATAAGCAGCTGGCGGAACAGTTCGTTGCGGCTCAGTCACGTGATGCTTGTCAGAGGGTTTTGCTGCGTTGTGTGAAGCCAGCTTGACTCGCTGGCGAAGAGAGGAATCCTAGTAAATAAAGATGTCACCGTGTAGGTGGTCGCGGACAGATTCGTTTAATGGTCACTACGTGCGCGAGTGAGTAATGCCGGCAGTGTAGCTACACTGGTGGACAAGCTGGATAGTTTGAACACGGTCGTTTGCCGAGTCTGTTGACAGGGCGACTTACGATGGCATACAGTGCGAAAACATGACTGAAATAAGGATGACAGATGACACGGGCCACGGAGATTGTATTTCCGTGTATTGTGGCCAAATCCTTCAGCGTGTATGATTCCGAGAACCGGGAATGGAAACAATTATCGGTCCCTTTTGTGAAAGCGCGCTATAATCCGAGGCACAAAAACCATTACTTTTCCTTCCGATGATATTCCTTATATGTTGTGGAGGTTGATGATGTCTAGAGGAAGGGACAAAGTGTTAGGAATTAACACTTTGTCCAAAGAATTAACAAAGTGTTAGGTGTTATGAGATAAAGTCGGAGTGGCAGACAACCCTAGAGGAAGGCTACAGGAAGGCGCGACTCGACGGAAATGTGCGCGCGAAAGGAAGGGGGCATCACCGCCTATCACGTCAACCTCGCTCTCGCTCTCGGAAGACTGTGTTATCAGCGCGTTCCTTGGCCGCGGAAGCTGTCGCCTGCGTCCTAACTTCATTTCGGTAATCGCTATGAAGTAATTAAAACAAGAAAACAGAATAAAGTAGAAAGGAAACACATTGGTTGTGTTTAGTTTCGAACGTACGAACCCACGTTCAGAAGCCGCGCGTGTTACCCACTGGGCGGTTCCTAGGCCTTTGTACTCTGCCTCATGAAATCATGATTGCCAAACCCGGAGTGACGAATGCAACGACATCAACATCACCGTGACTTACTCGAGAGCGTCTCCATTAGATTCCATGGCAGGGGGGCAAGATAGCATTATGTCACGGATCAAAGTCCACCAGCCTTGTGCTAGGCCATGCGTCTTAACGCGCTCGCCTTAAAGCTCATGAAGTGCTCATTACTGGAAGGACTACTCAGCGGTGTTCAATTGTACTTTAATGTTGCGCATTGACAACTCCTAAATGCTTAGGTGCGCTAAGATTTTTTACGGCGATGTTGCTAAGGGCTAGTTCCCCAAGGTTCGTATCCGTGTGTTAAGAGAAAACTATCGTCATCAGGATTGGTTCCAGCGTCATCGCCGTCTTCCACAGCTGGCTCGTTAGCGTCCGTTGGCGCTGCCGCATGAACGCGCTCGTGCGACTCCTTCCGCGTTCGTAGTCCCCATTAATTATTTCGTTATTAATTAAAAACAACAAGACGTAACCAATTTTTCAGCGAATTATACCGAAGCTCTTTACGGCTAGTTCCCCCAGCATCGTGTCCGTGTGTAGATAGAAAACTCCGATTACGCTGTACGATCCCGAAGATAGTGCAATGCCGGACCGACCCGGGCGTAGGCGTAGTTCGTCATTAAACGGCCCACATACACAACCTCGCTGGTCATACTTCTTCACAGAGTGGAAGCACACTGAGCCTTTGTTGTTGATGGTTTCAACACAAATGGAGTCCTAGCTGTTCCTAATACTCATCGACCACTGAGGTAAGACGACAGTTGAGAATAGCGCACTTTCATTATACTTGCTTTAGAAGGACATCACATATGGCCGAATATTTGATTAAGTCGTATATTTTTTTTATTCTTATGCGGCGAGGATCTCTTTTTATGCATTTCACTTAACTTATGCGTTCAGCTATCTCACACGTTGTTGAAATACGACTGTATCATGTTGAAATTCCGAGTTTTCTAGGAAGTTGCTAATGATAGCGAAGTTATTGCTTATAATGGATTGCGTGTAGAATACCCACAGTGTACATTTGCTGGTAATTAACGCTTACAAAACCATCGGAGCAAAACTCCCGCAACACATTGGTGGCACGTTGGCCGTCAGAGATTAGAACGCTTAGGGATGTGTGCACGCCACCACTTTAGTCTTGGCTGCTTTACTGCATGCTTAAATGATTTGAGTGCCCCGACGAGCACGTCATAAAATGAGAAGAAGTGCTGCTGGTAAATTTAGTCAGACTGTGCAACCACAGCAGAGTACATCCGTTTTCAGAGAATTCCTCTGGTATTCGACTAAATTATGTTTGTGTCCGTTGCGCAGTCTTTTTTTTTTAATTCAATTCGGCCATTTTACCAGCCAAATCTACGATATTATTATGAGTCACGCCGTAGCGAGCGTCCTTCGGAGTATATTTCAACCCGGTGGGGTTCTTCATCGCGCACCCAAGTGACGGCATGCGTGGCCGTTCTTGCATTCCGCCCTACTTCGGAAAGCGTCCGCCTCTGCGAGGATCGAACCGGCGACCTCGCACTCAGCAGTGCAACCCCTTAGCCACTGGACAACCACTGCGGGTAATTATTTTTTTATTTAACACATAGTGCAAGCCTCCATACGGAGGCAGTTATTGGACATCGGGCAATACATTGCATCGAAATATGAAGGACAAGCTTATACACTTGTTAATATTATACGCGTAGTTAAACAGTACACTTAAGGGTTGTGACCTTCCTGGGCCAGCACTTAAAATGAACAACAATAAAGTAGCAGGAAATGAACCACAAGAAGTACATCGAAACCAATCCACACTCAATACTCGCTGACAACTATTCTGTGGCACGAAGCGAAGGCTACGGGTTTTCAGTTTTCTGCACGTGTATTTGTATGCAGCGGAGTCCCGGCGATTGAGTGTGGCACAGTCTTCGGCTTTGATTTCTTCCGACGTTGCATGACTCCTTCATTTCAGTTCTGGGAGATACCATTATCTCGGCGTAAATTTCAGACGCTAATCGATATTTATACAGTCGATATCTATCGATTTCTGAGCAGGCAGTCAAGCAGCCTGTACCCGAGCCGCGAAGTGACCGTATGATGTCGAACGCGCAACCGACGCCGGCGTCGACGGTTGTGAATCCCAGACGGGTTGACCTGGTTTCCGCGTGGATGGTGTAAAAACTTGTTTTATTCGCCTGCACAGTATTTTATTTTTCATGTTGGTCATCAGTCTCTCTCCGTAAGGTCAGAGGCGGAATAAATGAATTCTGGGGTTTTACGTGCCAAAATTTCGATTTGGTTATGAGGCACGCCATAGTGGCAGACACTCCAGATTCATTTTGACTACCAGGGAAGATATTAATAATCGGGGCAGAAGCGACGAACAGACAACAGAAGGCACCACCGCAATTTTGCGTTTGACAATTTGACTTTGACTGACGCCCAAATGGGCTCTTTTCTCGGGCATGGGAGAACTGAACAAGGCGAACTAACTTTGTATCGATAATACTACGTATATTTACGACAGTTCTGATTCTGTAGTACCTGCTCGATAGCTAGTTGCCGATGTGCGCAGTGCTAAAGTCCAGCGGATATCAACTACACGTGCACCTTCACTTTCAGTATGATTTACTAACATCCGCAGTCTGTTGCCAAAACGTGTCCTGCTTGAATCATATCTTGGAGATAGCATGTCTGATGCTGTATTGCTAACCGAGACCTGGCTTAATGCAGATGTAGGTGACTCCGAGTTATTTAATACTTCTAATCAGTACGCCATTTATCGCCATGATCGTCCACATAAGAAGGGGGGCGGCGTGTTGGTGGCCATCAATAAAACTATTCCTTCTTTTCTCGTTGACACTGACACGGCTCTTGAGGTAGTTTGGGTGGCTTGTCCTACTTTATACGGGAAGTTACTGATGGGCGTTTGTTGTCGCCCACCTGCCGCTGACCGCTTGTTCGTGTCCGATCTTCATAAAAGTAGTACCAGGGCCCTTGAACAGTTTCCCACTAATAAGATCTACCTATTTGGGTATTTTAATTTCCCTGATAGTAATTGGTCTCGCTTGTCTTGATGGAGCATTGATTCAGGTGATTTTATTGAGCTGTGTTTAGAGTTCAACCTTACGCAAATCGTTTCTGAGCCTACCCGTGGTACCAACATATTAGACCTTATTCTCGCAACAGAGCCACATAGCATAAGCCCTGTCATGCAACTTGATGGTTTTAATGACCATAATCTACTGCAGTTCTCAATTGAAATTCGCTGGTGCTGAACGTAAGGATATCAGGGATTATAGCAAAGCAAATTACGAACAAATGAACAATGAACTTGAGGTTTTCGTTCTGAAAACGTTTCTTCCATCATTTACAAATAAGTCTGTTGAAGCGAATTGGAATTCATTTAGAAATATTATGTCACTCCTAGTAGACAACTTTGTGCGACTAGTCACTGTATCTAATGACAAACGTAACCCATGGTTTAATAAATCACTTAGATCACTCTGAAATAAAAAGAAAAGGTTATACCCTGCTGCTGCTAAACGGCTATCATGTCCCTCGGCATGGTCTAAATATAAGGATTGTTTCAAATTTTACTGCCTAGCAATATGTGAAGCCAAAAAGAAGTATTTTTCCAAAGATCTGTCCTCACTTCTACACACTAACCCTAGAAAGTTTTCGCAAGCTATCTCTCCTGACCGTGACGGTAATACAGTAACTTACCTGACGCTGACAATGTTCCTGTCCCTACATCTGAGTATGCTTCAACTTTCAATTCGTTCTTTAGCTCGGTCTTCACCAATGAAGACTGCTCCTCCGTTCCCTGTGTCTCCGATTTTCATTACCGCTTCATGTCCCCTATAAATATTAGTGTTGAAGGCATTTCATAACTAATACGCGATCTAAAGCTGTCTACCTCATGTGGCATTGACAATATTAATTCTAAAATTCTAAAAAACACGTCAGCTATATCCAGTCAGATTTTGTACTACATCTTTCAGCAGTCTTTATCAAGGGCTCTTCTTCCTGCTGACTGGAAGATAGCCAAAGTTATTCCTATATTCAAAGATGGAAACAGACACTCACCTGGTAAATACCGCCCCATTTCACTAACATGCATTCGTTGTAAGCTTCTCGAGCACAGCACTGCCTCCCATTAATCCCACCATCTTGAATCTAATAACTTTTTCTTTCAATATCAACATGGTTTCCGTAAAGCGTTGTCTTGTGACACCCAACAATTAGAATTTACGTCAGATTTACATTATGGTATGAATAACAGCAAAATTATTGATTGCATCCTTCTCGGCTATGCAAAAGCCTTTGACAGAGTTGCTCACTGCCGTCTAATAGCTAAATTAACTGCTCTTAGGATCGGCTCATTAACATTATCTTGGCTTCGCAATTTCTTGTCTAATCCGCACCAGTTCGTATCTGTGAATAACTTTAGCTCCTCCACGTCTGTTGTGTAACGTCAGGTGTACCCCAGGGTAGTGTGCTAGGCCCTCTTCTTTTCCTAATTTTTATAAATGACTTACCGAGCAACATTTCCTCCTGCATACGACTTTTTGCGGATGACTGCGTCATTTACAGAACGATTAACTGTCATGATGATCCCCTATTTTACAAAATGACCTTCACCTAGTTAATCAGTGGTGCGACCGTCGGCAAATGACACTTAACACGTCTAAGTGCTGCCTTCTTTCCTTCACTCGTACGAAATCATATACTAAGTTTCCTTACAAAATCTGCTCGTCGGAAGTTCCCCGTGACTCTACTTACAAATATCTTGGCGTTTATTTTTGTACTAACCTAGCCTGGGGCTTTCACAACGAGAAGATATGCGCTAAAGATAACAGAACTTTACGGTTTTTACGTCGTCATCTGCACCTCTCGCCATCTACCATCCGTCAACAGGCCTACCAAACTTTTGTACGCCCTCAACTTGAATATGCCTCATCGATCTGGTCTCCTCATCAACAATACCTAATAGATAAATTGGAATCCATCCAAAATCGTGCTGCTCGCTTTATAAGTTCTAACTACAGTCGTCAATCTAGCATTATCAAAATTAAACGCCATGTTCCCCTGCCGGACATGGATTCCCGCCGCTCTGTTGCTCTCCTATGCCTCTTTCATAAATACTACAATAACTCATGGTCCAGCCGCTTGTCGCTTGAAACTACTTCTCGCACATCTACTCGACTTCATAATCATCTCAGCTTCAGGCTCATTTTTGGCCGCACACAGTCATTCAATAACTCTGCATTACCGCACGCCATCGCACTATGGAATAGCCTGCCAAATAATGTGTCAATAAAAGATCCTGCCAAGTTTCGTGAACATTTGGAACTTCACATGTTCACTTGACTTTGTTGTACGACTTTGTATTGTATTCGCCTTTGTATTGTTTTTGGACTTTGTTTTCCATTGTATTCCCTTGAATTTGTATGTATTTTTTCCAATGTTCAACAGTGTTCCTTTTTTTCCAATGTACAAACTTATTTGTTTCTCTTATTATGTAGTTCCCTTTCTGCGTTAAATATTTGTCATTTTTCTGTAACCCCCCCCCTCCCCCCTACTCAATACTCCCCCGAGCCTCTAAGGTAAACTAAATAAATAAATAAATAAATAAATAAAATAAATAAATAAATAAATAAATAAATAAATAAATAAATAAATAAATAAATAAATAAATAAATAAATAAAGACAGTAAAATATCAGTCGCTTACTGTTGGCTTTTACACATTGTTCCAATTTTATGCTTTGAAAGAACAAGACAGTGTTTTCCGAACATAAGAAAACGTCAGCAGTACTGCGGGACTTCTTGCTGCGGCGGTGCAAAAGTCGCGATTTGGTTCTGTAGCCTTCGTTTTAAGTTGTCGACAAAGATAAATATGCTAGCATTATTCATTTTTTTTTCTTATCGTGCAGACCGACCTTCATTCAATTGAAGAAAGATATGTAAAGAAGGCGTATAATATTGACTGGACAAACAGGTACTTTTTCTATTTAAGGTTCCTTTGTCCAACCGTGATAATGACTTATACATTCTCTCTGTAACCCGCCGTAGTTGCTTAGTGGCTATGGTATTGCGTTGCAAAGCAGGAAGTCGCGGGAACGAATCCCGACCATGGTGGGCGCATTTGGATGGGTGCGAAACGCGAAAAAAACCCAACTGTTAGGCTTAGCTGCACGTCAAAGACCACCAGCAGCTGAAAACTTTTGCGGAGTCCCACACTACGGCATGCGTCATAATCAGATGTTGGTTCTGGCATGTAAAACGCCATAATAAAAAAACATAATGAATGTTCTCTAACGAAAGCACCAAATTCTAAAAATATACTTGAACGCTTGAAATGCCTCTCAGTTTTTCCTGGTAAGTAGAGGCCTTTTAATCCAAATAGTTTAAGGAAAATAGGCCAACAAGGTGCCTCTTAAGGTTTACTCGACTGCTTCCTACGGCGCCCCAAGTCGGCTTACAGCGATACTAGAAATAGTATACTGCTAATTAATATACTAATAGTAAACAGTAGAAATACTGCCCCAGCAGGACGTGCTAACTTCTGCCACAGCCATCAGAGTAGCCGCGTGATGGAGGTTCTTTCGGATATCGGTCGCGCTCTCAGGTTCAAGGCATACAGCAGTGCGTCCTAACGCTCTCTGCTGGAGCGCGGCGCTCTGAATAGACCACGCGAATGTGTTCAGTACGCCTGATTTCGACCAGCCGAATGCAAACTGCATCCCGAGAGCGCCCCAAACAGACCACTACCCTGTAAATTCGATATAGAAATATCACGTGACGCACTGTACTATGGGCGCCTATCAAATCACCTTGACGGCAGCACAGCTACTGCCACTGATGGCGAATGAAGAAACACGACTTGCCATCACTCGGCAGGGGCAGGGACTTTCGAGCCGGAGCCAGATGCACGGCAGGATGCTGGAGTTGCCGGCTGCTGCTCCTGCTGATCCCAGAGGGCAGCCCGACATGGCGTCATGGTGGCAGTTGCGCTGGCAGACGTGGCCAGGAGACCTGCCACAGTCCTTGTGGCACCCGGGCAGCCGGAGAGAAAACTGGTCGGTTGATGCCCGCTGGGTAACCCCGCCCGCATAAAGTCGCCTTCTATGTTTGGTGAGTTTGCGCAACTGCATAATGAAACAGCCAATTACACAAAATTATTTTGTCGTTCATCTAAATGATTCAGTTAGCTACAAGGGGTGCTATAACGTAAAATTATCCGAAACTTTTCTAATCCAATTCTGAAATCAGTCCTCCGCGATCGGTCAAACACTTTTTTGGACCACCCCCGCTTCACCTGTCTGTCACGCGACTTCACGAAAACCGCGGATTGCTCCCCATCTCATATGACGTGTACACACTGATTATGCATGATTTGAGCGAACAAAAGAAAAATTGTAACTTCCGATTCGACGACTTTTCGCTATTAGCACTCGGCTATTCGACAAAACTGTTCGGGCTGCACCCTCTTCACCTGCTTGTCACGCGGCGTCAAGAAACCGCAAGAACTCACCGCGTCAAAGTGACGCGTACGTGTTAAAGATGCATTAATATGCCGAACAAGTCTGAATTTTCTTCTGAATAGCCGCAGCCTGCCCCGTTCCCAAAGGAATAAAAGATGGCTGCCGCCGATCCTTCAGGCACTGGCTACTCGCACCTGCCAGAGAGCATGGTTTTTTTCGCGTATAATACACTGCTTGCGTGGTCGTGTAACGTTTTTGAGCACTTTCGGACGTTAACGATCGCGCTGTTCCAACTCTTCTTTGCTGAGGATTCGTTTTAGCGGCATTCTTAATCTTCCGTTGCACGACGTCGCGATTTTCGACCAGCCACCGCAAGCTAAGCAAGAGAAAGCGGACCAATCACAAACGCCGACACCACCCTCTTCATCTGGTTATTTCTTTCAGTGCGGTGGCTCGGTCCCATTGAAGCGCTGTCCACTTGAGCGTGCTCCTCGCCTCCTGGCAGCCAATTACAAGTGAAACACACTTCAACGTAGACAATGATATTCATTTCGAAAGCAAAGAAAAGTAGGAGTGTTTGATTGGGCTCTTCAGGCAGCGCCGCGAGTCACCGCGTGATGCTTGCGTCGGCGGTTGCGCAAACTTGACCTCAGAAGATTGCAATAAAAACGTATTGGAAACGTTTTACGTTATAGGGCGCCACGTCTTTTCTTTTTTTTTGCGTGGGTTGGGGGGGAGTTAGTTGTCGGAACTGCAATTCAATGATGAGTCGCACTACTCTGGCAATAATATTACCGCCGCGG
Source organism: Dermacentor albipictus (assembly GCF_038994185.2). Lineage (NCBI taxonomy): Eukaryota > Metazoa > Arthropoda > Arachnida > Ixodida > Ixodidae > Dermacentor > Dermacentor albipictus. Next base: position 3,487,920 of record NW_027225573.1, on the reverse strand, counting down.
TTATTTACCGTGCTCCGAATCCATCTTGCACGAGCGTTTTTGATGCCACCCCCGATAGGAATTTTTACCCCCCCCCCCCTCCCCGACCTTTCTAGGACCTAACACATGACGTCGACCTCTAGAGAGTGACAGGATGGCTACTGGGTTCCCATGACTGGTTATTACCTCATCAAATTTTAGTTTCTACTATTATTCAGTCGTTATTAAAAACGTGGAACAGCGGCCACTGCGTGGACAAAATATACGCACAAAAAATGGATACAAGGGTGCACACAGAGGCACTTCGAATATACGTTTCTTGTGATTTAATATTTCTAAAACTTATATCTGTAAAACGTACTTACAATTGCCTACGCGAGGACTCCAACGTTAGCATTAAAATGAATAAACAAAAATACAGGAGAGACCGTTCCATTCTTACTGATGAATATTGTGAGGAGGTTTTCAATCCAGACTGATAAAGGACAGAAAGGCAGCATGGCCCATCTTATACTCAGTATGAAGATATCTCGAGACGTAGCGTGCTATCTGCGTGTATGAAATAATACTGATGGCCGGGCAGCTAGATACACTCACGGCGAATGAATAAACATCACTTGCCAGGGCTCTGCAGGCGTGTAGCCTTTCGTACCGGAGGAAGAAGCACGGTAGGAGGCTGCAGTTGCCAGGTGCTGCTGCTGTCCCCACAGCGCAGCCCGACATGGCGTCATAGCGGCACTTGCGCTGGAAGACGCGGCGAGGGGACCTGCTGCAGTCCTTGTGGCGCCCAGGCAGCCGGACAGATAATTGGTCGGTCGAAGCCCGCTGCGCAGCCCCGCCAGCGCGACGTCGGATGCCTAGTGAGACCGGACGGCGGACCCGATTAATGCGCCGTTGACGTCTTGCGTGAGGGTGCCTTGGCATCCGGGAACGCGTTGAGAACTTCAGAGCGGCTGAAGGGGCCATCGTCACCGACGTGCTCGCTCGGTTGGCTGGTTGCTCTCGTGCAGCGTCTCGTGCAGCATCGAACGGAGAAGGGCGCTTCGTCTTCGTCTTTTACTCGCGCGTGATCCTCGCACACAGGCGACGGGCATCGCTATGAATATGCTTCTTGGCGTTGGCAGGTGATGGTTCTCGAGGTGAACAGTGGTGGCAGCGAATGCTGCACAGTGAAGTGCTGGCGGACCAACTCAGGGCTGTCCAGAGGGCCCGTGTGATAGCAGAGGGGCTCGGCCTCTCTGTACCGACGTGGGAGTAGCCCGCATCAGTCCCAGACTGATCCCTCAGGACCTAAATAAAGTTCTTCATACCATACCATACGAAAATGCAATGTGTTTATAGTCACGAACATCCGCACAGAGGTACGATAGTTCTATACCCACTTGTAGAAAAGTGGCACTTTCGCGGACTCAACTGATATATGCCGGCCCGCTTTTCTAAACGATGTTCATATTTTTACGCTTGCGCGCCGCAGCGTGAGGGAACAGTATTTTACAAGTACGGTCCTTTCATCGACAGTCGTGGTGGCGTTTTTTGTCATTGAATTGACCAGCTCTTCCGCTTAGGTTTAATTCGAAAAGAAGCAAAAAGAAAGGAATCTGTAAAAAAAAATATAATCAAGCTGGAAGCCAGAATAAAGGAGACGACATACAGGGAACGTAATACGTGGCAGAATTCAATCATTGTCTCCGCCTCTGCTGCCGATGTATTACGACCGTGCGCAAGAGATGTTGGTAATCAGACAATGATGTTGCTGTCATTCCAGAAAGGCAATGCTACTTAGAGAATATGTTGACAATATTTTAAAATATCTTCTAGTGCATCTCATGTGCACCGCTTTCATGCTTTACTTGCTTCGAATTTTCCTTAACATATGAGACAGAAAAATAATGAAAGAAAAATACGGCAGAACCTATTTATTTATTTATTTATTTATTTATTTATAGTACGCGTTTAGGGCTACAGACAACGGCAGAGCGGGGCGAGTGCGAGCACCACCACCAACAACAACAGTCTTCTTCCTCTTCTGCTGGCGCCCATATTTCTCACTGCATTCACTCCCCGCCGAAAAAGGAGCCGTCCTGGCGACCTCGGGAACAGGCAGCACTGGTGGGTCGTAGTGCGGCTTCAGTCGGCGGACACGAACAGTTTCGCGTCCGCGATGCCGCTCGTTCGCAGATGGCTCCACAGACTCATTGACGTGACCGGGGACGTCTGCTGTGGAACCCGGTAAGGGCCGTAATATTTTGAGCTGAACTGTGTGGAAAGGCCAGGAGTAGAGGAAGGAACACGCAGCCATACCAACGTTCCTGGTGAATATGAAGGCAAAGTCAAGCTTGTGTCACGGCCATGTTTCTGGCTGGCATGAGTTTGCGCGGTAAGTGGGCGAGCGATCTGACGAAATTCTGCGGCATAAGTGGTGGCTTCAGGTAGAGTCGTAAATTCGAAAGCGTTGGGGCGATACAAAATAATTTTGTCCATAAACGAGGACCGTCTTGTCTTGTATTATCTTGTATCCTAAAGAGCGGCGCATACCCGCCATAGGGGATTGGCCAAGAAGCAGGCGGTTTTCCGCATGCTTAGAAATTAAGCAGAAGTAGTTTTGAATAGTAGAGCGTGGCACTATACAACTGTAATTTTGAAGTGCAATAAAAATATGGGTAAGAATTTTAATAAAATAAATAACGTAAAGAAATAAAGTAATAGCCATAATCAACAACCGCCTTTTTGCTCTTCGTCTTCTGCTGGCGCCCGTATTTCTCTCTACCAATTATTTATTTATTTATTTAGTGTGCGTCAAAAGTCCCTAAACAGTACATTACATGAGGGTTGGTCACATATTGAAAAATGATAAATATCTACGTTAATGTGATTAGCGTTCAAACTATCGCTTTGAGCTACTAAGCTGGTATATTGAGCACCGGAGAGACATTCAATGGCGCCTTTCATGCTGGAACTTTGGTGTCAGACTTTCATGACAGTTGTTAAAGGGACAAATAGAGAAGCAAAATAAGGTTGGATATGTTTATTTCACCATAAATAATTAATGCAAGTCTGGCGGAAAATCCCGATGATACAGATTTTAACCGGGAGGCAGCATGGGGCAATTTTCAATGACGGAAAGATGAAGAGGTCGGCCTGAGGGAAGTGCCTCTAATCTGCTACTCCCCACTGCTGAAGGATTTTGTCTGAATGACAGAGTTGGGATGTGAAATGGAAGGAAGGCGGTTGTGTGCTGAAGATGATGAGGATGGGAGCTGCACAGCATACTGTTCCTGTGCTACGGGTATACATGCATACTTCACAGCGAAACCCACACGTCTTCGCGGACAGACGTAGAGGATACGGCAATGTGGTTAGGGGAACGTCTATAGCTTGCATGATTTTTGCAGCTCTTGGAGCCTTTGGAATGTTAAAACCAGACTGGAGCGGCTGTAGGATGTCGATTATTTGTCGCAGCATGACATTGATGCGAGAGCTCTATGGTGATTTTTCGTTGCACTGCCGTTCCTGGCGCTCACAGTCCAAGCCCCTGTGCGTGGCAGCAGGCGTGCCCATACATTCGATTCCAGGCTTGTGCTGCTCGCTTGAAGCAATGTGGCTTGGAGAGGCCCACCGATGACGATTCAAATACCTTCCACTGGAACTGGGGGATGAGAGCCACGGAGATCTCGGTTGGACCGGCAGCTTGTTCATGTCGACGACGCGATAGTCTCCTCCGGTGCTCCGCTTTCGCTGCTGTACCTTTGTGTGACATACTTCTCTTGCTCGTTTGGTTCAATATTTTTATCTTCTCTTTCTGTTGGGGACAATCTCTGAAATTTACCTCGTGTGGTCCGTTGTAAATCAAGCACTTCATTTTTTTCCTACCGTGCATAACGACATGTCGTGGCTGCCTGCGAAGTGAAGTCATGCCGTCTGACATATGAACGCAGCGCTGGCATGACCAAGCTTTTGGGACTTGCGACATCACAGTGGTTGGGGCACGTAGGGACCCACAGAGTGTCTCGCATAACCCACCTTGACGTGATCAGGTATCGTGTGTCCCTCGAAAAGAAGCTTGAAGCTCGTCAATGGCCTTCACTGTTGAAGACAGAAGCTCTTGGAATACTTCATCGGTGATGTCAATGACGACATCGTAATTAACGCTTGCTGTTTTCTTAGCGTTGAAAGCTACCTCATTAACTCCTTTCAGAGCCACATTAACCAAGGTAGGTCTTGAGAATCTGTTTTCAGGCACAAACGCAACATTGTAACTTGCGAGTAGGCGGTCCTTTGGGGCCGTGCTCACTCACGTCCTTAGTTGTCTTGCGGCATTTGCTCTTCAATCGCTTCACCTCCACGATGGTGTAGTTGTTGTACGAGTCCATGGATATACTGTTGGAGAAGCAGGAGCCGGATGTCTCCACACCGATGTGATGAGTGTTGCACAAATATCGCTGGGTGCCAAAGTGCAAAGAGGGGTGCCCGGCACAAGTGATGGCGAGCCGTCTGTCATCGCCTCGGACGGCTTTTCGTCCAGGAAGCACAATTAGGCCTCAACTGTAACAAAAATCTCAGCAAACTTTAAAAGCTACGATAGCTCAGCTCTTGCAGTTAATCAACCTACCCGTGACAATAAAAAAACGGGCTCCGTATTATACCCTTGAACATCTCGCTTTCCTTCACATACCTGAAGAAAGGTGCATGATAAACGTGAATGCACGGACCCTATAGATAGACGTCCACCGCAGCCCGGCTAAACCTGAAAGACCCGAGCCTTTGAGTGGTGGAAACAGGTTATTCGAACCAAGATTTCTACAAAATATGGAGATAATTCGCATTCGATAAAAATTGCAGGACGCTTAAGCTTCGTTTACAAGAGTGGAATGCGATAGCGTTATCGCACGCCGTTCGCGCCGCCCACTCATTCGCTCGGCATGCAATTGACTAGACGATGGAGAGAAGCGCACGTGGGGTGCGCCAGCTGTCGGTTCCGCGCCGTACATTGCGAGGAGGGGGTCTACTGTGTTTGCCGCAAGATGGCTCAACGTGTGCGCCAAACGTAGAAGAAATGTAGGGGAAACGTACTTAGCTACTCGTTTAACTGCGACTACTGTAATTTAAATGCTCATAATTACCGTGATACCGCAGTATAACTTTCTACGGCACATTTCTAAGGCAACAACGCATTCACTAGAGGCGCTTTTGTCCTGCTTTGTACCATCGAACTCATGGCTGAGTGGTAGCGTCTCCGTCTCAGACTCCGGCGACCCTGTTTCGATTCCCACCCAGCCCATCTTGCAAGTTGCGTTTATTTATGAATTGCCTTTCGGAATTTTTCGCTCCTCAACGCTGTCTCATTAAAAAGAACAAATTTGAACGGTTGTTCGTGTGTCCCGTACACCCCATTTGATGTCTCAGTGCGACGTTCTGCTTCTTAGCTCGAAGACGCGTGTTAGGTTCCCTTCCGCAGGGGCGGAAGCCGGATGAGGGTTGAATCAATAAGGCACCAGCCTTTTCAATGTGCCAGTGGCGTGTTCGAAATGGAAAACGAAGTGTTGAAATTACTGAGCAACCATTCCTCATGTCACCTCTCGCACGGGCCCCTTCGTTCTTCGACAGTTGAAACTGGCAGGTTGAACGAAAGCGTCCGCATGTGCTTGCTTCCGCCATTTCTGCCTCTGATCTCTTCGTAACGTTTACCATTACCAATATCCTCGTTTTAATTCCTTTTAAAAAAACGCTCGCGCACAAAAAAAAAATGCGCTGGGCCTGTCCCCCTCCACCTCCGCAGTGAAACTACTCAAAATTGCAGTTCACTACACTTAGGAAGAGCTCGTGGAAGCGCACAACGTCAACCACCTAGAGAGACTATAACTAACAAAAACGGTAAGAGCTCTGGTCCAAGATCTGGGCTACCAAGTCAAGGATGGGAGACACCAACCTGAGCGTATCCCACACGAGATCAGAGACAAGCTACACATAAGTACCATTCCCAGAAACATGCATCCCGAGTACGACAAGGATAGGAGACAGGCGAGAATACGGGCGCTCAAGCGCATACTGGAATGCACCAACGGCGAGGAAGAAAATGTGAGATACAGGGACGCTGCTGCGTACAAAACAAACGACTGATTTTCAATCAGCGTGGTCGAATAGAAGGGCGAACAACTTACATCCATACGTGATAAGGACGCGAGCACAGCGGAAGAGCTGGGCATAGCCCTGGCCATCGCGACGTGCAAGAAGACCCTGCTTACCGTGATGACGGACTGGCAAGAAGCATACAGAAGGTATATGAACAGAAGGATCGGAAAGGCAGCCCTCCAAATCCTGACCAACACCGAGATAGGAACAGGACAAATCATCCGGACAGCGGAACACGAGTCTCTCGCGGGGAACCAGGTGGCGCACGCCGCGGCTCGCGATCATGCACGTTGAGCCAACTCCGACACGCAGCGAACACGGATAAAACGAAAGAAAAACGCATTATAGAGGGATTTGAACTTCCGACTACGGCAGCCGAACATTCAACATAGCTCAGTCAGATAATCCCATAGGCACCGAGGCTACCTTATCACCGACAAGTACAGCCCAGAGGGTCCTACATGCCTAAAAACTTCTTTGATTTATTGCGATCGATGTATTTTCCTGATCGCGATGAGTAACTAAATATAGAACGACTTCTAAACGGTTCTGGTCTCGTAGTTGCGGAATCGCAGATGGCCGTGAACTAGGCTAGGCAAACCCTACAGGTGCACCGACGACCATTCACAGTTCCGAATACATGCTCGTGATCTACAGGGGTACAAATGAAACCCGCGAGAACGAATATAAAGGCAAAAGTAGAAGAAACAGCGGGACGCAAACTACGACTTCTTTTTTACTTGATGAAAATCGGTATGTGAACTTCGCAACTGTTGACGTTACGTTTTTTATTTCTTATTGTTTACCACTGCAATTTTTGTTTTTCCTTTGGAAAGTCAGCACTAGGCATGCAGCTATAGTCAGTTTAAGTCATTTACTATATCTCAAATGCCTGAAAACATGCTTGAATTATCCGCGGTATTCGGGTTTTGATGATCGCAGCAGGTGACACGGAATAGTATTTCCGAATGATTCAAACATCGTCATTTCGGAGTCTCCCGTACGCAAGCGGCCATGAACGCGTCTGAACAGCATTGAATTGAACAGCATTGAATTGAACAGCACGGAAAAGTAGTGTGGAAAACAAAGATTAGAAAATGAAAAAAAATTTCAGCGCTTACCGCGAATTCACTGGTCGCGTCTGGAGGGATTTAATAAAATCAACACTATCCAAGTGTCGATGCTAAAATAAATGACAAGGTCGGCCTATGAGGTGCTTGAAATGATAAGATGAAATAATTCTGAATAAACTGCGCATCTCTATTCTGTCTCTTTCTGTCTATTTTTCGTGTTCATCATACTTTCATATCGCAAATTATTCGTATCGTATTTCGCGCGCATTTGCGTCCACAAGGGTGGCGCTGTGGGCTTGGCGTTGCATCTTGACTAAAGATGGTTGAGCTCAGGAAAACACGAGGATAAAAGAAGGCGCATTGCATGCAGGCGCATGTGCGTCCAATCTACCTTCTGTTATCATTGTGTTCGCATGCGCTCAACTACCTTTAGTCAATTAACCGGTAACAGCGGAGGTTACCGGTTAATGTGCCGTATTGGCAATGGCTAGTTAGGAAAATTTATAGCTCGGTGGCTGTCCTTTATAAATCAATCTGTTTCTAGGAATAGAAACATTAAACGAACGTTAAAACAAAACGCTAAATCAGTTTAGGCAGATAAAGTGTTCTTAGGTTTATGATTAGCAGATAAAAAGGTGAAGGTTTCAGTTTTTGAACTCCGCACCGAATCGCCAAAGCCTATACATCAACGTGACGTGAATTTTATCCGGCCTGATGTGCCACCCAAATAAATTTATTTGGGGCGCTCGCACGCATGTCAGTTATCCATTCTGAAATTCCCTCTGCATCGGTGGTTCTAAAGCGACTTTTATTAAAGCCTCGTACAGCTCAGTCTGTCCCTTGGAAGTGTTGCTGCTGACGGCCCTCTGCGACTCGCATAAATGGTGACTTGCGGAAAGTGATTTGTTTTTATAATCTGTCCTGAGTTGCCGCGTGTGATTTACCTTATTTTTCAGAAGTACGCTGTACTGCTGCGTGCCGTGCTCTAAATCGAGCACCAAGAAAAAGGTTGGTCTAAACTTTCACTAGTTTCCAGCGGATGAAACTCTCCGGCAAAGATGGCTTAAAGCCATATCCAGGGCAAACATTTTTTTCCCGACGAAGGGTGCGCCAGTAACGTCGTCTCCTCAGTAAACCCTCTCCTTGAGCACTGACTGCAATTCCGAGTCCGCAAATTAGAACCGGCGCCTGAATGTCCCTAGAGTTTTTCCTGGCTACCAGTGCTATACGCAGTCACAGATACCACAAATCATACACAAATGTGTGCGGGCCGAAGATATTCTAAAAAGAACACACACACACACACACACACACACACACACACACACACACACACACACACACACACACACACACACACACACACACGCACACACATACACACACACGCACGCACACACACACACACACGCACACGCACACACGCACACGCACACGCACACACACACACACATACATGCACACACGCACACACATAGTATGACGATATAAAGGAAGCAGACAACGAAGCCAAGGAAAGCAACGGGGAAATTAGCTGTGGCTGGAATTAGGCCAGAATTTTAGCCCTCTATTTGTGATTTTATGACACTGTTATAGTTAAAGTGAACTTCAGATATATGTTCCAGAATTTATTCCGTGTAATGCAGTATTTAGCCATTGTAGTGCTGTCTAAACACATACTGAAAATAACGAATAACACAGCATGCCTTCTTATAATTGACTGGTACTGTATGTAGTATAATCTGACTGCAACCTCGGAATGGATTCCTGCTCCCGGCCACTATTCTTCAACAGTTTTCAGCGCTCTTTCGTGTTGTCTGAAGTTTTGAGCCATGTGAATCGTTAAAGCTTTTTTTGGTTTAAGTAACCTTAAGTTAATCTCCCCATTAAGTGCCCTCATAATTTCATGCACCCGTGGCTTTTGACTTCTCCTGTAGGAAACACGATGGAAATGTAGTTTTTAATTAGCTTTCTAGCATCGTTATTCAACCAAGGCTTTTCTTGACGCCTATTTCGTGTTATGACTTTAGAAGGGACAAAAGCGTTTTTGAACGAAATGAATGTATTTGTCAAAGCAGTCACATGCTATGGCAATCTCTGGAATATTCTGTATTCAAGAACTTAGGGAAATACAATGTAAATTCGCATGTTAATCGTGCAGATGGTTCTCTGTCTTCATTATCATAAAGATAAACCTTCCTGGGCCCTCTATATATGGTGCTCTGGCGGCGAAATGCGTACTCACTAGTTAGTGAGTACAACAATGTCCCCTATGTTTGCCCTTGTGTAACCGTTTCTGCGCTACTCATGCTATGATTACCCGTATGTAGCTTATCATAGTGAAGCTGTAATGACACCTCCCCCCTCCCCCACCCCCCCTGTTCCTCCGGTGCTGCAGCAGCTTTGATCGTGCATGCCGAACACAAGGGGTGAAATCTTCGCGTATCACTTATTGCGACACTTTCAACTTCCGCCTTCAGACACAACAAGCATTACTAATCTTTGTATTGAATAATACCATAATCACTGGTGCATTCTTATTTCCGCCGAACTTTCGCCCTGTGCGCATGCTCAATTCTGCCTTGGGGAAAATATTCGCCTAATTCCTTCTGGAAAAAGGTCAGGTCTTTATTTCCAGAGTTAGTCCAACTTTCGGTCGCGCCTTTGGGTAGGCCGAAAATACATTTTTCCGTAACCTATTGCTATTATCAAGCGACGCTTTCATTTCGCTTCAGTCACGAGCGAGTGATTTGTTTTTTGCACTTTTAGCGGCACCATGTTTAACTACGAGTAAAGCCCCTTGCTGAAGGATTACTCTGCGCAACACACTTTGCGTTTACGATTGTTTACCAACGTTTGCGTATGCACCTTGCTGTAATGGTACCCGATGGCAGAGACTTTACCTTCGCTTGACCGCGTAACGGGCCGTCGCTTCATGCTCAAATGATGCTTCCCACAGATGTCCATCACATTCACATAACACGCGACGCAACCCTCAACGTGCTTTCTTTTATTGCACATTCGACCTGACGCATAATATAGCATTCACACAATGGCATGTAGGGAACGCAGAAACGCAAATGAAAAGCATGCCTCGTGATAGGCGAGTCTATTCTCTGCACGCATGTCAAAAGTGCGGAACCTTAACGGACTCACTTAGAAACTGCAGCGGTTTGAGCGCGTTATTGGAGGTTTATGTTTTAAACTATACGGTACGTTTTTAAAAGATGCCTGCGGCGTTTTAACGCAATTCCACTTCTTCAACTGGAAGAATGGAAGAGCCTGATATCTGCGCGAGAAATGTAATTCCGTAACTGTCTCATTACCAAAAAAATCCATAACGAAGTTTTTAACGGACTGATTCAAGCGGCACATATTTAGTTTAAGAATGGTTGCTAGCGCTTTTGCAAGGAATATTCATTTTGATCGAATACTAAGGGTGGCACCGTTTTCCAGATATCCACCATAAAAGTTGCGCTATGACACCTGTGTTGCTCTTGCTCTTACTTTTTTAACACCGTTTGATGCATTTAAGTACAAGACTACCAGAACATCGCCGTACACGAACACGACCGCGAAGCACACTGTAATCATTTCAGTAGTTCACTCACTTTTCGCGAGCGTTGATAGTAAGGGCAAGAGATACTTAGGCACACCTTGTATTCATCTCTTCTCGGATCCGAAACGACAGCTTTTTAGCATAGACCTCACGCGAGTAGACAATCAAAGCCATATTTAATGATATATTACAGAAGTAATAGAACAAAAAGTGACTAATCACGAAAGCAAAAGCGTTAACATAAACGTGCTGACCACGCGCGCGGACTCTTTCTGCGGAACCAGTAGCCCACGTGACCCCGCTCGGCAATACTGGATCGCTGGAGGCGCAGCAGCTGCAGCATGCAATGCACGTGGCGATGCCAGCGCTGCTCGTGGCGGTGCTGCTGCGTGCGATTCTCCGGCATCGAGCAGCCACCGCAGCGTCGCCGAAGGGCAGCACGCCGGCAGGTCGGGGCACTGCGAGGGTCAAATGTTAGCCAATCACCCCTGTGGGTCTCACATTTAGTAAAACAATATAAAAACTGCTGTTCGTTGGATTACAATCTCGCTCAAGGACGGTGACGAGGGTCGAAGTGCGCAGGCCAGTTGCAACAAAATTGGGCCGAGAAAACTCACCGATTTTTTCCGCATGCAGGTAACCGGGCATGCGTGCATGGTCGTTAACGAGCAACATGTCGTTCTAGCAGTTGACTACAATTCTCCCTCGCCTACCATTGTTACTTAGTGTCTATGGTATTGGGCTGCTAAGCACGAGGTCGCGCGACCGAATACCGGCCATGGCGGCCGCGCATTACGAAGGGGACGAAATGCGAAAACACCTGTGTACTTAGATTTGGGTGCACGTTACCCCAGCTGGTCCAAATTTCGGGAGTCCCCTCGTACGGCTTGCATCATAATCAGATCGTGGTTTTCGCACCTAAAACCCTGCATTGCATTTTTTCAATGATTCTCCCTCAGTCTTGCCACCCTTGCTGCCTCATGTCTTCCTCTACTGTAGAATGTGTGACTCGGAACCAGTCGTTTCCGAAACATGACCGCGACCTATCCCAATGGCAACGCTTCCAAAAGGAATTGGACAAACGTGCTGCATTTCCCATCTTGGTTTGCAAAGGTTAATCGTAAAATGTCATTAAATTCTGCTGAAACATTCACACGCCAAATAATGGATAAGTTAGTTCTAACGTTCGATTCGCAGTGGAATGTCGCCAATGGCCGATGTTCACGTACCATACATTGCCTCCTGCGTGATGCCAGTTATGCTGCTGCGTGCGATTCTCGGGCGTCGATCAGTTTCTGCAGCTTCGCCGAAGCACAGCGTGGCCACTGGTCCTGGCACCGTGAGGGCAGAAAACAAGCCCTTTGTAATCGTTGCGTGGCACTTGTATTTTGTGACAAAATCCACTAACATTGCCCACGCTGACTCGAAGTGCTCTACAGAGGCAGGTATGAAATTATCAGCTCCGGGGCAGTCGGGCGACGGCAAGAAAATATTTCCTAGTGAAATAATCCAATTTAAACAAGAACACGTCCACCATGAACACCAAAACTCCTACTTTATTCCTGTTGCGTCCAGCGTTCCTCAAGGGAGTGTACTTTGTGCTTTGCTTTTTAAAGTCTGTATTATTTCTTTGCCTGACTGCATGTCGTCCCGAATAAGATGTTTCGCCGATGATTCAGCAATTTTCCGTAAAATTTCTACTGAGCCTAACCGTGAAGCGTTGCAACCACACCTAAACGCTTTGAGTACATGGTGTTCAGACTGGCAAATGGTCTTTAATTATGCTAAAGCTAAGTGCATGTCATTTTCACGCTCCTCGTTTCGTATTGCAACGTCATAATCTCTTGATAAAAAGATTGTTGAAGGTCAATTTTCAGTGGGATCCAATATCTTCATCATCACATCAACGTTACACTTGCATCTGTTACCCGCAAATTTGAAATAATAGGACACAGACTAAACAAAGCGTTTTTACACTTAAAGAAAGATCTAGCATATATACCGCATTAGTCATACCTCAAAGTCGAATATGCATGCGCCACCTGGGGTCCGAACCAGGACTCCATCGTGAGTAACCTTGAATCCTTGTAAGCCACGCTGCTTGCTTTATCTTTACAGATTATCCCCCGCACTAGTGCTGCGTGTTTAAAGAATCGTGCCGAATTGCATCCGCTATCACTACGCCGCCAACACGCGCGCCTATCGCTCTTTCATAAACTTCACCATCACGAGCGTTTGCATTGATGACTTCTTTCACCCACGCTCTGTCATTTTCTCTCGCCGAGATCACCCTCTCTAAGTCAAAGCCCGGCGTGTATCACTCAGATCTTTGCGCCCAGTCATTTATACCCAGATTCATACTTCGCTAGAATAATCTACCATCAGGCATTGCCTACTGAAGTTCACCCCGACAAATTTCAACAAATCCTGCGTACGTATGTCATAATGGGATGTCTCTGTGCAATGTGAAAGTTTTTTTTTCTATTCTTTTTGAATGAGATACATTCTATGTTGTGTTCCTTCGGTACCTTTGCCATCCGGTAGATTGTGTTTTCGAATTATCCTCTTTGATTGCCTTTTGTGTATTCTGAGTTCAAGGTGCTTCAATGTTTGAATTTATTCTAATATACCTTTAATTTCGTTTTATCCATCTTTGATTTTGCTACACATAGTCGTGTCTGCGTATTTAGTCGCGTATTTAGGCGCGTTTGTTGTATTCTTTAGAAATTATTATGACTGTATACTCGTGTGCCCCCTCCCGCAATTCTAATACCCTCTTCTGCAGGGCGTTTATGGGTGTTCTTTAATAAATAAATAAATAAATAAATAAATAAATAAATAAATAAATAAATAAATAAATAAAGGTCATTTACACTATATTTCTTTTCGTACTTACACGTAATAATTCCTTAGGGACTCTAAGTCACTGTTCAACTGTTTGGCTGAAGCAGCGCAGCCTTCATCAGCTGCTATTCGAAATTCTATTGTTCGTGGGCGAAGTTGTGATTTCGCTTCCATACACTGTTTCAATTGACGCAACAAAAACGTGAAAACTGCCTCAACTGGTTTTGTTTTTTTCTCGCGGGTAACATGTGAAAAGTGGTTCCGGTGATTTCACAAATGATCGTTCACACACAATACCACGACCGAAGAAGCGCGTGCTGTTGAATGAGCGGCCATGGCTGAATACAATGAGGTGGCGCCACTAGCAATTTCCCCGACGTTGTACAGTTTCCGCTATACGGAAAATAATGAGTTGTGCACACATTTGCTGTGCTGGTACAATGTACTGTATTTTGAACTGTGCTATACGCTACGTCAAGGGATGGGGGAATAATTTACGTATAAAAATTGAAAAGAACACACCGTGGAACGGTGCCCTTTGGTACACTCATTTTTTGTTGTATTTAGTGCTGAGGAAGTGAAGTCTTTCGTTGTAACACGTTACCGTCTGTTTGAAAGGCAAAGCGTAATCCTACACTTTGGATGATTCTCTGTAAGAATGTCATAACAAACCGTGTCAGTTTATTTATATCGATAAATATTAGGACTGCAATTCGTCTGTAGTGGAGTTCTTGTTCTCTGGGTGAGAAGAAGATCAGCTTTAGCAGTTTGCCTGCTGGTGGGTAGTGCTGATGTTATGCCTAATTGCAAAGCCTTTTATATATGTACAGAATACTTCCTCGAAAATCTGATAGAATTGATCACCTTTGATGGAAGCCAGCGGGGCGATGGCTTAGAGAGCAGAGGAACAATGGGCGCTGTCGTCAGCGCCATCTCGGGGGATCGCGTTGCACCAGCAGGACGCGCCCAACAGCAGAGCCGCCGTCCCCACCGTCGACCACGCACAGGCGGACCGGGCTGCAAAGTTAGGAAGTTAGGAACATGTTCAAGGCGTGCCTATCTTTGTCACCTTCCTTATCTTGCTGCCCTCAGAACATCATGTAAGTGCTTGAACCATGCCACTGCAGGCCACCTCTGAATCCTTGTGGTAGAAAACCAGACGGCAGCACAAGGCCATCGCTCTCTGGGCTGGAACGGCTTCTTTTGACTAGTGGCCATTCTTAATGAGTAACGCGCTTCACCGGAGTAAACTTTTTCAGTGCTTCGCAGCTGCCCAATGCAAATGACATGGCTGAAGATTGCGGCAGCGGTTACGAAGGACAATTACCGATGCTTCAGTACACAGGTTTATGGTAGCCCACAATAAGTCAAAGTTTAATGGTAATTTTTTTCGCTGGTCAACCAGACGCCCCTGTTTTTCATTAGTCAGCAATGTCCCGTGTTACTATAGTTCGGAACAATTTTCAAGTGGCTTGTCTTTCTCTCGCGAGGAACGCAAAGCGCGAGTCTCGGGAGCGGCAGTTAGGCAGCACGATGCCTCAGAGATCGAACCCTCTTGCTCCGTTACGATCTGGGAGACTGTGGACAACCCTGACCGCGTGCTGCAGGTGCCAAGCCATGCACTATGAAGCGGATCAGCTCGCAACATTTTCTTTCGTGTTTCACGCTTCTTACTTGCTTAGAGTCTTCCAATACTGCTGAAATACTCTCCCATTTTAAACCAAGGTTTAACGCGTTCGCCTTCCATTTAGTGCAGGAAAATTAAACATATGAGAAGGATTCGCGTTGAAAACGGCAAGAAAGCTGAAGGCATCACTGGCGATCGAATGAAGAGGCCAGTGGGCTTCAATGACACACACATCCTGTGTTTTTCTTTTTCTTTCTCGCGCTGCGTTTCCGCTTCTAGGCACACACTCAAGTTGGATTAAAGTGACGGAACAAATTGTGCTGACGAGCAAAATAGGTGACTCTGTGTTGCCCAATCACTGCGCACACAAGTACGAAGCAGATAAGCAGCTGGCGGAGCAGTTCGTTGCGGCTCAGTCACGTGATGCTTGTCAGAGGGTTTTGCTGCGTTGTGTGAAGCCAGCTTGACTCGCTGGCGAAGAGAGGAATCCTAGTAAATAAAGATGTCACCGTGTAGGTGGTCGCGGACAGATTCGTTTAATGGTCACTACGTGCGCGAGTGAGTAATGCCGGCAGTGTAGCTACACTGGTGGACAAGCTGGATAGTTTGAACACGGTCGTTTGCCGAGTCTGTTGACAGGGCGACTTACGATGGCATACAGTGCGAAAACATGACTGAAATAAGGATGACAGATGACACGGGCCACGGAGATTGTATTTCCGTGTATTGTGGCCAAATCCTTCAGCGTGTATGATTCCGAGAACCGGGAATGGAAACAATTGTCGGTCCCTTTTGTGAAAGCGCGCTATAATCCGAGGCACAAAAACCATCACTTTTCCTTCCGATGATATTCCTTATATGTTGTGGAGGTTGATGATGTCTAGAGGAAGGGACAAAGTGTTAGGAAGTAACACTTTGTCCAAAGAATTAACAAAGTGTTAGGTGTTATGAGATAAAGCCGGAGTGGCAGACAACCCTACAGGAAGGCTACAGGAAGGCGCGACTCGACGGAAATGTGCGCGCGAAAGGAAGGGGGCATCACCGCCTATCACGTCAACCTCGCTCTCGCTCTCGGAAGACTGTGTTATGAGCGCGTTCCTTGGCCGCGGAAGCTGTCGCCTGCGTCCTAACTTCATTTCGGTAATCGCTATGAAGAAATTAAAACAAGAAAACAGAATAAAGTAGAAAGGAAACACATTGGTTGTGTTTAGTTTCGAACGTACGAACCCACGTTCAGAAGCCGCGCGTGTTACCCACTGGGCGGTTCCTAGGCCTTTGTACTCTGCCTCATGAAATCATGATTGCCAAGCCCGGAGTGACGAATGCAACGACATCAACATCACCGTGACTTACTCGAGAGCGTCTCCATTAGATTCCATGGCAGGGGGGCAAGATAGCATTATGTCACGGATCAAAGTCCACCAGCCTTGTGCTAGGCCATGCGTCTTAACGCGCTCGCCTTAAAGCTCATGAAGTGCTCATTACTGGAAGGACTACTCAGCGGTGTTCAATTGTACTTTAATGTTGCGCATTGACAACTCCTAAATGCTTAGGTGCGCTAAGATTTTTTACGGCGATGTTGCTAAGGGCTAGTTCCCCAAGGTTCGTATCCGTGTGTTAAGAGAAAACTATCGTCATCAGGATTGGTTCCAGTGTCATCGCCGTCTTCCACAGCTGGCTCGTTAGCGTCCGTTGGCGCTGCCGCATGAACGCGCTCGTGCGACTCCTTCCGCGTTCGTAGTCCCCATTAATTATTTCGTTATTAATTAAAAACAACAAGACGTAACCAATTTTTCAGCGAATTATACCGCAGCTCTTGACGGCTAGTTCCCCCAGCATCGTGTCCGTGTGTAGATAGAAAACTCCGATTACGCTGTACGATCCCGAAGATAGTGCAATGCCGGACCGACCCGGGCGTAGGCGTAGTTCGCCATTAAACGGCCCACATACACAACCTCGCTGGTCATACTTCTTCACAGAGTGGAAGCACACTGAGCCTTTGTTGTTGATGGTTTCAACACAAATGGAGTCCTAGCTGTTCCTAATACTCATCGACCACTGAGGTAAGACGACAGTTGAGAATAGCGCACTTTCATTATACTTGCTTTAGAAGGACATCACATATGGCCGAATATTTGATTTAGTCGTATATTTTTTTTTATTCTTATGCGGCGAGGATCTCTTTTTATGCATTTCACTTAACTTATGCGTTCAGCTATCTCAGACGTTGTTGAAATACGACTGTATTATGTTGAAATTCCGAGTTTTCTAGGAAGTTGCTAATCATAGCGAAGTTATTGCTTATAATGGATTGCGTGCAGAATACCCACAGTGTACATTTGCTGGTAATTAACGCTTACAAAACCATCGGAGCAAAACTCCCGCAACACATTGGTGGCACGTTGGCCGTCAGAGATTAGAACGCTTAGGGATGTGTGCGCGCCACCACTTTAGTCTTGGCTGCTTTACTGCATGCTTAAATGATTTGAGTGCCCCGACGAGCACGTCATAAAATGAGAAGTGCTGCTGGTAAATTTAGTCAGACTGTGCAACCACAGCAGAGTACATCCGTTTTCAGAGAATTCCTCTGGTATTCGACTAAATTACGTTTGTGTCCGTTGCGCAGTCTTTTTTTTTAAATTCAATTCGGCCATTTTACCAGCCAAATCTACGATATTATTATGAGTCACGCCGTAGCGAGCGTCCTTCGGAGTATATTTCAACCCGGTGGGGTTCTTCATCGCGCACCCAAGTGACGGCATGCGTGGCCGTTCTTGCATTCCGCCCTACTTCGGAAAGCGTCCGCCTCTGCGAGGATCGAACCGGCGACCTCGCACTCAGCAGTGCAACCCCTTAGCCACTGGACAACCACTGCGGGTAATTATTTTTTTATTTAACACATAGTGCAAGCCTCCATACGGAGGCAGTTATTGGACATCGGGCAATACATTGCATCGAAGTATGAAGGACAAGCTTATACACTTGTTAATATTATACGCGTAGTTAAACAGTACACTTAAGGGTTGTGACCTTCCTGGGCCAGCACTTAAAATGAACAACAATAAAGTAGCAGGAAATGAACCACAAGAAGTACATCGAAACCAATTCACACTCAATACTCGCTGACAACTATTCTGTGGCACGAAGCGAAGGCTACGGGTTTTCAGTTTTCTGCACGTGTATTTGTATGCAGCGGAGTCCCGGCGATTGAGTGTGGCACAGTCTTCGGCTTTGATTTCTTCCGAAGTTGCATGACTCCTTCATTTCAGTTCTGGGAGATACCATTATCTCGGCGTAAATTTCAGACGCTAATCGATATTTATACAGTCGATATCTATCGATTTCTGAGCAGGCAGTCAAGCAGCCTGTACCCGAGCCGCGAAGTGACCGTATGATGTCGAACGCGCAACCGACGCCGGCGTCGACGGTTGTGAATCCCAGACGGGTTGACCTGGTTTCCGCGTGGATGGTGTAAAAACTTGTTTTGTTCGCCTGCACAGTATTTTGTTTTTCATGTTGGTCATCAGTCTCTCTCCGTAAGGTCAGAGGTGGAATAAATGAATTCTGGGGTTTTACGTGCCAAAACTTCGATTTGGTTATGAGGCACGCCGTAGTGGCAGACACTCCAGATTCATTTTGACTACCGGGGAAGATATTAATAATCGGGGCAGAAGCGACGAACAGACAACAGAAGGCACCGCCGCAATTTTGCGTTTGACAATTTGACTTTGACTGACGCCCAAATGGGCTCTTTTCTCGGGCATGGGAGAACTGAACAAGGCGAACTAACTTTGTATCGATAATACTACGTATATTTACGACAGTTCTGATTCTGTAGTACCTGCTCGATAGCTAGTTGCCGATGTGCGCAGTGCTAAAGTCCAGCGGATATCAACTACACGTGCACCTTCACTTTCAGTATGATTTACTAACATCCGCAGTCTGTTGCCAAAACGTGTCCTGCTTGAATCATATCTTGGAGATAGCATGTCTGATGCTGTATTGCTAACCGAGACCTGGCTTAATGCAGATGTAGGTGACTCCGAGTTATTTCGTTCTTCTAATCAGTACGCCATTTATCGCCATGATCGTCCACATAAGAAGGGGGGTGGCGTGTTGGTGGCCATCAATAAAACTATTCCTTCTTTTCTCGCTGACACTGACACGGCTCTTGAGGTAGTTTGGGTGGCTTGTCCTACTTTATACGGGAAGTTACTGATGGGCGTTTGTTGTCGCCCACCTGCCGCTGACCGCTTGTTCGTGTCCGATCTTCATAAAAGTAGTACCAGGGCCTTTGAACAGTTTCCCACTAATAAAATCTACCTATTTGGGTATTTTATTTCCCTGATAGTAATTGGTCTCGCTTGTCTTGATGGAGCATTGATTCAGGTGATTTTATTGAGCTGTGTTTAGAGTTCAACCTTACGCAAATCGTCTCTGAGCCTACCCGTGGTACCAACATATTAGACCTTATTCTCGCAACAGGGGCGCGATCGGAGATATTTTGTTCGCTGCGCGTTCTGTCCAGTTGCTGCAACGTCACAAAGTTGCAGTATGCAAAATTTGTGACAGCGGGGCGGAGAGAGCAGCCAATCAGGAAGCGGTGACCTCCCCGGAAGTTTACTTCCGTCGTTTCTCGTCTGCTTGCAAGCAGTATACTACAAAACCAAATGTTTCTCGTCTTCCAAATGAATTAAATCTTTATCTAAAAAAATCTATTTTTCTTCTCAAGCCCAAACACGTTTTCAAATAGTAGTACGTGTGACTACTGCAATTTATAACTACAAGGTTCTTTGCGTCGTCCCTAGGGGGTGTCGCGCACAGCGAGAAGGAAAAAGAAAAAAAAAACGACGGGAAGAGTGGCGCACTTTTCAAGAGGCAGCGACAACATCCCAGTGGCTCGCTGGCACCGATGACGTTGTCGATTTCTCTGTGCAACCAACGAATTATTTGTTTCGAGAAAGAAAAACGACGCCGGAATTCACTTTCTGTCATTTCTTCAAACGCGTTTCGCAAACGTGCCATTCTGCAGCCGCAAAGGCCGCCTGTTGGATCCAATCCAATCCACCAGACGCGCCATGCGAAGCCGTATGATCGCTCCAAACTTCTCAACTCCCGTCGCGTTCGGACGAAATGCTCGGTGGGCGGATGATTGACAGGAGCGTGTCGTCATTTTGACGTCACCAAAAACGGGGCGGCGCCCCGCGGCTGGCGACGTCGGCGCGGAGTAGGCCAATCGCGCGCGCCGGTAACCGAACGAACGCGCCGAACAACCATCTCCGATCGCACCCCAGAGCCACATAGCATAAGCCCTGTCATGCAACTTGATGGTTTTAATGACCATAATCTACTGCAGTTGTCAATTGAAATTCGCTGGTGCTGAACGTAAGGATATCAGGGATTATAGCAAAGCAAATTACGAACAAATGAACAATGAACTTGAGGTTTTCGTTCTGAAAACGTTTCTTCCATCATTTACAAATAAGTCTGTTGAAGCGAATTGGAATTCATTTAGAAATATTATGTCACTCCTAGTAGACAACTTTGTGCGACTAGTCACTGTATCTAATGACAAACGTAACCCATGGTTTAATAAATCACTTAGATCACTCTGAAATAAAAAGAAAAGGTTATACCCTGCTGCTGCTAAACGGCTATCATGTCCCTCGGCATGGTCTAAATATAAGGATTGTTTAAAATTTTACTGCCTAGCAATATGTGAAGCCAAAAAGAAGTATTTTTCCAAAGATCTGTCCTCACTTCTACACACTAACCCTAGAAAGTTTTCGCAAGCTATCTCTCCTGACCGTGACGGTAAAACAGTAACTTACCTGACGCTGACAATGTTCCTGTCCCTACATCTGAGTATGCTTCAACTTTCAATTCGTTCTTTAGCTCGGTCTTCACCAATGCAGACTGCTCCTACGTTCCCTGTGTCTCCGATTTTCATTACCGCTTCATGTCCCCTATAAATATTAGTGTTGAAGGCATTTCATAACTAATACGCGATCTAAAGCTGTCTACCTCATGTGGCATTGACAATATTAATTCTAAAATTCTAAAAAACACGTCAGCTATATCCAGTCAGATGTTGTACTACATCTTTCAGCAGTCTTTATCAAGAGCTCTTCTTCCTGCTGACTGGAAGATAGCCAAAGTTATTCCTATATTCAAAGATGGAAACAGACACTCACCTGGTAAATACCGCCCCATTTCACTAACATGCATTCGTTGTAAGCTTCTCGAGCACAGCACTGCCTCCCATTAATCCCACCATCTTGAATCTAATAACTTTTTCTTTCAATATCAACATGGTTTCCGTAAAGCGTTGTCTTGTGACACCCAACAATTAGAATTTACGTCAGATTTACATTATGGTATGAATAACAGCAAAATTATTGATTGCATCCTTCTCGGCTATGCAAAAGCCTTTGACAGAGTTGCTCACTGCCGTCTAATAGCTAAATTAACTGCTCTTAGGATCGGCTCATTAACATTATCTTGGCTTCGCAATTTCTTGTCTAATCCGCACCAGTTCGTATCTGTGAATAACTTTAGCTCCTCCACGTCTGTTGTGTAACGTCAGGTGTACCCCAAGGTAGTGTGCTAGGCCCTCTTCTTTTCCTAATTTTTATAAATGACTTACCGAGCAACATTTCCTCCTGCATACGACTTTTTGCGGATGACTGCGTCATTTACTGAACGATTAACTGTCATGATGATCACCTATTTTACAAAATGACCTTCACCTAGTTAATCAGTGGTGCGACCGTTGGCAAATGACACTTAACACGTCTAAGTGCTGCGTTCTTTCCTTCACTCGTACGAAATCATATACTAAGTTTCCTTACAAAATCTGCTCGTCGGAAGTTCCCCGTGACTCTACTTACAAATATCTTGGCGTTTATTTTTGTACTAACCTAGCCTGGGGCTTTCACAACGAGAAGATATGCGCTAAAGATAACAGAACTTTACGGTTTTTACGTCGTCATCTGCACCTCTCGCCATCTACCATCCGTCAACAGGCCTACCAAACTTTTGTACGCCCTCAACTTGAATATGCCTCATCCATCTGGTCTCCTCATCAACAATACCTAATAGATAAATTGGAATCCATCCAAAATCGTGCTGCTCGCTTTATAAGTTCTAACTACAGTCGTCAATCTAGCATTATCAAAATTAAACGCCATGTTCCCCTGCCGGACATGGATTCCCGCCGCTCTGTTGCTCTCCTATGCCTCTTTCATAAATACTACAATAACTCATGGTCCAGCCGCTTGTCGCTTGAAACTCCTTCTCGCACATCTACTCGACTTCATAATCATCTCAGCTTTAGGCGCATTTTTGGCCGCACACAGTCATTCAATAACTCTGCATTACCGCACGCCATCGCACTATGGAATAGCCTGCCAAATAATGTGTCAATAAAAGATCCTGCCAAGTTTCGTGAACATTTGGAACTTCACATGTTCACTTGACTTTGTTGTACGACTTTGTATTGTATTCGCCTTTGTATTGTTTTTGGACTTTGTTTTCCGTTGTATTCCCTTGAATTTGTATGTATTTTTTCCAATGTTCAACAGTGTTCCTTTTTTTCCAATGTACAAACTTATTTGTTTCTCTTATTATGTAGTTCCCTTTCTGCGTTAAATATTTGTCATTTTTCTGTAACCCCCCCCTCCCCCCTACTCAATACTCCCCCGAGCCTCTAAGGTAAACTAAATATATAAATAAATAAATAAATAAAATAAATAAATAAATAAATAAATAAAGACAGTAAAATATCAGTCGCTTACTGTTGGCTTTTACACATTGTTCCAATTTTATGCTTTGAAAGAACAAGACAGTGTTTTCCGAACATAAGAAAACGTCAGCAGTACTGCGGGACTTCTTGCTGCGGCGGTGCAAAAGTCGCGATTTGGTTCTGTAGCCTTCGTTTTAAGTTGTCGACAAAGATAAATATGCTAGCATTATTAATTTTTTTTTCTTATCGTGCAGACCGACCTTCATTCAATTGAAGAAAGATATGTAAAGAAGGCGTATAATATTGACTGGACAAACAGGTACTTTTTCTATTTAAGGTTCCTTTGTCCAACCGTGATAATGACTTATACATTCTCTCTGTAACCCGCCGTAGTTGCTTAGTGGCTATGGTATTGCGTTGCAAAGCAGGAAGTCGCGGGAACGAATCCCGACCATGGTGGGCGCATTTGGATGGGTGCGAAACGCGAAAAAAACCCAACTGTTAGGCTTAGCTGCACGTCAAAGACCACCAGCAGCTGAAAACTTTTGCGGAGTCCCACACTACGGCATGCGTCATAATCAGATGTTGGTTCTGGCATGTAAAACGCCATAATAAAAAAACATAATGAATGTTCTCTAACGAAAGCACCAAATTCTAAAAATATACTTGAACGCTTGAAATGCCTCTCAGTTTTTCCTGGTAAGTAGAGGCCTTTTAATCCAAATAGTTTAAGGAAAATAGGCCAACAAGGTGCCTCTTAAGGTTTACTCGACTGGTTCCTACGGCGCCCCAAGTCGGCTTACAGCGATACTAGAAATAGTATACTGCTAATTAATATACTAATAGTAAACAGTAGAAATACTGCCCCAGCAGGACGTGCTAACTTCTGCCACAGCCATCAGAGTAGCCGCGTGATGGAGGTTCTTTCGGATATCGGTCGCGCTCTCAGGTTCAAGGCATACAGCAGTGCGTCCTAACGCTCTCTGCTGGAGCGCGGCGCTCTGAATAGACCACGCGAATGTGTTCAGTACGCCTGATTTCGACCAGCCGAATGCAAACTGCATCCCGAGAGCGCCCCAAACAGACCACTACCCTGTAAATTCGATATAGAAATATCACGTGACGCACTGTACTATGGGCGCCTATCAAATCACCTTGACGGCAGCACAGCTACTGCCACTGATGGCGAATGAAGAAACACGACTTGCCATCACTCGGCAGGGGCAGGGACTTTCGAGCCGGAGCCAGATGCACGGCAGGATGCTGGAGTTGCCGCCTGCTGCTCCTGCTGATCCCAGAGGGCAGCCCGACATGGCGTCATGGTGGCAGTTGCGCTGGCAGACGTGGCCAGGAGACCTGCCACAGTCCTTGTGGCACCCGGGCAGCCGGAGAGAAAACTGGTCGGTTGATGCCCGCTGGGTAACCCCGCCCGCATAAAGTCGCCTTCTATGTTTGGTGAGTTTGCGCAACTGCATAATGAAACAGCCAATTACACAAAATTATTTTGTCGTTCATCTAAATGATTCAGTTAGCTACCAGGGGTGCTATAACGTAAAATTATCCGAAACATTTCTAATCCAATTCTGAAATCAGTCCTCCGCGATCGGTCAAACACTTTTTTGGACCACCCCCGCTTCACCTGTCTGTCACGCGACTTCACGAAAACCGCGGATTGCTCCCCATCTCATATGACGTGTACACACTGATTATGCATGATTTGAGCGAACAAAAGAAAAATTGTAACTTCCGATTCGACGACTTTTCGCTATTAGCACTCGGCTATTCGACAAAACTGTTCGGGCTGCACCCTCTTCACCTGCTTGTCACGCGGCGTCAAGAAACCGCAAGAACTCACCGCGTCAAAGTGACGCGTACGTGTTAAAGATGCATTAATATGCCGAACAAGTCTGAATTTTCTTCTGAATAGCCGCAGCCTGCCCCGTTGCCAAAGGAATAAAAGATGGCTGCCGCCGATCCTTCAGGCACTGGCTACTCGCACCTGCCAGAGAGCATGATTTTTTTCGCGTATAATAAACTGCTTGCGTGGTCGTGTAACGTTTTCGAGCACTTTCGGACGTTAACGATCGCGCTGTTCCAACTCTTCTTTGCTGAGGATTCGTTTTAGCGGCATTCTTAATCTTCCGTTGCACGACGTCGCGATTTTCGACCAGCCACTGCAAGCTAAGCAAGAGAAAGCGGACCAATCACAAACGCCGACACCACCCTCTTCATCTGGTTATTTCTTCCAGTGCGGTGGCTCGGTCCCATTGAAGCGCTGTCCACTTGAGCGTGCTCCTCGCCTCCTGCAGCCAATTACAAGTGAAACACACTTCAACGTAGACAATGATATTCATTTCGAAAGCAAAGAAAAGTAGGAGTGTTTGATTGGGCTCTTCAGGCAGCGCCGCGAGTCACCGCGTGATGCTTGCGTCGGCGGTTGCGCAAACTTGACGTCAGAAGTTTGCAATAAAAACGTATTGGAAACGTTTTACGTTATAGGGCGCCACGTCTTTTCTTTTTTTTTTGCGTGGGTTGGGCGGGAGTTAGTTGTCGGAACTGCAATTCAATGATGAGTCGCACTACTCTGGTAATAATATTACCGCCGCGGTTATTTACCGTGCTCCGAATCCATCTTGCACGAGCGTTTTTGATGCCACCCCCGATAGGAATTTTTACCCCCCCCCCCCTCCCCGTCCTTTCTAGGACCTAACACATGACGTGGACCTCTAGAGAGTGACGGGATGGCTACTGGGCTCCCATGACTGCTTATTACCTCATCAAATTTTTGTTTCTACTATTATTCAGTCTTTATTAAAAACGTGGAACAGCGGCCACTGCGTGGACAAAATATACGCACAAAATATGGATACAAGGGTGCACACAGAGGCACTTCGAATATACGTTTCTTGTGATTTAATATTTCTAAAACTTATATCTGTAAAACGCACTTACAATTGCCTACGCGAGGACTCCAACGTTAGCATTAAAATGAATAAACAAAAATACAGGAGAGACCGTTCCATTCTTACTGATGAATATTGTGAGGAGGTTTTCAATCCAGACTGATAAAGGACAGAAAGGCAGCATGGCCCATCTTATACTCAGTATGAAGATATCTCGAGACGTAGCGTGCTATCTGCGTGTATGAAATAATACTGATGGCCGGGCAGCTAGATACACTCACGGCGAATGAATAAACATCACTTGCCAGGGCTCTGCAGGCGCGTAGCCTTTCGTACCGGAGGCAGAAGCACGGTAGGAGGCTGCAGTTGCCAGGTGCTGCTGCTGTCCCCACAGCGCAGCCCGACATGGCGTCATAGCGGCACTTGCGCTGGAAGACGCGGCGAGGGGACCTGCTGCAGTCCTTGTGGCGCCCAGGCAGCCGGACAGATAATTGGTCGGTCGAAGCCCGCTGCGCAGCCCCGCCAGCGCGACGTCGGATGCCTAGTGAGACCGGACGGCGGACCCGATTAATGCGCCGTTGACGTCTTGCGTGAGGGTGCCTTGGCATCCGGGAACGCGTTGAGAACTTCAGAGCGGCTGAAGGGGCCATCGTCACCGACGTGCTCGCTCGGTTGGCTGGTTGATCTCGTGCAGCGTCTCGTGCAGCATCGAACGGAGAAGGGCGCTTCGTCTTCGTCTTTTACTCGCGCGTGATCCTCGCACACAGGCGACGGGCATCGCTATGAATATGCTTCTGAATACGAAAATGCAATGTGTTTATTGTCACGAACATCCGCTCAGAGGTACGATAGTTCTATACCCACTTGTAGAAAAGTGGCACTTTCGCGGACTCAACTGATATATGCCGGCCGGCTTTTCTAAACGATGTTCGTATTTTTACGCTTGCGCGTCGCAGCGTGAGGGAACAGTATTTTACAAGTACGGTCCTTTCATCGACAGTCGTGGTGGCGTTTTTTGTCATTGAATTGACCAGCTCTTCCGCTTAGGTTTAATTCGTAAAGAAGCAAAAAGAAAGGAATCTGTAAAAAAAAATATAATCAAGCTGGAAGCCAGAATAAAGGAGACGACATACAGGGAACGTAATACGTGGCAGAATTCAATCATTGTCTCCGCCTCTGCTGCCGATGTATTACGACCGTGCGCAAGAGATGTTGGTAATCAGACAATGATGTTGCTGTCATTCCAGAAAGGCAATGCTACTTAGAGAATATGTTGACAATATTTTAAAATATCTTCTAGTGCATCTCATGTGCACCGCTTTCATGCTTTACTTGCTTCGAATTTTCCTTAACATATGAGACAGAAAAATAATGAAAGAAAAATACGGCAGAACCTATTTATTTATTTATTTATTTTTTTATAGTACGCGTTTAGGGCTACAGACAACGGCAGAGCGGGGCGAGTGCGAGCACCACCACCAACAACAACAGTCTTCTTCCTCTTCTGCTGGCGCCCATATTTCTCACTGCATTCACTCCCCGCCGAAAAAGGAGCCGTCCTGGCGACCTCGGGAACAGGCAGCACTGGTGGGTCGTAGTGCGGCTTCAGTCGGCGGACACGAACAGTTTCGCGTCCGCGATGCCGCTCGTTCGCAGATGGCTCCACAGACTCATTGACGTGACCGGGGACGTCTGCTGTGGAACCCGGTAAGGGCCGTAATATTTTGAGCTGAACTGTGTGGAAAGGCCAGGAGTAGAGGAAGGAACACGCAGCCATACCAACGTTCCTGGTGAATATGAAGGCAAAGTCAAGCTTGTGTCACGGCCATGTTTCTGGCTGGCATGAGTTTGCGCGGTAAGTGGGCGAGCGATCTGACGAAATTCTGCGGCATAAGTGGTGGCTTCAGGTAGAGTCGTAAATTCGAAAGCGTTGGGGCGATACAAAATAATTTTGTCCATAAACGAGGACCGTCTTGTCTTGTATTATCTTGTATCCTAAAGAGCGGCGCATACCCGCCATAGGGGATTGGCCAAGAAGCAGGCGGTTTTCCGCATGCTTAGAAATTAAGCAGAAGTAGTTTTGAATAGTAGAGCGTGGCACTATACAACTGTAATTTTGAAGTGCAATAAAAATATGGGTAAGAATTTTAATAAAATAAATAACGTAAAGAAATAAAGTAATAGCCATAATCAACAACCGCCTTTTTGCTCTTCGTCTTCTGCTGGCGCCCGTATTTCTCTCTACCAATTATTTATTTATTTATTTATTTATTTATTTATTTAGTATGCGTCAAAAGTCCCTAAACAGTACATTACATGAGGGTTGGTCACATATTGAAAAATGATAAATATCTACGTTAATGTGATTAGCGTTCAAACTATCGCTTTGAGCTACTAAGCTGGTATATTGAGCACCGGAGAGACATTCAATGGCGCGTTTCATGCTGGAACTTTGGTGTCAGACTTTCATGACAGTTTTAAAGGGACAAATAGAGAAGCAAAATAAGGTTGGATATGTTTATTTCACCATAAATAATTAATGCAGGTCTGGCGGAAAATCCCGATGATACAGATTTTAATCGGGAGGGAGCATGGGGCAATTTTCAATGACGGAAAGATGAAGAGGTCGGCCTGAGGGAAGTGGCTCTAGTCTGCTACTCCCCACTGCTGAAGGATTTTGTCTGAATGACAGAGTTGGGATGTGAAATGGAAGGAAGGCGGTTGTGTGCTGAAGATGATGATGATGGGAGCTGCACAGCATACTGTTGCTGTGCTACGGGTACATGCATACTTCACAGCGAAACCCACACGTCTTCGCGGACAGCCGTAGAGGATACGGCAATGTGGTTAGGGGAACGTCTATAGCTTGCATGATGTTTGCAGCTCTTGGAGCCGCTGGAATGTTAAAACCAGACTGGAGCGGCTGTAGGATGTCGAATATTTGTCGCAGCATGACATTGATGCGAGAGCTCTGTGGTGATTTTTCGTTGCACTGCCGTTCCTGGCGCTCACAGTCCAAGCCCCTGTGCGTGGCAGCAGGCGTGCCCATACATTCGATTCCAGGCTTGTGCTGCTCGCTTGAAGCAATGTGGCTTGGAGAGGCCCACCGATGACGATTCAAATACCTTGCACTGGAACTGGGGGATGAGAGCCACGGAGATCTCGGTTGGACCGGCAGCTTGTTCATGTCGACGACGCGATAGTCTCCTCCGGTGCTCCGCTTTCGCTGCTGTACCTTTGTGTGACATACTTCTCTTGCTCGTTTGGTTCAATATTTTTATCTTCTCTTTCTGTTGAGGACAATCTCTGAAATTTACCTCGTGTGGTCCGTTGTAAATCAAGCACTTCATTTTTTTCCTACCGTGCATAAAGACATGTCGTGGCTGCCTGCGAAGTGAAGTCATGCCGTCTAACATATGAACGCAGCGCTGGCATGACCAAGCTTTTGGGACTTGCGACATCACAGTGGTTGGGGCACGTAGGGACCCACAGAGTGTCTCGCATAACCCACCTTGACGTGATCAGGTATCGTGTGTCCCTCGAAAAGAAGCTTGAAGCTCGTCAATGGCCTTCACTGTTGAAGACAGAAGCTCTTGCAATACTTCATCGGTGATGTCAATGACGACATCGTAATTAACGCTTGCGTTTTTCTTAGCGTTGAAAGCTACCTCATTAACTCCTTTCAGAGCCACATTAACCAAGGTAGGTCTTGAGAATCTGTTTTCAGGCACAAACGCAACATTGTAACTTGCGAGTAGGCGGTCCTTTGGGGCCGTGCTCACTCACGTCCTTAGTTGTCTTGCGGCATTTGCTCTTCAATCGCTTCACCTCCACGATGGTGTAGTTGTTGCACGAGTCCATGGATATACTGTTGGAGAAGCAGGAGCCGGACGTCTCCACATCGATGTGATGAGTGTTGCACAAATATCGCTGGGCGCCAAAGTGCAAAGAGGGGTGCCCGGCACAAGTGATGGCGAGCCGTCTGTCATCGCCTCGGACGGCTTTTCGTCCAGGAAGCACAATTAGGCCTCAACTGTAACAAAAATCTCAGCAAACTTTAAAAGCTACGATAGCTCAGCTCTTGCAGTTAATCAACCTACCCGTGACAATAAAAAAACGGGCTCCGTATTATACCCTTGAACATCTCGCTTTCCTTCCCTTCACATACCTGAAGAAAGGTGCATGA
This sequence comes from Dermacentor albipictus, assembly GCF_038994185.2. Lineage (NCBI taxonomy): Eukaryota > Metazoa > Arthropoda > Arachnida > Ixodida > Ixodidae > Dermacentor > Dermacentor albipictus. The sequence goes on along the minus strand of NW_027225573.1, from coordinate 3,457,876 downwards.
TAAACGTGAATGCACGGACCCTATAGATAGACGTCCACCGCAGCCCGGCTAAACCTGAAAGACCCGAGCCTTTGAGTGGTGGAAACAGGTTATGCGAACCAAGATTTCTACAAAATATGGAGATAATTCGCATTCGATAAAAATTGCAGGACGCTTAAGCTTCGTTTACAAGAGTGGAATGCGATAGCGTTATCGCACGCCGTTCGCGCCGCCCACTCATTCGCTCGGCATGCAATTGACGAGACGAAGGAGAGAAGCGCACGTGGGGTGCGCCAGCTGTCGGTTCCGCGCCGTACATTGCGAGGAGGGGGTCTACTGTGTTTGCCGCAAGATGGCTCTACGTGTGCGCCAAACGTAGAAGAAATGTAGGGGAAAC